>NW_025318693.1:6944090-7595909 GCF_018153725.1 Drosophila mojavensis | reverse complement strand
CTTTTCTTCAATGGCCGCTTGTAGTCACCTGCGCATTAAGCGAAATTAGCGCTAATAAATCTCCGCGATTTATTTTACCTTTATCGCAGACATTAAGATAAATCTGATTAAGAAGAATATCATAAATCCCAATATAGCCCAAGAACGGACGGAATGAACACGGAGGTGGAGCACCAAGGCCAGCTCCACGCCCACACCATCGCCCACGCCCTCGGACAGGGCCGCGGTCTTGTCGCATGCCTAATTGCGTTTTGCGCCCCGCCTTTGGCACCGGCAGCCATACCCCCGCTATCCCCGTTAACTAGTTGGGCGGACTAATCCTTTCGCGTTTTAAAAAGGTTGGATTCCACCCACAGCCGAATACAAGCACGCAGCCGAACCTGAACCCCGCCGGCGACCTACAGCTAGAATACAAACGCTGAGACTCATCTGCAGCTCGTCTGCGTGCGTAGCGAAGCTGCAATCTCAACGTGATAAATTATGGCTATTTGAATTCCTTTCGCTGGCATCGCCTTCTGTATTATTATTGTTGTTGCTGGCATTTGTGTTTGTGATAGGGTCGGGCCCGGCGAGGCCCTGCACGAGCTGGCTGCCTGGAAATGAAGAGCATGAGTTATGAACCCGGACAGCGCTGCGTTGCGTATACGCCGTGTTCGCCAAACACATAATTGCCGCTAAGATTTACGTTAGCCCTTTAAATTTATGTTACAAATTGCGCCAACTTTATGTTTATTACGTGCAGAATAATAGGCTTTTGTTGCTGCCAACTACCAACTGCCAACAGCCAACAGGCAAGCGTTACGCCTCAATGCCAGCCCATCCACCTGTGCACCGCCCCCAAGTACGCTAGGCGTATCCCATGAATGGGCTGCACCCGTTCGTGCTCAACCCCAAGCACTTGCCATCATAAAAGAGGTATTATCTTCGCGCATAATTGTATAAATAATGCACTTTTTAGCGTTGACTTCATTCAGCTCAATTTATACATATACATATACCCATATATTTGTCTATGTGTATATAGTAAATATTATAATATTTTTTATGAATGCAGAGCGAGTCGAAGGCGGCATATTGTGCTGCTTATTAATGGCGCTGATAACACCAAAATGTACTTAGCCCAGACAATTCGAGGCAATTAAAGTGCCATAAACGAGGACGATTGCACGACATTGCCGTTAGCTAGTGAATGGGCTAATTTATGGATGGACTGCTCTTCTCCTCTCATCCTGTCTTTCCTGCTGCCTGATTCCACATAAAACTCATCTCGTATTCAAACCTATGCATATGACCGAGGAACGGCATGGATTCAGAAAGAGACACATATAGAGAGATAGACGAAAAGTGAGAGAAAGAGTGAGAGAGAGAGAGAGAACGAGAGAGAGAGAGAGTGAGAGCGTGGGAGGGGGAAACGAGTCAATAACAAGTAATTATCAATCAATGATTGAATGTTTGCTTTTCACTTTTTTATTGCTATTTAAATATCATGCAAATTTAGTTGGAAATGCAACTGTAATTAGTGCTGATTATGGCTGTACAGTTATATCACAATTAAGAGCTTTAGCCGTTTATTCAATCTTTTTTTTATGAATACTAATTATACAAAGAAGCCATATTGATATACTTTCTCAATGCTTTTGATATTTTTATTATCATATTCACTGAAGTCTACAGCTGTGTCATCAACGAGGAATAATAATAAATGTATTTAAGAAATATTTACCATTCATTAAAAAGAAATTGATAGCTTTATAGATGAGTGTATCCATTATTTCTCGATTCAATATTTGCAGTCCCTGGTAGTTAATATATTTTGAGTATTTAAAAATTGTAGAGATTCTCATTTCTTTACTTGACTTTTTTATTTCGAAAAAAAGTGAAGCGATGCACTCTCCCAGTAAATTTTGCATATGTGTTATATAACCAACATTTGTTCAGGATAAAAAATACCAAATCGGGTTCTTTATTTTATAGAAATACATGGCAAATATGAGGAGCATTCATTTGATATAATGCTACGAGTTACATAATCATAGGCGTACATACATGTCTATGTCCTGGGTACACAGCCCTTTAATGGATGTGTATTTTTTGTACTCGCCTCTGTATGTCCCACATATATTTTGGGACAGAAAAACAAACATTTGGGGGAAGTGAAAATATGTGGGACTAGGATTTCGTTTACTAAGACTTTTCCTGCCTTTGGCGACTGTCACGTACATGGACCGAGCCAGAAACAACAATGTGGCTAACAAAAAATGTAAACAACGGCAAGAACACATGCACAGAGCATTGCGGATCACTGAAACCGTTTTCAGCCAAAAGCCAAAGCCAAGAAGGAAAAGCGTGCAGTGAACCTTTGTTGATTACATTTCGTAATTAAGGAGATTTTAATATGCCACAGAACGACATAAAACTAATGCATAATTTTACAACACATTTGAGTAGGCACGCACTCACTCATCAGGGGTCCTGAGTGTCTCTCCTGTGAGTGTGTGTGTGTGTGTGTGAGCGAGTGGAGGGCTGCAGCATGTGTATTGTCAGCCATTTCGTTGCCGAAAAGTAACCTTTGATGTAGGTGGGTTAGAGCAAGGCTTCCGCTGCTGCCACTGCTGCCGCTGCTATTGGGTAAGGCCTATGTAAACAAAACTCAGAAATCCGCTGACTGCTCCGAGTTTGTATACCGGCCCCTACTTGTCGTTTTTTATGGCATATTGTAAAGTATCTTGTTAACATATTTGAGGCATTAACTGAGAAAACTACACAATACAGCAGCGCACACGTGCAGATGCGGTTTGAGGTCGCGAGCTCGGAGCTTTCCTTTCGCTTGCGTGTCTGCCAACACCAGTCGAGGGGAAAAGGGGCTAAAGTACAAATTAATTAGTTGGCCAAGATTCAGAGAGCACAACGGAACATCAGATGCGACGGCTGCTGCGCTACAGACAAACATAATACATACATACTTTTGTATATATATAAAATACACACATACATATATATGTGTGTGTGTATGTACATATATTCCACTTCTCCGCGTGCAGTTTGCGCACTCGGCCAATTTGAAATTGCTCAAATGGGGTAACAAAGGCGCCCAGTCGCATGAAGCAAAGTTAAACCAACAAGCGAACTTCCTTCTAACTAATTAGCCGGCAAGTGAGCTATGCGGCAAGGGGCGTGCCAGCGCCGGGGCCAGGATGTCAACAGCAGGCAGCCAAGCAGGCCAACAGGCAGGCTGGCAGGCAGCATCTGCATTTCCGTGGAGTAGTCGCAGCATATTACAAATCATTTAATTTACATAAATTTAGCATTAACATTCAAGTCCACTAAGGGATCCCTTTAATTGGCATAACGTGCTGGCCGTTTGTTTATTTACTTCTCCTGAGCACAATTTAGCTATTGCCCGCCCCTTCTCCAGCATCCGCTAGTTCGCATTTTGTGAGATACATGTGTAGGTCGACAGCCGACGGCACTTGATGCACTGCCTGAAATAGTCGTGCTGCAGAATGCACTATGCAGCCCTATGAGCACAAATAGCTCCCGAGTTTCATAGTCAGGAAGTTCGGCAAAAGTTAACATTATGTTTTTCTTTTGTTTTATACAAAGTTTGCTCGCCTTCATTTGCGCAATGCTAATTGTATTAATTTTGTTAATATTACCTTTAAGCCTTTTCATTCAGCACTCATTGAGAGGGTTTCGCCTGCTCCGTTTGGCGGCTCCAGCTTGTAAAGTCGAGTGCTCCTCGAGTTTCAGGGAGAGCGCATCCAACACTTCCAAATTATGGGCAAACACCAACACACCCTAATGGAGCGAGGCAGAACTTAAGAGGCCACGTAGCGCCGCGTAGCTTCAAACAGGCGCTCGCCTGTTAAATTATTCCAAGAGCTGCACTCAGAACTTTGAAGCCTTCAGGCGCGCTCCAGAATAAACTTTAGCGAGACTTGGCACTGGCCAAGGAACTAGCTAAGCTCTATTGGTTTGCAACTAGTTATTAACTCCAGCAATTACAATTTTTCATTTATACATATTTATAGCTGCGACGACTGGAAAAACCAAATACAAATATTGACAGATAATTTCAGAATTAAGTAGAGACTTGGCCACCCCAATGAAACATGGTTGACTGAATCTCAATTTCGTTGCATGTGCTCATCAGCAAAGCAGGCTGGAAAATCAAGAGAGCAAGCACTCTGAAAATGATATAGAGCAATATTTATTGAGTAGCTCGCGAGCCACAAAGTTTGCTACGGCATATTTAAAGAGCTCATGCAAGAAATTTTAATTAGTTGCGGAAGTGTAGCTAAGTTGTGCAATCGGGCCAAGTTCAGTTATCTTATTGCAAAGCCTCACCGAGAATGCGAAGAGAAGGTCTCTACGTGCTGCTGCTGGCGATTGGAGGTCTGGCTCTAACACTGACAAGCGTTGCCGGACTGGATAATGGCCTGGCCAGAACGCCGCCAATGGGCTGGATGCCGTTCGAGAGGTTCCGCTGTGTGACTGACTGCGTAAAGTTCCCCAGGGATTGCATCAGGTGAAAATGCCAAGCTGCTGGATAAACCTGTCATTTTTATGTCTTGTATTTTTTTTTTTTTTTTTTTTTTTTTGGCATGCTCTTCGTGTATAGTGAGCGGCTCTTTATGCGTACGGCTGACCTTCTGGTATCGGAGGGGTATGCGGCGGCTGGCTATAAATATTTAATAATCGATGATTGTTGGATGGAAAAGGAGCGCAACGCAATCACAGCCGAGCTGATGGCCGACCGAGAACGATTCCCCAGTGGCATGAACCACCTATCAGCATACGTAAGTCAATTATTAATAACAACATGATTTTCTATTCCCTCCCCTGCTTGTCAGATACACAACAAAAGTTTGAAGTTTGGCCTGTATCACGATATCGGAAAGAGAACTTGTATGCATTTAGGTCCCGGGGCGCACGGGCACTATTCAATTGATGCCAAAACCTTTGCCAATTGGAGCGTGGACTATGTCAAGTTGGACGGCTGCTATGTCAACGGTATTGACCTTAACACGGCCTATCCGGCCTTTGGCCAGGCATTGAATAAGACCGGTCGACCCATGGTCTACTCCTGTAGCTGGCCATACTACCAAAATCACGTTCGTTGCCTCCAACTTTTTACAAAGAATTTTTTTTATAGGTAGAATAATTTATATTTGTAGCCCAACTTTGAATTGATAAAAAAACATTGTAACTTGTGGCGCTTCGCTGATGATATTAGAGACTCCACCGAATCCATTGCTAAAATCATATTCAACTACTTCAAGAGGCAGGATAATTTGACCAAACATGCCGCTCCTGGCAGTTGGAATGACCCAGATATGGTGGGTAGTATACCATGCATATATATATGTTCTATGTATATAAAAAATTCAATTTGATATTCCATTAGCTAGTGCTGGGAAACTATCACCTCAGCTATGATGCGAGTCGGTTGCAATTGGCCATGTGGGCGGTGCTCGCAGCTCCGCTCATCATGTCGAATGACTTGCAGTCAGTTCGACCTGAAATCAGGGCATTACTGCAAAATCGGTTTGTATTCTTTTAATGAAAACATTTCAATTATCGAGTACATTTAAAACCACATTCCGCAGCGATATAATCGAGGTCGATCAGGATCCACTCGGCATACCTGGCCACTGCGTACTGATGTCTGGCAATATACAGGTATTTTGATTTTCAGATTTATATGCAATTGGCTTATTTGAAATAGCTGGCATAATTAGGTCTGGCTGCGCCCCGTCATGCCGACCAACAACATTGGAGCACGTTCATTTGCTGTGGTTTTTGCCAACATTGGGGACTACCATGAATGCCCCCTGTGCCCACAAACATTTCGAATTATTTTACAAAATTTGGGGCTCAAGAACCAAATGGGCTATACAGCTTATGTAAGTAGAGTCGACTTACCATTTATATTTATTTATTTATTATATTTTAATTTATTTATAATTGATTTTAAAATCTGTTTCAGGACTTGTTTGATAGGAAACGGAAGGTGGGGCTATTCAAGCCGAAAGACCAATTCACTATACGAATTAATCCTTCAGGAGTTGAGTTTTATAAATTTAAGCCCGAAGATATTTATTAAATGGCATCGATTTTTACAAGATATTTTATTTCTATTATAAAGTAATGTATAAATAATATTTGACTGACGTTTAAGCTCTTCAAAGTAAAAAAAAAAAAAAAAAAAAAAAAAAAAACAAATGGTAATTACTAATTTTTGATACAATTAATAATAATTTTGAATTAAATTTAATTAACAAAATAATTTATTGTGGATGTCTAACTATTTTATGGTACTTTCTGCGAATTTACAGTGCTGGACTAAGCCTTGTCCGGGCTAGACGGAAGAGAGCAAAAGCCGGCTTGAGCAACGAATCTATGGAAAAGGTAATTTTCTCTTTTTCCTTTCGGGAATTCGTGCTCTTAGCTGGCACCGACATTATGGCAGTTGGCAAAGAGGAAATTTAAGAGGGGGAATCATTTGCATTTTATAAGCTTCATGGGTGGCTTTTATTGCCAGAACTTGTAAACATGACATTTCCATATTTATCTCCATGAGGCGGCATTCCGTTTCAGCTTTCAGCTTTCGAATACATCTGCACGAAATCCTCACTGCTTTCACTTCTGTATCCTGCTCGAGGGTAACCTGGCACGTGTAGAAAAATGACTAGCAATACGAGGGACAACAGCTAAAAGGTGAACTGCAAGCTGAAAATGAGAAAAAATTTGCATAATTTGAGCAAGGTAGTTATATTTAATTTTGAATAATTTCCAGCTTTGTTGCAAATAATTTACATCGATTTATATTGTAAATCGGATACAAATATATATAAATATATATATATAAATTTATATGTTTACACACAAATACATGTAGAAATGTATTTCTCTTCCCTCTCTGTATGTGTGAGTGTGTCTGTTGGGTGTATCAGCGAACGTTTGTTTAATCCATAAATTTTGGTTGATGTTGTATTCGCCTCACAGGATGAGGATGCTCGAGGACACTCGCTGTGACCGATGAACGACAGGACCGTTAATGCCATCGAGGATGCTGTTAGCTTCTGTCATGTTCTTTTTATTACCCTGAAATCAATATTTATTAGAGGATAATGGCGCAGCTCACGGCAGACGCAGCTGTGCCACCGAGCCGCCTCCATTTCCATGTTTACCTGGGCGTGGTACCAAGGGCCCGGATATTGTGGGATGCTTAAATTGAATATCCTCACTTTAACAGTAAGGTTCATCCCTTGATCGAATTTGGTCAATACATTTTCGCAAATATTGAGCTTGACAGACAGCCAATAAATTGCTAAATATACTTGCATAAACACATCAGTGCGGGCAGTTCATCAAAAGTCTCGAAGTTGTGTGCTGAATTGTTACAGGCTGCTAAATTTATAGTCGAATCAGCATTATTGATTGCAAAATTGTTAGCTTTGATGATGCATAGCAATATATTTCTAAATTTGGGCAACTCTTTTGTGTACTCGCAGCTGAAGCAAACCCGAGTTGAGGTATTGAAGAGCTTAGCATTTTTCATACATTTCGTATATGTTTTGAAAGCGAAGCACAACATGCATACAATAGTAACACATACAGTTGCAGCTTACACACCTTCAGAAAATCTCTCCAATTACGTGAAATAATATTTCTAGTTCATGGCTTGTGGGAAGGCGGTTCATGCATTTTGAAAAAGCAATTAACTTTAAACAAGCGTGGCCAAGCACAGCATAATTAATTCATTGCCAAGCAACTAGAAGTGGCGCTCTAGTCGTGGCCAGTTTATAGCCAACTACACCTGCTCCACGACACACACACACACACACACACACACACACACACACAGAGCTGGTGGTGTTGAGCGGCAGACATACCAATTTAAGTAACTATTCCGTAAACGCGCCTTTCCCGGCTGTCGGCTGGCAGTTGCGTTGCTTTTCATACCTTGCATAATTTGCAAGTGGAACATTTCCTTTATAACTAAGCCAGCCTTATGGGAAAGTAGTTGGAAATGTCTATGCGCTGTGGCAATTAAAGGACCTTCGCTTTCGCTCTGCCTCATGGCCGGAACAAAGACTGGCTACGTTTAGATATTTACGCGTGTTCTCCATTAAGACAATATTAATCTACCTCGCAGCGCACTTCCCACGCCAAACCTGAAACAATGGAAATATTTAATGAATGCTCCTGGGCCAGGCACTCAACGTAGTTAAATAAAAGTTAATATCATATTGTTGAATTGTCTAAAATTTGGCTTAGTGTAGCTTAAGAAAGTTTCTATTTATAGTAATATATGGTATACTTTTGGTCAGTCAGGATAAACTTTAATGAGTCGCAGATGAAACTGTATTTAATTAATCATAGTCACTAGAGATTTTCTGCTTTCACTTTGGCTAATTTTGCTGTATTTTTCCGTAAAATGAACCAAATAAAAAACAAAGAGGATATAAACACATATGTCGCTACGACAACTAGTAAAGTGAAAACACAAATTTGCTGCATTGATAAGGCTAAAATGATATCCTAGCCAGGGAGTTGACGATGATTTGCTGCAGCAGCAATTTATCAAACATATAATTCAGACCATGAACCGTAGCCGGTTGAGTGTATGCGAGCAGTCGTAATTAAAGCAAACAACAGGGGAGAATAAATAAGCTCACACAAACACATATATATACCACTCACACACACATGCACCTCGAGTAGCTACCAGATGGCGAAGAGCAAAATCCAACAAAGCGCAATGCATGAGAGAGCGTCCATTGGCTCTGTCCTACAGCTCGGCAGCTAGACTTAGCAACGACTCGAACCGAAACAAGGGACGGCTTCATTGTCAGCATTTTTGGCCAGCATCCCGAAGCCAGGGCAGCAGAGCGGCAGAGCGGCAGGGCGCCAAAGCAACAAAAGCTAAAGCTGAACACACAACAGTGCGTATGAGCAATTAAATATAATAAAGCAAGGCAGATGACACTAACAAAAAACAGACGTAAGCCATCTACATTGGAAACTGTGTCGACGTATTGGCTCCCATATTTTGGCGACTTTCGTGAATTGCTGCCATGGCTTTATTCCCATGGACTTCCTTTCAAATAGCCACATGATGCCATTGTTCTGCCTGGCTAAAGTTGTGAACAATTATTATCCGCTTTGGGTATTGCCAATATTTATGCACATTAATACTGAATGTTTGCACTGTGCATGTGGAGCACATATAAATTAAACCGCATAATTGCGCTGCCAGACAATTGCAGAGCAACAGGATTGGCTTTGCCAATGTAAATATACACCAACACTTGCCTCTGCTCCGTAAATATTGATTATCGACAACTACCACTGAGACTTAATCGTCAAAGTAGTTCTGCTTAAGTGAAGTTATTTAAAGCTTCTTACACACTCGACTAGGCGTTTTCACAGTTTGCAATTTTCATTTCCCATTCCATATAGAATGCAAATGCGCATATGGAATGCAAATTTGGTAGTGAGCACATTTAATTTATTTAATATGTGTGATTAATCTTATTAAAGCCTACTCGGCTACACAGAAAGCATTGGCCATAGGTGATTTTCTGTAAGGTAAACTTAAGTCTAGGAGAATTTCATATTATAAAATATATTTTGATATTTTATATACATGTATTTACTGCATCTGAAAGATAACAGAAAAGAATATCGAATATTAATACCTTCTGTTATTGACTAAATAAGCAAAGCTTGCTACCAACTTTATTTGCAATTATATATATTAGATTTCACTGCTTTTATGCAACCATAAATTAAGCCCATTTTATAATATAACTTCGAGGTTGACTCATACGTACATACATATAGACAAGCCACATAACCAAGCAAACGGCTAGGACTACTCACACTCCACTGTTGATACTGCTTTATAAAGTCTGCCCCGCCCAGTGCTGCCCTTTGTAAACATTTCAAAACAAAACCTTTTGTGAACATGTATATTTATACATTTCTCAGAAATAAAAGTCGTTTATTTTCAAAGAACTAGATGTGAAATCAATCTTACTTCGTTCATTTATCGACGCACGCTTCGATTCTCGAGTACGATTTGTTTGCAATTGATTTTCCCTTCAATTATTTTCATTTTCGCATTTGATGGAAAGGTCGCCTTGATTAACTGCATGTAAGAGTAACATTTTATTTTTCTAGTCTGATTTGCGGTACATGCACATGGCCACCAGACCAATGTACTTGCCGCCTACAGCCTGGGCTAAAGCATTCCCATTCCACATTTCATATCTTGCTAATGAGTGAGTCGAAGTCTTTCAATTCGATTGCCAGTTGTGAATTGTCTGCGGCTTTGGCAACTTGGGACTTTTCCGAAGCACAATGGGTGGACCCCACACTCGAAGTGATTCAAATGAATATCGCCTTGTAACAGTGCTGAAGTCATCTTTTGCCAAAGTCAATGGAGCAGACGTTCCCTGCTCGACTTTTTGCCTTTTCCCATGCTGGGGGACAGTTCGTTCACTTGCTTTGAGTCGAAAATGTTGGGAACGTCAACAGATGCTGCTCAAAACTTCATTACGTGTGCGAAAACTTTGATACCAGAGAATCTTGGTCTATTGTTCAAGGTTCTCCGAACACTGTTTGACATTTCGACTGCGTTGTCGTTATAGGTCCTTACTATCGATACATATAATGTCAGCAACAGAGTTCAAGAATCTGTGCGCTGTTTGGGAGACTTAATTGAAGAAGTGCACTTATCAAAATTATTCCGTTGCTGGATCCAACTAATTGGCTCCCAGCTAAGTCAACAAACAGTGCTTCTCGTGTACGTAAGCTATTTTCCAGAGATTAATGAACTCTTGTCCAAGTGCTACTCCAAACAGATATAATATGCTTACTCTGTATATATAATGCAAGGCGTGTGGCCAACTTTAGATGAGCCGTCTTATTGAATGTATCAAAGGAAAAGAATCTCAATACATTTATTGCCATAAATCGAACTCAAGTTGAGTTGTTTAAAGACGACCCACAAATATAATTCGACGTCAAGTAGCTTAGATAGTCTTAGAAAGTCTTAGTAGAAGAAGAGTGGATAGAAAAATAAATCAAGCAAAAATAATAATGCTGAAACATAAAGCTTAGTGAAACTATTTTAGTATTTTTCATGTATTGCAGTGCGCTCAAACTTTGATATTCTGAGTGCAATATTTGCTATCAATGTGGACGCTATTGAAACATTTTCTCTTTGTGAACGCAAAGGCTGATGCCATAATCTAAATTCCAATACGCTGCTGTACCCTTTGCAAGTCCTGTGCAGCGGCTAGACAAGGATATATGGCAACATTTATTTGGCACAAATGTTTAAAGTTCAACTCAGCAACAAAACGATTGGTGCGTGCCCAGCCGTGCCGTGGGATATGCGCACGACAGGCGGGGTCATCGGGCAGTCAAAGAGTTCGGCTCATCAGGCAGCTGGCGTGGGGTTCTGTGGAATTTTTCAGCCATTTTGCAGGCAGACATCTGCTTTTAGATCAAAGGGTCAACTTGTGGGTGATTTATTTATGCGCACCACTGTATATCCACGGCCAAATTAGGCTTAAAGCTTTGGCAGCTGTTAACGCTTCGTTTGCCCTAGCCTTTTGCCTTTAATGGCCAGAAAAGGGTTTCGGAATTCTATAAATGCCCAAAGACGCCCCATTTAAAGCTAATTTCCTCCCGCCATATGCTCGAGGATCTGCGTTTCGATAGCAGAAAGTTTTTAACAAATGAATATATTGATTTACCAAGCAATCTGCCTAGTGAGAGAATAAGCTTAATTATGGCTTCATTCGGGAGTCTATTAACATATTAGAGCGATTTGTAATCTATTTGGGATGACGAAAGTTTTTCATCTGTTAATTGCCTCTAAGTATTTTACATGCAAAGTTTATACAACTTTCTCTGTAAACTGTGTGGAGCACAAGCCGATAATAGCTGGGAGAATTTAAGTTTTTGTCACAAGAGTTTACCAATTTATTTGTAAATAAATAACGAACGGATTGGGATCAAGGTAGAGCGAACTGTAATCAGTGAGTCGGCCAATTGGCATGTGGACCAAAATGTTGTGTGCCACTCAGTGTGACCACAGGCAATCATCGTTGACCTGGAGCGTTTCATAGATGACAGCCTGGGTCATAGCAGTCAAGCGAGAACAGGCCATTAAATTGAATCCTGCACAAGGGAGAAAGAGAAATAAAGAGAGAGGGAAAAGAGAAAAATCTAGTTTGTTTCAGCTGCACACACATCCGAAGGCATGCACAAAAGGAGATACTTTTGAGGCTCATCGTTTTGGGTGCTGCAGCCAATCAACAGAAATTGCCAGCAACTCAACTAACCAAGATATAGGTACTCAAAACAAAAACCCAGCAACGAACGGGCAGCCCATGCAGTACGATGTCATGGCCAAACATATTTCAAAGGAGTTTAAGTTCATTTCAAGCATCTCAATTCCTTTGTGGAATGCGTATGTGTGTCTCTCTCTGTGTGTGGTTGTGTGTGTGTGTCCAAAAGCCAAACTTAAGACCCTGTTCGAAATTGTGCGATAGAGTCTGGGTGAATTAAAAATTAGACTGTTGAATAAAAGTGCTTGTTCGCTCTGTGGCGGTTAACAATAGTTCTCATTTAGATGCCGCAAGTGCTTGAGTTCAGTAAGACTTACGATGCGGAAAATGAACAAGAGCGACCAATTCAATTCAGGACATCGGGGCACCAGCTGACTCGTCGCAAAGCATGCCAAAGGCCATGGAATGAACGTGAAAAGCTCCAAAGTTGATGCTCACTGACCACTCCGGCCCATCCTTATCCACATCCTCATCCCCATCATCATCCACAATGGCAGCAGCAGCAACAAGCAATTCGCATTTAAAAGCCCAAAACGGAAGGCATTCCGCATTTTCCACAATTTAATTTTGTAGTAAATTAAGCAAAGCACAAGCTAAATCAGCCTTTTCTGTAAATTTGTGCAAATGTTTATTCTGTTCAAGCATTACATTTACCATTCTGCGTTCTCGGCGTGTTAACTTAAATCTCCTCTACCTCTCTCTCTCAATATCTCTATCTCTTTCTCCTTTTGTCTGTTTGGGCGTCTCGGTTGAGCTAGTCGGCATTGTCTTAATCAGCAACAAATCGTATTGTAGCAAGACGATGACTGCAAACACACAAACATACGCCACGTGGTGCTTCGCTGTGTGCTCTGTGCGGTCAGGTGGAACGAATTGAACTATACGTGGAATTAAAGGCTTATCTCGAGCAGTGCAGTGGGCCTGAGACAGCTGCCGCCTTGAATGTTGCCAGTGATAATTATCCAAATATCTTAATATTCGAGACTATCTCAGCAGAAACCGAAAGCTACAGAGCAAAATTCATTTTCAATTTTCCTACATGTCAACTCTGACAGCATTTATATAGTAATACACATACACACATATATGGAATTGATGTTGGTTTGCATTTAATTAACGCCTCACAGCAGCAGACTCACTTACGGACTCGGCTCGCTTGGCTGCTCCCTGGTGGCCCAGTGTTGCAGGCGCAAATACAGGAAAGTGGCTTTTGATTTCCGCCTTGCAAGCTCCGTTAACCACACTGTCTTGAGTACTCCAGAGCGAACGAGCGAGCAAACGCTCATTGCTTATTCACAGTTCGTTCATTCACAGTCCGGTTCCATTGTGATTCCGTGCATTGTATTTTGTCTACTTCGAGTTGCCAGCTCCCTGACGCCATTTCTATTATTTAGCTTCAATTTCGAGGTTTTTTTCGCGGATAATTGCTGAGCAGCAGCGTAAAGACGAAGAGGGTTCTTCGCAGCGAGCCGGCAACATTCCCATAGCAAAGTACATAAACACATTCAACGTACACACATACGTACATATACATACAAATATACGTATATATAAAGTACTTTATTTTTTGTATAAAGTACCTCTTGAGGTATGTTGTGCTTTTCTTTAAGTCCCCTAAGTATTCACTTCGCCTCTGCCTCCGCCGCCTCCATCTCGGCCGTTGCGTTGACATTGCAGTTCAATTATTCGCTGTAATTGCTTGTCCGACAAATTAATGCGATTATTTTTACGGGGCGAAAGTAATCCCTCCTTAAGCCCATTTGACACTTTCGCGCGAATTCGCTGTGCTCCATTTCAAAGGGGATTCCGCTATTTACCAACAACTGTCCTGCACAGCTCAGCAGTTGACCCTCTGCTTAAATTTTAAATATTCTATTTGATTCAAGTTGCACTTAATTAAGTAAGTTGAGGTGAGGGCTTTCAATAAATACACATACAGATATAGTGATATTTAAATGCCAGGCGGCAACACATCAAACAACTTATCGCAGTGAGCTGAAACTATTTCAAAGCAAAAGTTTTGAAATGGGAAACGCAAACTACTGGAACGAGCAGCGAAACGGGCGTAATGAATTAAGCACACGTTCGTGCATAGAGCATGTAAATATTTACGGCAAGCCAACTCGCTAATTCCCGGCTGCAGACAGACGGAGGGGCGTACACACGCGTAGTCAACGAATTTGCAATCCTTTTGAGCCTAGACAAATATCCTTGCGCTTTGTGCCAGCGGCCAATGTAAGAAATTAACGATGAATGAGCTCACGTGTCTTGATGGCTTGCAGGCCTTTTTCTTTAGAACTTCGGATCGGAACGGAACTCAGCTCAGCTCAACTCTGCTCTGCTCTGCTCTGCTGTGCTCTTTGAGCTCTATGCAGCTGAAATGGGCTTAGCGTTGGCAGCTTTGTAAGACAACGCGACGTCAGATTTTTCGCTATTAATTTCTGTAAAAGCAAACATCAGAGATTGCTTAGGGTAACAAACAGCAGGATGATGTCAATAATAGACGAGAAGCTGAGCTGAGCTGGATTCAAGCTGGGGGCATAATGATTGAAAGGAACGAAGCAGCGAACGAACGAAAGAACGAACCCCTTATGTGAAATCAAACACCCGGGGACATCAAGTCCATGTGCGCATACATAATTGAGAACGAATTTGGATTCACTTTAATCTTTTGCTGTGATTTGTGTGTTTTGTTTGGCTTGAGACTCTTAAGAGTTTCTATTTGGTCATGCATGATTCACAATTGTGCAACAGACTTCATGGAGTTTCACTTCATTATTTGACTTTGCATTTTATACCCGGCCTCCATCACGGGGGTTGCCGTGGCTTTTAGCCGGAGCTCATATTTCATGGCGACTGTCACATATCCGGCACACATCTTCCGGTTGCTTGATGGCTGCCGTTGACGATATCGTATAAATCAAAGAAAAACCAACTGACACAAATTCCTCATTCATTAATAACGTAAATGCAGCCATGAGTTTTAACTCAACTGAGAAAAAAAAAAAGAAGTGCGAAACAAACAGCTGGGTGAGAAATTCTAGCATGGAGCGTTGGGCCAACTGCCTCTTTGAGCGAAAGCTTTCCATTCGAATTGTCTTGTGGGCTTCGTTTCAATTCGTTTGCGGCTTTTTGATCAACGTCATCATCATTTTTTGCGCGAATGATTAATTGAATGAAATTCAATATGCACAATTGAATTGGTTGCTGGCTCGCTGCTCCTTACTTGGGCATTGTTCGCACACATTGTCCCAAATCCGATTAACTTCGACTCGTGCGCTGTTTCTGTTGTTGTTGTTGTTGCTGTTGTTCAGCGAAGGGAGCAATGCGAAAGGGTTTAAATCTCGCAAATATTTTCAACAGACATCCGTCGGAAATGCGTGTTTGCTACGCAGCATAAAAATAAAATTTATAAAAGGAAATTTCGCGCTCGAAAAAAGTAAATAACAACAACAACAAAACTCAGCTCCTCGCTACACAATAAATCCATATTCGGTTTGTAGTTGCGGCTCTAGCGACTTCTTTGGGCTTCATTTTTCAACCGAGTGAATTTTTATGTTCGCTCACATGACAAACGAAAATAACAAAATAATTGGAAAATCAAATTGATTCCGCAAGTGATGTGCGCATTTGATGAAATTAATTTCTGGCTAATTCGAATGTCGCAAAGATTGTGCCAAGACATGGGCTGATATATTTCTAGTTTAATTTGACTTACGCATTGCTCAACTTATGTTAAGTAACTTTTGAAGCATAAGAAGAACGACAACAATAACAGCGTATACTTAATTAAATATTACGTATACGTATTATGGTAACACTTTAAGCTGAAAATAGATTCAGGAAAATTAAACAATATTTAATAATGCATAGTCAGCCCTGTTAACTACAATAATTGGCTTTTAGAATTATATATTCAACATGGGAATATGAAATTAGATAAATAGAAATTTGCTGTTAAAATAGAATTCCAATCAATGGACATAAGTACACATGCATTACATGCCCATAAAATATCTTGTCTCTGTTTATGTGAAGAGGCTTATTCTAATTTCACTTGAGCATCCATAATAGAGTCGTAAAGCATATATGACCCGACCTAGCCAAATGCATGCACATTGTTTGTTTGCCGACAGTCGGCAGCACGAGCTCTGGCGGAGAATACAAAAGTGATTGGCAATTCGGCAAGGGCAGGCCTCATTCACATTCGAAGGGAGCGCAACAGGATTAAGGATTGAGGCTGGCACAGACAGCAGGCATTTGCATGCGCAATAAATCAAAACGATCCAATAACTTCTTCGAACGTTCATTTAAGCGCTGCTCACTCATGTGGAAAACCATTGAACGAAAACATTGTAAAAATTGTTTAAACAACTTGTTTGCCAGCTCAAAGGCCAATACAAAGCAATTGCAGGGGGCGTGGCCGTGGGCGAAGTGATGTGCTCTTCAATGCGAGCAAATTAAACTGACAGTATTATGCCTATATTTACTAGTCACACATAAATCTGTTATAATGGTACTGGGATAAAGAGCTTAAGCGTATGTGTGCAGAGGTTAAAACAAAATCGAAATGGGCGAAATCACATGCAAAACTCACTTTGCCTATGCCCAATTTCCACTCCCCTGCCCCTGTCTATGCCCCACTGTCTGTGTCCCTGCACAGCATTGCGCAAGGCCGTAAAATTACAACTGCGCCACTTTTGGCTTTTACGGCGCCATAAATCGAAACAAAAGTGTCGTTTAGCAATTGAAAGCGAAAGGGAACCAAAAAAAATGGAACCCAAATCTCGCACGCCGTCCACTCACACTTTCTGACTTTGTGCGTTGCCCAAAAAAAAAAAAAATTAAAGCAAACCCAATTTAACTGAGATCTGTGAGTGGCCGGATTTCGAGGCTCATAGCGCACAATTATAGCACTAAAGAAGTAATGCAAAAACAAGAGTATCTCGAGCAAAAAAAAAAATGAAATAAAATAACGTAGCACACTTGGCCATTATGACTTCCGCTCTGAGGGAAGATGCCCGAAAGCTGCTGCTGCAAAGTTTTCGCCCGTATACGGCTCATGTGGAGGCCGAGTGCGGTGTAATTAAATTAAGCCAATGGCAAAGCCAAACCGCGTCGAGTTTCCAGGCCAACCGAATTGGTTTACACAGCCCCAGACCGCCAGCCATTGGGATTTTTGGTCAGAGCTCCACCAACACTTAATTACTTTTGATACGTGACAATTTAATCTTTTGGTACGACGTTGCCCGAAAATCGATGTCACAGACCGCGACGCGGTCATATGCCACAATCCTTTCAGATGGACTATATACACACACACACACTTGAATATTTGATACAATAGTAGCAATTAAATTGTCAATTTCTCTATAAAGCCCTGCATCCGAAATTGGAATTAAATTACCCCTAATTAATTACGCTCGTATCTAATTGCAAATATAAACGAATAAAATTATAATTTTGACATAGACACTCCGACCACGCGAGCCAAGCACAAATTGGGTAAACAATTTGCCATATATAAATATTTATAAAATATCCGTAAATATTATCACGTTTTACCCAATTTCCCAATTTGGTCAATACATAGATATCTAATCTACTAACTAATTGAGTTGTGTCTAGTCGTTGCTGAATATCCACTAATTGAAAGTTCTATGGGATGAACTAATAGAAATTAGGTCAAGTAGAATCTCACCATAATTGCCCACAAATTTAAGCCTGGCCCTTGTGCTTTTATCTGCTGTTAACTGTTCTTGCGTAATTGCAGTCTACATCAAGTCAGGTCTCATAAAGCTTCAGCCCTAAGCTCAGTTTATCATAGCCCGGAATTTTAGCAGCTGAAGTTCATCATTGAGAACTCAGTACGTTACCTTGGCTGCTAGATGCCACACAACAAACAGTCTACTCTAATTTCTTTAATACCTGGCCTAGACATAAATTACTAATTAAAATGCTTAAAATATTTGTGCCACCTTTCAACCACAATTTTAAAATACGGCCAATGAGGGAGAAGAGTTCAGGGAGTATAGTTCAGCGACAAACACAATGATGAAGGTCCTTTGTGTAGCCGAGCATTTTCGTTTAATCACTGCGCTATTATTAATCATTCAATTTTATTCCCAAGGCAATTATGTTAATGCGCAGCACATTTTTAATTAACCAGAGACCACACACCCACACACTGACACACCATATGAATGCCTACACACACACATTATAAAACCACACACAGGCATTCAATGTGGGCTGAAGTGTTTATGGTTGAGCGAAACGATTAAGCAGCTTTGGCGTTATGTCGGGTTAACTGCTCCGAATTTCATTCTTTCAATTGGGCCCAGGGCTGCCCAAAGGCAAAGCAGCCCAGGAGATGACAATAAAAACAAAAAACAAATTTAAATTTTTTTACTGAAGTAGACCATAAATGAGCTTGTGACAATAAAGTTTGACAAAACTGAAATTTTGGTCATGCTAAGGACTGTGTGAGATTGCCTTTTCATACAAAATGCGTGAAAACTTTGGGATTGATAGATATATTTCCTGCATAGCGATTCTCGTGAAATGCCAAGTGTGCAAGGCACATTTTAATTTCGAATGGAACGGAAAACCTAAGCGTATAAATGTCTCCATGTTAATTTTCTACCCTTATCTGCGTGAACTTTTTAAGTGAATTTCTCATAAAATGGCAAACTTTTCGCATAAAAGGTATAACCGAGCACACATTTAAGGATCTCGCCCCCATCCACATCCACACCCACAGCCAACACCCTCAATGTTATATACTCTATGCACATTTACATATTTGCGTGAACATAATTGTCCGCATGACGCTGCGAGTGTGTCTGGGTCTGAGAGTTAGCAAAGTCTTGCATTATTGTTCGTGTCCTGCTTTTGGCTCCCGCTCAAACCCCGCCCATTGCATATTAAAAAAAAAAATGGTATGGAATAAGTAAATTTTCAAATGCAAATGAATCCTCTTGTCTGAATTCCCTCTACTCTCGCCCACCCTCTCTCTCAGCTCGTCAACTTTATAATTACACAGTCTCCTTCCCCGGACAAGCACCATAGCTCATTATGGAAATAAAACAAGACGCATAAATAAACATTTTTTGCTTAAACTGGAGCCCGATAGTAGAGCTCTGTAACTGACTGCCCGAATCATAAAGAGATGCAATTGAACAAACAGCAACACAATTTGCAAAAAGAAACAAAGAAAAAAAAAAAAAGAAATTTCCCTTCAATCAAGGAGCTGTGGATAGATTAATTATTAGTTTGTTCGGACCACATGCTCTGCCTCAGGCCAACCCCTAAATGTGTTTGAGAAATTATGAGTAAAAAACTCTTATTTACGTTTCGCTCTCCTCGACTCCCCCAATCCAATGCAATGCACAAATGCAAATCAGAGTTCACAACTGTACTGTAGAGGAAGTGCGGAGACCTGCGCCAGGTGTACCGGACATGTATGTAAAGTATGTTTGCATCGCAAATTGAGGCAGCAAATAGTCCAGGTGCTGCAGGTGGTGCCAACTTATGAGGACAATCGATTTTCGATTATCGTTAAGGGTCTTCCCAACTAAACAGCTATGGGGCTGCAATTGAAACTTGACTGTGGATACGAAACAAGTCCCAAAACACTTCAGCAAACACAACAAAATGACAGAGTTATTCCAGCTGTGAGCGGGGTGAGGCAGAGTGGAAACGATTTGCTTTTATCTAGAAACAAAATGCAACACACCTCCTGTCTGGGCTATATAAATGCACTCGATGCATTTATTTATGCCTTCACCTGACTATGGAAATGGCAATTGTTCGAAATTCCAAATGCATAAAGAGCCTGGCATAACAACAATAACAAACAACAGGGTGCACGGTGCACATGGCGCACAGGGTGTAACTCGGCACAGTAAAGGTCGACAATTGGCTGGGAGATCAGCAGAGAGTTTTGCATTTCATTGAAGTATATTGAAAAATACATATAAACAGAGAAAATTAAATTTTAGCTGTCATCGTACGTGACTCGAATGCAAAACAAAAATATTTTGTCTGTGCGTGCGTGTATGTGTTGTGTCTGTGTGTGTCTGTGTCTGTGTCTGTGTATAGGTGTATAGACTTTTACTGGTATTAAGGTAATAGTAGATTTTCGATTTTCAGAGTCACGTGAAAATGTGCGAAAATACCTTTAAACCATGATAGCATATGTTATGTGCGACTATTCAATGGAAATCGAATGAGCAATCAGGTAAGACACTTAAGCGACGTTGGAACCATAAAAGATATCAAGTATTTAACATTAGCCTATTTTGAATATAGACCGTAAACTCTGCTGAAATCAGCTTAACTTGAATATGCAGTCCAAGAGCTAAGCTGGCCGCCAATGGCCGAAAGCAAATGTGTGTGTTACAAGCTGAAGGAGGCGCGGTAGACCTAGTGATGTGTATATAATCCTTATGAGGACGATGAACTGAGTGGGTCTAGACAGGTCCGACTAACCGTTTCTCTGCGTATCCACCCGTATGAATGAAACTTGTTTACTTCATTATTGCGAATGTAATACGTAAATACGTAATACGTAACACGTTATCCTTAACACATCCCCTTTTCCGTTTATCGATAAAAGTCTTGATTATTATAAAAGTAATGAATATAGAAATCTTCTGCAATATATTTTGGGTACAAGCACATATTTTAGAAGTACTAGAGACTTCTGCTTGAGTAAATAAGCATTTATAGATGACAGCGCCACGATCTTGATCTAATTTGGTTCCAAATGTTTATTGTAAACTAAAGTTGGTTAGGAATTTCTTTTAGTATGTAAGTGTAACCTGCATAGTTCTATATGTATGTATGAAATAACAGCTATTCGTTGCACTTAGTGGGGCACTCCAGACCAACACATTCATATTTGTTTCATTTTATATACATATACATATAAACATACATAAATATATATGTACATTTACTTTCAGTTATACAATATGTTAGCCTTAACATGTAATTAACTAAAGTTTGAAATGTTATTATTTATCAAATTACTTCGAAATTGATTTAATAATGAAATATTTCTAGTTTGACATTTTATAGCACGCAGTGCTTGCCACAAATTTATTCGGCTTTGAGTCTTGTACTTGCAACCTTCAATGCAAATAAGCCGACAAAATACCCTTAGATATAAGATTAAAAAGAGCTCTATAGCTACTTTTGCAAGTTATTTATATCTATAAGAAGATTAGAATTAATCCGCTATGTATAGGAGGTAACTATTCTCTCTCAAGTAGTCTAAAATTAAATCATTTTACGTATATCACATGTCTATAAATATTTCAAGTAATGCTATGTGTAGGCCAGGGAATTTAATATGCGGCCGCCTACGCGCAGAGAGCTGTATTCATATTTATAGTGTCCTTGACTATATACATATATTGAATAAATTATTGTTTGCATTATGTCAGCAGTGCGAGTGGTGCCGTGCGGTGCATTTGGGCGTTCCCTTTGAGCGCTTTGACTAGGTGCGTGTGGCAGGAACACATCCTTATTAAGCACTGTTTGAAAACCACAAGCGATGTCATTGTCGTTGCGGTCTGCATTTTAATTACAGTTCTTTGCGCCGAGTCTACGCTTGCATCATTCTAATGGCACAAAGTTGCTCAGGATACATACGCCGTGCTTACGAGCTACGGGTGACGGGTAACGGACTATGGGCTATGGGATATGGGTGACTGGTTACGGGTTACGGGTTACGGTTACGGCTCTGGCAACTGTTTGTGGCATATGCAAATAGACTTTGCTTTTAGCAACCATCCAGCGATTGGTATGCAAAAGCTGCAACGCCAGCCAATGAAGTTGATGAGAGCCGTCCTACGCACCAGCCGCGTGCATCAGTCACAATGCCAACCCAATCGAATCGTCTCTGAGACCCGAGCATGTGCACCGCCACGTCGAGTCGACTAGCTCAGGTCCCCTGCAGACATGCTAATTGGCGCTGTGCCACTTTCTGTGTCTTATCCCATTGAAATAGCAAATATTTGCAGATAGCCGAGCTTTGCAAGCCAAAATCAAAATCAAATTCGAACTTTGAACTGCAGACGTTTAATCTAATTTGCTGCTGTATGTTTACTGATTTAATCAAGGCATACCTGTACTGCTACGCAATTAAATCAAAATCAATTAGTCGTATTGCGAATTAAATACAATATGTAACAAATGTTGTCCAATTAGTCATTCACAATTAACTTACACAGTTACACTGCAGTACGAGTCATCCCTTGCATTCTTGCTGTAATTAAACATACATGGATCGACATTAGAGAAAGGAGTTGCTCCGACATGCACTATGCAAACATATCATTTGTAAGTATTAAATTTAGATTATTCAAAATTATATTGGATATGTACAACAATAATTTATGCCCTTCAGAATGTTTACAAAAAAAAAAAAACAAATTCTAAACTCAAAAATTATCTTATATATAATATATACATTCAGACAGTATCAACAGCCTTGTCGATCTAGATCCATTAGCCAAATTTCTGTCTCTCTATTTTGACTGTGGATATATAATATTTGATATAGAGTTTTATTAAATTAAACATGCATATCTAGCCTTCTTTACGGCTAGTTCCATTTATCGAATTCTACTTGTATAGCTCTTCCCATCCACAAGCCGTTCTATGATGAGTTTTCGATTAAGTGAATTTGCTGCAATGCCTGTTCGATCTGTTAACGTAGCTTTACATTAAACAGTTTTGCTCAGCTCTAAGCTATACAAAGGTCTGCAGCAGACATACACGCCAACAAAAACCTCTTTTCGTACTTTAGGCAAAAACATTTACGAATTGTTTTGAAAATTAGTGAATTGTGCGTAAGCAATCAGCATTTCTAGCCGTGTGGCCATATGCAGCTAGGCCAAAGACGTGCTGAGTGCATTGTTTTCAGGCATTAATTGAAGCAAAGCAGGAGCTATGATGGCTCGGAACTGCTCAGATAGCAATTTGTTGGGGTAGAGCATGGGATTGTCTGGCGCCATCAGAAAAATTGATCGATTTTGATGCTGCGGCCCGACGTACTCAATTTGAAAGCTGCGTCCCAAGTGGGCCTGTGAAATTGGGACGCAAGCCGCATAAATTTCGAAGATTGAGCATTGGAATATTGTTGGTCTCTGGTCGCCATAATGAAATGAACTAATTTGTTATAGAAATCAAGCTGGCATTTTGCTGGGCAATTCCGCTGTCATATCCAATATTAAATCAGTTATGTTTGGTTGAACAATAATAGACTGGCTCACACACACACAGAGAGAGAGAGAGAGAGAGAGATGGGCATAGACAATACAGCAATTGCTAAGACAATAAAATGTCGGACCACTGATTCAATTATGTTGCAAGACATATACGACTAAGAAATACCTCGTAGACAATAGAATACAAAATCATTACAAGTCCAAGTCAATTGCAAATCTGATAAATAGAATGTCCTGAATATTAAAGATACCCACTCTTACACCCACATACATCATACCCATTTACATGATTTTAGTAAGTGGAAATACTCGCTATGCTGGGCTGGGAATGAAATTGACTTTGGTACTATCGTCGGCATAAAAGTGGCATAAGCAATGTGAAAAACTGGTAAAAACGAGCGGGTAAGCGAATCGGAAGCAACCGCCTCATCATTATGAGAGAAAATTGTTTTCGACCAGATGACCAGAAGCCTACGGCATGTCAACGCTACAATGGCCCAAAACGATAGACAAACACCGACTGTAACAGGAGACGAATGCCAGGAGAGGAGAGGTGAGGTGAAGAGAGGACAGGACAGGCCAGGCCAGACGAGAACAGGACAGGACAGCATGGGTGGCGTATGCTCTACTATTGGCTAATAGTATGTGGTGGTAATGGAACTGATGGTGGTGGTTGCGGCGGTGGTTCCGTTGCGGTAATCATATTTATTTTTGGTCTTTGGGTTCTCAAATGCATTCGACTGTGAAAAAAAGAAGAAAGCTGCTTATAAACTTGTTTTTGCTCGCTCGACTACTGGGAAAAACATAAAAATTACCTTTGAGCTTGCGGCAGGTGTGCAGGTTACTCTTATGCACATTAAATGTTATACTAAATTGCCTCTAAATGTATAATGAATATATATTATGTTCGTTTCGTTCTTTACAGATTTGTATAACATATTTTTTTTTTTTACAGAAATTTCCCCAGATACTAGGGACACCACTTTTGCTGCCCTCGCTGCTTTCGTGTGCTCAAGTTTTACGTATTTATGGCACGGCAATGCCAAAATGCTCCATTGGACCCTTGGAACTAATTTTGGGCGTGGCACGCAAAATGCACTCAATTTGACAGTTTACAGGATGCGACAATTTTTATTCGTTTCATAAAGTTTACACATTCACCTGCCATGCCACACAAGGTGAGTGCGCAGCGTATGCGGCAATAGTATTTTATATATGTAGATGTATGTATTTACATGTACATATACATATACATATACCGACGTAAAGGATATGTGCCTGTGCTTATGTAGATATACATGCAGAGCGAAGTCGCAATGTCTTCAGCAGCAAATTGAAAAGGCAAATGGCAGTTGAGGAAAGCAAAGCGATTTCATTAAAGCTTTTGAAATATTAAAGCGCATTCAATGAGTGCTCTGCGGGTGTGTGTATGTGTGCGTGCGTGTGGGCGTGTGTGTTTGCCATATACATGCATGAACATGTGCGAAAAGTCGCAACACTATTGCCGCAGTCCCACACCCTCAAACGTGCCGGGGCAACTGTCAGTTGGAGGTGATGTTTATTTGTTTGTTTGTTTGTATTTTTGTTTGTTTGTTTGTCGTCCTTGTTGCGCACTTGTGGGCGCGTGTGGCAGATCCTTTACTATGGCGCGTTGTTGCTACCTTCCTGTTCTTTCGGTCCTTTTGTTGTCGCTCGAGTCATCTTTTATTTCATTTTGTCTCATAAGTGTCAGAGCATGAAATGGACAATATAATTTAAATTCTGTATGCAAATTTCCGACACAGACACACACACACACACATACTCGCGCTCACACACTGCCGACAAATGTTATATTCAGCGCTGCCATTGCAATTCGGAAATACCAAATATACAATAAAAGTCAAAAAGTTTGAATAAGTAATTTTTACGAAGCAATATGAACAGGGCGGACCTCATGAATGGCGTTGCCTTCGGCACTTCGCACTGCTTAAGATCTAAAGTGCTTGAATAATTCATTTAAATCATTATTTATTATAATTTCATATTACGTATACGCAGTGCGAAATTTATTGCACTGTCATTGCAGTGGCTTGCATTTCCAAAATTGCTTTCCCTCACGACTCACTAAGATTTTATACATAGCGATTGAAATAACTATAGTATATATGTATATATAAATTTGTGTACATATACAAGTGCATTAGGTGATTTATTACTTTAACCAAATTCCTTTGCCTAACCTTATTGAATTCTAAAATTTATCTGTCCAAATTTCAAAGGTGTTGCCACTCCAGGCGGCACTCTCAATAAATTCATTTTTAAGACAAGTATGATGGCTACAGTCGGGAGTGTCAGAGCACACATGGATGTTCACAAATATATGCATACACAATTATAAATATATGCTCTACGATTGCGCTTCTTCTGCGTTAAGTTTCATGGGATAACTCCGATTCTTCATTCTTGTGAAGCTTAATTTTGCGTAAGCAATCACAATTTCTGGCCGTGCACATGTGCAGCTATGCCATACATTAATTAGCGCAAAGACAGACAGCTCAGACTGTAATTTGTTCTGACTGAACATGCCTGGGGCTTGTCTGGCGCCATCAGAAAATAAATCGACCTCGAATTTTATGTCCGACGAACTCAATCTGAATGCTGCTGGGAAATTGGTACACAAGCCGCATAAAAATAATCAAATCATAATTATGACTTTAATATACATGTCTATCAAAACTCAAATCTGTTTAATATAAAATTAGTAAATGTTGCTGTCTTTTGCCTTAATAATTCTAAAATTATGTCCAAACCAGAAAAACATTATGCCCTGATTGCCCAATTTGAATAGGTTGAGTGAGTGAAATAAAAATAAAGCAGGGTATACGAGAATTTAAACAAAATGTAAAAGTTTAACTCTGCAAATTCTGTAATTTACTAAATTATTCCGTTCTTACAAACAGATAGAGAGAAAATCAAACCAAACTGAACCAGATAATGTGCACATACATAGATGCCACGCCTCGTACTGCCTGTCATGGTATAATGAATGGTTGCGTGAATCTGCGTCTAGTAATTTGCTCGTTACGTAATAGATGCTTAATTCCCCCGACAGCTATATGTGAAGTATATATATTTTCACGTCTGCATGCAATTTGGCATTTCAAAATAAATGCACATCATTCAATATTCGAATAAAATGAACATATTTCACAGCACTCGTCCAATTACAGTGCTATAATGTATATATACTTGGCTTGTAATGAATATCAGAATTAATCGCCTGTGATGAGCGGCCGCCAGTGACTTAATCTGATACGTCAATTGGCTGGGCCATAAGCCGTTTAAGAGTGTTGCAACACAATATGGAACATGGCATTTATTTAGTGACAGTTGCCAGTTGCCAGTTGCCTTTTGCCAGTTACCAGTTGCCAGTCGGAAGTTGGTTGTTGTTGATAGTTGTTTGTTTGTGTTGGGCATTCGTTCAGTTTGTTGTCTGTTTTAAGTTTCATTAATTTGGTTTTACGCCCAGTTGAGTTGAGTTTCGGCTGTGGGTGTGCGCAACGGTTTCGTTAGTGTCAATATTTTGGCACCGGCTGTTGCGCGACAGCGGCTCAATGTAAGTGCACAACAACAGCAACAGCAACAAGAACGTACTGTAATGGAAAACAAACATGAAAGGTCGAGCGAGTGTTTTCGGTTCGGCGACAAGCGACAGTCGAGGCGAAAGCAGAGGCAACGCTGCCAGCTGCGCTCACAGCTCACAATGCCAACAAAAACAGCAATAGCAGCAACAACAACAGCAACAACAAAACGCTCAAACAGGCAATCAGGCAAACGACAAAGCAAACCATCTACATAGCCGAATCCTCGCACCACTTTGCACCAACTTCTACTAGCAAACCACTCTCTCTAAAACACAGTCGCCTCCGGGCCAACTGGCGCGGCCTTAACCGCGACCACCGCCCATTTTATATAGAAGATTATGGGGTATTCTAATGTGTACAATCAGTATGTAACGCGTCAAGAAATGAAGTCTTTCTTCTAATGTTTCAATTGCAGCAATCTAATTAAAGGAAAGGGTTTCTTTGGATGTTTAAATTTGAATATGTGAATGTTCGGATAAAGCTACAATATTCGATTAGACAGAGGGCTCATCTATGAATTCAAATTCTGCAAGGATATTCCTTAAAAGTGAGCAACGTAAAACGTTCCCAATGGGTATGCAGATTCGAACCCCTTTCTGATGTCTGAACAGTGTGCTGTTGTCTTAGCCGAAAGCTTTTAAGGCCTATAAAAGAAAATAACTAAACTATGTAAAAAATATTGTACATTTCCTTATACTTAAAATATATATATATATATATATATCAAACTGGACTCGAGGGCACGAATAGAAGGGTATGCTACAGTGCGGCTAATCCTTGTGAATCTTGTTGTGTTCTTTAGGAAACAAATGTCGGTTGTGGCCGCTGCAATTGGAATGGCCAAAGACAAACGGCGGCGCATAGTGGAAAGTCTTGATTTAAAAATTGTTTGGCTGTTATTAGTTTCTGTGAGGGGCTTGCGACGGTTTTAATTAACGCCGCCAATGAGAGCAACAGCAGAGACAGCCAACAGCTAACAGCCAACAGCCAACCAACCAGCAAACCAACTAGCCAACCAGCCAGTCAGACAGTCAGATAGTCAGCCATGAAGTCAGCAGCTGGCACGTCCAAGCAAATCCTTTACGCCAACTCGCATCGCATCCTTTTGCAATTAGTGCGACCAGATAGCCCCCAAAAAGTTGCATCCGACAAAGCAGAAACAATACAGCGCGCGCATTCTTTAGGAAACTTCTAGCCGGCAATACGGACAGACATCCAGCTGCATCTCAATGCCTGACAAGACAATCCAGTCTCTGTCTTAAGGAATGCACAACATAGATCTGTAATCTAATCAGTGCAACTGGGCCAACTAACTAGTCACAGAAATAAAACTTAAAATTGGCATTGGAACTGCAATTGCAGACTGACTGACGAACATCCAATTAATGACTGAAACGACTAAACTAACATTAAGATGTAAGCATATTCTCTTTAAAAATGGGACATTTTAGGGTATATTGATTTTATACAATGCCGCGATCTACCATGACAGTCTTTTTATTCCTCCTCAGGCTCAACATCCGAGTCGAACTAGGCGACTGTCTCTAAATACTCCAAGCGATCGATAAATCAATATGTATATAAATATCAAAAATCGATAAATCAGCATCAGTATTTAATGAATTGAGCATGTCTTCAGAGCTGGAACGGCAAAGAATTTAATTTTACATTAGGGCAAGTTCTATAAATCGTAGTCTCCAAATCCATCTACATTTATTATGTTCAACTCCTTCGCTTTATATTAATGTAACAAATTACTGTAAAATTACTGCTTTGCTGTAAAGTGAATTGTTTATAAATGTTTTCATACATTTTCTATTATCCATCCAAATTGATGTACCTACACAACTTATTTATAAACAAAGAGAAAAAAAAAGAAAAAAAAAACGAAGAACAAGTTGTGGAAAAGTTAAAAATCTGTTTACTTTGCATTTATATGCAAAAAGTTGTTTCACTTCGAAAGAAGCACAATCTGAGAGGTAAAACTTAAGGTTAAAAGACACGATTCCCTGACAAGGCCACAGAGAAATTGGAAATTGCCATTTTATAGCGTTTAATCGGGCATATTTGAGCTTAACTAATATTGCCATCACACACACACGAACATAATCATGTATGTGTGTGTATGAGTGGCCATTAATGCCTTTGGGAGTATGAAGACGCCCCGAAAGTGTTTGCCTTTAATTCGTTTAAATGTACGACATGTTTGCCTAAAAAAAAAACACTTTCAAACTGATACCCTGGAGTACAAAACGCATAATAGGTATACATGAATGCTAGGCGAACAGAAATAGCATAGCTAAAGTATAAAAATATACTCTTTAAAAAAGCTCTCTATGAACATAAACAAACAAGTTTATAGGGTATATGCAGGCATGCATAGTTGTGTATGCTTTCTTGCATATTTGCTCTCTAAAAATAATATGTATTCTAATAATAATTCTAGTTACACTAGCAACATATATATTAATTATGTATTCAATTCGTTATAGTCAACTTATTTACAGGATATTTTGTAGTCCAGCATTGTGAATTAACCGTGCTTGATTTGTTTTCCCATCAAAGTGTTGGCAGTCGTATTTGCTCGGCCATAACTCGCTCTTGACAAGCAGACTCCCTATGCATTTGATTATTTTAAGTGAATAAGTCGCTTGATAAACATTGTGAAAGTTTTATTTGTGAAATTTGTAGAAATCTTTTCATGCTTTCAAAGGGAAAATATTTGAGCTGTTAGCAAACTTACCTCAAATGTCCTTTCGCATAAGATGTCCCAGACTCATTGGTTTAAGTATTGGATAGATTACCTTGTTAGTTTCAAAGTCAACAGTTGTTCATAATCTTTTCAAACTCAACAGTTGTGACCCTGAACGCTCACTACATAGCATTTCCCTGTGCGTTCACCTAGCTCAACAGCTACGTAACACTTTGCGGGCAACACAATTTCCATTCAATGTAGCTATCTCTCTTGACCTTATAATTGTTATATTAAGATAATAATATATGTTAAACTACTACCAAAATTGCACCAAATATTGTTTCGTATAAAATATCTCAGACACATCGGTTTGAGTATTGGATAACATTTTCGGACTCAACAGTTGTGAATGTTTTTTTTCGAGCTCAACAGTTGGGCTACTGAACGCTCGCTACGTGGCGCAAGTTGCGCAACACGTTGAGCGCTCAACACAATATCCGTTAGATGGCGATAGCTCCATTAGATTTTACTAGATGTCGCTTTCGCTAATTTCCCGCTCAAATTTAAATTTTTCGAAATATGTATATATAAAAGCGTTTAACTCAATAAATATTGATGAGCATTTATTCTTAAGATACGTCGGATTGGGAAACAAAAATAATGGGACAAGCTGTGCTGGGTAATTGTTCCAAATGTTTACAGGCCATGTTTGGCCATGACATCGGTTATCCACTGCACATAATCGGCCACATTGGTGTAGAGACCCGGCAGGCTGATCTGACCGCAGGATGTCACGCCCATGCTTACGATGCCAAACTCCACCATGCGCACCTTGTACTCGTCTAAGTAGGGAGCGGGCGCCTGCAGCGGGCCACCAGAGTCGCCCTTGCACGAGTCCTGCAAGTCGCCGCCGCCCACGCAGAGCTGCGTGTGAGGCACCTCCCGGCGATAGGTCTGCGAGCAGACCGATCGGGACTGCATGGGCACCTTGGCCTGCAACAACACATCCGACGAGGAGCCGTTCTCGGTGGTGCCCCAGCCAGTGACGAAGTAATCCGGCAGAGACTCCGCCTGCTGTTTCAGCTCGTTACTGATGGGCAGACAGATGGGCTTAATATGCTCTGCAAGGGATGAGTTTGATTAGCTAACGAAGACGGCTCATGTCCAGCTCCTCACTCACTGTCAAAGAGGACGCTCTCGTTCAGGCGCAGCAGCGCGATGTCATTGATGATTCGCTTTGAATCGTATTTATCGTGTATAATGAACTTCTCAATGCCCAGATCCTTGACGGGCGGGGCGCACTTCTCCTTCCGCCCCTGCTGCCGGCAGTCCCTCTCAGTCGAGATGCGGTGCTCGCCCAAGCGAATTTCATAGCTGCAAACGGACAAATTGAGATTGAGAAAATTGTTTTGAGAGGAGGAAATCTGATACCCACAGCTGATCCTCGAGTCCATAGACGCAATGGGCTGCAGTCAAAATATAGCCTACAAATTATTAACAAATTATTTTGGAAGTCTTTCAACTAGATATGATCTATGTTTACGGTTGGCAATGATTGTGCCGCCACATAGGAAACGAGATTCGCCCAAGCTTTGGTATCGCAGCAAGGCCATCCAGGGCCTGGAGGACAACTTCACCTCGTAGCCATTGGCCACGCGCTGATTGAGAATGTTCCCGCAGTTGAAGTCGGCGCTCCTAAATAACTCCATGACCTTGGAATTGTGCTGGATCTGCGGCGTAGGACAACAAAAGTGGCGCTAAAAATAGGATCAAAGTTGAGATTAAGCTATATATATATCTGTCTCTATGTAATCTTAAACATACCACTCCATCGATCTCGCCACATGACGCCTTCTGCAAATAGCTGGCATACTCCGGCGACACACGCTGCCCGCTCTGCTGGGCAGCCAAGAGGCGCTGCTCGATATCCGAGCAGGAGGAGAACGGCATGCACTGGCCCCGCTCCCCGTTCGGGGTGTCGCAGTCATCCGCATAGGCTATGTAAGCGTCAATGTGCATAAGCAATTAATATGTAAAACAAAAACGGGTCGTGCGAGGTTTTCTATCTCACCTGCTCGAGCGGAACGGGCGCCCATCAAGCAGACAGCCGCAACGACGACTGCGAAGAGCAACCAACGGCGCAGCATCTCAGTAGAATGCGATCAACACTAGATGGAAGAAGCAGCCACCTGATAACCAGCCAAACGAACGCTCCAATTGCTACTGTGCGCACCGCGCTCCGAGCACTCGTTTTATAAGGCGACCCTGGCTCGAAGTGAGCTCAGTCCGCTTCCAAGCTCAGCTCAACGCGCTCAATCAAGAATTCAGAATGGAGAGTGGAGAACGTGGAAAGGAGAGTCGAGAGCTGAGCACAACTGTGGTTTTTCCCCTCATGTGGCAGCGCGGGTCGTTGTTCCTATCAAACTGTTTGGGTTCCTCTCATTTCGAAATATATATAAATATAGTCACATACATTAAAAATATAAACATCTACGTATTTATCAAGCATCTTCTCATATACTGATTATTCAAGAGTCTATCGGGCTCTGTTGACGCATTCGCACTCTACAATAAATATGATTAGTTTCGTTGAGTCTATTCGACGGGCAGTTACCCTGCTAGCAGTTTTTAATTATATGCATGATTCATTTGCTTCCCACTTACGATCAGCTCAGATTCAGGTCACTAAAGAGGAATGAATATTTCTCTGCTTGACACAAGCTTATAAACAAAAAGCTGACATACCCTCTAAATATTAACAATAAATACAGGGTAATAAAATATATTTAAATATTCAAGCTTATGCTTGGCCTCATCTCAAACAACTCTCTAAGCATTCATATGGCTATGGCTCATCGGTTTTCAGAGAGAGGAAGAGACAGAGAGAGAGCGAGAGAGTGGGAGAGAGAGAGAGAGAGTGAGGGTCAGATGGAACAAGCGCGCGAGCAACTGGAAGGTTACAACTAATAAGCTTGCTTTTATTTTTTGCAAGTACGAAGGAATCGAAAATTTAGACTTCATAGAAATCAATAAACCTGATTCAATATTTTAAAAACGTATACATATATATAAACAAAATGTTTATGATGTTTACTCTTCGATTCTTCCGTAATTTAAGAAAGCCCTATAAACAAACAATTTTCCGGGAAATTTTGCTTAACGTTAGCATTTTCCCTGAGTTAACAAACATAAATGATTTATGGAATAATGGGAAATTGAACTAACGATGAGTCGACTAAAAGTATTTCAACTAATTGTTCGCCTAGAATTAACCCATCAATTTGACGGGAAATACAAAAAGCTCTTACGAAAATAATTAAAATAATAGTTCGGCATTTATTGTGATTTCTTATCAACATTAATTGAAACATTTCAAATTTAACTTCTGTAGTTGTGTAATTTTATTGTAAATCGCACATTTGCGGGTCAATTGTACAATTGTTTTGGGATGATTCCATCATGTTTAAACATAATTATAGTTTGTATAACTAAAACTGATTTATGTTTTTTTCTTTGTAACGATAAATTATAACAAGTCTATTTAATAATAAATATCAGACATGGATAAAAGAAAATCATTATTTATATTGACATATATAAATATGCATATAATTTTTATATTATGTGCATATACATATACGCTATATATATTAAATAAAAACTTTTAACTTATATTGTTAACTATTAGTTTAAGAGTTAATGCTTTAGCTCAGCGGCAGCTGTTTAACTTTCGTTAAGGGATGGGCAGAATCTCACCGTTCTGCTGTCTAATTTTGCCAATGGTTCTATGCGGTCGGTGTGGGTTGGGTAATTTATAAGATTTCTTCGTTTTCTATATTTCAACGAAAGGGAAAGAGCAATAGATCAATATCAATCAATGTTGCACTTTTTATATAAAATTGATAAAGCAGAGATTTTCGTAACGCGCTTCGTGCCGCTTTTATAAGTAAAAATACATTAAAAAGCAGTAAAGAGAGGGTTAAAGAGAGATTTAAAGATGGTAAGAGTTAAACAATAAGAAATCCAAAAGGAATATTAATATCCAGCAAGCCACGTAAACTTAGTTTCATACGTAAAATAGGCAAGTTAAATAACAAAGCAGTTAGTAAATTAAGTAGGATCGCATTCATCGTAGCATACAAATTAACACAATTATTTACACAAATAAAAAAATTCTTTCAACTCATTTATCATAATCTACGATTTAGAACATATCGAGAATACACAGAAGTCTTTGTCGCACATGTCGCTTGGCTAACTACTACAGCTCGAATCTATGACTAACAATTAATATGAGTAGTTAAATAACAATGTTCAGGTTTGCTTGTTGCTTTTGCTTGTTTTAGTCACCAATGGAGAGCTGTAGAGCTCTAGAGCCGTACGCCGGCAGTTTTTGAATTTAGTGATTGAATCAATAATATGTCGATAGTGTGAGCCATTGCAGAAAGTTTGCTTGATTAGTGTTTGGTGCTGTTGGTGGTCGCTTAGAAGTGGTAGTAGTAGTGGTAGTGGTAGTAGTTCGAAGAGTGGGTTAGAATGCAATACAGAAGTGCCATCAAACGATGAGCCAATAGAACAGAACGATTTTCTTATTTAATAGCGGCAATTAGCGGACTCTCTGCGCCTAAAAGGGGAATAGAAAGAAAAAAGAAATGTTAATCACTTTTTTTTCCATAGAGTTTTGTGGGCACTAATTCACGAGTCTTGATATATGGCATGCGTGGCCAGGTCCAGGTCACAGGCATCGAGCTCTCATAGTTGAAGTTGTACAGTTGATCCTCCAGCCACTTGCGCTTGTCCTGCGGCTCTGGGTATGTGGATGCCAATCCTAATAAAATTGTAATCAAATTATTATTATTATTATATTAGCCCATAGAAGCAAAGAGGTACACGCAAAACATACCCTTGTCATAAGCACACTTGGTCACACCAATGGCAATATTCATGGACACATCACGGATGCTGGACAGTGGTGGGTACAATGAGCCACGCTCGATATCAGTGGGTTCTACAAAGTTGGCCAGCTCCTGGGCGGCAATAAGGAACATATCATCGGGTATGTGATGGGTGCCAGTGCAGATGACGCCCAGACCCACGCCAGGGAAAATGTATGCATTATTACCCTGGCCGGGATAGTAGGTCTTGTTGCCCATTGTCACCGGTGGGAAGGGCGAGCCCGATGAGAAGATTACGCGAGCCTAAAAAAGCGAATAATGTCAGATACATAAAGACATATTTAAAGCACAAAAGCTCACATCCGTATTGTGATAGGCCTCCTCAGCTGTGCATTCCGCCTTGCTGGTTGGATTAGACAGTGCGAAAATGATGGGCCTTTCGTTATTTTCGCCCATGGTGCGCAGAATCTTGGGCGTGAACAGACCGGCACAAGCTGAAGCACCAATTAGCACCTGTGCAACAAAAATGCGGATGAACGTATAAATTTTATATGCAATACAAATATAAGACTTACACTTGGTTTAAGTGTGGACACAATTTGCTCGAGATCAGCCATAGGTTCAATGTCCTTAGCATAGTTGACTTTGTGACCGTCCAAGCTGCCCACCTTGCGCGTTTTGGTCAACAGGCCATCAATATCAACCATGAAAATTCTACTATAGGCCTCATCGATGGGCACACCTTCGGCAACCATGCCCTTCACGACGAGATCGGCAATGCCGATGGCAGCCTCGCCGGCGCCAGCGAATAGGAAAGTGTAATCCTTCAAGGACTTGCCCGTGATACGCTTGGATGCGTACAATCCAGCCACAGCGACGGCGGCTGTTCCCTGTATGTCATCATTAAAGGTGCAGTAGTTGTTGCGGTACTTGTCTAAGAATCTAAATGCATTATGATTGCCAAAGTCCTCGAATTGGATCAGGGTATTCTGGCCATATCGCTTCACAACTGCCTCCATGAACTCATCAATAAAATCGTCGTATTCCCGTCCCACGACTCGCTTCTGCCGCAGGCCCACATACAGCGGATCCTCCAACAGATCGATATTGTTGGTGCCAACGTCCACCACAATGGGCAAGCACTGATGCGGCTTAATGCCCGCCAGTGCCGTGTACAGAGCCAGTTTGCCAACTGGAATGCCCATGCCGCAGGCGCCCAGGTCTCCCAGACCCAGAATACGTTCGCCGTCAGTTACGCAGATGGCACGAACATTCGGCTCGGGCCAGTTCTTCATCACATCAAAGATGTGACCGCGATCGTTGAATGTGACGAAGAGGCCATGCGGACGTCTATAGATCAGGCCAAAACGCTGGCAAGCCAGGCCAACTGTGGGCGTATAAACAATTGGCATCAGATCCTCAATGTTCTCCGACAAGAAGCGGAAGAACAGACGCTCATTGCGATCGTGCAGATCGCTCAGATACAGATACTTATTCAACGGTTCTGTATAACGATTCACTGCAATCTTGCACAGCTGCAGCTGTTCCTCCTGGGTCTTGAAACGTGCCGGCTGCAGTCCATGAATGCCCAGCACCTGACGCTCCTCCAGTGTAAAGGCCAAGCCCTGTCGAGGGGGTGTAAAAGCTGCGCATGTATATCTGCATCACAGTCGGAGGCCCAATTGCACTGCCACTTACCTTATTCAAGCGAGGATCGCGTATGTGATCGATGCCGCGCACCTGCGAGGGGCATATAATGTCGCCGACAACCTCATGATAGCCACGGGCATCGCTCAGCGCCAGCGCCGATAATGCTGGCAATGTTGTTGGTGCGCTTATTGCTGCGGCAGTTCCATTGCGACACAGCCTACCGAGATTTCCGCACAAGCTGCAACAAAAACAAAAACAATATTTATTATTGTGATGCAACGTCACGAATATTCAAGCTCAAGGTTAGCGTCAGCTGTTTTAGATACTACTTAGAATCGAACTAGAGGAATGCTCAACCAATTGCGACAATCTATTATCATTACTCTATCAACAGAACTCTGAATGAGTTTGATATCTACGCACCACAACACAACGAAATACCCGAAGCCGGTAAAAACCTTAGTACCGGTAAACCATGTATTCTCTCTTTTTACTGGAAAAAAGCACTACAGTATCTAAACATTATCATATCAATGGACTTAATGAATATAAAGTATATTGTATATGATATTAATCTTATAGAAATAAGATAACAAATTAAAGTATTGTTTGCGGTATGAAGTGTTTTTTAACCACAGGGTATTTTAAAGTCAAGCACACTTGAACTATGCCCAATCTAGTTTGCCATTTATCAGAGTGGTGCAAAAACTAAGCCGCATTGTTTACGATCGCACGATAAGATTCCGAATGATAGCATATGACGAGGGTACCAAATATGTTGGCCGTTTTCATTCTGGGAGATTTAGCATAATTGGCGCTAATTGCGTACACCTTGTGACTAAGTTCATTCATTGATGGGTATGCCCATCAGTCGGATTACGGCTGCCGCATTAGCTAGAAGCAAACCCGTTAATGACGCGCCTACAGTTCCACGCGCTCGTGACGTGTTGGCCCGAAGTGCGGTGTAAGCACTACACTCACTGCTAATTAACAGACGGGCGTAAGGGGCTGGCATGGAAGTGGGAAGTGGGCATGGTATGGTATCATTATCATCATTCGTCACTTTGTTTCTATTTGCTCAGCCAAACGCCCAGCAGCTCACATGAGCACCAAGTGCTTTTTATTCGCATTCATATATATTTATACAATATATATATATATACATATGTATGTATGTATATCCACATATGTTATATCTAATCACTCATACAATTGTAAGTGCATGTCGTAAACATTTCCGAATTGAATCGAGGTTTATACGGCACACACATTATCTCAAAATCGTTTGATATTACGATATGACCAAATAGCATGATCTAATGTGACTTACTTACTTACCTATGATATCATTCATTGTTTTAGACCTCACATACTATATGTTTGGTATATTATATATCTATATATATATACCTACGGTATCTATTTTTATTTTTATTCTGTTCTATTCTAGTTATATTTATTTATACTTATTGCAATTAATTTTATTGACTATTAGAAAAAATTTTATATTTAATCAAACTATTTTAAAAATAATTAAATTAAAGATATAAAAAAATTTAACTATTAATATAAATTCTATTATAAATTTAGAAAAGGAAATAATTTTTCTAAAATGTTTTTCTTCGTAAAAAAATGTAATGAATAATTAAATACTAATATAGGGAAATTCATATACAATTAAAAAAATATATATACATTTCAATCTATTTCAATACAGCTTTATGATGGTCAAATGTCTCGTATAAACGTAGTATATATTTACGCGCAATACTGACATATCCCGATATGATATCAAAAATAAAATGTTTGTGTAAACAGCTTATGTCAAGCATGTGTGTGTGTGTGTGTGTGTATGCATGAAATGCCAAATTTACTGCTGATGGGCCAAGCTGCATACATACATACATACACAAACAGAAAGATAAGTACATATGTATGTATTTTCGCTCGAAAGTCACAAAGTTCTGCGTGAAGACAATAATCAAATGGAAGTCAATGTACTCTAATATGCTTGGCCATAAAAACTATGCGCAAAAGAGAAAAAAGCGAAACAGTAGAGAGAGACAGCCGATGAGAGGCTGCGTAACAAAGACTAACAACTTTTGAACTTGGCAACGAAAAAAGAGGCAAAATGATGCACAGCAAAGAAAAAACAAAATAATGCTACTTTTCTTCTTTTCATTTATCTATATTGCTGTATACAGAAATGCGTCGTGCTAAATATGTTTATAAATTTAGAATTTGGCAATAGAAGCGTGGAATATATGTGCGCATATATGTGTGTATTTATGTATAGCTGTGTCCATGTCCATGAACGTGAAGGTGACCAATACAGAGGCAAAAACGGATGCGTTGGTGCAGGGGAAAGCACACATCCACACACATGCCTCTGTTTATTGTTTGTATATTGATTTTCAGCTGTTTTGTTTCGTGTGTGTGCGTCTGTATGTGAAATAGCCACTTTTATATTTATTTTCATTTATATTATGTTTTACCTACTTTTTTGAAAATTTGAAGTGTAAGCTCTTACGCAACATGGAAAATAATAGAGAGCAGTTGCAGCTCGACAGCTGTTGCAGAAAACTAACGAAAACCAGAAAAGTTGGGTCAATGTCAGAAACATGTGCGATTCCTAGCCTGCCCTCACCAATACCAATAGGGTTGTGCCTGCGATAGTTTGTCTGCGCCTGTGGATGCGTGTATGTATTGGCAGCACCATTGAAAACGAAAGCTGCGCAATGCACACAGATTGCTGTGCTGAGGGTGCTAGAGGAGGGGGGCCTTGGCGCACGCTCGTCTACCACGGCAACGACTAGGTCACTGAGAAGAACAGCTGGGACGCGGGCCGAATGGCTGACAGTTGAAATTGCATAACGTTTCGTCAATTTGCAAATTTACCAAAAATAGCTACAAGCATTTCCAATTTCTTTGGCAATACGATGCCAATGCCCACCTGGTTTCTTGATATGAACAGTTTTCGTTGACGTAGCTTACCTGGGCCGTGAGAACATTTTGCGTTTCTGCTTCTAGAATTTTGTGTTTCTTGAATTGCTTTTTTATTGTTAACTTTTGGAGAATTTATTGCAACTATTTTTTCTATTTTGACACTTATCACTAGGTAATAATACTTTTCGTTACGCTCAGCTTTTAAATGACATTTGAAACACACGACAATTACGAGCCAGCCACCCTTAATGAGGCCCAACAAACAAAACTGAATATTCAACGCGGCGCGGGCAAAACTACCTCGCGAAGCTGTCGGCGAATAATGAACGAATAATGCCAAAGACGACAAAACGAACCAAATGGAACGCAGTAGAAACTTGCGCGGCAGTGATTAAAAAGAGTGTTGGTAAAGGCGTGCAGATGCACAGTGCTGCCGTATTTATTTGGTTGACTATCGATGACTATCGTTATTTATTAATTTTAAACGAAGAGAAACACAAAAGTTTGCATCTGTTCACTACTTTATTTTTAATTTTTATATTGCGTAAGTGAGATTACAATAGTTAAGGGTATGCTTATAATCTTCGGTATAAGTTGCATTCCGCCTGACACGTAGCTTTGCATGGATACAGTACTGTCTCCTAAATCTGGGTTAATCTTCAAATCAATCGACTCAAATGTATAGAGAGCGCGAAATCCATTGGCCACAAATCGGTCATTCGAATAAAAGGATACACGAAAGAATCGTCCATCTGAACGCACTTCAAAGTCGGGTAATTTGCCACAATACTTGCTGAACTTTCGATCTGTACTCATAAAATTCGAAAATTCCACATAATCGCTAGCCGTTTGATGGTCACATCTAAAAAACAGAAATACTAATAAATAATTTAAAATTTCTATAACTTCAAACATACGTGCTAATGCCTTCGACGTCAAAGTACGTGAAACGTAGAACAACGCGTTCATCAGCTCCATAGAAATAGTAATTGCAAACAACATTCTCCAGATAGTAGCCAGGAAAGTTTGGGGAATGAAAAAGACCACTAATCCTGTCGCGACTGCTGTAAACAAATGTGCATTCGTTTCCTTGTTGCACGCCTGATAAAATGCCATAGTCTAAAGACAATTAAATTGTTTAACATTTTTTATATAAGTTTCACCTGCACCGTACATGACTTACTTGTAAGAAACCGATATTCTGCTCGAAATCCATAATACTGCACTTTGTTTGTCATTTTTGGCGGATATTTGCCCACGAATTGCAGTTGCAGCTGCTGACTGTTCGACATCAGCGGCTTGGGCAAGAATGCGCCACAGAGTAGTTCTTGCGTCTCATATTTACCCCGCACTTCTGTCAGCACATGCAATGCGTCCTCGTCTCGGCAGCGGCTGGAATTCTCATGTTCAGTGGGTATGTTAAAGTCGTGAAACTTAATTTGAATCACTTCTGGTTTTTGCGCTTTAAATTCGTAACGGCATTGCACGACCTTAGCAGAGTCGCTGTTCTTATTTATCGGAACACCGATAAGTGAACTCAGCAGCTGATTCGATTCGAAGATGCCGGACTTGTTGACGCGCGAGTCGTAGAGCAGCTTGCAATGCTCTGAAAGTAAAGATAAAGCGTAATAATAGAAGTGTTATAATATATGCTGAAATTGTTAGCCAATAACTGTCGTATAGCGAACATTCCTCGAATTTGGACAAGAACCATGGGCAGCAAACATGTGGAGAATGAAGACAACAAGCTAGACACATTTCGACGCGTTTGTGATGAAATAGCAGCTGAGTCGAGCTACCTACGCAAGGTTGAGAAACTGGAGCTGTTTTTCAAGAAAGGAAGCAGTGGAGCCGGATTTGAGGGCGACCTGTTGCAGTGGGTGCAGTTTCTCATACCAGACTCCACACAACGTGTTTATAATTTGCAAAACAAGGCATTGCTCAAGTTGTTCGCACGCATCTTCCATGTCGACCAGCAGGAAATGCATCTGGACTTGGAACAAGGTAATCTGCACTAGGTGCTGTTTAGAAACCTTTCTAAGATTGCTATTTTTCTTGCAGATGGAGACATTTCCGAAACCCTTCGCAAACACTTTGCCACCTCCAGCAAACTGAAGCCACAAACCCAAAGTAAACTCTACTTACATGAGGTGGAAAAGATGCTGTGTCAGCTGGAGCAGCGCACAAAGGAGGATGAGCAAACGGAAGTTTTGCAAAAGTTGTGTAAGCAGGCTACAGATTTAGATTTGCGCACGTTCATCAGGCTGATCAAACAGGATCTGCGCATTAATGCACGGGCACGGCATATTCTGGATGCATTTGGACCACAGGCATATCCAGCGTATCAGAGCTCTCGAGACCTCGCAGCTATTGTACAGAATTTCGCTGGCAAGGAAGGCACGTCTCTCAAAACTCCCATAAAGGCGACAGCAAAGAAGGCGAAGAAGGATACTAGTGCTATACAGGTAATGACGCCCATTTCTCCCATGCTGGCCAATGCCTGCAAGTCTGTAGAGGAAGCTTTCAAAAAGAATCCCGGCGGCCTATATAGCGAGATCAAATATGATGGAGAAAGAGTACAAATTCACAAAAAGGGCGCCGAATTCAAGTTTTTCAGTAGAAATCTGAAACCAGTGATGGATCACAAAATCAAGGACCTAAAGGATTATATACCACGCGCCTTTCCTGGCGCCGGTGATATGATACTTGATTCAGAAATCATTCTGGTGGATACAGAAACGGGCGCTTTGCTTCCCTTTGGCACGTTGGGTGCGCACAAGAAGCATACCTACGCCAATGCCTCGATTTGCCTATTTGTCTTTGACTGCTTGCTCTATGATGGCGATGATCTTACCCAGCTGTAAGTATAAAGCTAACGGTATTGCAGTATAAAGCTAATTTTAATTATATGTTTTAGTGCATTTTGCAAACGTCGCGAGATTCTGGAGCAAAACATTCAACCCATCAAGTCCCATGTGCAACTGTCCGAATCGGAGTTTTTGAAGACCAAAAACGAGTTGGCACTGATGACCGCTAAGGTACTGCAAGCCAATCTGGAGGGTGTTGTGCTCAAGAGCCCCAGCAGCACATATCAGCCGGGCAAACGTAACTGGCTCAAAGTAAAAAAGGATTATCTTTTTGGGGGAAAAATGGCAGACACAGCCGATTTGGTTGTTCTGGGCGCTTGGTATGGCTCTGGCAAGAAGGGCGGTGTACTCAGCATCTTTCTAATGGGCTGTTATGATGCACGCGACCATCTCTGGAAGACGGTCACCAAAGTCCACTCTGGCCTCGATGATGCCACCAACGATGAGATCCACGAAGAACTGATGAAACTCACAAAGCGCGCCGATGCGAATAATATTCCTAATTGGCTACATTGCAAAAAAGCACTAATACCCGATGTGCTAGCCAAGACGCCGGAGAAAATGCCAGTGTGGGAAATCACAGGCGCAGAGTTCACACAATCGGAGGCGCACACTGCAGGGGGCATATCTATTCGCTTTCCGCGCATCACGCGCCTGCGCAGCGACAAATGTGCCAAGGAAGCTAATGATCTGGCACATCTGGAACAGCTTTATGCAGCATCTAAAAATAATGTGAACGTGGACCTGCTGCTGGCTAATTGTAATGCAGATAATGATGACGCCCAGACCAATGGACTAAAGCTGGAAAAGACGCCGCAAAAAGGAAAGGGTTCGAAGGAAACGGCGAGCAGTAGCAAAAAAGGCAAAAGATCCAAGAGCGGCGGCTCTGATGATGAGCAAGCAACACCATCAAAGGGTCCACGAAAATTGGCCAAAGTGGAACCGTCCGCAGCGGCATCTAAAGGAAGTCTGATGGATTTCTTCAAACCAAAGAAAACAACACCCGCTGTAAAAGTAGAAAGTAAATCATCCGAAGATGTTAAAGCGGAAGTTAAGGGCGAGGTTAGTAATTTATTTAGAGGCCAGGTTGCATACTTTGCAGCGGATGCAGCGCAATCCAAGCACAAGGATGCATTTATACGAAATGGTGGCATCTTGAGTGAAAATTCAAGGGAGGCTAATTTAGTATTCCATAGCACAACAAAAAATGTGAATTTGGCGGAACTGAGGTACGCATAATGATATTTCCTTAACTACTCTATAAAATTAATATAATTCGTATTTTGCAGACCCCTTTACCGTCGCAGCTGCCGTCATCTCAGCGTGAAATGGCTTGAGGAATCGCTACAGGCCAAGAAACTGCAGCCTTATCCACTCTATGCGGTGGTTTTAAAGGCATAGCATTACTTTTGAGTTATTGTTGAAATCTTTTCAAATTGTAAATTTATGTATATTTAAATTATGGAAATAAGACGCAATATTTATTATACTCAACTTCCATACTGAAATTTTGCATTCTATACATTTAGAAACTGAAAATTTGCATATGCAATTAAGTAAACCAACAATAGATTTAGCAAACTCAATTCAACTCTAACTGTTTGATTGTTTACTTAGTCTACGTCAGCGCAAAGGCATATATTAGCTGACGAGAATTTGTCTGTAAATATTTTCGTAATACATTGTGCAATGGTTAAAAACGGAACTTTAGATGAAAACGATTTCTTTTTAAATATTCGCACAAATTACATCACTTTTGTCACAAAAACAAGTAAGATAGCTCTACTCGGGTGCTCCACTTAACACCAAATGATTTGAGTTCTCGTCGACACGTCGCGACGTCATTGCTAGAGAGCCATATAGGAAATTGAAAGAAGCAGCAGGGAATTCTAACAATTATCAGAATTCCGACACGTACAGAAACACTCTTTTCTCTGCTGTCAAACTCTTTCTTCTACTTCTGTATAATTAACAGATTTAAATGAAACGTTTAGTATATAATCTACATCTTTAATTAAATATTTGACGTAATTAAAAAATGGCTTAATTTGCAAATTACCTTCGAAAGGAATTCAATTGTATAAAATACACATAAATCAAAAACTTTTGTCTGCGTTTTTAATAAACAAATAGAATGAATAATACAAAGAAACCATTTTTGGGGAAGCGTACTCAAAATTCGCTTTCTTCACGGGGGACTACTAAACAAATCATCTCAAGTGAATTATAATTAATGCATCATATTATGATATGAAGACAGCTATATAAGCTAGGGCATATTTAATCAGTAGGTATTATAGAATTTACACTTGGTAAACTGAATAGCCCTTTGAGCTACTTAATGGAACGAGTCGACAACGTTTTTCACTTATCTATGCTGTCAGCCAGTTATCAATGGATTGCATGCGTTAGATTTTAAATACGGAAATTTCGTATTCGTAAATTGTCAACCACTTGCAATGCAGGCTTTTAGCTACTTCAAAGTCTGAGTTCTCGACTGCCAAGAGACTGACTGCAAGTGTATATAAATAATATGTGGTTCCTTTGATTATATGATATAGCACTTCCAATCCGACTGGTTTATTATAAAACCCATCTACTGTGCAATTTCGTTTTTGGTATAAATATCGTAAGCCCGTTCTGAGCTGCTCTCATTCAAGCGGCAGCCTCAACTGCATTAACTTCTTTTCGCACTACAAAATCTCGGCTTTCCTTCGGTACTTGTGCTGTGCTATGGATAGTGAATACGAAATGACATCAGAAATTCAAAACTTTTACAGAAATAAAACAGTTTTTATTACTGGCGGCAGTGGATTTTTGGGGAAAGGTATACGAAATTTACTGTGGAAAATTTGTGAATAAGTGATTTGTGATTTAATAATTTGTAATTGCATATTTTAAAATTAAAAATGTGAAATGGAAAAAACTTTAAACGAATTTCTAGGAAAAACGTGAAAAAATGTAAATTCTTGATTTTTAAGAAAATATTGAAAAATTTGTGAGCTAGAGAGCTCACTCAATTAAACTAAGGCGAGTTAATCGCCTCGTTGTGCTTACGAAAAAAGACATAAATATCCCTAACTACAATTAATAATATTGGACTGCAAAACAATACCTAAACTTTGTATTCATTAAAGTTTTTATAATGGTTTAACAAAATCTATTAATAAATTTAAAAAAAAAAACACTTAGGAGAGCACTTAGTCTTACGTAACTATTAACAAAGAATTCTAGCAATAATGAAACTGAATCAGATCTATACATAATCTATTGCATCAAAACAAAAGTTCTAGTGCTAGAAACCAGTTTCTAATGAGGAAATAAACAAAACAAATCGTGTCTAAATTAGTGGTTCATATACATTTGCTACTGTTAATATTTGGAGTATGAGTATAAGTGGTGCCTCTCATACCATTTTCGTTGTATTGTCGGGCATTCTGGGTTTCTTACCAATTTGGGAGATGCCATAATTATAGCGTGAGCCCATTGACCAACTGGAATACTAATTTCATATTGCTTCTGTGAGAATGTATGTAATCAGTAAATCGAATCGATAATGATTTTTTCCTATGAGTACGGTTGTATTCTGCATATGAATTCAGAAATATCATAAGCAACTAGAGCTATATACTTTAAATTTTATATATGTATACATTCAAGTATTTTCGATACATTATCTTAGTACTAAATCGTAAATAAAAATTGATATTTTTATTGTTTTTAATTTTGATTCTTGTTCATAAAGTGTAAGTTAAGACAGAGTTTTGATTGCTATTCGTGGTTTCCCTTTTAGTGGTAATTGAGAAGCTGCTGCGAGCGACAGATGTCAAACGCATCTATGTGCTAATCAGAGCCAAGAGGGGAGAGGGTATACTGCAACGGTTGGCAAAATGGAAGGATGAAGGCGTAAGTAAGCCATAAACCCAACTAGAAAAGCTATTCCAATTGGCATCATTCGTATTAGGTTTTTGCCTTGCTGTTCAAATCGAAGCCCAGTTGCTGGGCTCGCATAGTGCCCATTGCCGGGGACTGCCAGCAAGCGGATTTGGGTCTGAGTGAGGCGGATCGTCAGCTGCTGATGGAGGAGGTGCAGGTGGTGGTGCACAGCGCAGCAACGGTGCGCTTTATGGAGCCCCTGCATGTGGCCCTGGACATCAACACGCGCACCATGCGCCTCATGCTGCAGCTGGCCAAGCAGATGAAACGATTGGAGTCCTTTGTTCATATATCGACGGCATACTCCAACTGTGTCATCAAGCGCATTGGCGAATGCTACTATCCGGAGCACCTGACCTGCAGCGTAGACACAATTCTGGCGCTGAGAGAGCGACTCAACGATGAGCTGATCGACGGCATGGCGCCAGTTCTGTTGGGCAAGTTTCCCAATACATACACCTACACAAAAGCCCTGGCGGAGCAGCTGGTCCAGACGGAAGCTGCTGGTCTGCCCATATGCATCGTTCGGCCAAGCATTAGTAAGTGGAATGATCAAATGATCTAGGTTAAATATATATCAAATCATTTGCTCAGTTATTGGCAGCTATAAGGAGCCCGTCTCTGGCTGGGTTGACAATCTGTATGGTCCCATTTCCATATTCCTCGGCACGGCAATCGGAGTTTTGAGAATTATCTGTCTCAACCTCCAGACACACGCCCACTTGGTGCCTGTGGACTACTGCTCCAACCTGATCTTGGCCTGCGCTTGGCAGACAGCCAAAGACAATGCCGCACGCCTCAAGCAACCAATTGTAGCAGCAACCTCGACTACTGAGCAATGCCCGCCGACCATCTACAACTACGTGCCTAGTGAGAGCAACATGCTCAGCTGGGGTAGCATCAAATCCAAAGCGGAAAGCCTTGGCTATGTCTACCCTCTGAGCAGAATGATATGGCTGCCCTTTTTGCATACCACGACCACGCCTTGGCTCTTCAAGTTGGTCGCCTTCTTCTACCACATTCTGCCCGGCTACTGCATTGACGTGGTGCTGCGCTTGAGAGGCCGAGCCCCTCGCATGCTTAAGCTCTACGAGAAGATACATAAGAATGTGGAGACCCTGTTCCCGTTCACGAATTCCAACTGGTATTTCGAGTCGCACAATATTCAGAAGCTGTGGCAACGCCTCTCCCCAGAAGACCAACAGCTCTTTCACTTCGATATGAACACCATGGACTGGGATGATTATTTGTATATAGCTATTGCCGGCATGCGCATCTTTGTTGCCAAGGAGGAGCCTGAGTCAGTGGAGCGCGGCAAACAAAAATTGAAACGGTAAAGCTAAACTAATTCCAATTGATTCGGATTGTATACTTGAACTTCTATTTTCCTCTTCTTTCACGCAGATTTTATATACTCCATCGGGCGCTGCAGCTCATCGTTTGCAGTGGAGCTGCTGCCATTTTGTGGTCGCTGCTTAAATTTGTATTCTAGATTTTAGGTTTTTGTACATGTGTAGATCTAGTTCAATAAATAGCTGGCTTAATATGCACTCACTGCCTCTAGCAACTCCAGCGCAGGATAACTTGGGCGACGTCTGCCAAATGGCGGCCATCAAATAAAGAGCTGTCAGCAGCGCCGAGTGCACCATTTGAACTTATCGACAGATTGAAGCAGACTGAGCCTTGAAGTGGCTCAGCGACTGGCACCCACCCACCCGTGCAAGTCAATTGGTCACATCCGCTGCCAGCAGCCAGACCGACAGGCGGAAGCTGGCAGCATTTTGCGGCAATTACGAGGCCGGAGGAAGAAGTTTGCCGCCATTTGCTTGCGGTTAGCGATTAACATAATTCGATTGAGTCCGTGTGGCATGAGTCAGAATCGGGATAACTACAATCTATGGCTAATTTATGGGGCGCCAACTTACGATTTCTATGTCCGGGCCGCGCATCCTTCCCCTCTTTCTCGCCGCCCTCCACTTGAACACTGTTCGTCTTGGCGGGCGTCTGCTTTATCGCTATGCTGGCTGCCTCCAGGATTGGCGGCACAGCCAGCGCCTGCTGCTCATTGGGCACAAACTTGTATTTACCACGAAAGCCTTTGGCTGTGCGATTCGAGCTGGCATTAAACTCTAGCAGCAGATCGGGTCCGCTGCTCAGTATGCGGCGCGTGGGGCACGGGGCGCAGATCACATCTATCACGGCATTCATGTGCGCCGACTCCGCATCGAAGATGGTCAGTGCGTCCAGTTGACAGCCGCCGCTGACCACTGGCGGCAGCTGCAGCTCCTCGAATAGCAGCTCTACACGGCTGTCCGGGCGGCCAATGAACTTGTACGCGCACTTGATGTGCGCCGGATAGTTGGCCGGAAAGCGCGGCGAGTGGAAGTAGCCCTCGCCCAGATTCCCCTCGATTCCGGTGCTGGCAAAGAAATAGAAATCGCAGAAGCTGTGCGGCACCAGTCGACCGTTCGTCTTGAAGAGCTCTGCACTCAGGCGTGGAACGAACGAGGTGAACATAAATTCGTAAATTTATTAATCGATTTCACATTTGCTCACCTTGCTTAAGGAATCGATAGCTCGCCGTCAGATTCAAGGTCCAGTCGCTCAGCCTTGTGGGCGGCTGCTGAAAGCTAACTCTCAGTCCCAGCAGCCTTCCGCCACTGTATATGGGCGTGGCATTGCGAGCCGTCGCACTGTGCTGGCACCAAGTGTACGACGCCAGCGTTGAGTTCTCGATGACGGGCTCCCTCAGATACGGAAAGACCTCGACGGTGTCCAAGCAGCTGTCACAAAAATTGCATATCAAGAATTGCCGCACAGCGCTAATCATATGGCAGAATTTGTGCCACACAAATGGCCGGAATCAAATGATGTTGAAAATTTATTGGCCGCTTGGCCGGTTCGTTGGTCAAGCCTAAAAATAGGCAAGCGACCAGCGAGCTGCCATTAAATAAAATGTTGCACTGCCATTCGCTTGGTTCTACATCATTTATTTTGATAAAAAGTCTAACAAAAGTTGGCGTTAAGGTGAACACAGAAGCCGCACGACAGATGCTACAACAACAAGTATGTTCAAGTATGTTCTTAAAAGACTATGGGGAGTGAATAGAAACAACGGTAAGAGATGCTGTAGTTAGAATTAGGATCAGTGTAGGACTTTTCATAAAACTAGTCGAAGCGTATACAAAAAAAAATAAATAAAATAAAAAAAAAATAAAATAAAAATAAAAATAAATAATAATAATAATAATAATAATAATAATAATAATAATAATAATAACATATGGAAAAAATTAAAAATAATAAAAATAAAATGTAATAATTAATATTTGGTAAAGTTTTGTGTTTAACGCTAGCTGAGTATTTTATGCAAAAAGAATAAACGATCTATAGGTTGAGTATAGAGGTAAGAATCTTTTGTTTAGTTCCAATTATTTCTATTTAAATTTTAGCATTATATTGCTGTACGTTATTGTAATATATTTTTTCTTTTAATTTTATGCTACAATTAAAGCATACCATATTAAACCCATATATTTATAGAAACGCAGAATAGAAAAATTTTTAATAAAAAAATACATTTTCAGTAAAATTTAAGTTAAGAATGAAGCAGACATTTAAGCAATCGAAATAAAGTGTAAAAATGCCAAATGCCAAAGATTTTCATATTTAATTTTTAAAACCTGAAACATTCTTCTCCAGCAATAGAGAAAATAGCAGAAATACTTGGCTATATGCAAACGTTTCAATTACGTTCGCAAATTTATTATGTTTCTACTTTTCAGGGCAAAACAAAAATAAAGTCTACAAGCTGCTAAAAAATATTATAATATAATATCAGTTTATAAGGATCACAAAATTGTTAGCTACTACACAGCATCTACACAAAACAAAACAAAATAGCAATTCAATAAAGTTTTGACAATAAAATGAGATAACTATGCTATAGAAACATGATGAAATTTAGGAAAATTCTTGAGTTTATTTATTATATCCCACTGTTGCCAGCTCCAGCATTTTCTCTTTATCTTCGCTTTACTTATTTTTGCGTTTACGCATTCCCCCAAGCATGCGACAGAATGCGGGATAATCAATCATGGGCGGTTCCTCGAGGGTTTTGGGCTTGGCCATAGGCGCATGGCTGAGCGCCTCCTTTGCCTCGCTGATGGTCATTTTATCGCCGTAGTTGGTTAGCTCCTCGTAGATTCTATTGGGTGGGAAAGCGTTTTAATTAGGCACACGACATGGGCATTTGGAGCATTGCACCCACTTTCTTTCATCAATCATGCCCGTGCCGTGATCGTCCCATTTGCTCCAGGCCTCCAGCAGGACCTCCTCCGGATCCAGCTCTATGGTGCGACGGCACATCAGCTGTACAAAGGCCTCATAGTCCAAGGGATCCTGTGCCTCCGACATCATTTGTTCCAGCAGCTGCTCGTTGGGCTCATTGCCGAGGGCCGTGTAGGTGAATCGCAGATCATCTTTCGATATCAGCCCGTCACAGTTCGTGTCGAATAGCGTGAACACCTTTTGAAAATCGGCCGATCAGGCATATTTGGGGCTTTCCATTCAACCAACACTTACTTCCTTCAATTCGGCCAGCTTGGCAATGTCCAAGTCCTGCGGCGACACATGATCATCGGCTGTCAGCTCCTCGGGCAGTGTGTAATGGCCAGTGCTCTCTGGCAGCTTGAGCCTGGGATTGAATATCTCGTTGATGACGGCCATTGCCTCCGAGTCGGTTGCCAGCTGCGGCGGTGGCTGTGGCGTCTGCGATGCTTTGCGCGCAGAGCTGGCCCGGCGACGTCGCTGGCCAGAAATGGAGGGACACGGATACTAGAAATCAGGGCGTACACTACATTATATTCACTCACGCGTTCCAGATCCTCCAGTGAAACAGCCGGATCCATAGACATTTTGAGCTGCGCGACTCACAAACTATTCACAAGCGATTCACAAACGTTTCACAAGCGATTTACACGCGATTTGCGAGCGTTTTGCCAGCGGTTTTTCACTTTTACACCAATAAATCTGGTCGCTACGACAGCGGCCAACGTTGTGTCCAACGCTCTGCCCAAGCTCCACTGAAATTTGTGGCGCCGGTGCTGAGCAATTTTATTGACAAATCGATTTCGAAATTTGTTTAATAATTTCTTCCTCTTGTTTTTTTTTTTTTTTTTTTTTCATGGGTTATTTTCATGCAGCTAAAATAGCTGCAAATTTCATAAAAATTGACACAAATTTGCGAACATTTATATAAATAACCAGGCGTGCCGAGCACGGCTCCACGGACCCCCCAGCCATGGTGGCCTTCAGAAGGTATTTTAATTACATTGCATTCGCATATTTCCTCGATGGTCGACGCATTTTGATGGCTGTCGCGCAGCTGCCTATATGGCTGACAGATCCAGATCTCTGATCGATTTGGATACGGCATGCCACAGCCACAGTGGGTGGCAGCCGACGGACGACAGCGACTGTACGGCTGGCTTACTACGGCCGGAAGCGTTGCTACTCACCCGGGTCGCAGCTGCAGCTGCTGCAGCTGAAAGGCCACCAGCTCGTCGGCCATGCCGCCAATGAAGATCATCAGGCAGTTGTTTTTGGCGCCCAGCGCATGGCTGGCATTAATGCTAACGCTGCCCCATTGTGTCGCGTTGCGCTCGTTGGCGTGCAGGCAGCTGCAATCTGTGCATGGACACTCATCAATAATGCATTCGAATGCAGCTCTATGCCGACGCGACTTACCTAGCCACAGCTGCGCCTGCTTACTGCCAGCAGTCCGTTGACCATTGACCACCGAAATCAGTGCCAACACCAACGTTAACCAAGCGGCCGCCATCTCCAGCGGCCAAAATGAAACTGCTATGTGCCGAGTGACGAGCATCGCGATAATATCCTGTCAGTGGCTCAGCGTCCTGCGGCAGCTTGTGTGTGCTTTAAAAATAGCTAGGCGCCACCCCAGCTGCACAGCTTCCCAGTTGCCCCACAGCCCCTGACCCCGCTGGCCAGTTCACCTGCCTTTTTTCGTATCATTAAATGTAAGTTGAGGTTTTTATGAAGCTGTCCCACCCACAGCTGCAGGTGGCGCAAGAGCCAATCGTTAGTTTCTGCCACAGCCCACGCCTGTGGCACCTCCAGCCGAGTTTGGTAAGCTATTTATAAGTGGACTTCATTTTTCTGTGATTGGCAGTTATCTACGCGCTCACAGCTGCTTTTCAAAAGAGTTCTAAGCCATTTTATTGACCCCGAGGTTCACCCATTTAGAGGTTAGCTTAACTAAATTTAGTTTGATGCGGCATACCAAACAGCATAAGACCAAATTGAATGATAATAGAGGTAGGTATTTATATCTATATATATATATATATCTACATTCATACATTATCTATACGCATATAACAAAATTTCTTTCATTATTCATTGAAAGCCAAAACCTAAAAATTTATTTAATATAACTTTAACATACACACACACACATTAAAAACTAAATTATATTTAGGAATATTATATGATTACGTGCCACCTGTTTGTTTCATCTTAGCCTTGAACATGTCGGCCAACATAGCCGCTTTGCTGGCATTGAGTTCTTCGTAGTCGTAGGGCGCCATGTGCTGCTTGCATCGTTCCAGCCATTGCTTGACATGCTTGTAGATCTTAAGCTCGAATTCGAAGGCCTCCAGCTGGGAGACAGTAACAAGAAGCGTCAAATCCGCAATGGTGAAATGATCTGCAGCTGCGAATTCGCGACCTTCGAGTATTGAATTCAGCCAGCCTACAGCTTCGGTCAGCTTGGCTCGTTTTCCCTCGTCCAGGGGGGCGCCGATGAACATTGTGGGAAACTGCGCGGGAAGTACGTTTATTTTATTAAATGTTGACTTTTTTGCTGTCAGCCACTCACATAGAAGTCGGTGAGGCGCTGATAGAGAGTGCCCAGGTCAAAGTGTAACCGCTGATCCACGAGAGCTCGCACTCGTATATCTGTGGGGTACAGCTCGTCCGTCTTGGCGTAGGCGGCAACCAAATATGAGAGTATAGCGCGACTACAATGAACGATTAACACTAAATATTTGTTGTGATTCAGATATTCTTTTGTAGCATTTGTCACCTTTCCCACAGCACCAATCCCTCGTCGTTCATGGTGGGCACACAGTGCTGTGGATTCATGGCCACGAATTCGGGCTTCAGCTGCTCCCCCTCCAGTATGTTGACAATCTTTAGCTCGAAGTTCAGATCGAGCATTTTGGCCAGCAGCAGAATACTGCGACAGGGCGGACTCGGAGGTAGATAGTACAGCACTGGCGTCGACATTTTGCCACCTCTGACAATTAGAAAGTAGACGAACTCGGTTACAATTTGTTCGGTTCGATTCATGGGTATCAACTGAAAGTGCTTTCTAAATTGGACAAGGACACGACAGGACACCAGTTAGTCGCTCGCACAGCAGAAAATCAATTCATCGATTTCAAATATTTTATTAATGTAAATTGCTTGGCGATTTACATTAGGTCTCGACAAGGTGAATGCTAAAGGTCGACCGAAATTTCTTCTCAATATGCTATTTTAATAATATCTAATTTGCTTTCATTTATATACGAGTGAGTCTGGTAAACAAGCAAAGCTCAGCAATAAAAATCAGTGATAATTGGGCTGAGATCATGTTATGAATAAATACAGAAATAATCAAAAACATTTAAAAATAACCAAGTGATGTACTGAAAAGATTTCTAAGCTTAAGTAGGGAAAAGAAAATTTGGTTTAATATCTAGATTTTAAGACGTTTTTAAAATATGTTAAGTTATATTTCTAAGAAAAACTTATGACAAATTAAGAATGGTTACTTTCCTTGACTTTACTTTATTTATTATTACAAATTCGACATACTGAAATTAATTGATTGAGTAATATCAGATGCAGAAATATCTTAGGGTATGCCAGTGCTTAGCTGTGGAAATTTATTCACACTTGAGTGTGTTACTGGAATATTAATTGAAGCTGCTCTACCTCGATTAATTTTGAATTATGAATGTGGGAAATGGTATTGCTGCCAGCTAGCTGCATACTCACACAATCCTATGCACCAGCTTGTGTTGCACCACTGCCACGGAGTCGATGTCTATGCAGTTCCCCAGTGTGGCTGCGAGTGTCGAGCGCTGCTGTCGTCGCTGCGGAGCTCTGGTCCTTTGGCTGGTGGTGGTGCTGCTGTTGCGTTGATGATGTCTTTGTTGATGATATAATCAGTTTATGTTAACTTGGGGACGTGTCTGTCCCTCAATGTATCCGTCGCCGTCGCGCGTTGTCGTTGTCTGCCTGTTTGAATTTTCAGAACTTTCATGTCATCGGCGGCTGCTTGGCGCTTTGTTTCATGTCTGTTTTGTTTTGCTATTTTCGTTTAGTTTTCATAGCGAACGTTACCTGGACGACAGTCGCGGCGCGTCGCCTCGGCTAATGTGTGCTCACCTGAACGGGCGTTTGGCGCGAGTGAAAGGACGAGTGGCACAGTGAGGACAGTAGCCGGATTGTGGGGGCGTGCGGCTGCCGAAACTCGGTCAGGATATCGTGCGCTTGTCTGCTCCTTTTTTCCGTTCTAAAATTAAGCCACTACATAATTTGTTGTAGCTACGTGTTTTATTTGTTATTGATTGCAGCCAGTCTTTCCAAATGAATGGCGCTCGGAAACTTGGTCAGGCGGCAACTGGGGGCGAAACTGAAAGTGGGCCCAATGCATGTTAGGCTAACTTTTAGCACTTTCTTGGCCACTTCAAAGCAGGCACGCGCTGTCGTGGGGCATTAGATAATCTGAAATGTTAAGGAAATTAGCTAAGCCTGAACCAGGCACTCTTTTTCGCCCGCCAGTGTAGAGCGAAACTTACCTAGCTCACTCGCCGGATAGTTACCTGAGGTGCCATTTATGCAGGTAAGCCAAGGACAATGCCTATTTTGGGAAATTAAGGAAAATACATTCAAAGGCATTAACCATTCAAATTCCCAGAAAATCTATCATTAGTTGCAAAAAGGAGGGACACTTGAGCGCGCAATGCACAAAATGGATCCGGCCAACAGGACCCTATAAAGGCGCTGAGCAGCACAGGTGCCATAAACAGTCGTCGTCCTGAAAGTGTATCGAGATGAGCTACAGAAGTCCATACAACATGTCGCTGCGCCTGCTGCTGCTGCTCATGATGTTCTATGAAGCGTGCACGCTGCCGGCACTGGAGACTGCCCCTCCTGCAACAGCTGTCAATAGCATAGAGGAGACGGATAAGCTGCCAGACACACACATCGAGCCGATCGCCTCAAACGAGGCAGCTCTGATCAGTGCCAATTCCACGAATCAAACTTCTGCCGGAAACAACGAAGCGCAGGAACCATCAGTCGTAAGTGAAATCAGCAACAACTGAATGAAGGTAGAAGAGGTCTCAGATTATTCCATTACAGCCGGGTGATAATGTGGCCAGTGCCAGCAGCAATGAGCCGGTATCCATCTATGCCGGTGGCCTCATCACGCCCGAGGCCTTTCAGCAGTATCTGAGTCAATACGGCGGTGCTGCAGGTTTGCCACCGCTTGCCGCGGGCTATCCCGCACCCATAACTGGGGCGCCCGGCATCTATCCGTATCCGGGCCCCATTATGGTGCAGACCGGCTACGAGGGCTTCTTAGTGCCCGCCAATCAGGTTAGCTCCGATGTTGCTTCCGATAGTACAACAACTGTGGCAGCTGCGCCCTCTCCTGTCATGAATCCCTTGATAGCCTTTGCGTCCCGGCTTTTGCCCTCCATACTGATGTCCACGCTCTTCCGCATTGTGGCCGTCGTGCTATCTGCCGTGGGGGTGATTCTCTTTGGCAGCGCCATCACCAGCGCGCTCTGCCGGCACACTCAAATCTGTGAGTTTCCAAACAAAGCCGTTAACTACCTACGATTTGGCGGGGCACAAGATGTGGGTCGCATGCTAGCCGAGGAAATTACGCCGGAACGCGTGAGACGAACCACGGAATTCGTACGCAATGCCATTCACAAATATCGCCAGCTGCAGAAGCTAGTCGAACCGGAGACTGAAATGGACTAATAGTTGGAGATTAGAACTTAACTTTATCAATTATAAACCAAGAAGAACTGAAATATATATATATATATATATACTTTTATTTAGTCATAATCATGATGAGTTTTTATTGAAATATGGGATATGGAATCTAGAGAATTTTATGACTCAACTAATTTTCAAATTTATATAATAGATTCGAAACATAAAATAAATTGAGGTCAATTCATTTATTATTATTTTGTTTTATTTATTTATTTCTTGTTATTAATATTATTTTTTGTTTTTGAAAGCTAAAAATTAGTTGCGCTTGACTTGTTAATTTGACAAACCGAAAAAAAAACCTTTTCTATAGTATTAAAAACATGATCATGCCCACTATAGGGATCGCAATAGCTCAGAGATTTCATATCAAAAATTATTATCATTTAGTAATTATTATTTATTGCACAAACTGCTTATCAATAAAAACCTTTATAGTTTTAATGGAAAATAATTTAAGCTTTCACGTCTTTCACTTTAGCATCGTACCACTGCTTCATCTGGGCCATACCTTCCAAATTTTCCAACCAGCCAGGAACTACCTTCTCAGCATTGGCGTACCACTGGGCCACATTTGGGTAGCTCTTGAGCTCAATATTGGCAGCCACAAATGTAGAAACGGTGGCCACAATGGCAATATCAGCGATGGTTAAATGATCGCCAGCCACGTACTCTTGACCCTCGAGGAAGGTGTTGAGGAAACCGAGGGCAGTCTCGATCTTTTTGAAGCCTTCAGGATCTCCGGGCTTGTTCAACAGGAATATTGGGTGGAAATAATCAGTGAATGATTTGTACAGCACACCCATGTCAAAGTATAGGCGCTGATTGACTATAGCCTGTTGCTTGGGATCCTTGGGATAGAGCGAGTCGTCCTTGCCGTACTTCTCAACCAGGTAGATCAGAATGGCATGCGACTCCCACAGTGCGAAGCCATTATCCACGATCGTTGGAATCGTTTGCTGCGGGTTGATCTTCAGAAATTCTGGTTTCAATTGTTCTTTCTGCAGGGTATTCACAATTTTCTTGTTCAGTTGGACGCCCAGAGCTTTCGCCGTCATGATCACTGATCGGCAGGTTGTGGAGCCGGGCATATAATAGAAATCCATTTTGTAATTGGGTATTGATTGTACTCTGCTGTCGAATGTTAAGCGCAAACTGATTTTGAGCACGCGATAGTAACTGCTTTTATGGCAATAGTTTATAGAATATTATCTCTTAAGTACTTTTTCAATCGTTTATCATGTTTGGTTTGTCACTGTTACATTCATTTTGCTATGGAGGTTATATATATGCGAATATATAATAAATTAGAACCAACTGAATGTGTCATACTCGTTCGCGCCTCAAGAGGCTACAAAATATTAAGGCGTGTGCTAAAGCTGATATGTAAAGATAATTTAATATGGAAATCTTGATATAATATCTATCCAAAAAATATATAAATTTTTACGGTAACAAAACCAATATGCTCATTTAGCTCAGAAAATGAGCATAGAAACAATATTTATTCATGCGGTTATATCTACATATATCTCATGCATTCGAAATTAATAATACAATGATAATATTTCTTTATTAATTGTCTTCTTTATTCAAAAATATAAAAATATAATAGTGTTAATTTAATAAATTGAGCCATGAATGTTAGCAAACTATGAAATTTCAATTCAAAATTCACTTATTCATGATAATCATTAAAGCTATAAAAATTGCAAAGGAGAGCTTTAAAAAAGCTTAAGCGAAGCATGAAAGCTGCCCGAGTTCGCTAAACTTACGAGCTGCATGCAACAGGTTAAAAAGAACATTTAAAAAGTCAACACATAAGGTATTTTCAGCGCCGCGTCAAATAAGCTCGATTTGCACAAACATATGTACATATGCTCGTATGTATGTGTACAGAAATATAAGAATATATGCCTATATATACAAACATACATACATAGAAACCATGCCAAGCAAATAAGCTGAATACACAAAAGCTGAAGCAGCGAAGTTCATAGTTAAATACAGCTGTATGTATGTATGTACATATATATGCACATCTGTGCATATGCACAGATATTCGCATAGAAATACAAATATACATATACATATGTATATATGCATGTTTGTGAGCACTTCGAAGCTTTTTGCTATCTCTCGCTCGCCGGTAATTATTGACATGCTTAATTTCTGTGATTGTTCGGTAAATAAATAAATACACTTAGTTCAACTAGCCGTGAATATACATACATAAATATATATATAGTTTATTCAATATTTTCTGCGAACTTATTGTTTAGTGAAATTATAAATATTGGTTATACGATATGGATTGCGATTGCGATAAATTTACTGCTTGCGTATTCCAGCAATGCGCTCTTTGAGCTTCTCCAAGCCTTCCACATTCTCAGCCCAGCCGGGCGTCTCTTTTTGGACACGTTCGTACCAGTTAGCCACGTTCGGATAGTTGGCCAGTGGGAAGCCCACTGTCACAATGGTCGATACAGAGGATAAGATGGAAATATCGGCGATGGTCAGCCGACTACCGGCAACATATTGCTCACCTTCCAGAAAGGTGTTCAGGAATGCAAAGGCAGCCTCGACTTTCTTGAAGATCTCGGGATCAGCGGGCTTGTTGAAACGAAACTGTGGATAGTAATAATCGGCGAAGGCCTGGTAAAGCACACCCATATCAAAGTATAGGCGCTGGTTCACTAGCGCCTTTTGCTGTGGATCCTTGGGATAGAGCGAATCGTCTTTGCCATATTTCTCCACCAGGTAAATCAGAATGGCACGCGACTCCCAGATGGCGAAGCCATTATCGACGAGCGTTGGGATCGTATGCTGGGGATTCAGCTTGATGAATTCCGGTTTCAACTGCTCCTTTTCGCCAGTGTTGAGCAACTTCTTGTTCAGCTTAATGCCCAAAGCGGCAGCTGTCATAAGAACGGAGCGGCACGGGGCCGAGCCAGGTGAGTAATAAAAGTCCATTTCCACTATCTGAGTTCTCGTGTCCGACGCCTTCAATGTGCGAGCGACTACTGAATTCGCTCACTTTCTGCTCTGGCTATTATATGAGTAGTAAAAGCTCAGATAAGCCATAAGTATGTGAATGTTATCGCAACCCAATTCCTCTTTGCTTTCATGCTTGATAAAAATTACTTATCAATGGCATATTGTTCTGGAAAACCCTGTGGGGTATTATCGACGGCAATCAGAATGTCATCGCGGCGCATTATCATTGGCACTCATAATTTGATCAATCGTGAACGCTTGTGACTTGCAGTGAAATGCTCGAATAGAAAAATTCAGGAAGCTTTTCTTCTTAACATGCTGAAGTAGTTTTATATATTGATTTTATGAAATCTTTGCTGTATCTTAATATCTTTTTGCTATCTTATATATATATATATATATATATATATATATATATATATATATATATATATATATATATATATATAAGATAGCAAAATATATCGAACTAATTGATAATTATATTCGTATGTTATCTTTTAAAAAGTTAAGTTATAAGGGGCGTGGCATCTTGCGCACTTAAAAAGCTTTACAGCTTGAACTCTCGAGTTCTACAGATCAACTAAAATCACAATTACAAATAAACTTTAACAGTTTATTAGCTATGAACGAGTATTATGCAGTCGGCTACAGCCTATTGCATAATTTCTGTAATCTTTATTTAATGTAAAATATTATAATTGAATCTGTTTAATAATTTACAGATTCCTTTTGTTTTACTTAGTTGCATTTTCTTTGCGCTTCTCTGCGAGCCATTCTTTCATCGCATCCAAGCCCTCATCCCAACCGGGTATTACCTTCTGAACGGCCTCATACCAACGGGTCACATTTGGGTATTTGGTAATATCAAAGTCAGCCGCAACAAATGTGGAAACTGTGGCCACAATGGAAAAGTCGGCCACAGTCAAAGTATCGCCAGCCACAAATTTCTGACCTTCTAGGAATGTATTGAGAAAGTCAAATGCTGTTTCCATCTTAGCGAACTTGGCTGGATCTGCAGGCGCGTTTTGAAGGAACTGCGGATAGTAATAGTCTGCAAAGCTGTGTATCAGTGTGCCCATGTCGAAGTAGAGGCGCTGATTGATCAGTGCTCGCTTCTGTGGATCCTTGGGATAGAGTGAGTCGTCCTTGCCGTACTGCTCCACGAGATAGACGAGAATGGCACGCGACTCCCAGATGGAGAAGCCATTGTCCACCAGAGTGGGAATCGTATGCTGTGGATTGATCTTCACGAATTCGGGCGTTAGTTGTTCACCTGCCAAGGTGTTCAGCAGCTTTTTATTCAACTCAACACCCACGGCCCTGGCCACCATGAGAACGGCACGACAGGGAGCTGAAGCTGGCAAATAATAAAAGTCCATTGCGTAGTTACCTTTCAGTCCGATCTGTTTGACAAGCGATCCCCCACTGACTTTTATATGCTTCTATTAGGAAATACGAGAGTGTCTGGACTAATGTGTATACAAATACATATACCTTTGTATCGTCTTTCTTATCGTGTATTATAGAGTACCTCTACTGACGCCCTTTCAGTATACTCAGAAAGAAACAACTGTATAATATCTTGTGTGTATGCGGAGAGCATTTGTAACTAGAGAAGCTTCATTAGAATTTCTGAGTTGGTATAAGTAGACATATTTTGTACACTAACCATCAGAAACTCATCAAATTTTATAATCCAGCATTCGACTTTTTCTAATGGTTTCGGAATTGCTGAATTTGTTTTTTGAAGCAATATAACATATTTGAAAATATTCGAACTTAAAACAAGCAGCAGTAATACTGCTATAATAAACCAAAATTAAATTGTCAACTCGTTATTCATTATAATATCATATAAAATTATTTTTTTTTGTGATGGTGCGAATTTTTATTTTCATATTAGGATCTTTCGCCTAATTCATTAGAATTCTGTTCATACCAAGTTTGGTTTTTAGTTACCAAGTTCTGCATGCATGTGTTATTTAATCTTTCCAAACAACTCTATGTTGTGTGTATAGCTAAAATGTACCCTGTAAATATATTCAGAGCTTAATCATTGTATCTACTATGTATACAAAAAGAGAATGAAAATACATATATGTATACACAATTTAATCTTTGCTCTTAATTTATCATCCGCTCGTTCTACGTATACAGATCTTAAATACTTCGTACTCAGCTTTTTGTGTCAGGCTACTCTCAATCAGCTTCGTACAAACAGGGTATATAAATATGTATATAAATTGAATTTATTTCAAACTATTATTTATTGCCTCTCTTACAATTAATCTCTTCACATTCAGCTGCTCTTCTCTTAAGTAATGCCAAAGCTCTCTGCGCCGCTGGGAGATCTTTTATGAGAGGGTTCCATGACGCATGCGTCGTTGGAGTAGGCAAACTGGTTCTTCGGACATTCATACGAATGAATAAGCTTATAGCTCATAGACGCCACGACCTTTCTCTTCATTCATTTCCTTCGTCAGAGATCGATGCGTAAAAGCCCAAATCATTGTTAATGCTTTTCATTGAATCGTTGGATTATGTACAAATGAGTAACTTGCCGTTGGTTTCCTATGCTTCTGCTTCTTCTTCACATTGTTATGTTTGGGGTTTTCTCAGAGCTGCGAACATTCTGGAATATGGAGAGGTGACTAAAGCTCTCTCAGCTCTCAGTTCGCAACAGTTTACTCGATTTGTTTTTGGCTTGAAGATTTGCCTGACGTGTACCCCCATCATAGTGAGCCGGCTCTCATTGTTTTGAAATTGTTTTATGCAGTGTCATGGTGATAGTAAAATTAGACAGTTGTGAAACTGATAAAAGTAAAAAATGTTTGATGTTCATAGAATATTCGAGTCGTACGTACAAAATAAATGCCAAGTCATTTATTTATTTTGTTTTTGCAAATTAGTAATATGAATGAGCTGAATTTCGTCATTGAGATACACTTTACTGAACTGAATTTTTATGAAACCTGATGAAATCTTATACACATGTATATTCAGGCTAAATACATGGCCAGAAAATTAATATGTGAGATATGTATGTTAGGAAATTAAGCCAAAATAAAGATCTTTTGCGTCAAATAAAAATCGAAAATGTAATTACAGGATAATACAAGTTACGGTCAGGTTGATATATGTATATGTATTATGTACTTATTGTATACAGCTCCTGGCGACTCTGCATGACCTTAGCTAATTATAATGGCGACCATTTGTGGCCCTTCATAAAGAAATATCTCTGGTAGTACAATCAGCTACACTAATCGCCATGAACTAAGTTTAGCATGGCCTTTAAGGGAAAGTCAATAACATTAAGAAATGCACATTCATACAGACATTCTGCTATACATACATAGGAGCAATACAAGCAAGTAATGATTACTGGCATATATTGTTATACATTGTAAACAGCGTTTATTTACATGCCTTTAACGGCAATGCTTTTGCTCTTAATCGATCGCATGTCAAGGGCGTGGGCAGCTGAACGTCCAAGATTGTTATATTCTGATATACGCTCATACATATGGATAGTTACATACATACATACATATGAATGAGTATAATTTGACACTTTCAAGGCCATTGGAAAATGAACTACTTGACTGAATATTTGTTTGTTGTTTGTTCTAAAAATAATTTGAGATCAAATGTATTCATGTCGGTTTTAACAATTATCTTCCAATTAAGTTATCGTGATTACTGTCATATCTTAAATTTCTCAAGCTCTAATTAACAACAGCTGCAAAGAATTCACACAATTTGCCAAAAGCAAAATTGTTTATATTGGACCTAATAGAAGTTCAAGCTGTCTATATTGTGTGAATGTTCATATAAATGAAATATACACTCATACATATTAAAGAACTTTAGCAATATATGTGTATACATACATACAGCAAAGAGTCAAATAACAACTATGTGTGTGACTGAATTCGAAAACAACAAGTATAGCAAATTTGTATGTATGTATGTATGTGTATAAGCATACAAACAACGCCAAACACGCGAAATCAACAAGCGGTCTTTTGGCATCTAACTCTCTGGGTGTGTCTGTGTATGTGTGTATGCATATTTGTGTGCATTTGTGTATTTACTGTGCTCCCCCAAACCGTAGATAACTCGTTGCTTGTGTTTGCCGGTTTCATAGCGGTCGGTGACTGACTCACGCCGGCGGTCTATAAAAGCCGCTCGTCTCTTGAAAAGCTCAACAGTCTTGCTTGATACTTAGCACAGCGCGTTGTCAATTTTCTGCAAAAAAAAGTAAGTGTTCAACTATACAGATACATAGTGGACAATTTATATATTTAAACATCAAAGTCTGTGTGTATTTGTGTTTGTGAGCCAAAAACAATAGAAAAAACTATTTGAAGTGTGTGGAAAAAACCCAAGAGAGAAAAACAAATAACAAGTTATATCTATGACATCACAGGACTACGTATATAAATACAATCATACATACATACATATATACTACATGAGCCCGATATTTAATTATGATTCCCAATGGGCTTCCATATGTTTTTGCTGAAATTATAGTGCGCGTCTAATGGTAGTTTACTCTCTGTGCTCTTCTAATTATAGTAAAACAAACATGGTTGACTTCTACTATCTGCCAGGCTCCTCGCCCTGCCGCTCCGTCATCATGGCCGCTAAGGCTGTTGGCGTTGAGCTGAACAAGAAGCTGCTGAATCTGCAGGCTGGCGAGCATCTGACGCCCGAATTCCTGAAGATCAATCCCCAGCACACGATCCCCACTCTGGTGGACAATGGCTTCGCGCTGTGGGAGTCGCGCGCCATTCTGGTCTACCTGGTGGAGAAGTACGGCAAGACCGATTCGCTCTATCCCAAGTGCCCCAAGAAGCGCGCCCTGATCAACCAGAGGCTGTACTTCGATATGGGCACCCTGTACCAGAGCTTTGCCAACTACTACTATCCCCAAGTGTTCGCCAAGGCGCCCGCCGATCCCGAGGCCTTCAAGAAGATCGAGGCTGCCTTCGAATTCCTGAACACCTTCCTGGAGGGTCAGACCTACGTCGCTGGCGACTCGCTCACCGTCGCCGACATCGCCATCTTGGCCACAGTGTCCAGCTTCGAAGTGGCCAAATTCGACATCAGCAAGTACGCTAACGTCAGCAAGTGGTACGAGAACGCCAAGAAGGTGACTCCCGGCTGGGATGAGAACTGGGCCGGTTGCTTGGAATTCAAGAAATACTTCGATTGAGCTCCATTCCTTATCGAATATTATTATACTTATAATTTATTCATAAGCATCATTAACTCACAAAACGATTTGAGATCGTCAAATGTAGCGTGCTAATTTGCATCAAGCGAGTCTTTGATGTGAACGTTTATTTTATTCTTTAAATAAAAGCGTATTCATTTTTATTGAGTACAATTCAAGAGAAACAACTTTATGGCTTTTATTGTTTGTCTTCATTCTGCTCTTTCTTCTTCTCTTCCCTTCCTAAGCTATTCTACTTACTCTCTGATTTATTGTGTCTCACATAGTCTATTGGACTATATCAAAGCTTAATCTCTTCGGAGGCACTCTAAAACATAAAGTTATCTACTTTTAGATGATATGTTCTCTAAAAAATTAGAGAGTAACAGAATTGGAAAACGCCATGTATAAATAGATTTTTGACACCTTAGTTTTCCTTTTCTTTGTTCAATTTAGCTATAAGAACATAACATTAAAAAACCTCTTTAATTTAAATTTGAAATATAGCCAATAAATTTATTACTGAAGGATATTTGCTAAGTGCCCGCCAAATTTCAGAGCCGAAACTGTGACGTCACCATCGAGCTGTTAGTTAACATAAACAGTAACAGAGCTGCTTCTCGCGTAACCTATTGAGTCTCTTAACAGTCGAGCCGGCAAACTGTTAACAGAAAATTATACATCAACAGAAATCTATTGTGAACTATTGCTTAAATATATTTATGATAAATTATGAAATGTGCATTAGTTATCCGCAGAGCAATAATTCAAATTCAATAAATGAATTCATACATTATTCTTTAAATTATATTGTTTAGCTACTTTTGAAAGTCACGGATCAGCTGTTTATTTTTCGCTCATCAGGCGACGGCGCGTGTCTATTGTGACCGTCAGTTAGTTTCTATTTATTTAGTTAGTTTAGTTTACGTGCGCAAATTGTTCGTAAGTTCCGCTCATGTTTTTAAAACCCTACAGATTAAAGAGCAGTGCCGCTCTCAAAGGCTCCGAATCCAAGAAGCTGCGAGCTCGACTCGAATTAGCCTTCCCACATGTGCCGGGCGACAATCTGCTGCCGGCAAAGGCGAATGTGACGCAGCTGAAAATTCTCACACATGGCGGCCAGCCGAGCATGGTCTACTGCGTGGACAAGCAGCCGATGTTCTTTGAGCTGGATGGCGGGCAGCTGGTGCCCACGCTCTACACACTGTGGGCAACGCCCGACATACTGCCTTATTTCACCACACACGAGGGCGTGCTGCCAAAGCTGTCGAATGGGGCGGATTTGATGCTGCCCGGCGTAGTGCCGCTTGGCGTTGGCCACCAAATGTATGGACACTTCAAGAAGGATCAGTTGAGTGAGTGTATGGAATATTGTACATTGAATTCTAATTCTAAATTTTCCGATTTCGTTTTCTGCAGTTGCAGTTAACTTGACAAATAACAGTTCGGCTGTGGGCGTGGGCCAGCTGGCGCGCTCCAGCGATGATCTCTACATGTGCGGTGGTCATGGCGTGGCTGTTAAAATGCTGCACATGTTCGGCGATAAGTTGTGGGCCCATGAGCCCACAATGTTGCAGCAAATCCCTCTGGTTAAGATGAAGACCTTGACGGTTGACGACTTTCCCGCCTTGGGTAGTCCAGATCATCAGCGCAAAGTGATCAAGGCTCCACAACCCGAGCAGGCATCTTCACCTGAACCGATATCACAAGCTACAGAATCAGTTGAATTGGAGTCCAGCACAACAGCCTTAACGCTGGACGAGACTAGTGAAACTTCAGCAGTTCCCGAAGCACCATCACCAGATGAGGCCACACCGGAAACGTTGCTCAAAAAGGCATTTTTGGCTGCGCTTAAGCACAATGGCAACAAGTTGCCGCTGCCGCTACTAACCAGCAACTTCTTTAGGCTTTACGTGGTGCCCGAGGCAGTTGAACCCATTGACTTGAAGAAGACGCGCTATAAGAAGCTGTCCAATTTCCTGGCAGAGATGGTCGATCAGGGCTTCATAGTGGTGCGGGAGGAGACGAAGGGCGTGGATAAGATCATCTCCGTCGATCTGGAGCATCCAGAACTGGTGAACTTTATAACGGATGTGAAGACGGGCGCTAGCAGCGGAGCAACGGCTGAGAAGCTACTGTTCCACTCAGAGCTCAAGGAGATGTATATCGTGTCTGACGTCACCGCCGCGTTCTTCACAAAGTTGAACTACAAACGAGGCGAGGGCATTCCCGTGGGTCAGGTCAAGAAGATTGTGCGCGAATATGTGAGCAAGCATAACCTAATCGATCCGCAGACAAAGCTGGTGCGTCCCGATGCGGTGCTCCAGGAACTGTGCGGCAATCGAGAGGGTACACTGAGCGAACTGACCTCCATTATCACGAGTAAAATGGAGCATTCCTATCAAATGTGCAGCGGCAAGGACACCAGTGGCAAGCCCCAAATACAAATGTCCCTGGCCACCAGGTCGGGCAACAAGAAAGTAACCCTGGTGAGTAACATCGAGGCCTACGGCATCATCATGACCGAGCTGATAAAGCTGTGCAAACAAGGCGCTGCCGCCAGCACAAGCATCGTCAAGCTGCCGCATCAGAAGCACGAGCAGCTGCAGGTGCAGGGCAATCAGATCCGCTTCATATACACGCTGCTCACGGAGACCTACAAGGTGCCGCCCAAGTGCATATTGGGCTTGGAGCTAGCCAAGGATGGCAAGAAGAAACGTAAGTGATCGAATCAGGGGAGGAAGTGAATGTAATAAAACCCAAAGATCTGACCTTTGGCTTCTGTTATAATAAATTATTTATTAACTGTACTTGGGAGTGGGGATGAACCGGATTCGTGCTACAAGAACCACAACAACAAACGGGAGGATGAGTCCAGCGTCTAGCCGAACTAAACAATGTCTAGCAATTGTGCTTGTTTATTTTGAGATAGAGATTAGCGTTTACTTGGCCTTGCCCTGGGCAGCAACAGCTTCGATGGCCTTCTTGACTGTCTCCTCGTCGCCAAGGAACTGCATGGATACCACGGGCTTGAAGTTCTCGTCCAGCTCGTAGACAAACGGTATGCCAGTGGGCAAGTTCAGGGCCATGATGGCATCCTCAGACAGATCTGTATGGATGAAGTGGATACTTTAAAAATGATCTAGAGTTTATGACAACTGTGACGCACTATCTAAATGCTTGACAATGCCGCGCAGACTGTTGCCGTGGGCTGCAATCAGGATGCGCTTGCCCTCCTTCATCTGTGGAATGATGACATCGTTCCAGTATGGCAGTGTGCGCTCGATGGTCAGCTTCAGTGACTCGAACATGGGGAACTCCTCGGGCTTGGGTCCATCGGCGTAACGCGGATCCTTGACAATGGTGTCGTAGTAGGGGTGGCCGGGCTCCATCGGTGGTGGCGGGGTGTCGAAGCTGCGACGCCAGATTTGCACCTGAGCCTCGCCATATTTGGCGGCGGTCTCAGCCTTGTTCAGGCCGGTCAAACCACCATAGTGACGCTCATTCAGGCGCCAGGTCTTGTAGATGGGGATCTCCTTGTGGCCGCTGGCCTGCAGAATGCTGGCCAAAGTGACCTGTGCGCGGGTCAGCACCGACGTGTGGGCCACATCGAATTCGAGGCCAGCGTTCTTAACGGCCTTGCCAGCAGCTAGAGCCTCCTCCTTGCCTGATCACAAAGTATCGATTGATTGTATTATGTCTTTCATTATGTGAACTTAAATTTACCCTTGTCGCTCAGGTTGGCATCGTACCAGCCGCAGAATTGATTTTTCTGGTTCCACTCGGACTCGCCGTGGCGAACCATTACAATCTTGTACTTGCCACCCATATTTGATAATTGTACTAGTTTACGGAAAATTATGTTATACTTGCGGCGATGGCGCTTATAGCACTGTCGCTTTCCTTTGAGTCTGCTCAAATATGACCTACAAGGGGGCTTATCAAGGTCGTGGCTGTCAAAACAGCGTATTGCAACGCTGTGTGGGCTGTTCGCGGTTGGTATTACGTAAGGCGGTTACGTTTGGCGCCAAACTCGTATCGAAAAATGCAACCCTGCTGCTGTTTGTTTTTTCGCCCAGCTATCGCAACAGATGGGCAGCCTCGGCATCTGAATGTAGAAGAAGCAGCAGTAAACAAAGCGTTTGTGAGCTTAGCTGCTGCAATAGTTTTTATTATCGCTATTATTACTCACAACTGAAAATTATGACTGAGAAAGTAACTGCGCGATGCAGCTGGGCCCAAACAGCTGGCAAAGAGCTGCAACAGGTGATACCCACACGGCACTCGGACGAAGATGTCTTTGAAAAGTTAGACAAAGGATTTCCATTTACAGCTAAAAATTGCATTCACGCCCAAACTGGTTTAGACACATATTTATATATATAATTATATACATGTTTGCAGGCCCGACTTGGACGATGTTATCGATGAGGAGCGCGCTGTTTTGTTCTCGAACAACGACTGCCCGTCAATACCCTGTGAACTGCAATTTCAAATATCGCCAAATTTTAAAATTGCCGCCATAACGCTTGTGTGCAGCGCACCCAAAGTGGAGGTCTTTGTTGGGCCCACACAGGAGTATCTGGAGACCATCTATGGCACCAGCCTTGAAGAGCAAGAGGCGGATATACCCATACGACCCTATCGTTACGATGTCGAAATCGATCGCTCTGGCATAGCCGAGATTAATTTGAAGCTACTCACCTCTGCCAAGGAGATTTGTGTGTATGGCGCTATGTTGCACATTGCTCCGAATCCGAATGGGATTACCACTCAGCAGCAAAAGCCATTTGATATACAAAAGATACAGGAATTGCTGCAAAAAGGCGGCGCGAGCGGCTGTTCTAATCAAGCCGATGAAAATGATGAGAAGTTGCAAAAGTTTCTGTGCATGATGAAAGGCCTTTCGTGCCCAGCACAGCCTAATCCAATGCCACCAGCCACTGACGCTGATGTCAGTCCAAGTGTACAGCAGCAAATCGACGCCAAGTTCGAGCAGCTGCAGCTCACAATAACTAAAAGACTGGATGAATTCGAAGCGCAACAAACCGCAAAGCTGGACAGAATTATTGCAATGCTTGAAAAGAAAAAATAATTGATGAATATTATATTAAGTATAAATATTGGGGTAATCAAAATCAAAACTAAGTTAAACATGCATCTAAAATTATGTTAGATATTCAATTGTGATCTTTTAATTATGTACTGAAGCCGTTTCGTCCAGTGTTGGCCAAAATCAAATACTTTTTATATTCACGAATACTCAGTGACTTTGAAAATACCAATTTATGTATATATTTGTATATTAGGCAACTATAAATGTTCATAAAGCTACATTGCTTGGCATATTGTTAACAATTCTTGAGTCTTATGTTAAACTTGGCTTTGTACTTGGCACAGAATGTTTGGTCAAAGTTATCCGAAAGTTCATCCTGGTCATCAGACTTGAATTCCTGATTGAAAAAGGAGAATTGCTTGTAATATAATATTGAGCTAAAGCTGATTATACTTGCATTATCCACTGCTATGGCCGGCACCCCTCGGAAGTCCACTTGAGCCGTCGCCTCAGCATATTTCTTTAATATCTCATCCACGCTGCGCGCGCTCTTGCAGTCCTTCACAGCAGTCACATCAATGCCATATCTATTGGCGCACTTGTCTAGATTATTCTTGCGACCGCGCATCATGCAGGCAATTAGCTTTAGTGATATGTTGATGTCATTGTGCTCCAGTATGCAGGCATGCCAGGCATTCATCTCGCACTCGTCCTCACCGTGCTGACAGGTCACCTCACCCTTCTCGTTCAGCTGTAGCAGCAAATGCTCATTCATATGGACGAGACCTCTAGTCGCTGCACATGCAAATCACTTACGTGGGCGTTGCCGAAGGGCACCAGGGTTAGGTTCGTGTAGTGCAGTCGATCCTTGCGCACCATCGACGGGTTCAGCTGAGTGGTTACAAAATGCATGCAGTAGGGACAGAGGGCTTCATAATAGAGCGTAATGGGCAGCTTAGGTGCATCAGCCTCATGATGATGCTGCAAAACATTATTGATTATAGGGCACCAAATTTGACGAATTTCCATACCCTGGCACTACAGGCGACAATGCCAAAGGTGAGCAGCAAAAAAACAGTAAACGACTTCATTTCGCTGATGCTGAGCACAAAGACGCGTTGACACTGAGCTTTTGAGTAAATTTGAACACAAATCAAAATCTGCAATCTGACTTTATAATCACTAACTGTATTTTCATAGACGCGCAGTGGCGTCGACGGGGGCTCGCAAAGAAACCGCTACGACTGCAGCGTGATCTATGTATGCATCAGGCTATTTTCATTGGTCTGTCTAGACAGGGGCCCTCTTATAAAATCTGCCTACGCCACTGCTTCGGCTTAATCTGTCAACATTTCCTCATTCCGCAAACTGCGATAAGAGTCGGCTACCAGTCAAGCATAGACTTTTGAATACCCTTTGATCATCTGACCAAATACTAAATTATAGAATATTTTTAGAGGCTTGTTTCAGATTATTTTATGTATGGGTATATATAAAAAAAAAGATCTGTTAATTCGAAAGAATTATTGTGCTACAAGGTCTCAATTTAAGTCCACTCTAGGTAAAGACTCCAAACTCCAAACTCATACAGGCGACATATCATAGCTCAAATAGCTATAGGGTATGCAGTATTAATCATTGCTCAGTCAGATATATGTACATATCTCTGATTCATTTACAGATTCATACGTATTGAATGTAAATATATTTTTAATAATAATATGTGCCTCAGTTAATTGTGTGTTGTCATTACGCTTAGCTCTGATGCGTTTAATGAACTCTTATTCATGTTTGTGAATGATTCAGCTGGAAGTTGTATATAGTAACGGAAAGAGTAGTCTGTGAAGCAATAAGGGTTAGAGTTTGTGGCTATTCTGATTGCAGTTTTAAAAGAACATACTTATCTATTAGTATATCTATTGAGTATATAGAAAAATAATATCTCGTTTGTGTATATAATTTTGGGTCAGTGAACGAGTTTTAAATAGTCTTTTATGAGTTACAATATTTTTAGTGGACTTCTAGACTCGTAATAAATGAACCATTTTAGCACTTCTGGTTTAAGCAAAAGAAACCCCTCAGAAAACAATAGATATATTTTTCATAATATGTCATGTTTTATTACTTATCATTAACACTATTACTTTATCACAAATATTTTAAGCATTTTTACATAGATAGTTACAATCATCGTGTTTACGTTGGTTTTTTCTTTTTTTTTTTTTGACTTATGTATTTATGTACAATGCGTCGCCCTCTTGGAGGCCCGTTTGATACATGTTCGTATGCTGTTTTCCTCTTCTTTCATAATCTTGTTCATGATCGTAATATGTGTTTGTATGTATATGTATTTGTATGTATATGTAGCACTAAATGATTTCGTTTTTTGAAAATTTCAACTACTCGTACTGAATATCTACAGCAGGGGACGTTAGCTTATACACGTTGAAGGAAGGAAGTTTATGATTTTTACTTTTATCTATAGCAATACAATTTATGCTTTTCGGGTTTACAACTTTATATGCTTTTTTCATTTTTATTCACACATTCTTAATGTTTAAATTTATTTATATATTTATTTTTTTTTTTAAATTACTTTTAGTTTGTTTTTCGCTAGAAATGCAATTTATAGACCCTAAAAATCCAAGTGACGATGATCAACCTTTGAACACTTATTAATTTAATAGTTTAAACATATGGGATGCATTTCTGATATGCGAACATGCCTTGATAACAATTGCCGTACCTTTTCAAAAGGCATTTTCTTTTTTGTTTTGTGTTTAAAAATATTTAATTGAAAGCAATAGACTTTTAAAAATTGATTTTTCCAACAACTTTTTGAACTGCTTGCCAATATGACTGTCCCAGAGTTTTTTTTTTTTTTTTTTTTTTTTTTTTTTTAAGTAAATAATTCGTTGTATTCTCTCAACAATTGATTAACAAAAACTGACTGATATGAGGAGCTCTAGCCGGAAATTACTGACTAGAAAATACCCGGCAATCTTGCACTGAATGAAAATTCGGGTACCTTTAAGCACAAATCTCATTTTAGACAAAAAGTGATATATTTAGTGTGAAAACTGAGAAATCAAATTTGGAAGCTTGCATTTTTTATAATTATATTATATTATATAATAATATTTTATATATGAATATTTTCAGAAATTAAATTCGCTTCAAGACATATCGATTTAATTAAAACAATGAAATAATTTCATGTAGCTAACAAAATACCCGCGAATATTGAATATTTTAGATCTCTAAATTTCTGAAACTTCTCTTTTTATTATCGATACATATTGATAATTGATGTAGAAAGTCAAGCATATGGTGCTTTAAGACTCAGAAAAAAAAAATATTTATACACTTAGGTCGGACAGGTGGTGTCCTCTCGTTTGTCTTCTAAATTAACTCTATAAATTGTTTTATGGAATTTATGTGTGTGTTAAAGTCATGTTTATCAAATTGTCGGAAGCAGTTGGTAAATCAACAATCGGACTTTGGCCTACGATTAATAAACCTGCTGAGTATGCGGCACATACCTTAGCTCTATGCTGCTCTGTCTTTCTGTCTCTCTGTTTCCCTCTAGCTCAATGCTAGCCATATAAATCATTTTATTGGCTTATTAAAAACTTTTCCATTTATTGTCATCATTTTGCGCTATCGTGCGCACAAATTCATGCACGAGTTTTTGCCCGCCCGCCAGCCTGGCCCGCAGTTCGTTTGAGTCCTTAGCCAGCTTTTATTGTGTTCCATGGCCATTCAATCGTTCGTGAGCTTATTATGGGTATCCACAGGGCGGTTATCGCATATTTTTCTAAACTTTTCTTTATTGCTCACTTGTTGGCTAGCTGACTGGCTGGCTGGACGGCTGGCCTGTTAGCCATGGCCAATGCCCAATGCCCATTAAATTCAAATCTGCCGGGCTGCTGTTCCTGGTGCGTGTTTAAAAGTTAAATAATGGCCAAAATGGCTCGCTTCTCCCCCAACTCTCTCTCTCTCTCTCTCCATCTCTTTTTCTCTCTGCGGCTCCCCTCGCTCTCGCTCTTGCTAAGGGACAGGCAATGGCCCACGACGTGTTCCCAATATAACTTTTTCCCATTGGGCTGACCCCCAAATGTGAAATGCTTGTTTTTCGACTTTGATCTTGGGCAGCAGTTCAAATAGTTGCGGCTAAGTAACGGTAAAGGCTCCATTGGACAGTAAAGGATATGTTTTTTGTTCATTTCTTTTTTGGTAGGATATGTTCTCATTGAGTAAAAGAGGGAAAGGAAAACTTATCTTAACAACACTTTGGGGTTTGCTTGGAAGTACACAGCAAAATTCAACAAGATGATTTTTTTTTGTTTTTTAATAATAGTTGGGCCTCAGCTTCAGCATCAAGTATGAATAACGGTTTATACTTAGTTTATTTTTACTCAAATTGATATTATGATTGTTTATAGGAACCCGCTTTGACGAAAACTTCAGTTTAAAATATTCTTGGATTCAGATTACCAAAATCTCAGTGGAGTCAAATATTTTTTCACCTATCTTACTGATATATAAAAGTCGAATATCTCTCTTAAAGATATACTTTCAAAGCTAACTGAAATCTTTCTTTAAGGTAATACAATTCCATTTAGCAGATGCTTATAGATTCTTCCGGTCTGGATATGCCTTTACCCAATATCTTGTCATAGAACCATGGATATATTCAATTACATCTGATCATACTTGATGCTGACTACCTGGCTATGTATGTCTAGATATATATATAAATATGTATGTATATGTTTACAGCTAGAAACACATTTACACTAAACATGTACAAACAAACAGACACACATGCACACGAACACATACATTGACTAAATATTAAAGACTACATTTAGGTCTAGCAATAAGAATTGAATGCTTAGAGACACGATCGTAGAACTGTTTGCTAGTTACGAATAGTTAGTTTACTTTTTGTTTTGGTAAGTGTTTGCCCTAGCTCTATACATATATGTATGTATATATATAGATTTACTATAGTGATTTCTCATTCAACTACTTCAATTGCAGCTTTTCTATTCGATTTGAGTTTCGGTTTCGGTTTTTTGTTTCTCTTGAATCTCTGTTTTCGGTTGTGCGCCAGTCTTTAGTTTGATGCCAGGATAATTCGATAGCCGCAGCTTAGACGCAGCTCTCCGGGCCGGGCAGCGTGTCCGTGATGATGTGATTGCGTCCAGTGTTCGATTTCTGTGTAATGGTGGTTAGCTGCGATGGCGAGAGGCCGGCACCACCAGCCAGGCCTTTGGGCAGCGTCATATGCGTGCCCATCGGCGCTGCCGCGGCTGCCGCCTTGCTCAGATTATAGTCAATCAGGCTGCTGGTGGTCAGGTAATCCGCCAGGGTTAGCGGGTCCCGTCCGCGCGGCAAGCTGCCCGAGGCCATGCCGTGGGGCAGAGTGTGATGCAAATGCTGGACACCATAGTGACCGCCGCCGCTGCTGCTGCTGCCAGTGCCGTGCGCATTGCTCGTGGAGTTGGCCACGCTGCCGGCGGAGCTGAGCGTGCTGTTGCTGCCACCCCCACCCGCAACGCCTACACCGCCGGCAGCATAGCCGCCCACATTCAGGCCCAGCTGCTCGTAGCGGCTAAGCGTGGGCATGGCATCGTAGAGGAGCGGAGCAACCGCCGCTGCTGGCGGCTGATAGCTTTTCGCTGCATTCTCGCTTTCCAGTTTCAGTGTGCTGGACTGCGAGGGCGGGCTGTTCAGGTGCGGCACATTCACGTCCTGCAATACGCCAAATGTCAGCTTGCAACGCCTTTCGCATGTGTGTGCAGGGAGCTGCAGCTACAACTACTTACATATTCCGCAGTTTTATGATTCGCTGCACCGCTGGGCGCGGCGCCGTTGCTGCCGCCCATAAATAAACCACTCTGTCGATTTCCCAACGGCGACGATGTGTCACTGCCAGTTGCGCTTTTTTGCGCACTCAGTATGTCCGGCTGCTTCTCGATGCCCTGCTTCAGCGTGTAGGCCACAACCAGGCGCTGATGCCCGGCGCCAGTCTCCAGCGGTGCAGTGACCGTCACATCCATACCTGACGCATCGAATGAAATGGTGCCCAGGTTATTTTTTGTGCACTGCTTGGCTGGCCTATCTCCACGCTCGTCCTACTCACCCAAATGCTTGTCCTTGTCATCACACAAATTTCGCGCTCCCTGGCACCGACGACGACGCACCGCAATGACAACCACGAACAACACGGCGATGCCCACGGTGAAGAGCGTTCCAGTGAGCAGCGCTGCCAGCGGCAATATGGATAGACCCATGCGTCCATCTGAAAAAAAGGCAGACAATATGTAAACGACGAGCAATTAATGCAAATGATTGAAAAGTAGAACGGAATTACATTTACATTTAGTTACGGATTTTGAGAATTCTATTTCCCTTGATATAAAGCTAATATTAAGAAAAATATTTGCAATTTATTAAAATTTATAAATATTAAAAAAATGGGTGACCCCATATTTTTGTTGGATTATTGTAAATATATTAATTTGGTTTATTAACACTGCATTTATGGACAAATATTAACTAAGAGATATCCGGAACTCTGTCAAGAGTTAGAGAGCTACTCCAATCAGTCTATTTTTATTTTATACACATATTTTTTAATTGAATTTTCAGAGAGTAATATTGAGAAGCGGAGGAGGAATTCCAAATTTTTAAACTATGGAATTAAATATAGAAATAGGATTACTAGCATAGGTATATTTTAAAAAAACTTAATTTTTCAATATGAGCAATAAAAATGTATACAATTTATTTACTTATTTAAATTTATTTATTTATTTATTTAAAATATTTCTATATCAAAAGAACTATTTCGTCCATCTCCATTCCCTTTAATGAACCCAAATAAATACAGTTTAAACTAAATTTTTTGCACTTTCTGACCAAGTAAATAAGTGAATACAATTTGGTTGACATTTCAGTTTAATTGAAACAACTATTCACAATATAAAACAGGTCGAAAATGAAGAGCAAAAAATGGTTTGATTTGAAATCAGAGTTCCTAATTAAAATGCAAATCATGTGTAAAATAGTCACAAAAGGCAGCAGAAAAATTGAAACACTTTTCAAAGGACCATTGAGCGTTGTTCGATCAGAGGCCAATCCTAATTAAATAAAGTATCAACAGATGTTGTTGTTGTTAGTGGTGAGGTGAGCGAGACCCCAATTAAAAGTCATTTGATTTTTTGACTGCGTTGGCCTTTGGTGTTAACGTTGGCGTAATTGAATATGCATTACAAGGCCATAAGTATTTCCTTTACGTTAACGCGAACGTGGTGTAGTTGAAATGTGTTTAACATTCAACAAATCATGCGCGCCGGCGGATATGCAATACAGAATTTCAATAAGCAAACATGGCGAAATGGCGAAGCTAAAGCTGGCTAACTGCTGCGCGGTGGGCGGTGCTTGGGGGGAGGGGGAAGCGGAGGCACTGCGGGTGGAGTTGAGGGTGCTGTGTGTAGTCGCACAGACTGTTGCTAATTTATAAACCTGCGCCTGTCAGCCAGACGCCTGTCGACAGCACCAAAACCAAACTTGCAAATCAATAAATATTTTGGTTTTTTTTTTTTTTTTTTGTTCACCAAATGTTGACGTAACAGCGCCGCGAGCGGAATTGCTCATTTATGCACGGCTGCGCTTAGAAGTACAGCTACAGCAACACACACACGCACATTATGCATGTGTAGGTTGTACTTTCAAATACGCACACTCGTGCGCAGCCCTGTGCATGTGTTGTAATTGTTGGCACATGACTTTTGAAAAAATCCACGAAAATATTACAGAAAACGTGCAAATCTAACAAAAAAGTATATACATGTTCGCGTGTGTGTGTGTGTGTGTTTTTTTTTTTTTAATATTTCATTAAATTTCAATTAGGTTTCGGTGAGCAGTGTGGCTTGCTCTTTACTTTATTAAACAAATATCCATTTTATTTATTTAAAGTCCTAATGAGCTTTCTCTCACCCATGAATAATGTGTGCCAGAGTAGAGTGGTTTTTCTTCTAAATGTATTTAAATATATTAAAATTTTATAAAAAATATATATACATTATATATTAAAAAAAAAAAAAAAAAATTAATTAAATTTTAATCAAGGCTTGGTAAGCAGCTCAACCAAATGCTTAAAAAATTTATATAGTGTACTTTATTTTACTTAATTAATTTATAATATTAATTTATAAAATTAAATGTTCAACGAACATTCTGCGAAAAATAAACGATATATATGTTTGTTTTTTTTTTTAATTTTTTTTTTTTTAAATATCAATATAACCAGAGGTAAGTCCGATGCTATGCATAAAAAGTTTATTGATTTTAAAAAGTTTCTTGATTTCAATGAGCTTTTCTTTTTAATACTATTTTAGTTGTTGGTATAGTCAATTTCAAGTTTCAACTGAATTAAATCAGCGCTGAAAGTTAATTTTTATTTCAGACTTAATTAAATTTCAATTAAATCCCAGGGGTTTGATGAGCAATTCGCTTAAAGACCTAACCCGAAGGTAAGTTCTATTCTTTATATTGAAAAGTTTTCTAAAAAAAAAAAAAATGTTCCTTTCAATGTTGTACCTCATCAGATATAAATGAGTTTCTGGGTTTTGAAAATAGCTTTGCTTTCCTGCTTTGAATATATATTTCAATAAGGTATGTGAGCGCATGTGAGCGCTCAGTTTACTTAATAGATTGGCATCGCATTACCTCAAAGCTAGACGTCGAATACAAATCCCCAAACACATCAAAAAGAAACCCAACACACAGACCATAAAAGAATGCCAAAGTGAGCAATCGCTGGCCAAATAATATATTTATCTATATGTTGATAAAGAGCACACATACATATACGTATAATTCCTTACAAGGAAGACACTTGAAACTGATGCCAAACGACGGCCAAGTTGAGCTGCCAGCAGCAACAAAAGAACGACGAAATTTAAGCAGAGCTAGCCTTTATATAACGAAGATCAGATGCCCTGGTGGCCATATGATACAGAGTATTTGCCTAATTTATATAGAGGACGGATTTTCTGAGATTCAAGTGAATAACTGGGAAATTCTTGAAATTCCACTTAATAATAATTCTCTGAAAGTAAACAAATTCCTCGATAGCCCTCCGCTGTTTTAAATATTATGATACTCAGCAGCTCATGCCGATCCAGAATATATATCTATAAACTTATTCCACATACTATCTATCTATGCGTCGCATGGGCGACTACGAAATTGGTATACTCTCCGCAGAAGGGCATATTAAGGGAATGAAGAAAGTAATTTAAATATAAGCAGAGCAGCGTAATGAAATTTTCACACTTGTGCAAATATTTATCAATAAAGCATGCAGGCGATAGGACGCAGCACTGGAGGTGGACTGAGGGCTGCGAGCGGAGGGAACTGAGAAGCGTTTACACTGGGGAGCGAGCTGGCGCATGGCCCAAAGTAAAGCAGATAAGCCAGGCAACCAAAGCAGCCGAAGCGACACCCAGAGAGAACCTGTATGCTGCATGCCACAGCGGCAACCACACCACCGCAGCACCACAGCGCGGCACCACATCACAAACATTGGCCAGACAACGTCCTGCGTACCGCTCATAAGCCAATTGTTTGTATGCGTTTCATTTGTTGAGTGCAGGACGTAGCGATTCGTCTACTACTTGTGCCCGATGGGCTTCGGCAGGGCAGGGCAGGGCTGGGCTTGGGCTGGGCTTGGGCTGGGTTTGGGTTGTGTTTGGAATGCGCTGGCTGTATCTGCTTATAAGCTTAATTCGATTTAATGCTCCCGTTTGTGATATAAATGATTCGATGAAACGATGAAAAAGTGGATTGGTTAAAATGTATTGGGATTACGACGACGATGCTGCTCACATGCCCGCCGAGGCGCTGCCTTCGACTCCGGCGCCGAAACGGGAATGCGTTTACGGTTACGTTTACGTTTACACAAAGTAAGCATAAATAAAATGCGGGTGTGTGTTTCGCTGTGTGTGTGTGTGTGTGTGTGTGTGCGGGTGTGTGTGAATGCCAGAATACCAAACAATGTAGTATCTGTATCGTATACAGTCGCCCCCGCTCCGCCACATCCGCTACCCACAGTACTCTGCTCCTCGTTGGCCTATCGCCGTAGCTGGAGTTTTCATCAAGGCGGACACATTGCCAGCCAAACCGCTGGCAGGGCAGGAGTCACCAGGCAGCCAGCCAGCTATCCAGCCAGGCAGCCAGCAACCACTTCGATCTGCCTTACATATATATAGGATATAATTTTATTTTACTTTACTTTCAGCGCCGTTGTCTTTTGGGATATTTTATTCAGATAAGACATGTTTAATGTATATTTTTCTTGTCTTACAGTAATCGTTTATATTTTGTGTTGCATGTGGCACGCTGGCAGTGGCAGTGGCAGTGGCAGTGGCAGTAACTGTGTGGCAGCCAGGTTGTGGCTCAGTGTCTGTTACGTTTCCGTTCGCTGTCGTCTGATACGCTGTTACCTTGACGCCGCAGATGCGCCCATATATACATACACATACACATATACATATATATGTATATACTGTATATACCTATGCACACTGTGTGCTGCGCAGCCTGGCATGCTCAATGTGGATAATGTAACTCTTGGGGAATCTCTGTGTGTCAGTTTAGCATAACAAGATATTTCTTTTCACTGCGTGGTTGGTTCTTTTTGGCTAAGGTAAAACATGAAATTGATTATATTTACATTAATGTGATGGCGTCAAGGCGTTGCCATTGTAAACTGTTCCAAAAAATTCCACAGCTTCCCAGTGGACCCACTTCCTCCACCCCCAAAACTCCACACCGCGCCACCTTCACACGTGCGTGTGTGTGTGTGTGTTTGTGTGTGTGTGGCCCTGTGTGCAGGCATCCAAATCTATCCAGTTAAGTGTCGAATGAAATGCTTTCAAATTTGCCAAGCTGCAAATATTGACACTTGACGTATATTGCATTTTTCCGTATTACTCTCCCATGCAATATATAAATATATGTACCGTTGTTTCACATAGTTACACACTTGCAGAAATGAAGTTCTAGTCTGATTTAGTCACCTTTGTACCAAATGTTTTAATACAAAATATATATATATTTATAGATCAAAGTTAAATTTTTTATAGAAACTATACTGTAGCACCAGAAATATAAATATATACCTATGATTATAGATAATAGAAGGAAGATAACTAATATTAATCAAATTAAATTAATATATAATATAAAATATATAAAGCATGTATACATATATAAAATTAAAGAAAGTGAAAGATTAACTTTAATTAAAATTAATCAGATTAAGAAAAAAAAATTGCTTCAATTTATAATTTATCATATTTTTTGGGAGTTGGTGTAATATTATGAGAAAAGATTTAAGACTGAAAAAGCTTGGCTGTCATTTTCAACTCAATATCATATTTAATATATATTTTTGATTGAATATTTATTTTGATTGAATATTTCGATCCCTTTACGTGTTTAGCTCTACAGCAGCTGCTCTATATAATGGCAAAGTAAATTTAACTAGCTCATATGCCATCATATCTCGTATCTTTTCCATAAATTGGCCCACTGACCAATATCGTGTGTATGTGTGTGTGTGTGTTGATGTGTGCTGCTCTAATGCGCATTAAAGAGATGATTGAGTGGATTTGCTGCTCATGCTGAATGGACAAAGCTTACAAATATATCATTTAGTGGGTGAGCCAAGAGAGAGAGGGAGAAGAGAGATAGATGGAGAGAGAGAAAGAGAGAGTGAGAGCTAGTGCAATATTATCTCACCAAATCCGCACTGGATAACCTACTTAATAACATAATATCATAATAAATCAAAGTGCTATGTGTGTCTAGCCCAATGGTGATATGGCCAGGTGCATCAATGAATGTTCTGATTAAGCGGCTCGCTTTGTTAAAATTATTGTATACAATTTATGTTTGATTTTGGTCTAATTAATTGCATTTGAATTGAACTTAAATGGGGAATGGATCACAGTTTGCATATTTATGCGGTTGCCCATTGGACGTGCTAAAAGATTAGTCCTAATTATTATTATTCATGAAAATGGTAATTAACTGAAATAATACTATATCAATCTGAGTTATATGTTCAGGAATTGATATACTTTGGTATTTATAGGCTTTGTCTAGGTTAAGTTACGGCAAATTTAAGTTTAAATTCGTGTCTTAATCTTCTTGTTTTTCTTTCTGAACTCCAATCAATATATTCTAAAGTGCGTGTAAAACAAGCCTTTCCTACATTTTCCGCACAATTTACGCGAATTTTTTTTTTTTGTATTTTTAGAAATTCCAAAGGAGAAGGAAAACGCAACAAAAAAAATGGAAACTTTTCAAGAAAATTAACGTCAGAGTTGAATAACAAAGCATGAATAAGAAATCTTAGCGACACTACTTGCCGTGGTTAGGAGCGCGATGGGTCAAGGGGTGGTGGGGGGCTACAGGCGGGCAGCATCAGCAGCAAAGAAGCTGAAGCAACTGTCGCCCCCAAACGTAAACAAAACTCGTTAAATAAAAGAACAATTGTACTTACAAAAAACTAAAACGGTTAAGTAGACTATGCAAATACATGAATGACTTTTTAAAGGTGAAATGGGGCTTAAAAAGCAATGAATGCTCTGTACCCACCAAACACCACCCTACACCCACTCCACCACCCACTCACAAAGCCAACTTTTCAGCGTGTTGCACACTTCGAGGGGAAGCCCGGGCCGCACTTTGCTCTGAAACACAAACACACTTTAGGGACAATGCGAAATGCAAACTTTGTATGTGCCATGTTTCCCTCGCTCTGGTTGTTGTTGCTGTTGTTGTTCATTTCATGTCATATTTTTCCGTTGTTTAGGTATTTTTTTATGTTTAAGTTGTTAAATAGGTAAAGTACAATTCATAAGCAGCGACACCCACCTGAACGCTTGTCCGCCTCATTGATGGGCACATTCTCGAGAACAATCGGCTCAGAGCGTCCCTTCTGGTTGACACTGTAGACGACCAAGTGCAGCGCCGGATGCGAATCCGGATAGTAGTCCATGGGCGTAAGATCTGCAAAGGAGGCGGTAGAAAGGGGTTGGCACTGCCATTAGCTGACCCAAACATTCATTTAAAACTTCTATTTGCAAACTACATTAGGTAAACAGGTATTTAATTAACACGTTGCTCGTTGCACACTGCACGTTGCACGTTGCACGTTGCATGGCTGAACGGCTGCAAAAACTTCTATTCTGCCACGCGCATTAAATGCAAAACTTTTGTTTCCAACAGTTTTTTTTTCTTTTTTGTTATTTTTCTAGTCTGTGCACAGTGCATATTTATGCAAAAAGGGGTATACTGAGGGTAGGTGTATATTTTAGTTAATTATTTGATAAGAACTTTTTGATTTCATATATTTATGTATTATGTAAGTATGTGTAAATTGTAGTATATCTAACATATTTTATATATGTATTAATAACAGATCTTGTCTATACTAACATCTTAGATCTTAGATCTTATAAATTAGCTTGTTGGGTACTTATTTTGGGTTAAGACTAGGGCTAAGAGCTGAGAATATAATTTAGATTTAGAAGTAGAAGCGATTGTAGATGCTGGGCGCTACGACATGACTTCTCTCTATCACAGATGTTTAAGACAAAGCTAACTCTAAAATTAGTAGATGCTGGGAGTAATCTAACTCTATTGCCTCTATGCATAATTTCAGAAAGCTCTGATCTGACTCTTCGCTCTTTTATCAGTTACTCTTATTCTTTTAGCTTGATCTTTTCTCTTTTCTTATCAACAATATTAGAAGAGTAATCACATATATCATATGTGAACAAGGAGTATTTGCAAGTCATGCATGTGCAGCAGCTCAGTTTAGTCACATCTAGCCTGCGCTTATTTCTTTTTTATGCTCACATCAAAAGTTTTTTGTTTTACAGCAATAGCAGCTCATTAAAAGCGTAACTACTTGGTAAAGGCCAGCGCCAATAAGCAGCAACTAACTCGCAGTCACACTCAGCTCCTGCTGCTTCTCCTGCTGCTGCTGCTGCTGCTGGTGGTGCTCCTCCATCTAGAAGAGCCAAGCTCATCTGTAAAGCCAGAGTCGTTAACACGCCTGTCTAACTAATCGTGACTTTACGCTTCGTTTGACTTTGCAAATATCGCAGAATGCAGAAGCCGCAAAGCATCCCCCCGCCTACGCGCCCCTGCCTCGTGTTAACCAAGTCATCGATAGAGCCTGTATAAAAAGCCGCCTGCTTGCAGGAAGTTGTTGCCAAGTTGCAGCCCAAATGATAACCAAATGTGGCTCATTAACTTGGCTCCGGCTTAGTGTGCTGCCCGCCCTCATGCAACCGCTTGACATGGCTAAAATCAAAAATGTTATATGATAATATTACGGTTCATTTTTAGCCGCTGGGCGTGCAAATAAATCTTGTTTTTCAACAACTTAATTCAAAAATTTCTGCCACTTGCCATTGCCACCAGCTTTGGCAACTGCCACAGCCAATGCTGGCAGCATCCCCATCTCCAGCCCCATCCTTAGCCCGCACCCCCTTGGGCATTCAGCATCTCGACTCATCCCTGGGCTCCGGTGCCATTGGCATAAAAGTTTTGCTGACTAGCTAAAATTCATTACAACAAATAGAGGCAGCCGCATGTGGCAGCTGGTTGTAGTGTTTGGTGGGGCAGAGTTGAATGTTGAGTGCGGAGCATGGAGCTTGGTGGGGAGTGGGGCGTGGGGTGGCATGTGGCCCTGGCAGCCTCAACTAATTAATCTGCGTGCCACTGTGCACTTGTTGTTGTTGTTGCTGTTGTTGTTTTGGATAGCTTTGCTTTCACTTGGCCATGCCCTCTCCATGCCAAACACGCCGCGCAATTTGGCTTGCCTAACTTTTTGCACAGTTTGTTACTTTGATTTGTTTTTGTTTTTGTTGTTGTTGCTGCTGTTGCTGTTGCTTTTGCTGTGTTGGCCGCATAAAAGTCGAGTCTTTAGTTTGCGGCTTTTTGCACAGTGCTGCAAAACGCTTTCTTGGCTAAGCCAGTCAGCCTTAGCAAAGCAATCTGTAAATCCAACCATATTTAAATATAATAATGATTAAGCTTAATGTGTTAAACCAACTTGCCAAAGTGCTTAACTCCAGGTTAAGTTCCAGAGACTTAAAATATATCCCTTATTGCAGGTATATTGGTCTTTCGTTTTAATTTTCTAAGATGTAATTCAATAGAGCTAAACACTCGAAGAACAGTAAACATATTTCAATTTCCTCTTCTCTGCTCTTCGACTTTTGTTATGCTATATGACTTGTTAAGCTCGCCTTATTACACTTCCCCTAATTAGCATATGTATACATTCTCATTAATCATGAATCCACTGTTTCATCTTCCTTCCACTCTCCTCTAGTCAAGCCTTCATCATTTCTATGACAGACATAGCTCGTTAACATCTCTTGACCGTTTCCCGATGTTTGCAAATAAGCTTATTTACTAACAGTCTGAGAAAAACTCAAATTGTTTGTAGCGGTTCTTATCTAAATACTAAAATATACGTTAACAAATACTATATATAAAGAAATGCTTAATTTTCATGGTCCCATAGCTCCCGCTTAATTGATTGAGCCACTCACCTGAGAGATCGATGCGAAACACGGGCACATCCACATAGGTGCTGCTCATGTTCAGTCTTAGCTTTTTAGTCTTTGAGTCGTAGGCCTCCAGGTAGAACTGTTGCTGCAGTCCGCCATCGTAGCCCGGCATGCACTCCAGCTCCATGGTCGAGTATATAATGTTGTCATAGTTGTCAAAGTTGATGGTGGCACCGCCACCGGCAGCAGCCGCCGAATTGCCATCGTAGCCAGCGGCGCCACCACCAATCAGGCTTTGTGTGACAACGCCGTTGCTGAAGCTATATTCCATGCGTGAGTAATCGAAATGAGGTTGCTGCCATTCGGCTGGCTGTTCCTGCTGTGGTCGTGTTGTTGTTGTTGAACTTGTTGTTGTTGTTGTTGTTGTTGCCGCTGCTGCTGCTGCGGCTTCTGCCGTAGACAGCGCTATGCTGGCCACAAAATCATCATCACTAACATTGTAGATATCATCATCGGCATCGCCATCGCCATCGCCATCGACATCGACATCGGCATCCGCATCCGCAACATCATCCTCTAATGATTCCAAGTCCAGTTGATGCTCCAGGCTTGAAATATCAACATGCTGTCGCTGTCGTTGCGGTTGCTGCTTTTGTTGTGCGCCTGCCTCGTAGTCCACCAAGTCAGTGGGCTCATCTGCTATGTAGTCGCCATCGCCGTCATCATCATCGTCATCCCGGTTGACTTCTGTCTGCAGCTCGCCAACATCTTCCTCAGCAACCGCAATGTCATCGTCATCGTCCTCGTCCTCGTCATCTCCATCGCCATCGCCATTGCCGTTGCCATCGCCGTCGCCTTCATCATTGTTCTCATCATTGTCGACGTTGTTGTTGTTATCCGCCAGCGCGTCTCTGGCCTGATTCGTGGACAAAGGCACATTATCTTTGTCTAGCTTCGTCTTGACTATATCTTTCTGTACTGTAGCAACTGCAACTGTTGCTGCTGCCGATGCTGCGACTGCTGCTGTTGTTGCTTGCTTATTGTTGCTACTAATTGCTGCTGCCATTTGTTGCGCTGCTGCCGCCGGCTTGTTGCTAATTTGTGGCGCATTTGGTGGCAGCAATCTGCTCTTGACTTTCTCATTGCCAATCGGCTCCAAAGATTTGCGTGCTCGCATTGTTGCCAGCATTGCGTCAATGTCGCTGCTGCTGCTGCTGCTGCTGCTGCTGCTGCTGCTGGCATCATTTTCATTCTTGGTTATTGTTGTTGTGCCTGCTGCTGCTGCTGCTTGGGCTGCTGCTGCTTCTGCTGCTGCTGCTGCTGCTGCTGCTGCTGCCGTAATGTCATTTGCTGCTTGACGTTTGCTTCGCCTGGCTGCTGCAGAATGATGGATTATGTTGTGCTCGTTTACCTCGCTGCTTAGTCCTTGTTGGTGGCGCTGCTCCTGCTGCTCCTGCTGCTCCTGCTGCTGTCGTCGTTGTTGCTGTTTGTGCATGTTTTTCTGTCGCTTATTAAAATACTTTGCTGGCTGTTTGCCGTTGTTGTTTTTGACATTCGAGCCAGCAACTATTTCAGCCTGTTTTATATGTGACAATGATAAATTTGATTTTGTTGCACGTTGCAGCTTTTTCATTGTTGTTGTTGCTGTTGCTGTCTTAAGCAGCTTTGCAGCACGCCGCACACGCCGCTTTGTGTCCTGTGGCAACTTTGACTGCTGCTGCTTCTTGCCCAGTAATCCATCAGTTTTGTTATTGATGTGGGCGGCCGTGGGCGTGGCCGCTGCCTTGGCCAGCAGCAACTGCTGCTGCTGCTTGCCCCGCTCAATGGCTGCCAATGTCTGCGACGGTGTAAATGATGTGCGCTTCCTTAGACGCTGCAATTGTTGCGGACTCAGGCTATATTTTTGCTGCTGCTGCTGCTGCTGTTGTTGTTGCTTATTATTAGATTTAACATGGCCAGCATTTATTTTGCTCTTGCCTTTCATATTTTTATTATTGGCAGCTGATGCAGCCGCATTGTTCCGGCCGTTATTGTTGTTGCCATTGCGCTCACGTACGTATTCCATGTGCGGATAATTCGCATCGTGTCTGCCGTATTGTGTTTGCAGCATTTGATTGCCGTGCATTGTCGTCTGATTCGATGAATTGAGAGACGCAGAGGTCACCACATACGGACGCAGCGTACAATTGCGCAATGCGCCCGGCTTGGCTATATACAAAGCAAGAAAAAAATAAAAATAAATAAATAATGTAAGAAGAAACACACAAAAACAACAACAATCGAAAAAGAAAATCAACCCAAATAATAAACCAATGGAATTTAATTTAAATTCTATCAAATTAATTACAAAACACACTCACCCGCCGGCACCACCTGGAACAGACAAGGCTCCGACTGTTTGCCAATCGCATTGCGGCCCCAGCAAGCCAGCGTGCCGTAGTCTCGCTCGCCCTTGGGCGTATAGATCAGCTCACTAACTGTTTCCACTGTAACCACAACAAAAAATGCCATGTATTTATACGTATGTGTGTGTGTGTGTGTGTGTATGCATGTGCAGAGAATGAAGAGAGTCAATTGTGCCTTAAATGGATTTCATTGTGATTGTGCAGCTGGACATGGAGCATTGTATTTGCATTAGGTTTTGTGCCAAGTTAAATGAAATAAATTCTGCCTGGTCAGTCAGGCCAACTGGACAGCACAGGTAATTCAATTTATGTGCATAATATTGATAACAAGTAAGAAGGCTGTAAGCAAAGTGAGCAAAGACTAGATACCCTGTAGAAGCGGGAATTATTGGAATTTATTACAGAAAGCAAGTCTTCTTGAAGAGTTTATAAATAAAAAAAATAAAAAAATAAAAAATCTTTAATGTGTGACCATGCCAAAAAATAAAGCTCTACAGTTATAAACTTTAAGTAGATAATAATATTATCTTGGAATATTTCATATATGTACATTTCAATGCATAATTTTGAAACTCTGATATTTGTATGTTAAAAATCGAGTTAAAGGTTTTCTTATGGAAAATTACATATGCACACACACTGTTACATAAATAACTGAAGCAACAATATGACCGCTTTGTGAGCTTCCCATGGCTACAGGGTATAAGCGACTATAGGCTCCAGCTGTTCATTTTGCAAAACCTGCTCAAGCGCAAGCAAAATGCAAATTGTATGCATTGCATATGCAGAGCCAGGCTGAATGAAGAGTTGGCCAAAACTGAAAATGAGGTGTACTGTTAGTTACTTACCATAGCTCTCGAAGTGAGTTTCATTGGACTCGACAACGGTGTGTCGCACATCGCTGCTGGTGGTCATGGTTGGATCCTGTATGGTCGCATAGTGCCCCGACGGCACCTCGAAGTGCTCGCCGCTGCTCGAGAAGGTCCACTCGAAATCGATTTCTGGCGGATCGGAGTTGACGCGACAGGGTATGGGCACCGCCTCCTCCAAGGAGGCGCCAATAACGCCAATCGTGTTGCTGCTGCAAACGGGCGCATCTGTGCGAGACAAGAATGTATATATGTATATGAGCAGGAGGCCAGTAAAATGCAAAATAATGAGCAGCTGCACTGTCTATAAAGCAAGTCTCAATAATATGTTATATATGTGTATGTATGTGTGTATATACAGTTTTATATAGTATTTAAATTGCTTGGCTTGAGCCTGACAGCTGAGCACTGGACAGCAGCAGAGCAAATTGACAGCTTTGATTTTCAATTTAACTGCAGCAGCTGGTGCGGCACCGACAGGTGTGAGGTCTTTCGGACAGCGGCCAGGAGACATTTGATGCATTTTATTTAAATTGAACTCTGTCGGACTGTGACATATTGTTTTCATAAATTTCAACTGTTTGCAGTTGACTTCAACACATCAGCAGCAGAACTTGGCTTTAGCACTTGGCTTATGATTTATTCAAAGTATTGTCACCCATGGCAAAACTCACACACATGCACACACACTCAGGCACACTCAAACTGGAAGTTAAAAAACAGCTGCTGCCGTCGCGTCATAAACAAGCGCAGACAACTCAAGCTCAGGCCAAATAAAGCCTAAGACTTCTTAGCACAAGTTTTTTACTCTATGCGGTTGATATTTCTCGCTTGCAATAAGAAAAGAAAGAAAATTATTTGAAAAGTTTTTGACTGAATAAAAGCAATGCGAATGCCATAAAGTATTGAGGTACTTGTAGCATGTAAAAGCTGATAAAATCCATTTGGTTAAGCCACAATACGCATGTACATAGGAAAGCATGTAAATGTATGTATATACATATATGTGCATATTTCTATATGTTATATATAACAATATATATGAATACACATGCCATGTTTGTGGCTTACAGCAGCCTTTTAAGCTATTAGACTGAGCAGCTTGACCAACTTATCAGACAACAGTTTTGTTCCACTCACTACCTCTCTCTCTCTCACACAAACACATACACATATTCTCTCTCTCTCTCTCTCTCTCTCTCCTCTCTGTATTTATCTATCTGCTTGTCTGTCTGTTTGCAGTTGCCATAAAAAAATAGTCATAAATTTTATATGGCTGCGTCAATTTCACAATCGTAGAATGTCACTTCGAACATATTCTGATTAATTTCCAGCCAAGATACGAGCGCCAACTGCCATAAATCCATTTATCTCAATCATAGTCATGCCACACAATATTGCTACCCATTCACATACATTAACCCAACAATCGCCAGCCATGCCATGCCCAGCCGCATTTTGGGCTGTGTGCGTTATGCAAATGTTAACGTGGCGTATACGTTATATGCCCGTGCAAATAGCTTTGGATGCGCTTACGCTCTGCGGCACTCGGATAGCTCTTCAATTTTGATAGCTGGCCATGTGTGCAGTTATATACGGTATGTACATACATTTACGTTTATATCCCTTGCGCTTGTATTTGCTTTTAATTATCGCAATTATCGCAAAAGGGTAACTCAATGCAATGCAAACAGGGAACACGGATCCATTTGCTGATGTCTTCGATTTTATTCCATTTCACTTTTACCAACAAGCTGATGCAGCACATTATTGTATACATTTTCAATTTCATTTACGTTTACGTTTACGTTTTCGGTTTTCACTTTGCCTCTTTATTTGCCTTCAATTGCTAATTTGCGATAATATTGTTTGCGTTCATATAAGCATTTGTATATATGTATACATAAATTTCTTTTTATACTTTATTTATATGTTTCAATTGAATTAAATGCAATTGAATTGAAATCAGTCAACCGCAAAAATCAAGCCTAATTAAATTTTTAGTTAAATAAACTAAATAATATGCATAAATGCTGCAGCTAAAATTGCAATTAATTAAATAATCTGCTTTTACTTGAACCGTTGGCTGAGCGAAGGCAAAAACTTATTTGCATATAAAATGCCATTTTTTTTTTGTGCTGCGACTCCATTAAATATGCACAATAAAAATTGAATTTTCCACAACAGTACACACACACACACTTACACACACTCACACACACAGAGTCTCATGAAAGCGTTGTGGTGCACAGTTGCCATATATACATATACATATGTATATGTATGTATGTATGTATAGATAGATCGATGTGATGTGCTGACCTGACCTGTTGTCCGGCTGGCTCTGCTCGTCCGCTGTTGCCCATAATTATAAATGTTTTTACAATGACTATGTGTTTCAATAATAAAAGCATATCATTCATTTTTATTATGCCGCCGGCCACTTTCACCAGCGCTTGTCCAGCCATGTGCCGTGTGCCATGTGCCATGAGCCATGTGAGTATGCATACTTATTTATGCCCACGCACAGGCAACGTTCTCTCTCTGTATAAATATCCATGTGTATATATTTTGTATTTAAGCATCATTAATTATTTAGAAAAACAGTCGGAAGTAAATGCTCTATAACGGTAATTGAGACATTTTCAATATGTGTGCGTGCACAAAAGGCTCGAAATCATTTTATGCGCCCATTGTCAGGCTATGAATTTATATTGCGCTTTGTAATATGCTCGCACTCTCTGATATATTGTCTGTGTGTGTGTGCGAGTGTGTGTGTGTGTGGGTGTAATTACATGTGTACATGTGTATTTGCTAACGAGTGTCAACAGCAAATTTAAAACAGTTAATTATGATATGTAGCTGTAGCTGTGCGGCCTTTAAGTCAATAAATTGCTGTCGCTGTGGCCGCAGATGGAAAGGCGAACGATTTACCATTCACATATTCCAAACACAATAGGTAAACGCATTAATTATTAATGAGTGCCAGGTAATGGAAGCCTTTTCTAATCAGTTTCCGTAATTATATTAATCGAGCGCAATTTGTTGTTGTTGTTGCTATTGTTGTTTTTCTAACTGATTATTAATTTGGTCGTATTAGGAAAGAAAAGGCAATATGCGTGTCGATGATGATGTCTTATAATAATAATAAAATATTAGTAACAATAATTATAAATATAATGACAATGATAATGATAATGATAATTTTTGTAATTGAAAACAGTATAGAGACATTCTTCATTATAAACCATATTGCGATCCTTTATCAACTGCCAAATTCCATTGCAAACATTTGTTAGCTGACTTTTGGCAATCGAATGAGATATTGTTGTTAGCTTTGGAGTAGAAGTTTCTCAAATAAAGTTTCAGTTTTGAAATTCCATTAAACAAAGCCTTTATTGCAATCGCATTGTTTGCTTAAATGAAATTCCTCATATTTTTTGTCACATTATTATTATTATTTTTGGTTTTCTGTTTTTGTTTTGTTGTTTTGCGAAAAGTCAGTAATTGTCAAATTTTTGCCATTTGCACAGGCTAAAAATGAAAAGCCGTTAGACACGTACATATACCAAAAACAATATATATGTATATATATATATATAAATATGTGTGTGTATGTGTGCTTATATATTGTTCATAATACGGCTTTCTGCACAAAATATATTGTAACATTTATTGTTGTTGTTGCTGGTGTTGCTGTTGCTGCTGCAGCTGTGTTGCAGGATTTGTTGTTCTGCTTGTCAACGGGCGGAGGGTTTTTGTGATTTTGTGATGTGAACTGCCGCACACCGGGTCTGCTTCATGGAGCTTATCAAGTGGGTGGTGCCAGGCACTGCACCGCACCGCATCGCACCGGACAGTGAGTGGTTGGGCAGTGGTTATGTCTATTTGTTGTCTATTTGTGCATAAATTTACGCATATGTATTTTTAATGCTCCGCTCGACTGACATCGACTGTCAGCATTATTTTCTGTGTGCGTTTTTGCTGTTATTTTAATGCGCTTTAACAATTGAATGCTTTAAAGCATTTTCGTCAATTTAATAAAACTTTTGTTGAGTAGATTATGTTCTATAGAATTGTAATATATTGCCTGGCTACTTTGCTTTTTACTAGATTAAGTGCTTCCTCTCTTATGCCCTAAATCATTTTTATGTCCAAATATACTCACAGCGTATTCGCAGGTTGACCAGCGCGCTCTGCGTCTCGCCGCGATCATTGGCCGCCGAGCAGGCGTAGAAGCCGGAATGAACGCGACCCACGCGCTGCAGCACCAGGCTGCGCGTGGAGATGATGATGCCCCAGGATACGTTCTGTGTCACGGGCAGACCCTGCAACGGAATGCATTTAGCAGATCTGCCATGATATTATTTGTGAACAGGACTTACATCGTGCGACCAGGTGATGCGATGCTCCTTGGGATTCGCCTTGATGTGGCACTCAAAGTAGACATCGTCGCCCTCCTTGATATCATCGGGCCGCAGGGTGGAGCCCAGGGAGAGGGTGACCTGTGGCGGATCTGTGAATTGCAGATAATTGAATTGTAGAATTCATATAAATTTCACAATTAACGCAAATTTTAATTGCAATTTTTAATAAACATATTTTGGGTGCTTTTTTTCGTTTTCCTTATTTTGGTTAAATTTCGCAGGCTGCCAAATTAAAATGTGTTTTGGCGCGGGCGTGCGTTGGATTTTTATAGCAGAGGCTGGTGTGATATAAAATATAAAATCGAAAAATATTATAGCATAATAAAATGGGGAATTGCAAGAGACGCGATGCGCCAGGCACGACCATAAAAGTTAACAGCGCGTCTGTTGAACCGCTTTATAAGCCGGGTTAACCCTGAACGTGGGCGCCACCGACCAATGGGTATGACAAAATTTTTAAATTAAAATTGTTGCCGTTACGCAGTGCTATGTTGGGAGCTTCTATGTATCTGTGTGTGTGTGTGTGTGTTTGGATTCTGGCAACACAAATACCGATGATGGATTACATAAAAAAATTTAGTGCACTTTTATTTTTATAACATAATGATTATTTATCGAAGGTGAAATCCATGGTAAGGCTATTTGGCTATAGTGTGAGTAAGAGTGTGTGAGTATGTGTGTGTGTGCAAGCGGTTGCGTGGTTTCAAAAATATTTGTATGGGAAATATGGTAATATATAGGCGAAGATTTCATAAAAAAAAAGAAAAAAACAAGCTCTTTTCGCATTGTGATCTAGTATTAAAATCTTTTCATCCGTCTTGTTTTTTGACATTGGCTGAGATTTTTAAGTTAAATTCAGATAATTTAAAACGGATTTAAGAGACGGAATTTAACAATTTTTAAAAGATCTGACTGCGCCAGACTATCCTATATGCTATAATCTATATAAAATTTGTTCTGGGATGAAGGCATTTCCCATAACTCAAATATGAAATGAGATAATACTTCTATTTTGATCTTAAAAGATGCTATGTGTGAAACTAATTCTTAATATTAAACCAAATGGTGGCTCAATTTTATTGGCATTGTACAGCTGAACTAGACCCTACACTAAAATAACATCTGTAGTTAGTTTAGTTTAGTTTAAGTTTAAGAATTTGGCCACAAAATATCTCACATCGTTTTGGTTTTACTGCAATTTCTTATGCTGTGGCTTTTATGTAGTCACCCACTATATAAATAATTGAAATGGGGATTATTAAGGCGCAGCTCAACTATATTACGCTTATGCCCCATGCCTCAACTGCGTAAAGAGCGTGGCTGGAATAGCTTTTCAATCCTTTGCAGCCCGTTGTCTCAGTTCGCTGTTGCAGCGTTCACTGTTATTTTGTTTATTATTTATAAGTTGGCTTTGCATATATGTGCTCCGTGTGGCCGACTTTAAAATTCAATAAATTTATGATTATCTTCGTCCCGCTCGCAAATAACGAGAAAAGCGAATCTAAGTGACAACAAATGGCGAATGCCGGCAAACCAGAGGCTGAATCTCCACAACTTTGGTAAGGGACAAATTTTCTTTCATATCATTTTTATAGCTACAAACAAACTGCAAAAAAAAAAGGGGAAAATAAATAACAGAAAAAGAAACCAATCTGACCTTTTGCTGAAACTTTTAGGCGGTGGGAATTGGGTGTGTTGTTTTATTTCTTTCTTTGAATTGTAGAAATTGATAATCATATAAAGTAAAATTTATGGCATTCTGGTTGCTGCGACAGGGGGCAAGGGGCAGAGGCTGAAGTGTCTGTCTGACATTTTATGGCCTCGCTAAGAGTCGAGAATGCAAATATTGACATACGAGCAGCAACTGGGCAAATAATGCTACATAATTTAGACTTATTTGCGACGGCAGCTTTGATTTGTGTGGCATCAGCTATATTTATGGAAATTAAAATGGGGCTTTCCCCGGCTCATAGACGATACAAATAAATATATACATATGTATGTATATACATCCATATATAGTTATACATATTCTACTTACACATGACATTCAGCATGAGCGAGTCCTCGATGGCCGAGTTTTGTAGTCGAGGATTTGAGCCCTCACACTTGAGCATAGTGCCATCGTCTTCGGGCTGTGGATAAAATGACAAAGTGGATAGGACGCGTCCATTGCCCTGGCTGGTTGACAGCTATGTAAGCGAGAGAGTGTGAAATCGATTAGAAAAATGCTCACAACTACAAGTGCACGATATCAAAATGTCAATGGCAAGTCATAGATATGACAGTTGGATTTCTGTTCGATCTGGCTGCAATCGGCTTACCGTGCCACGCTTGAAGGGTCGATTATTTTGTGTCCATCTGATTTCGGTGTCTGGCACCGAGCCGGCCACAATGCATGTCAGATTATATTGTGTGCTCGATGAGAACACCTTCAGCTTGTTCGTCAAATTGACCGATGTGGGCTTCACTGCGAGTATAAATTGTGCATAAATATACATATATACGTACATATGGATATATCCATGTATATCGAATTACTTACATAACATCTCAATGCGTATGCTGCGCTCCACAGGTGCCACCAGCTTCGTGTTGGACGCCTGACAGCGATAGGTGTTGTTGAGGGCCGAGCGCGTTATTTGTGGCACTTCGAGTCGGTTAACAGTTACATGACGTCCCATCGATATGCCGCTGCCCGCCTCCAGCGTTCTTGAGCCATTCAGCCATGTGACAGTGGGCTCCGGCCGTCCTACGGATACGAATTGAGTACAAAATTATGCAGACAGCTGAGTCTCGAGGCATTAGTCATGCGGTCAACAAATATTTAATGCAAATATCTATTTTTGTATTTTTATTTTTGATTTGTTTACTGCGCACAAACTTTGGCCTCATGCATTATTAACTCACAACTAACTTATTAGGCAGCTGGAGTTGGAGCTGCATTTGGAAAATTTATGACCGTAAAGAACTTTTCACATTTTAATGATAATGCCCATTTAGCAGTGTGTACCCAAGGCTTTTAAAAAAGGCTTAGCCAGCTTAACTAGCAAAGTTGTGGTGCCCATCTCTCCTGGCAGCTGCACGAGCGCTGGCCCCACTTTGGATAGACAAACGCCAAAGCCTGAATGTTAAATAAGCAAAAAGGGAAAACTGTCTGGGCGAATTGCCATTCGAAATTGGTGGGTACGAAAAAACCACCCGGTGCATACATTAAACCAAAAACCTTATCATTAACAATTTACATAGAACGCTTGAATATGTTTAAAGCATATCTATTTAATGTATTTACATTTTATACGAATATTAAGATATCAACTGACTGCTGACACTTCTATATAATTAGTTTTTTGCTATTTAATATTTAATACTTATATTTCCCTACTTAATCGAAGAGAAGCCAACATCAGTGCTTATAAATTAATTAAAAATAGATCTTTATCATTCCTAATTGATTATTATTATTAGATATGCTTAAATAGACTTTTAATTAATATATTCTGCTCCGTCTATATGCGTCGTGCTATCATTATATTTTTAGCTTTATCTAATTACAATAATTAGGTAGCTGAAAGGAAGGCGAAGAAAAGCAAATCGTCTAATATTTGCTATTGATGTTGCTTAAATACCCTGTAAGAAATTGGAAATAATTGAATTTAATACTGAAGTCATTCAAGCTGTACTTGAAACTCTGAATCTTAAATGAGAAGAATATATGTATATATATATATATATAAATTATAGATTTTAGACCATTCAAATTAAATACAATTTCAACAAAGAGAAGATACGTAAACGCCAATAGAATAAAAATAAATGGTCTGGTTTTTCCAGAACCTCAACTGAACATCGTATGAGTTTTGAATGTTTCGAAGAGCATATAAACCTTATCTATTTCAATATTACTAGGCTTTGCGGCTATTACTATGATATTACTATGTATTTCATTCATATTTCTATTACTTATAACCGCTGAATATATGCAGTAAGCTTCTTTAATGACACTTAATTTCATTAAGTTTTGTTATCCTTACCACTTATGATATATTACATCAAATAAGTAATATATCGAACTAGCTGCATCTATTTTACTTTGATATGATAGAGAAATTATAATCATGTCCATATCAAGTTGACTGTTAATATCGACCAATAATGTTCTACTTCAATTTTGTCATATAATTATCGAGCTATAACGCGAATGACTTTAATCATAGTTATTCGATTTAAGCACTCTCCAGTTAAGTCAATTAATTCCTGATGGATATTAAGCAAAATAGATGGTATTGAATATAAGTTTTATAGACATAATTAGTGTATACGCGCCATGGCTATGTTTGCACTTAGCTTTTATGTTATTATCTAGCCAAATATCTGTTGCCTTTAATTTCACTCTCTTCTTCATTGGCGAAAGTAATCGAAATGCTCCAACATTTCTTTTCCGAGCTGCTCTCTATGTCTGGAACGCTTCAGTAAAAGCATTTCATCCGTTGGCTCACATATCAAATGCACAAAATATTTTTAATCCGTTTAAGTGCCTCGAAACGTTAGCAGGAGTTGGGGAGCTTAGGATGGAGCTCCTTCCCACTGGCTGCAGCTTGGCCATTAAGTCAGCCAAGTGAATGTGGCGGAAATGAGCAACAATAGCAACAAGCAGACGAGAGAGATTCGAGTCGAGGGCGGGGAACACAAGTAGCAAGTGGCAAGCAGCAAGTAGCTGATAGTTGAGTGAATATGTGTGTGTGTAAGGGGAATTTGGTGCCCAAATGTTTGCTGATTGCAAAGGATACGCAGCGAGGACATTGGCGACAATAAGCCAAGTCAAGACAGGACACACACACACACACAATGGCCATGAATGTGGCACGAAAAGTATGCCGGGATAATAGACAAATAACAGTTGCCTTGCGGCATTTAGCTACTCGCATTAGACTCTCTCTCTCTCACTCACTCTCGCATGCATGTGGCCAGCCTCCCTTCTTCCCTCCAACCACATCCAGCACCTCCCCCTGCCCCCGGTAATCCCATCAGTAATGAAGACAGCGCGTTGCTAAGCCATACTTAAGGTTGTCGACAATTGGTTGGTTGTTGTATGGTGGCTCTGCATGGTGGCTCATGGTGGTTTAGCTGGACGCACCACCAAAAATTATGCATAGCCGCCCGGTCATAAAATTTGTTTGGGTCTACTGCATAGAGATCGGGTTTTTATGTGTGCGCTTAGATTAGCTTTTTATTGCTGGTATTAATTGCTATTAGTCGAAGTTAATAAAGTTGATAAAGCAATTTGGCATTTGGCGTTTATGGCGCGCCCAGCTGGGCTATGATTAGTGTGCGCCAGCCATAAAAACCGCATCAAGATTTGCATGCGCTTAAGCTCCCATTCTCTCATTCTCTCTGCTATTTATGCTCTACTCTTCACTCTCCGCTCTTTGGCAGCATGTGGCGCCTGGCAGCAAATGTTAGTTAATTTGGGTAAGCGCTTAGCGGTAGCAGGTGCTGAATGAAATATGCATTTGCTGGCTGCCAGCTGCGTCTGGCTGGCAACGGCAACGGCAACGGCAACGGCAAAATGTTGCATACAAATCACTGTTGTATTGCTAGCTAGCATCGTGGCGACGCGTCGCCCAGCAGGTGTCAAAATAGTAAATGTCGTCGGAGTTGTCGGAGAGTCCTTGCCAGCTGCTTAGCTCGCCCCACCCAACGTAGTCATGCTGCCTCGCCTCTGCCCACCTGTGCTGCGGCTAATCAAAGCAGCTGGCGCGTTTGAGTACGTGACGCATTGCCGAAACCAAAACAAACCGCATGGTAGCAAATGCCAGAGCTGAAGCTGAAATCCTTTGCATGCAGAGTGCCGCACGTAAACAGCAGCAAAGGAGCAGAACCCGGTGATGGAGCTGGCTGCGTGCTACATTCAGCTGCACAAACCCGTAGCCAACTATTTGAGTAGTTCAAAGCAAGGATTGAAAAGGCACTGCTGCGGCTACACTGACAAAAAAGCCGCACAGCTTCTGACACGCTCATGAAATACTGAAACTGCGTCAAATTGATTGACGGTATAAAATTTGTATCTTGATGACATCTAAAATGAAAATATATCTGATCAAATTGAATAATCACACGGAACTATTATTTTATCGATGATCTGCCGATGTCTAGTGTAGTTCAAGTAATTTCTCTCTCTCTGTGTATAGCTAACGAAAATCATTAAAGCACGCCCAATCACATGGTCTCAGTTGCCACAAGGGGCGTATGCGCAATGCCAGTTGATTAAATAGCAAATTGATTAAATTGCAGTGCTCCGTACAGCATTTTCATTAGCTTTGCTTGAAATCAAGACCAAATGGGAGTATTTGTTCTATAAGCCAACACCCCGTCCTCCCCGGGGCAACTGTAAAACTTCAGTCTGCATTTCGTCTGGTCGCCGAAAATATTGTTGTCACAAAGTTAATGATTTATAATGGTCGTGTCAGGGGCAGCCAGCCAAGCGGCAAACGGCAACTGGAGCCCGCCCGAGTGGAGCTTGGAGCAGCTTTAGCGAAGCGTGCAACTTGTACAAATTTTTCACACTTGCTCTCAAGCAGTGCACGTAAAAGGAAAAGAAAAAAAAAAATATATAGAAAAAGATGAAAAGTTGGACGAACCGCTGTTTCACCTTGGGGACCTTTTTAAAGATTTACGATGCCGCATATGCCTACAGGTCATACGCTGCGACAAAAGCCAGACGCTGAAAATTGTTGCATTTTTCAAAGAAAAGTGGCAATGACAGCCGCAGCAGCAGCCGCAGTAGCAGCGTCAGCCTCAGCCGCAGCATTTGCTGGCATCGCAGACGTTAAGGTTCTGGCCAGCTGGCTGTCTAGCTGGTTGGTTCGACCTCGTCGCCACTGTCACCGCAGACACTGACATACATTTATTTTTATTATTTACGATGACTTAGGCCATGCCTCGACTGGGTCTGCTCTCAGTGCCGGCTTTGGGCCCAGGGCCAGCGTGTGCGCGCCTATCTGCTGTGCCACATCTTTAATTCTTTAAATAGACTCACGGCCGGCCAACACAGGCCAATGTTGCGTGTGGCATTGCCTGTCATCCTTGCCTGATAGCCTTTTGTCTGAGTGCTACATTTAAGTAGCTGCTCGTGCATGTGTGCGTCGCACAGTACGTGTGTTTGTGTGTGTGCGCCTATCTGTGTGCCGCGTCTGTGTCGTTTATCATGATTTACTTACCGCCACGCACTTCACATGTCAACACAATATTATCGCCCTCAAGCAATGGACCCACAGCGCCAGCCACATCTCGGCCCGAGGCATCGTACACGAGTATTTGATGCGGAGGAACTGTGGAAAATGTACGTACGTACGTTGCTCTTTAATACCTTCGCAATATATTGCAGTCACTGCTCTGCTGCTAGCTTACCAATAACCGTTAAATTAATTCTATGATTGCGCGTTGGCGAGTTCTGAAAGTCCACGCGACAGCGATAAACCTGTTGACAAAAGTCAAAAGCAACATCAAGTGTTGCATTAGAGTTGAATGCCAAAGAGAGGCAAGTCGTATGTAACCGACTGCAACATACTCGTTCACAACAGAGTGCCAAGAGTCCAGCTCCAGAGATCTTGAAAGTCTTTCAAGGCATAAGAGAAATGGGTTCCTTTGTTTTGCTCCCCGATCAGAGTTCAGATATATTGAATATTGCAAGCGGACAAACCCAATATACTCTCTTTACTTGAGGAACGAGCATGGTAAGTATACTTTATGTGTAATGGATTCTACTTACGCCCTCATCATCCAGCTGTATATTTTCCACAGATAATTTCGCTGGCTGCTGTCCGGTCACAAAATAAGCACGTGGGCCAAATGAATTGGTATCCGACCAGTAAAGCGCCTTTTCGAAGGATCGACCACGCACATCGAAGCTGCAATGAGTAGAGCAAATAAAAGACAACAAGTAAGTAAACGAGCTTTAAAATGTATAAACATATAATATGTATTTTTATTATAAAAATAATAGTAAGGACGAGCGCGCTTAATTTAACAATCTACTATAAATTGTATTTGCATTTCTGCATTTCAGCAACTACTATGCTTAAGGAATTTAAATATCGAACAATTCTCAGTTCACTCTCTGTCAGATTACCAATATTTATATCAAATATAACAAAAAATAATGGCATTTATTTTAACAAATTTGTATATTCAGAATAAATGGGGAAAAAGAAAATATTTCACATAGTTTCAAGATAAATAGAATTTTAAGAGTTTTTAAATATCCCTAGCCAATAAAAGACCAAAAGCCACCTTTACCATCTGACACTCGATAAAAAATTCAGTTATCACTCAATAAATAGGGCCTCAATCCCAACTGTAATTTTTGCTTCCTTTTTCATGGTTTTTCATAAAATTTTCTGCAAATATGAATTATGCATTTTCTTTATAATGAAGAATTGAAAAGAATTACAAATAAAGAACTTCAAATAACTGTAAATATGAACGAGTTAATAAAAGCTTTTACATGTGGGTAAAGAAATTCCGTATTTGCATATTATTGATTTATAAAAATAAAAAAAAAAAGGCCATGTTAAATAGCTGTGATTGCGTATACGTAACTTATAGAAAAAGTGATGCTGTTAACGGGGCTTCACTGTAGACAGTTGTGCAGGCCGTTTCATAATAAAAATGGCCTCGCAATTTAGCACATTTTTCAATTTAAACGTTTTGTAACTGCGGCATTTGCTGATAGGGAGCCATCAAGCTGCCTTCACTTATTGCCTCTGTCGCAGTGTGCTAGGCCAATAAAAGGGATCGTTAGAGAATGTTTAAAAGTGGCTGCGGCGGCGTTGAGGGTTGGGGCGTGTCGAGGTGTTGTCTGAAATTTCACGCGTCTACGGAATGACCCTTTTCCTGTGGGGTCAGGCTGACCAAAACCTTTGAGCATAAATTTGCACGCAACTAATTTCTTCCGTTTCGCATTATTTTCGCGCCGCAGCTAGAGGCAAACGTTTGCAATTTTGCGCATTAAAAAGCCTGACGTGCTATCTTTGGCGCTTTCTTACTGGCTTCACTGCTTCTCTTTTCTTTTTATTGTATTTGTTAATGTCCGTCCAAGCGGCTGGACAGCACGGCTGGCCCCAGGCCCCAGGCACCAGCCCCAAGCAGCGCCGAGTGCCGCAAATGACTTGGCAAAAGCAAAGACAGCACCCGGCACACACACACACACACAGACACACATACACAGAGATAGCACAAGTTGTATGTCCTTTTGTTGTTTCCGTTGCTGTCGCTATTTGTGTTGCTGTTGTTGCTACTGTTGCCCTCTTGCTTTTGCTGCGCTTGCGGTTAGTCGAGCGGTTTGTCATTGTGCTGGCTGCCCGCCTGCCCGCCTCCTGCCAGCCAGCCAACCACCCTGGCAGCCAGCAGAGTATTGTTTGCGCCTTTAAGTGGTTTTTTATCATTTTGCCGCTGACACAATTTATATCCGGTGCTCATATTTCTTATGCTTATCACGAGCTCTCTTTGCCCCGCTGCCAACTCCAGTTGCCTCCACGCACTACGCCCTACGCCCTATACGTGGCCACGCCCACGGCAACACCTTATGCTGAGACCGCGTCATGTGTTGACCAAGGCAGACAGTTCTAATTATTGTTGAAATGCAGTAACCCGTGCGCCGCATAAATTTCGCCCTCAAAAGCCGGGCTTAAGCCGCTTTCTCGCCCAGAGCACGTTCCCTAATTAGCTTAATTAAATATATATGCGCGAATATGTAAACAAAAGGCGATTTACGCACTCTGCAGCCAAACAGAAAAATGTTTAAACATAACTAGAGTGAAGGAGCATGTGAAATGATCGACTAAAAGATTATCTGTATTTACTAAAAGAATATAAATTACGGTTGGTAATGGGAGAGAGAAGAAGAAGAAGAAGAAGAGAAATATATATAATGAGAGAGAGAGAGAGAGAGAGAGAGAGAGAGAGAAAAGTGAATAGAGTGAACTAGAGAGAGAGAGAGAGAGGGAGAGAAACAAAATAGTAATAGAAAGAGAGGGAGTGAGAGGATGATAGGAAAACAAGACAGAGATGTGATGAAAGGAGAGAATAAGACAGAAAAGGGGAGTGAGAGAGAGAGGAAGATAGGGAGGAAGAGATTGAGAGAGAGCGAGACAAATCCTTACGAATTCTTAGACCAGAAAGACAAAGGGATAGGGGGAGAGAGAAAAACAAGCATTTAGAAACTCATATGTAATTTATAGTCTAGTCTAGTCTAGTCAATAGTTACCATCTACAAATTTGAATTCTAAATGTACAGGGTATACAAAGTAGTTTTGAACGCAGCTTTTGGGTGCTGTGATTGTCGTGGCTGATTTTAATTTGGCGTCTACGCAAACAATAGACAACGCCGACAAGTCAACAAAAGGGAACAGCAGCAGCGATAAGGCAAGGTGCGGATTGTCCAGTGAAGGAGCAGCCCAACAGGCAATACTCTGCTCTGCTGTCGTATGGCCTGGCTGGGCATGACCCAGCCTAGGCGCTGTTGACGTTGTGTTTTCTTCGTTGTTGGCCTTAGGAAACAATAATGCCAAGTTTGCACAATGAGCAAAAAAGGAAAAAAGAAGAAGAAGAACAAAATAAAGAATAAAAAATAAAAATTGAAGAGAGAAAGCAAAAGAAAACGTTCTGCCAAAATGCTCGAGCAGTAAAAATTGTAAAGAAAATGGCGGCCAAAGGAATAAGGAAAATAGAAGTGGGCCAAGCGTCGAGCTGGCAGGAAAAACGTAGACACGACAACATTGTGGCAGTTGCAGAAATGTCGACTGTCGTCGGTTGCGGCCAAGTGGCCAAGTGGGCGGACGTCCGTGCGTCTGTCAATTTTTTTTTATTTTTTTTTATTTTTTTTTTAAGAGTTTGCCTAGGGTCCAACCTCAGCTCAGACTGATGCTCGTTCATTTCTTTTGTCTGTAGTCCCTCCCCACTCTCTCTCTCTCTCTCTCTCTGTCTCTGGTTTTGGCAACAATTAGTTGAGTTTTATTTATTTTGCGTTAATTGGTAGCACTTTATCTTCTGCTCGAATGAATGAGCCACGTTATTTAAACAAAACGAGCGCGCAAATCCCTCGAAGACCTTCTGGACATGGTTTGGTAATTACGTTTTGTTTTCTCTTTCTTTTTCTTTTTTGGCAACGCCCAAGCTCTAAACGCATATGTCGGTAGCCACGCTCCCTACCTTAATCCAATATATGTGTGGGTATATATGTGTATATAAAGGGCCTTCTCATATTGCCATTTAATGTTTTTGCTTTTTTTATTTTGCAACGCTTACGAAATGCTATTCAAAAAAATTGCTAAAGGGCGGTAGGGGGGTACGAAGGCGACGTTACAAAATAAGGGTCCAAAAACTTTTAACTCCACATATATATATGTGTATGTGTGTATGTGTGTATGTGTGATGACGATGACAATAACCATTGAATAATTTTATGACAATATGTGTCAGAGCGTGTCCCTGTCCCGGCTGTCCTGGCTGCTTCGTGTGGCTGATGACTTTTTTTTTTTTTTTTTTTGACAGTTTAAACACATGTACCCCAGCTCCAAGAGAGAGAAAAAAAAAAACTGTTGACTTCAATTATGCAGCGCCAGACAAAAGTCGGTAAACTATGAGGGCGCCAGGCAAAGGCCCTCAGCAAACAGGGTAAAATGTGTTTGTGGCAACTTTTGCCATGTTAGGCAGGTGGCAATTGCTTGGTCTTATGCCTGGCAGCCCGTATCAAATTTATAGAAAAAAGCCAACATAAGCAGCGCCAGATAAAGCTTAAGTAAGAGCGACTGTAACTGATGTGCCAAAAAGTATGCAACGGAACTTCGCAAAACTCGCAACAAATTTTAAATTGGTTCGCTACAGCAGGAAGAAAAAAAAAAAAAAATAAATAAATAAACCAGTAAAACAAACGTAGATCGCGGCGAGAAATATGAATGAAAAAAGAGCTGTTCACGCCCTCATACACAATATACAATGCACACAGACACCCACACATACACACTGACATATACACAAGCATATACATATACATATACATGCGTATGCAAATGGTTTTACTGGCCCTTTTGTTTTTGTGTTTCTTGTTTTTTTTCTCGGTTTTTTCTTTCATATGTATTGGTATTATTATGGAGCCATGCTGTGTAATATCTGTAAATTTCTTTTGTTATTGCCAACAACAGTTTTTCTCCAATTTTACCAACCCAACCCAACGTTTTCCCACTCGCAGTGTTGACATTTGTTGGCATCATTCCGCACATTGTTGCCGCTGGTGTTTTTTGTTTTTGTTTTGTTTACTTTTCGCTGACTCTTCTTCTTTGCTTTTACTATATAATTTGTAGCATATGAATATATGAAAACGAAGAACAAAAAAAAAAAAAAAAAAAAAGTATAAGCAAACACACACTCATGCTCACACACACATACATATATCATATATATAAAACGTAAAGTCCTCCATGATGGCCAAGTTCAAATTTATGCAGTGTTGCCCAATAAATTCGGCAATAAATTCAAAATAAAACTTTCAACTTGCCACGTTGCCCATTTTCTCTGCTCGAATATTGTTGTTGTCGTTGTTGTTGATTGTTGATTTTCACCAAAGTTTAGCATGATCCAAAGAAATGAATTCATATTGTTGTAAAGGTTTTTGTTTTCAGCTGTATTCAGTTTGGTTTAGCTGAATTATTTGGTTTTTCTTCTATTCCATTTTAAGTTAGATTGTTCAGTTTTTTTGTTTTTTTTTTTTTTTTTTTATTTATTTATTTTTTTTGTATAGATAAAACTGAACTCAAAGTTTCCAAGAGCCTTCACAATCTATGCTAAACGTTTTCTAGTTCTAGCTTACACAATGTGCTATATGGAAGAATATATCTGTATATTTATAGATTTCAGCTTTGGGTCAATTTTGTGCTCTGAACTGTGTTATCTTTCACAATGTGATTTTCAATATAAACAATTTTACCAGCTACTTTCTTTGTCTCTCTCCAGAAACAAAATTTTCCTGTACAAACTATTGGCTTCATACAAATACTATTGCAATAATAGTTGGCAATTATCAGTTGGTTAACTTGGAAAGCCTTTGATATTCCTTTAAAGTAAAGCTAAAGCTGTCTATTCTGTCTACTTGTTGTCCAAAAATTTACATGATTATTGGAAATAAAATGCATTCGTCCACTAGACTTATCAAATCACAAAGAAAAGCCTACGTACATACATAAAAAAGTCTTTTAAGATGGATTCAAAAGTCTTTTAAACTTATAAAAAGAAAGTTAATCTATTTAGCCGTTTACTCAGCATAAAATCTCATTTACTCCAAATGAAAGATTGATTGTTGTAAAGCCCAAAGAAAAAATATAAAACAATGAAGCATCGTTTGTTGGGACCACAGAAGTCCATTAGGAAATTTGAATAGAGTAGGTCGTAAGCATTTCGTGGCCGCAATGGCAGTAGATGAAATGCATTAATGCCGAGTCAAAGTTTAGTGGCTGAAAATCGATTTGCATGTGCTCTGTGCATTTCCGTTCTTCACACATACACGCACACGCGCACACACACACATGCACATATGCGGCGACTTAATTACAGTTTTAAATAACCCATCTAACTGGAATTTGCGCCAAGTGCGGCACAGTTGCAATTGCCGTTGGCTGTGCCGCACTGTTGCTGCTGCCGTCGCTCGTAAAGCCGCCGAAAATGCACTCGAGTTAATTGCCATTGGCTCGACTTTTGGCCAACTTGGCGAGTCCTGCGGGCTGCTGCTGCTCCTGCTCCTGCTGGTGCTGGTGCTGGTGCTGGTGGATTTTATTGCCAGCCATTTTGAATACCATTTCGTGGTTTATTACTTTTGTGGCCGGCAGATTCTCAAGTAGAGCGCCAAGTGCATGGCGCACACATGCACACAAACACAGACAGAGACTGGAGTGAATGCACTTTCGATTGCCTCACCGTCTGCATGGAAACTATATACATACATATATATATACAAAGTGTGTATACATGTGTATATTTGTATTTATGGGCCAGTGGCCAGCGCTGACGATTATGGCAGTTAGCGTGGGCCGTAACATGGATTATGGCTGCCTTTTGACAGCCACAACAGCCGTTTGGACCGACACGCACAGCTGCCGTTTTGCAGTGCAGCAAATTTCATTATTTAAGCCCCAATCGCCCACCACAGCAGCAGCAGCAGCGGCAGCAGCAGAGAACCCTCCAATCCGTTAGCCGGGCACCACGCTGGCTTTAAAAATCAATTAACCTTGATTGCGGCCATACTCAATACGTTCTTTTTTATGCCCAGCAGCGCAGAGGCCACAGCTTTTGCCAACATTGTCTCTGCCCTTTGTTCTTGTTTATTATTCCGGCTTTTGCCGTTGCTGTTGGCTTTGCTTTGTAGCCATTGATGACTTGCAATATTGGACATGACATGACGGCAGCTAAATGCCTGCCACAGCTGCCTGTCACGCCCTCCAAATGGCAAATGTTAATTTTAATAATGCCGGCTGACCTCTTGTCGAACGAATGTCGAACGGCACACTGAAACTCAATCGCAACAATCCATAACAGTTGAATATATGAAAAAGAACAAAAACAATCTGATGAAAATCGCATTTCAAGGGTCAAATCGCGCCCGAAACAAATCCCAGCAAAGGTATGGACCATAAAAAGGGAAACCGGAGATTGCTCTGACACAAAGTGTGCTCAACTTGGAGGTACCCTGTAGCCCTGAGCTGTTGAAGTACTTTGAAATGAAGATTACATATTTGTTAAAGACTTGCTCAAGGAAATGCATTTACTATACTATGTGAACTATTTTCCAAATATACATTTTCTATGCCGCTTCATGAACTCCGATGGCTGCTAGCTATCTATAATTTATATACTTTATAGTCTCATCGATAAGTCCCTGTCCCTACCTGATGTCTATATATATTTGCCCAACAGTATTGTATCCCTTTTAGCCACTCGCGCTGTTGGCGTGGTATAAAAGGCAAGGCATAAAACGTATCCTAACCCTAACAAAAAATCCTCAGCTCAGCTGGTCCAGACAACAAAGCAAATTTTAACATTATAATTTTTAATATTTTTTACCTTTCGGCTCGGCGGGGCTAAGACAGCTTTTGTTGCTCTTGTTGTTGTTGTTGTTGTTGTTGTTGTCGTTGGTGCGAAGCTGTCAAATGCAGAGAGAACCCTAGACAGGGCTCTAGGTAAGGCTCGGGCTTGGTTCCGGACTGCAAGCTGTGACATCCTTACAAAATGTGGCAAACGGAAAGCGCACACACGGGCAGTCACACACAGACACACACACACATACACTGACACACAGTCATACATATGACACTCATACAAATACCGGCCCGCCTGCTGCCTTTCAATTTTGGCATCTTTTTGGTCTTAGCTCTTGGCTCTCGTTTCTTTTTAACTTAACTTGCCTTCGATTTCACGCAGCGCTGGCAATTTTATGCCGCAGAACCGAAGTTATAGAAGCCCCAGCAAGCACTCTCCTCTCTTGTTGCTTGCCCTCCATCTCTCCTCGCCCATCGTTGTCCCCGTTGTGGCTTAGTCTTGTTGTTGTCGCTGCTGTTACTGTTGCTTGCTTGTTTACTGTCTTATATTTATTTGGCCGTATTTTCTTTTTTTTGTACTTTGCTTTTTGCTGCTCGCTTTCAAGGAAGGGAAATCGAATTCGAATCACTTTCGGATATTTTGGTTATAAAGTCGGAAATTTTTGCAACATTATTGTTTTCGACATTTTCCTAGTTTTTGGCAAACATTTTTCCTACTCACTGTCTCTCTGTCCCCTTACTCAGTTTCTCACTGATGCTGTCCCATTGTCTGTGCAGCACTGAAATTTATTGCTTCCAATTGAGTGCACGAGGCAGCAGCAGCAATGGCAGCGGCAGCAGCGGCAGCGCCAAAAACAACACAAAACGCATGAAGCAGCTGGAATAGCAGGAGACGCAGGAGCACAAGCAACAGCAACAGCAACAGCTCGTGAACAGCTCGCGCTTGTCCTTGATATACACGTGCGTTCATAGTCCTGTCCCTTGTTAGAGTCGCCATGCCGCCTGGGTCCCCGCCCTCCTCACCATGTGCCGTGACTCTGGCAACATATTGGCGAAGGAAGCACACATGTAAGCAAAATTGACAAGGCTAAAGGATATCGATGTCTGCTTATAATGTGCAACATATTAAACCTAAGCACACGCTCACAGCGTTCGCCCGCTCTATAAATAACAGCAGAAGCATCATAAGGACACACACACACACATACACTCACACATGTGGCACACCTCAGCAAGACCCGGCTCGGCTCTGGCCCTAAAATAATCAAAGTTGCCGCCAAAACAGTTTTCACTTTGGCTGCTATTATTTTGCTGGCCTGGCTGCCATTGATGTCCTTTGCCTTTGCTTTTGGCCCTGCGGCTAATATATGAGTTCACGTCGCAGCGTTTGGCCTCGCCCCGACTCGCTTTTGTTTCTGACCCACTGCCGTCGCCGCTGGCCTAGGCACATCACTTTTCCGTAGAGGGACTCCGGGCCTCGAGTTGAGTTACTATTGATGATGTTATTAAAATAATAAATTATTTGAAAATTATGAACTGGCGCCATTTCTCATCACGTGCTGAACAGTTGCCCCGGTCCTCAACATAAATCAAAAGCTAGCCCGTACATTAAGAGAGTGCCACTTGCCACTTGAAGGCGCAACTCACTAAAGGTCTACAGCACACACACACACACACACACTCACATACTGAGACACACCTCGTAAAGAGACTTTAAAACGTTGTCGTCAACCGATTGAAATTGAATTAAAGCTATGTCTCTTATCCTCTGTGCTCATTATAGCTCTAAATAGAATCATAATTAATGTGAGCTTGTGTGCGGCGAGCGCATATTCCCCTGTAACTAATTTGCATGAGTTATTTGGCATAATTATTTCACAGTGCTAGAGTTTCAATAGAAAAATAGTCTGATTAATTCTAATATTAGAATTTGAGTGAAAGCATTTAAAGCTGCTGCATGGCTAATAAAATGATTTATAATAAATAATTTAAATGTTATATGGCAAATAAAATACATAAGCCTAATAGACGCGCAATACAATAAGCAGAAAATTACATTTAATATATGTATTAATATAAATATTTAATATTTTAAGAAGATTGTAGGGAATATGTTTTGCTAAAACTGTCAGATTATTCCATATTTGAAGAATAGTGTATTTGTAATTGTTTAATATAGCTATCTATGCACTCAACACTTTATAATAATAGAAAAAATAATATATTTGTATTATATAATATATTCTAATTATCTAACTTCATATTGAGAATCGATAAAAATAGATAATATTGAATGTAAAAGTTTTTCTTTTTAGATTCAAGAGCTTAGAAAAAGCTCCGCTTTCCAAATATCCTTCACGCCTTTATAGGGTATCATCTACTCGCATATTTTGAAACAGGAAACTCTGTCATTTCTTTTATGTTCACAATTGAATACCTGCGTAAATGGCATTTGTGTTTTCACTTACCTGTAAAGTGGTTTGCCTGCGCTCTCACGGAACCACAGGACCATATAGACACGATCGTCCTTTGCCTCCGGCTCAATGTCACACGGCAAGGATGCGGTGCGTCCCAGCACGGCCTCCACGGCCACTGTGCTAACTACAAAGCGAGAGAGAGAGAGAGAGAGGGGAGAGAGTTAGGCAAAAAGTCAATTATGTGGAAACATATACAAGTGCAGGCAGCTAGCTGTGAATTGTAGTTTTAAATGCTACAGCACCGACACGACTATTGACAAAGTCATTAACACAATATTAAATTGTCTTTTGCTATTGTTGTCGTCGGCGTCGTTGTTATTGTTGTTGTAGTTGCAATTACTTGACTCCTTCTTCGATGCCTTGAACATCAACAAATGTCAACAAAATGCTGCCTTTTAACTGTCACGCCAACGGCACGCAAAGCAAGCCCAAAAACGCCACGAAACCCAACCGCACGGCAGCCCTCGCTGTCGATCTCCCTAGCTAGAGCACGCCTCCAACTTCTCAACTCTAAAAACCCGCCAATCCCTCTGACCCTAACCGCAATCGTAGCCATCGTAGTCGTAGTCGTAGTCGCATAATCACAACCAAGTACGTGAGTGGGAATATTAATGCTAAATTGACGACAGCAACAACGATGACTACGATGACGTCGACAACAAGAGCAACAACAGCAGCAACAGCAACACCAACAACAACGACGACAATGAAATGATGATGATAGCGAACAGCGTTGAGCTCTGCTCCCAGTTTTACTTCAAATCGTAGTCCTAGTCCGTCCGTCCGTTTGTCTAGCTGCGATTTCATGGCGGCCTCATCTTTTGCATTTAAACTGCCAATTGATGTCACTGCAAATAGATATAGGAAAAGGAAGAGCGCAGGAGGCGGGGACATGGCTCAGCAGCAAACTCTAGAGGCAATCCCAGCAAATGACAGTGGTTACAGCGCTGAATTCCAGCTGGCTGAGGTGATTGCTTCATGGCCTAACGAGCTGCGCCCTGACCGCAGACTATGCCAGAGCCTGCAATTGATATACATATATATAGATATATATATATATCTGATGTCTGTATGTATAGAGATAATTGCAGTGCTAAAGTTAAGCTCGTATTGAAATTCTTTATAACTTCGCTGGAAGCGAGAAGTGACAACTATCAAAGAAGCTGATATGATAAGATATTACATTCTGCAAAGCAGCTTTAAATCGGGCAAACATTATTGATTTAATATATTGTGCTTAAGCTGTTGTCAATTCTGAGCTGATTGATGATTGACAGCGATTTAAGCAGCGGCTTACGCCTAGACTGTACGCCTCAGTACACCTGTGCACCTGTGGCAGCCTAGTCATCACACACACACACACGCTGAGATCTATCAAGCAGCGCAAAGCTCATTAATACCCTGAAAAGGGAACCCGCAATGATGTTACGCGTAATTTAATTTTGGGACACCCGCCAGCAACAAATTCCTCACGCATAATTTCAGTTTGCACACGGCTTTGTGTCGCGTACGTGAGTGTGTGTGTATGTATATATGTATATGTGAGTGTATGTGTGGGTGTCGGAGTGTGGCAATGGGTGTGGGTGGCAATGCTACAATTTTTGACATTTATTTAATATGCGCACGTTTTATAGAAAAGCAATTCCCAGTCGTATAATTTATGGCACACTACAAAAATTTGCAATTGACGTCGCAAGAGAAGCACGCACACAGCTAGATATCGCCATATATGTATATGTATGAATAGATACACTAGCGGGCAGCGAAATAAGTACATAAATATATATTTAATAAAATAAAATTGAATGCAATTCAAAATTACCAAAATAAATTATAAAAATATTTTTAAATATATATTTCAATATATATATATATATATAGAAAAAATAGTAATTCGATATTTAAAATATATAATTAAATAAATAATAATGTATTGAGCGAAAAAATTTAATTTCAAATAAATTCTTCATCAATAATAACCGGAAATAATTAAATAATTCAATAATTTCGCCAACTTTATTCCAATTAATTCAAGTTCCCATTACTTAATAATTTGCTAATATTTTTATATATTTTTTTATATTTATTGTTCCCATTTGTTTGGCCTTAGTACTTTAATTGCCCGACATAAAACAATACAGAAACAATTCCCTAACATGGCTTTAAGCGTAACCAAAATATTTGTATACCTAAAATAGTTGTGGTCATGTGTTTATTATGATGGCCCAAAGTGTTTAGCATGTGCGTATGTGTATGTGTGTGTGTGTATGTGCCTGTATTAGTTTCCATTTGGACTGTCACAAAACATTGTAGCAATTTTCGTTGCGTTTGTAATTCCCATGTAAGATGTCAAACTCCCAAACGAGCAGAGCAAACAGACACACACATACACACACAGGGACACCTACACACACAGACGCCTACACACACTGACATAGACACATTACGGCTCTGTCTAGGCAGTGCGCCGCGTCTCTTGACGGCAGCGGCATCAGCAAATTGACATAATTTGTGACGTTGCCCTCCGCCATTCACTCAAGAGCCGCAGCTTCGGCTGCAGGCTGAGGCTCCTGCTCCAGCTCCAGCTCCAGCCTCGGCGCCAGCCACTGCTGTGCGCGCAAGCGTAAGTGTGTAATGACTGATTTGCCCGTGAGGCGCACATGACAGTTAGCGCCGCCAATCGTAGGAGCGGGCCGCCCACGGCGACTGTCCCCGCGCCCGTCACACAAAACCAACTGACTGCGCTTGGATTTTGGCCAAGTGGAGCGTGCTGCGGCTTAGGTGGCCCCAGCTGGTTGTGGGGTCATTGGCATGGATTAGTCTCAACGGCGGCAACAGTTGACAGACTTGACAAATGTGTCCTAGTTTACAGCTTTGTCAATGTGTGGGTGAGTGTGTTTATTTTATAGTTATTTGCATACACACGCAGACAAGTTTCATTAGCCTGGCTTAATTGCCGGATTGTTTGTCTTAAATATTTATAATACATCAAAATATATTTTATTATAGCTACTCTGATGTATGCACCATTAAATAGACCTTGCTGACCTGCCACAATATTGTTGGCATTAAATATGCGTTCTATTTACAAGCATCATGCAACAATTTGTGGCAATAATTATGGGCCATTACATACATATACACATATACATGCTTACTTATGTCCCAACAATACCATTGAGTGCACCTGGCTGCTAATTGCAAATGAATATCGAACAAAGACTTAAGCTCACATTACTTCGGAATGAACCAGACATACGAATTCGAATAAATTTTTGACATATGTACAATACTGTCTATCCAATAGTATTTCACTCTATACTGTACATATAATATTATCATTATTGTTTTTGATTGGATTACAATAGAATATAAATGCGAATCGAAGCGAATATTTACACATTTGCTGATATAATTTAGATTTCTGTTTGATGTTAATGTAATTTGATTTTCATTTGTATTCAATTATTTCAGTCTTTAAATTTAATATTTAGTTTTATTATATTCTTTGAATACTTTATAAATATTTTGTTTTCCATATTTACCTGTATAATCTGTTTATTTATTTTCATTTATTTTTTATTTATTTATTTATTTTTTTTTTCTGTCAAAGGATGTTTTTATTATCAAAAAAGTTTTACTTTTCACCTTGCTCAAACATTGTCTCCCATGAAGTTACCTTGTTGAGTTTGCAATTTAGGTTTGGAGCAAATTTTTCCAAGTTTTATCATAATAGCAATATTTAATTTGCGTTGTCTTTGAGAAAGCTGCTAGCAGCTTATTAAATGCGCCGTAATTGCAAAATGGATGCTTAAGGCAGCATCGTAACTATTATATAGTGTATACTCGTATACTCTATAGAAAGGGTATACAGCAGAGACGACTTTGACGCAGTGCATATTTAATGACTCGTAGGATAATTGCTATATTCCTATAAGTCTATGTGAACGTATAACTATCGAGAGACTCGGAGAGTGGAAGACATATAATTGTGACCGTTAGCTTTGCAGTAATTATAGCCTGTCTTCTATGAAATCGTTACGAATCGATTGAAGCCAACGTCTAGACTCTTTTGATTATATATTAGTGTTGGTAAAGAGTAGGTACATCAAAAAGGAATATGGGGCACTAGGGAGTATATACAATAAACATCAGCCATCGAATAGCTTAGTTACTAAAATAGATTGAATATTTGTATATTTTTAGAGAACTTCTTTAAAGAGTATCTCTCAGTCTATCACATGCTCGCTCTATATATAAGCTTAGCTATAGTGCTCTTTCCGTACTTGTTTTGCTGGCACATAAGTTTTCTATTACACAATGTCATTTCAGTTTTTTATTTTTCTTATGGAGCGCAGGATGAGGCAGATACAAATTTCATTTGTTCGCGTTGCCGTGGCAGCTATGTTGTAGTTGTTGTTTTCTGTGCGTTGCAGGAAAACTGCCAACAGCTCGGCAACACATACTTAACACACACAGTCAGACACTCACTCTGTGAGAGGCACATAGAGCACTAAAAAATAAGAGAAAGAAAAAGAAAAGAAAACGAAAACACACACGCAACAGCGAACTCAGCTGGGTTATGCACATAGCATTTATATTTATATAAGTTGTCTTTATATAAGCGAAAGAAGCTGTGAAACTTATGCAAATTGCATTTCAGCCAGCTCGACTCTCAGCCAGCGCCTAAAAGTATGCGCTGCTAACGGGGCTGCGCTGCAAACCAAGAAGAAGGGAAAAAGGTGGTAGAAAATGCGCATAATGAAATCCAATGCTATGGCCAAGTCGGCTTCTTAGCTTGGCTTGCGCCTTGGCTTGGACTGGGCTTGGCTTGGTTAGGATAGCTGTGGCGCTGCTGCATGCCGGTTGCCACTTTCACGTTCCACTTTCGAGCTGCTGCCGCTGCTGGTGCCGCTGCTGTTGCTGTTGGTGGCGTCTTTTGTTGCCACCAAAGTTGTTTTACTCGTTTCACGCCACGAGTACGATGCGTCCTCTGAGCATGGTAATTTTCGCACAGGCACAACAAAAGTGTGTAGCTGTGTAGCTCAGTGTGTGTGTGTGTGTGTGCGTGCGCTTAACTGTAGACACTTGTAAAAATAGTGTGCGACTATATGGCAGGCACTGTCGCCGACCCTGGCCAACGGCAAAGCAGGTCACGTGTGGCATAAACGAGGCATTGCGTCAGTGCTTCTTGTTCTTCTGCTATGCCTTCTTCTTCTTCTGCTTCTTCTTCTTGTCTTGGCGAATTTTCTTTAAATAAATATGTACATGGCTATGCATACAGTGAAATCTCAATTAAAGAACTGCCTCGGCTGCGCGTCGATCATATTTGTAGTTAAAAGCCAATTCGACAAAGAATTTTACAAAATCTCGTCGATGCAAGCTAGAAACTATTTTGTTATTGAGCAGATGACAAAGTTTAAGTTAAACAACTATTTCCAGCCTGAGCAAAATAATTAGCTAAAGAGCGAAAATATTATAAAAATTGTTGAAAATCTTGCAATATTTCTGATGCAACATTACAGAATTTAAAAGATTAAAAGATGACAAATTTGATTTATAGAGTTAAGATCAAATATAACATAACACACCAATTATATATACATATGTGCATATATCCTAAATGTCTTTCTAATTGGTTAAATACTTTTTTGCCTTTCAATTTGTAAATGTATTTAGTATTTAGTATATTTCGTATTTAGCCGAAAAGTAATGCAGCTAGTTTTTTCGCTCAAATACAACTTTTACTGTACTCAGCTGCTTGCAAAACTCGTTCACGCTCTCTCTATGTCTGTCTCTCACTCACTCGCTAGTTTCTATCTCACTCGTTTGTAGTTGTGCGCGTTTGTATAATTGAGATGAAAGGTAATGACTCGCATAGCATACTTTCGAGCGCCCAAATCGCGGCCCAACAATGCGCCAGACAATACCATACTAGACACACATACACGCACACATGTATTGTGTCTAGGTGTGAGTGTGTAATTGTGTGTGTGTGTGAGTGTTTGTTGGCTCTAAGTGGCACAAGGTAAAGTTGTTGTCGCTGCGTCAGGTTTTGCTGTTTGACGCGCCTGACTAGCTAGTGGGCGTAGGTAAGTGTATGTGTGTGCGCGCATGTATGTGTGTGTGAGGACTATTTGCACTAATTTAGTTGAAAACAAATAAAGTCTTTTGTTCGCCTTTACATTGAAGTGCAGAGAACCACACAGTGAGATCGAGAGAGAGAGAGACAGAGTAAGAGAGAGAGAGAGAGAGCACGATAGAAAGACAGATAGAGCGGGAAAGGGAGAGAGATAAGTGGGCTTAGTGTATGTGCAAGAGAGAAATTTAGCCAGCGGCTAAGCAGCAGCTGGTTGGATATACTAAGAAAAGAAAAGAAAAGAAAAGAAAAGAAAAGAAAAGAAGAAAAGGCAGCAGCTACAACAGCAACAACAACAGCGGCAACAACAACGGCAATGGTAGCCGGCGGCAAGTGTTAACCCATTTTTAGCCTACTCACTCTAAGTAATTAGCCAAGTACATTTGCAGCTTATAAATTTTGCATAAGCTGCAATTAGTAGCAACTTCTTGCAGCAGTTGTTGCCACACTTGTTTTTGGTGTTGTTGCCGTTGTTGTTGTTGCTGCTGTTGTTGTTGCTGCAGTTGTTATCTCACGTGCACCCAATTAGATCCAAATGTCGATAGTTGTGTGCACAGTTGAAGGCTGTCAGGCAAGAGTCAACAAATTGAATTTGTATTGCGGCCTAATAAATAATAAGCTAGGCCAAGACAACGGGCCAGCTGTTATATTGACGAAACGACTCGACAAGCAATCAAGCAACAAACTCAAACACACACAGACTGACAAAATAACAAATACGTCAATAAAAAATGGAAAAACATATAAAAATGCAAAAGTGACTGGCAGGCCGGAAAAGCACAAAAGAAAAACACACACAAAAAACAACAGAAAGAAAAATAAACAAGCTCATCGCTTACATATTAATTGACCTTCAGCTGGTTGTGCCTTCAAGGTAAGCGAAAGCAATTGCTGTGCATTGAGAGGGGGTGATGGGGGATTATTGATTTGTTTTACAGGCGTATCAATCGATTCTTAAACGACTCAAGTAGCTGGCCTTAAAGCCACCTTGTTTATGGTCCTAGCCCTTAAATGCCAAATACTTTAGGCGGCCTACATTTGAGGGCGTGGCACCAGTGTTCGCGACACGAACATTTAGTAATCAATACTTGTGCTAGATGTGTAATTTCCAAAAAAGAAACATGAAATATTACTTAATAAATTATATCTCATTTCATGATTCAAAATTTCCAGAAATGTTCAGTCGTGCTATTAAGCTTGTTTGGATTGGCATGGGCCAAAAATACGAGCAGCGCTCATCTCTAGATAAATGGTCGACCGCAAAATCATCTAAGCATTCGGAGTCAGAGAGAGAGAGAGATTGAGAGAAAGAGTAGGAGAGTCTCAAATTGCGCTAACCTTATACGCCCTTTGGTCCTTCGGGCGCGTCTGATATGTGAGCTGACTGCCTTTTGTGACTTTTGTGCTCTCGAATGCTGCACACCTTGCACAAAGGTACAAAATCTGTGAGTGTATGTATGTGTGTGTCTGTGTGTGTATGTAGTTTGATGCCTCTCTTGCACCTTTGCCCTGAAATTACATCAATTACAGCGACTTGTCTTCGACTAAGCTAACCGAAAAAGTAAGAATAACGAGCCGAGCAACAGAGACCTTGCGGCTGTCTAACAATACCTATTCACACACATTTCAGTGGGTGTAGGTGTATCGGTATGTGGGTGTCTGTCTGTCTGTCTGTGTGTGTGTGTGTGTAAGCAGCTGGGTGGCTGGTGCCTTGCACATTTAAGAACATTTGACCTGAAGTGCATTGGTCATCACGTGTGGCCATGAGTCTGCATTTGAGTGCACTTTGGTCAGCAATTATTTTACGTTGAGGTCACATTAGAGAGGTCGCCGCCAGTGTGGCCAGCTCGGTTGCCAAAGCCAAGTCACGTGCGAGGTTTGCTTGAAACAGATAGCTGAAATGTAATTCAATCCATTTTAAATATGGACCCATATATATTTTTCGGATACTCCTTGCCTTTGGGTTTCAAGTAATGTACGTGAATAGGCATTTCATATACCAGATATCCCAGTTTAATGATATTGCCAAATAAAGGGGCTGCATTTAATATACGTTTTAGTAATTAAAAATGATTAATGGAAATTGAGTCGAATTGAATAATTTTACAAGCAGAAATGCATACATATGACATATCTACCTCTCCCTACTTTATGGTCACCAAAATAAGTAAAATAGTTCTTATGTAAAAGCCTTGCAATTCATTAGCTTTGCGCCAATTTCCTTTTCGACAACCTGTGCGTGCGTTAATTACCTTGAGATGAGTGGAATTTTTCATAAGTGAGCATTTTTCCTTATTGCACATTTCCGATTTGCATTTCGTTCTTCCGCTGCCAATCAGAATCAATCAACAGGCAACAGTGCACTATGGGGAAAAATCCAAATTATCGGGTATTAATTAATAACTTAAAAACTAAGCCAGATTTTTTGATCCGGTTTTTGTATTATTAATATGTATACCATCAGAAATATATTTTAGAAAAATGGGCGTGTCACCGCCCACCCAAAAAAAATTTATTAAAATTTTGTATTAAAAATTTTTTTTTTTTTTTAAGAATTTTGCTTGTTCATACTTTAAAATAATAATTTTAATTGAAAACAATCGAACTTTCATAAAATCGAAATTAGTTTTCTTCAGTTTCGAGTTCCAAATCAGCCAGAAATATTGATCCGCTAAAAAAATTCGGGTTCTTCAACTGATTTAATTGTGCCTTCAACTTTACATAATACAATACGTACAACTTCATTAGACAGCGACCTTTATGCTTTCAAACTCTTTTCTAAAGATTTGCCGAAGAAATAATGTGATCAGATGTATCCATTGTTAAAAACCATCAGCGAAATTATGGATTCTGCTCTCATGCTCTCATGCATGATGAAATTAGTCTGATTTATAGACCTGGTTGGGCAAATCAGACGCTTCCTTACCAAAAAGCCTACAGGATGAACAGTACTTTCCATAATCTGCCTCAAATGAACAATTATTTTTATAAACATTTGCTGTCATAGGCAGTCATTCATAGTTGTCAGCTAGTTTTTGTTCCTGCTGCATTTCTTCCATTTGTAATTTATATTTTGGCAAAAAAAGCGGCTTTTGCTTTTTTAATATCATTTATAAGTTGAATCAATATTAGTCTTATTTAGTTTCAAAATCACAATTACTATTTCTTGGTTAGAGTTGCCTTTTTCATTGAGCCAAATATCACACAGGTCAGCTCATAGTCACCTGCTAAAAATTGATTTGCGCCGGTTGTGCGCAAAAGTGCACATTGAGACAAAGGCACTAAGATCCCAATTGATTACTCTATAACATGCAATTGGAATTACACTGGTGCGCCCTGGTGGCTGTTTTATATGTCTTTGCAAAGTTTAATTTTATTTACAAGAAATGAAATTTGACAACATTTGCTAATTATACAATAAATGATTAAAATAAGTTCAAACATCAATTGGTTTTTAAGCCAACGCATAGTAGAAGCCCTAAAAATTCATATCCTTTTTAAATTTCTCAAAAATAATGTCTGGTCATTGAATAACGATGATTTGAAAATCGGCTAACACAAATTGTAAGCTGAAGGCAAATGCTTTTCGAAGATAACAGCTGACTTTAACAGCTGTTAGGCTTAACAGTGGACTGTTATTCAACATTTTGGGTACAGTACCTTAAAGTTTGGAGTTTTATTAAGATGTTAACATAAAAAAATTATAAATTTTCATACTTCGCAAAAATGACTAAATACCCGAAAAACGGCAAAATTCCCCATAGTGCAGTGCAACAGTTTGCGACGCCAGAGCAGTTGCAAAAATGTTTCTTTGATACTTTACATTTTCTTGGTCCGAAACATGCAATTTTTTTGTACTATTTTGTGATGGCCGAATCTCTTTTCGACCGGCCCTCGGAACAATTGAACAACTGAACTGGCAGCAGCAGGCATAAAGTGTGAGAGCTTGCCCTGAGCTGCCAGGCAACCTAATGGTAGTTTCGTACACATGGGATCGAAGAGCACAGAGTTAGGAGTCAGACACAGGGAGTGAGAGAGTAAGACCCCGTTAGCACAAAGTCCGCAGAGCGTCGCCCGTGGCATATTGAAGTGCAGTTCGACGCAAGCATTTTGCAGCCGCATTGTCATGTCAACCGATAAATTCACACATATGTTTGTATGTGTGTGTGTGTGTGTTGTGTCAGAGTACTTGTGTGTGCGTGAGTATACCCACCAACAACGAACAATTGACACCTACGGCAATCCTTTTTTCGGTCACGTCCAAATTGCAAGTTGAAGTTGCCGTTTGCAGCTGTTCGTTTACTGCTAGAGGACAGCGCACTGTGTGCGTGTGTGTGTGTGTGTGCGTATTGAACTGTTAGTTATGGTCGCTGACAGTAGCGGACGCTTAAGAGAACGGACACCAGCACATGGCTTGCATAAGCTGCGTTTCCGCTGCCAGCTCGTTTGAGCGCCTGTCAACCGAATGGCTGCTTCAGGCTATGCAGTTGGCCGTGCAATTGCACCTTAAATGGCTGCATAATGATAAAAAGAATGAAGCGAATGAAGCGTCACCGGAATGCAAGCGATAGGGAATACATGCAGCAGAATGAGAAGTAATATATATAATATTTCCATTATTTAAATTCTCTTAATGGGTCTTCATTCTATGTGGGACATCATTTATAGCGAATTTTAAGGCCTCAATAAAACTGAAAAATAAGCTAGATTTGCAGCAACAGAATGATAAGTAATATATATAGTATTTCCATAATTTAAATTCTCTTAATTGAATTGCTTCATAGGGAATAGAAAACCTTTATAGATCTCCATTGTATGTGGGAGACCATTTGTAGCAAATTTTTTTGCCTCAATAAAACTGTTAAATAAGCTTTATTTCCATATTGCAACATAAACTTAAAACAAGAATTCATAGCTCAAAGAGTAAACTGCTTAATTGCATGATTACATGTATAAATTGAAGCATTCATGAAGTTTTTTACTCCGCCAATTAAAATTGTGTTTCATTATACACTGTAGGGCCGTAACGGAAACGAAGTATATCAGTTTGTCAATTCAGCAATGTATACTTATAATATAAATAAGTAATCAATAATAGATTTTGTGTAGACATTTTATGTCTTCCGTTTGGCACTTTGATACAGGGTCAATTCAAATGAGACCTAAATCTCCATTGACATGTCTATTATGGATATCATCGACCGCTCCGCCGTCGTTATAAAAGAGCATCGAGCAGCTGTAAGCGCTGATTGCGGATTGTATTAATTATTCAGTTTTTATGGATGGAAACGCTGCAAAAAAGTGCACGTTCAGCGTGCTATCATGTTCATTAAATCAATGATTCGACAATTTTAATTTTTTAGTCAACGACGTTCACAGCGTCAGCCATGCCTGCCGACCCTGCTGTGCATTACACTGCAGTGTATGTGTGTCTTTCTCCCAATGTGTGTGTGTGTGTGTGTGTGTGTGTGTGCGCACCAACCGCATGCAATGTGGGCACATAAAAACTATTGCATACTTATGTGCGCTTCAAAGTTTGGGAACCAAAAATGTCTATGAGCAAACATTTTGGCAAAGATTTTCGCAAAGCTCTGCGATTTGTAGACAGTTAGACAAGGCCAATGTTTTCAACGAGCTAAACGCGCGCGCGCATGTGTGTGTGTAAATGCGTGTGTGTCTGTGTGTGTGTGTGTGCGGTTGCACTGGAATTTGCAATTATTGCCGCTTAGCAGAAAATTCTTTGCATGTTTTACGCGCACACCATCAAAGTAGCAACTTGGCAAAACTATTGTCAAGAATTTTTAGATCAACACACATGTTGACACTCACACAAACTCACTCACAAACTCTCGAGCACAGACGCACACATACACAGAGATAGAGACCACATTTGTATGGCTGACAATGAATGACAAAAATGAATTTTAATAAAGTTGCGCAAATATTTGCATATTGCATGAGCGCTAAAAACTTTCATTGACAAAAACTTGTTTGCCCCGACAGACAATAAACCATTTTGGTTTTATGCATTGCGAATCGCTGGCATTCTCGATATTAAAATGTTGGCCAACTTTTGATGCGGGTCAAACGTGAAATTAGCTTTGACTTTTTAGCTAAAACTTTAGTGGCGCACATTGCGTTTACGCCACGTTTGGCAAACATTGACTTGTTTGCATTAGAGGCTTTAAAACTTTTCTTAGCCAAATCAATTTGCGCAGCCCACGTAGCGCTCGCTCGTAATAACTTTAAACTGTTTTAAAACACAGCGCGAAAAATTTCATTACCACCTTTGCCATCGGATCGGTGAGGCGAAGTGGGACCCGCAACCTTTTTGATTATTTTGCGCCGCTTTCAAAGTAAATATTTGACAAGAAACAACAACAGCGGCAGCAGCAGCAACAGAAACAACAACAACAACAACAACAACAACAACAACAACAACAACAACAACAATGACAAACAACTTGGCCGTCTTAGACGTCGACACTGCGCTGAAGCACTTAAAACCTAATTAAATTTGCATTACAATTTTTTTCTTGCGTTTTTCTGTTGTTATTGTTATTGCTTTTGCTATTGCTGTTGCTGTTGTCGTTGCTGTTGCTGTTGCCTCTAATTTTGTTTTGAGAAACAGCCACGAGCTCGCGCTTCAGGCATTACTTTGAAGGACCCGGCGCACTCAGCTGAACTGGTTGACAATCAGGCTGCCTGGTCAGCTTGTAAAGAGGCGTCAGAAAAAACAACAGCAACAAAAACGATGACGAAAGCAACAACAATTGGCATTGTGGAACAAGCAGCGCTTGTATTTTGCAAGCAACTTGCAAATTATAAATTTTAATATCTTTGCTAAGCAAATTATTGCTTTGATGTTGCTGCCAGAGGCAAGCTAAGTAGGCGTGATGAAAGACAGAATAGGCAAGTGAACAGAGAGACAGAGAGAGAGAGAGAGAGAGAGAGAGAAAGAACTAGAAATAGATTTACAGAAAATAAAGAGAATGTAATGAAAAACATGGAAACTGATAATAACAATTAATAAACATATTTTCTATAATATCTATCTCTTTTATATTTTAAATATTTATATAATATTTATATACTACTTTAAATGATCTTATATTTCAAATAAATATTTATTAAGTTACAGCCTTATGTATATGTTGAGCTCTCTTATCACTGGTGAGGGAGGTCAGAAACATATTTTTACTTCTTCCACTAGTAAGAGCGTCAATAGATGTAATCTATGTATAATGTATCTTTATTTCTCTGGATTATTTAATCACTGATGCGGGATGCTCACTTCGAAGAACTCCGACGCTTATCGTCGCTGTTTTATTAAAAAATTTTTATTTCAAAAGAATTTTTCAGTTAAAAATAACTACTTATATATAGATTATCGTTACTGCCGTGGTATCCAAAGGCAAGTAATTGAAGCACAAGAACAACGCTTTGCTCAAGTCCTTATACTCGATAACTGTCAATATTTGATATTTCTAAAAATAGTTTCCTCTAATGAATTTTCACTTTTGCTAACTTTTAAAGTATATCCAACAAATTTAGTATATAGAACTCATAGGTAATAAAATATATAAAAAGTGAAATAAAAAATAAAAAAAATTGCTGACTGTCGCATAATATTATTTATTTATTTATTTTTTTTTTTATAACTGTTCACTCTGTAATACTACGAGATTTAGTTAGCTCTGAGCGTTTTATAGTCAATAATTGGCCAGCTTATATGAAATCACACTTTTAGCTTTAATTACGATTTGCACTCCATCTAAGCTTACATTTCGCGCTGTTTTCTCATTCACTGTGCAGATTATTTCTGATTATGAATGGCTCGGTTATTTTTCAGTTCTTTTTCCGTTGCATGCATTTTTAACAGAGCGCTAAGCTGGTTGCCAGGGCAGCTCATAACATAAACACGTACAGCATTGACCATTCAGCGTGAGTGGTAGATGATTGTTAACTGAGCTGCGGCCTTAACATCGATCAAGCCTTTGCCGCAACAACAGCAAGAGAATCATTTAAAAGGCATTAAAATTTATTCGAGTGGTCGTTAAAATGTCAGTCGCGCAAACAATAACCAATAAAAAGTGCGTGCCGGGAAGAAAGGCAACAAAGAAAGGTACGCTTTATTATGTAAATGCTTGAGAAAACACGTGTAGCACAATACAAAAGCTTAAAGCCATTGTTTAAGTACGCAAACGGACGGTGGCGTATACGCAATAAGTTTTTCTGACTGCGGCGTGGGAAGCGTGCTGGATAAGGAGCAGCTAGGCAGGCAGCCAGGCTGCGAGGGTAGGCAGGCAGGGAGTGGTGGTAGGCTGTCGGAGCTGGCAGGCTGGCAGACACTGACCCAACTGCAGGCGCGGCAATAAAGCAAAAGTGAAGACAAAAAAAATATGAAGAAAACACCCAAGATTTATTTGTTGAGCAAGTCGACCAAGTTGGGCCAACACCAGCTAAAGCGATGCCAAGACGACGTCTGGCATTTCACGTCGGGCTCTGGCCTGGCATAGTTTCGCATGCTGACACTAGTCCAAGTCCTGGAGTCCATATGTTGCGTGCAAATCACGCTGCAGAGCAATAGTGTCTGCACGGCTGCCCAGCTGCCCAGGGGCAGCCCAGATGATGGCTGGGAGTTGGAGTTTGGCCGCTGCCAACAGGAAGTTTGTGGACCAAAAACGGAAGCGTCAAGATTTATTATAAAAATGCTCATAGCTCAGCCAGCCAAACGGCATATTACGTTAAAAGTGCAGAGCACACATACATTCATACACACATACTTAGTGCTTATGTACCACATATACATTTGCCGTGGCAAAAGTTGGCAGCAAATTGTGCGGTCCAACGGTAAAGTGAGCAGCTCTTAATTGCACATTTATTTAGGTTCGCCACTCGAGGCCCGGCTCTTAGTCTGCCGCTTAGTAGTTTATCATTTGCTGTGCTTAACTAACCCACACTCACACACACACACACACACACACACACACAGCCTACATACCTAGACTGTGAAGCACTTCATATGAACTCCCGATACACTCTCTAGACTGCGCCACGTAAAAACTTTGCTTTACAATTTGGAGCTGTATTTTCGTATACTCTATATGCCGCAGAGTTTGATCAGATAGTCAGGGAATATAAAATGCAGTCAAGTGGGCTGAGTTTTTTTTTTTTATGAAATAATATATATTTATATATTATTATTGTCATATATTATTTATTGCCATGAAATTATTCTAGCTGCTTGAATTTGATATCCATGTACATACATATATATTTATATTTATAATGATGTATTAGTTTTTGGTCTGCATATAAACACATAATCTATTCTGCTGAAATTTGTTTCAATAAAGTTTTCCTTATTAAAAATTTAATGGTTAATTTATGTAATTATTATCTATTATATATATATATATTAGCTCTCTGCCAGAGTATAAAAACTTCGCTAGAGTATAAAGAAAACTATTCTTTTCTGGAATTGTTTTTTTTTTTTTTTTCTGCTGCCTTTGCTGCCTTTGCTGCCTTTGCTGCCTTGCGGCCAGGCAAAACTTTTTGCCTCTTGACGCAAAACGGAAATCTGTATATTAAATGACTAATTATAGACATTTTATTACCTTGAGCAAGATAAATGGCCACACAGTGTGCACATGAGTATATATATATGGGTGGGTATGTGTATCTATGTCTCTCTCTCTCTCTCTCTCTCTGTGTGCTTGTTAGCCTGAGTTAGTTTGCGCAGAGCATAGTTGGTAGTCTCAGTTACTTAAGTGCCTAGTGCCAGTCGGGCCACGCCCACAATTAAGCACAGCAACTGACATAGAACATTTTCAATTAAAAAACATTTCTACTTGCTGACGCCGCCGTCGCCGTCGTCGCCGCTCACTAACCTTGGACGGAGTGGTTTTTTGTTCTATGTGGCATGCGACATGCTGCAAATGAAAATGTTGAAAATCCACAAAATTAAAATGACAAAAGCGCGCCGTTTACTTTAAAATGCATTTCCATAGAGGCGGCAGGCAGGCAGCACCATCAGCAGCAGCACCAGGACATCAACAACAACAACAACAACAACAAGAGCCAGCGCTTCCTCAGCGGCGGCGTCAGGCGCCTGCAATTTCCACGTTACGTTTCGTTTCATTTCAGTTAGTGCCAGCTGCTGCTCCCGTTGCCTTGCCTTTTGTGTAATATGCTGGCTGGCACCTACAGTTCCGCAACCCCTCCTCTCGCCCCCTCCCACAAAGACTCCACCCCGCTGCACACCCCCTCGGCCATGTGTGTCCTTTCAAATGGCGCACCGTTTGCCTCCAACTCCCGGTGCTCGCTGACAGCATGAAAATTTTTGCAAATGCAGCAAATGAATTCTTTTTCCCAGCGCTTCCTTTGCCAATCTGGCCTAGGCGCTGCCTCCACTTGTTGTTGCTGTCGTTGCTTTTATTGTTGTTGCTGTTGTTGTCCTTGTTGCTGTTGTTGCCAGCGCCCTTTCAGTGCATTTAGTGGCATCATGAGATGCTATTGCAATTTCCTTGCTTGTCGCACATACTAATTCGCACTGAGGCAACCAACCGCATGTCCCCCCCGTCAAACACCCTAGCACCCACGCGCCCAGAAGTGGGCGAGGATGGGCGTGCCACAAGAAAACATGAGACAAGCCAATGCGAAAGCAAAGTGGAAAAACTCAAATGCTTTGCATAAACGGAAAGTAATAATTTAACGCAAAATTTCCTTTTGCTGTTCGCTGCGGCTTCAACTCCTGCTGCTCCTGCTGCTGCTGCTGCTGCTGCTGTTGCTGCTGCTGCTCCGACTGGTTGCTACTGCTGTTTCTTACGCTTCAATTGGCTCTCGTTCGCATGTGGGCGTGTGTGTTGGTGTGTGTACCGCCATCGTCATGCCACAAATTGAACTTTTAACTGTAACACAAGCTTCCCCAAAGCATCCGGTGGCAGCTGCGTGCGGTGGCAACTGCGTCTGCCGCTTCTGCTGCTCCGACTGCTGCTCAGGAAATGACAACATGACCTTCGGGCGCCTCTGCGCTTTAAATTTGTTTAGCATCTTCCGCTTATGGCTTGGCAATAGCCGCCAGCTAAAGCATTCAGAAATAGTCATAGTCCAACTTTTCCACTTATTACTCTTGACTGCGTCCAATCGATAAACTTGCCACAGTCTTACACTAATGCCACGAGGCCAGCACTACTTCCCAAAAATATGTATGTAAATCGTCTCGAGCTGCAATAACACGTGCTCGAGCTCTTGCTGTGCGTGTGTTGGATTTCCATTCTTTGTTTTGCATTGTGGCCAAAAATTTTCCCATGTCATTTCTTTTTTGTTTTTTTCCTCTTCGCATGTTTACACCTCAGACAGATGGGTTGGGGCGTAGCTGAGCGGAGGGGCAGTTGGACCGAAGAAATATGTTGGGGTTTTATAAGTACTCCTTGCTGCAGTTGCAAGTGTTTTAAGCCCATCTTTATTTTGGTACCCTCGCTAGTTTTTCTATATTTTTTTAATGGATAAATATAGTTATCTACCTGGGCCCCAAGGGCGAAAGGCTCCAGCTCCAGCTACGTCACTGTCAAATGCAAATTTAATTTTCATGCTGGGCACAACGAGCCGAAAAAAGAAGGAAAAGTACGAACGTGGAACTCCCGAGAAGATTTTAACATGTCCAAACATTCTAAACATGCAAATTTTCCAGTCTGTCGCTGCTTTCGCTCTTCTTTTTATTTTTATTTTGTTTTGTTGTACTTTATTTGTTTTTGTTTTTGCTAAGTAGCAAAAGGAAAAGCGAGAGAAGAGAGAGAGAGAGCAAACAGGAAAAAATAGCAAACCCGGCAACCGGAAAAACGGAAGCAACGTGCGTGCATGCGTGACACAATTGAAGCGCCTAACGCCGGACTTGGAGTTCCAGCTCGGAAGCGGGAGCGGGAACGAGTAAGGGACGTCCGAGCAGTAACGTGCGCTTATCTCTCGCTCTCTTACTCCCTCACTCCCTCCCCCTCAACTAGTCTGCCTCTCACTGTCTCTCTTCCTGTTACTCTCGCCCACGGCTGCTCTTCAAATCGGGCCCCGAGGAATCGTTAGCCAGCTATTTTGGGCAGAGTGGTTCGGTGAGCAAACAATGCAAAACAAGAGCCGCAATAGAAGCAGCTGAAAAGGCAAACAATGAACTAAAGACAAAAACAAAACAACAATGTTAAAGAGCAGACGAAGTTGTGCCGAATATTAAATGCTCTACTAACGGGATTCCAATCAAAACTTTAACAAAAGTTTTCAATAAGGAAAACAACATTTTCGCATTGAATCTTTAGACAAGTTTTTTTTTTTGGACTTGAGCCTTGAAGCGATCCGATAAAACCTGAAATAATTTTATATACATACACATATGCTCGACTAAGAGATACCCTAACCTGTGCAGATTGTGTAGAAGATGGCTGAATAAGCCAATATAAAGAAGTTATTCGAATTAGATATATAGCTACAATATTTTTCTCTTCAAGCATGTGTATCATACTAGATGACAAATTGCGAATACACCTGTAAATGTAACCAACAATAGATATTCAACTAAACGCTGTCAGCGTGCGCTGCGTTTGCATTTGGGAACAACGCACTGAAGTGATTCGGCGATTGATTTTGCTCCGCTACTGATTTGCCTCCTCTGACATGGAAGAACAAGAGCAACCAAAAAAGAACAGTTGACAAACACAAAAAACAAAAATAAAAGGAGGAAAGAAAAAAATGTAGGAGTAGGAAGAGCATTGCCCGCAGCTGGCGACAAGTGCATAAGAGGCCCGGCGGAGGGGCAGGAGCGCTGTGCCGTAGCGGCGTGGCGGGCCGAAGGGTTAGCAGTAAAATTGTTTGGAAAATTGATTTTTCTTACATTTAACTGAGCATTCGATTGCTTATTTTGCGAGCATCGCAGCGAGCGAGTAAGAAGCGCAAACAAAAGCAAGAGAAAGCACACAGAAATCAGGCAACAAAAGAGCCAAAAATCAGATGAAGAAAAAACAGAAACGAGAACGAAAGAAACGAAAACGAAAAGAAATGACACAAAAACAACAATAAGCGCAGTGCGAGAAAGCATCGAGCCAGTGAAGTGGAAATATTAAATTATTTATGTAGTTGCATTGCGTTATGTTCTTCCGCATCTACTGTTCTTTTATTGCTTGCTGTTCGCGCTGTTTGCTAATCTCTTTGATTGTTTTCCCCAGCCAGCAGCCCAGTGAACCCCGTTTGCCTTTTCTGCCCCTGCCCCTGCCCCTGCCACTGCCCCTGCCACTGCCCTTGCCTCTGCTCCTGATTCTGATTCCACCTCTTGCTCAACTTGTCGTCTTCTTGGGCGCGTTGCCTTTTGCTTGTTTGGAGCTTTTGTTTACCCAGGCGCTATTTACATGCCGCTCTCGCAAAGACAAAGGCCAAGTCTCGGGCCACTTGAAAATTGACTCAAATATTTGGGCGTAGTTAAATTAAAGCATGTACCACGCAGATTTCTAAAAAAACAACAACGTGAATATTAGCGCATGTGTGCGTGTGTATGTATGTGTGTGTGTGCTTGTGTCTGGGGCCAGTTGTTGGTCGGTTCGGTTACCTGCGGTTATTTGGCCAACTTGATGTCTGTCTCAGTTCATGATGTATTCATAACGAGCCACTCAATTAATTAAGTAAAAGTAATACGCCCGCCTAGGCTCAGCGATTGTAATATCAACCACCCAAGCAAACAAAATAACATAATGCTAATTATTTTGCTTCACTCTACAGTGGGGAGTCACCCCATTTGACATTGCTATAGCTGGAAACTGGTGTCTGGGAGGCGACGCGTTTCAATTACCAGCGAAACGAAATGAGCTCCTTTGACATTGGCAATGCGTTGCCCGACCGAAATGAATAATTTTGATGAAACAAAACAATGCGAGTAATACGCACTCCCATATTTACTTTTTGCAGCCCACAAAAGAACACTCCAAAGAGAAGGAAAGACAGAGAGAGATAGAGAGAGAGAGAGAATATATGTATATGAGAGAGAGATGGAATGTATATGAAGAATATATTTACAAGAATAATTACACATGAAGCTTAAGCTGAAAGTTCAAGTAGTTCATTAGGCACATTTTAATATAGTCTGAATATAAGACGAAGCAATACGCCTAATATGTAGTTGATGAATCCATATCTAGAGAAAGGAATAACAAAGCTCAGACTAAGCTTTTAATTACAGTTAACATATATAATTTTTAAACAAATATACATTTTAGCATTGAGATAAGGACGCGATTTTCATAAATATTTAAATTTATTTATGCATTCCATTTAAATGTATATGCCTGCCCTTAAATGTAGATTTACTGTTGATGTTCCAGGGAGCATTGTTTAATGTGTAAATTTAATGTTGCTCAGTGCTGTTGTTGCTGTTGTTGTTGTTGCATATTACCCTTTTGCTACGCGTTGCCATCCACCTTGTTGTTATAGACACCATGGGCCCATTTTCTTTTGAACATTTATTGACGTCGTTTGTTGATAAATATTTAACAGTCTACAAGGGGAAACCGCGCAACTTTTTAGGGTCTCAAACTTGGCTCATGCTGTGCGACACTTTTTCAACAAGCTCGTTGGCTCGTTGGCTCGTTGTCTTGTTGTTGCTGTAATTGTTGTTCTCGTTGCTGTTGCTGCTGCTGCTGCTGTTGTTGTTTTTGTTTTGTATTAAGCAACATTATTAATTTTAATAGAAAACTTTGCAGCACCTCCCACACCGCCGACCGGTTGTGTCCCGAGCCGGGTCCGAAATTAATGAGGGTTGTCCACTTGGCGCTTGTTGAATTTGTAATTTGTCGCCGGCCGTTCCCATAGGGATCCAGGCGAGTAGCCTGCCTCACTTTGTAGCAGTTGCAAATGTTGCCAGGAGAGATAAGCGTCTACCCAGTGCAGCAACAAAGTGTAAGCGTCGCAATTATTTGGTGATTTCTCAAAAACACACCCCCACCCACCGCCTCACTTGCACAGTTTGAGGCCCCACATTCGGTTAGACAAAGGTTTGGCCATATCGCGCCACTAAACTTAATTTAATAGGCACTTGGCCGCAGTCGCTGGCTCAGTTTAAAGGGCGCCCGAGCACTTAGAGTCAGAGTCAGAGTCAGAGTCAGAGTAGGGCCAGGCTGTCAGAATATATGTATATACCCATAAATAAGCCGCCCGATAACTAATGTAAACATCGGTGGTCGCGTAGAGTTTGCATTTGCATTTGGGGCGCTCGCGAGAAATTGCCGCAATAAATTCGTGACGTAAATACATATACCTATACCTATATACATATATATACATATATATGTATACGTATATATCGACATGTGCGGCTGGGGCGTGGCCCAGGTACTCGAAGTGACACGAAAGCGCATTAAAACGAAGTGCATACAATTACAAAGATTGCCTGAAATCTGCCAGAGTGAAATAAATGTGAAAACTTCAAAAAGCGCTCAAGGTAATGCCCAGGGCAAAGGCTACAAATGCTCCAAGGGATTGGGTATAAATGCTCAATAGCCTTGGCCATAGCCTCGAATTCTTCACACACACACACACACACACCCACACCACACCCACACACTTTGTGGTGAGCAGAGCTGCTCTGTTTGATTTTATTACACTGACAAATGGCGTGGCGCATTTAAGCCAACCCCTTTTGGGCGGGGCTGGGAGCGGCAGGTGCGTGGGCTAAAAATTTGAATTTCAGCTTAGCCAAGTGCCAAACATATGCGGCATTCGGGCCAACAGCGCCCCGCAGCTTTACGCAGCCCGCTTTTAAGCTTAGCAGGAGCAGCCGCATAAATCGTACAGTGTCGTCTGTCGCTTAACCACGCTCTCTCGCCTAGTCGAGTCGTAGTCCAAACAACCCGCATGCATGCTGTAAAATCCATTTATTAGCTTTGTTCAAATTGAATAAAACGCGGCTCGAGGCGCAATTGATTTTTCCTTCAAGTACTTCAAGGTTGCGCACAGCTTAAAGCGTTCCGCTCTAGCTGTTGGGGAGCCTGCTCCACTCTCATGGCTGCTGTTTAATTTGAAAGTAGGCGAAATCTGCGCGGTGCGAGGCATGCATCAAATTTTAAACAGCAATCTACTTGGCAATGTACTTAAAGGAGCCACCACGCGCCTCCGATTACGCTTTATGTTACGTGATAACGCATAACGCATAACCTTTTCACAGATAATCTCCTTAAGCAGCGGCAGCAGCAGCAGCAGCAGCAGCGACAGCGACAGCAGCAGCCTACGAGGCCAATGCAAAATATTTTGTCGCCCCCATTATGTCTATTACGCGTAGGTGTCACCCGCAAGGTAGGGTATATTAGGTCAAAGGCGCTTTGCTTTCCTAAAGGACTTCAATCAGCTGTGCGCTCTATGAAAATAGACTTAAGCCATGAATTAATGAGATTTAGTTCGAATTTACTCGTTGCTATTTATAATTCCCTTTTTAGGCAACTCTAAAAATAGCGCTAGAGTATATAGCGGCTGAGAAGGCTTAAGTGACTGATAGCGAATTAGACGAATATCAGATTTTATTTTGTATTTGATCTAGATTTAAGAAGTTAAGAGTTGAGCTTTAATTTAGGTAAATTAATATTAACATATTTATCCCTCAGTAGGGTAGGGTATGTGCTAGCCACGGCAACTCGATTAGAGCTCTCAAATCTACCATTTTTATTTCGCCACTCAGTGCTGACATCTAAACGCTTGACGCTTTAGTATGCCACGCAACATTTGGCCATGGTGACAGGTGCCTTTAGACGGTTGTGCCGAGCACACGGCGCAAAGCTCTGGTGTCATCAAAAATGTCACTCAAAAATTTATGAAAAGAAAAACGTCGAGTCTAAGGTGGAGAGTGCTTGAGCTGGAGGGGAGGGGAGCAGCAGGAGCGAGTCTGGGCAGGAGGGCGGGGTGGGTCTTGTAGGGAAAATAGAAACCAGACGCAACTAACATGAACCCACTTAAGTCGCATGCATATTGATAAGAGTACAAGGACAAGCGAACAGGAGCTCGCAGTGGGGGTCGAGTCCTGCGATACAAATGCTATCAGTTACAGCTGCAGGAAGTGTGCTTAAATGTGTCGCGTCAAGCCTTTGGCCGGATTATGAATTATTATTGTTTGGATTGGCTATGCAAGCGCCGTGAATAACAATCACGCACGCAGCGCATATCGATTGCTGGAGTGTGAGGGCGTGGCAAAGGGCGAAGGGGTGGGGGTACAACCGGGTATACCCGCACAAATCAATTTTTGATGTGCGCTCAATAAGCCGCCACTTCCTGATTGTCTGGGCCAGCGCCTCCATTGTCCCAGCTTGTTACGCAATATTTGTACAGCTTCGCTTGCTTTTTTGTTCATTCTCATTTTGTCTTCTTCTCTTTTTATTTATTTTTCGAATATTTCACTTGGCATTTGAGGCACGTGCTGCGGGAAGATGCACGTGCATTTATCTCGCTGCCAGCAGGTGAATGAATGCAAAATTTTATGGAATCCGAAAAAGAATGAAACGAACCACAAATTATACACATACATTTGGCTTACATGGCAGCTGCCGTTATCAAATTATGGCCCAGCACAGTGGCCAGCAATTAAAAAGTTTTGCGCCTAATTGCCAAACGAGGGCATACCGTACGGCAGCTACTCACAACTGCAACACATATGCCAACATTTCAAGTGTCTTTTCATTTCTTGTGCCGCACGCTGATAAGAAACTTTTCAAGTACCTTGGGCATGGGTCTGCCAGCTGCCGGCTGCCGGCTGATAGCTGATGGCTGATGCTGCTGCCTGATGGCTGCTAGATGCTGTGCTATGCTGGTTGAGCCTGTAACTTATACTTTGGATTATCGCATATTTTTCATAAGTGCGACGTGACTCCATTATTGCTAGCCGCGCCCGCTCGGCCCGCTCCGCCGCTACCTTGGGCACTTGTGAAACCTCATTTTGTGTCGTCACTATAGCTGGGAGAGCGGGCGACCCCGGAGGGGCGCATATTTGCATTTAGAGTCATGGCCAAGTGCCTCATGTGTGTGCGCGCCTCTGTGCACGTGTCTGTCTCTCTATCCGCGTATCTGTGCATGTGTGTGTGTGTGTGTGTGCCATGTGAGGATGCGTGGAGCGTGTCGTATCTATTGATTAAGCTAAGCGCTTTAACATTATTTTCCTAATTTAAGGCGCAAAGTTTTTAATGCAAGCGATAGCAAATTTTTGTTATAAGTTGCTCTATTTTATAATATATTTTGGCAGAGCTAGTAAAAAGCTAGTATATATTATTTCTTATTGCTGTATTAAGAAACTACTAGGTAAGCTACTGAAAAGGTTTAGGCTTAAGCTTTACATATTTTGAATAAATTAAGCAAAATATTCGGGTATATTCTAACCTCGTCTGAGCGTGCGTGCTATATGATATATATATGTGATGTTTTAGCATTTCTCATAAATTATTATTTAATCTAGTTACAATAAACATGTATTATTATTTGGGGAAATCATTCAGAGCTCAGCAAAAGCTCAAACAAATTGTTTTCTTTTCTCCCTCGCCGAATTCAAGTCTGAATACACACACATTGCTTATGAAGCGTTGCTCACAATTTTCCAGTTAATTTCTTCGGCTCGGTGCAACGAAAACAATTGTCTTTGCTGCCATTGAAAAGTGCTTAGCATCTAGTTAAATATTTCCAATTGAATGCTTTGCAAATATTCAAACTATACATATATCAATTGTCTAAGTTTCTCTCTCTCTCTCTTTGTCTCTGCAATTTAATCGCCACTAAATGAAGCAAGAATTTTCATGTATTGCTTCGTTTTATCGATGTCGACGTTCAAAATTGTCAGTTTTCATGCACAGTCAAATTACTAAATATATGCATGGCTCCACATACATGTGTATGTGTAATTATAAAATACACTTTTCAAATTGTAATTGCAATGCAACTGTCAAAATGGGGACTGCAAACACACACACACACACACACACACACATACACGCACACTATGGCACAACAACAGCAACTGGAATAACGACCACAATAATAACGCAAACAGTTTAAGGACAGACGCAGAGGCGTGGGCGGAAGCTGAAATTATATGCCTATGCATTTGCAGACAGCACAGGATAAAGTGCTCATGTGTGTGCATGTGTGTGTGTGTGTGTGTCCGTCCGCGTGTGTTCAGCTGTTGGCTCAGAGTTGAGATATGGCCTCAGCTCGGGCGGCAAGCCTGTTATAGGGTATTATAATTTTGTTAGAAATCGTAGCGCACAGAAGGAAATATACTCAATTTTCAGTTAATCTGTATTAGAACTAAAAGCAATCTCAAAGCAGTTTAAAGGCTGAGCTGAATGTCTGAACTCAAATAGTTGCCAAAAATATAATTTATTTATTTATCAGACTTTAATAGTGAGTAATAGCAATATGTGATATGAAATATATATACCAAAAACGTATCAGCTCCAAGCATTATATAGGTATGCTAATATGCTAATCCAGTCAGTTAGTATGAAATATACCTAATTCATTCAAATTGGATTTGTATATCATTTAATTCTAATTGGAATAGCTGCTCGTCACTTTTATAGTCTTTTGTTGCTGACTGTTAGGGCATTTAATATTCATCATATGAGCGAGGAATTTGCTTTCTTGTTTTCATGTTTATTTGTTTGCCAAGTTAGTGTTAACTTTAGTCATTCAGCCAGATATCCGTCGGTGGCACTTCAGACGGCCGTCAGCCATGGAGCAGGGCACGTTCTCATTATTATAACGTGCTCGCCAGTGAATGGCAACTGTACCTAGGCAACAATGGCAACAATGGCAACAATACTAAGTGCCATACACGCACGCACACACACACACACACCCACACAGACACACACATACATATGTGTATATAGTACTTGGCTCCACAGCCACCATTGGCTCTTACACATGACCTCATTAGCCATTGAAACGTGACTTGCCATTTGACTTGTTTCGCGACTTGTCTCTCTATTTGCCTCTATCGTATCTCATAGCTGCCTATAAATACGAGTGCATGCATGTGTGCGTGTGTGTGATTGTGTGTCCGGGTGTGTGTACTCTGGCTTAAACTATAATTAAATTTGCCGTGCTGCAATTTTCAGAGCTGGCTCAACCGCAACTCTGCGCATATTTTAGCAAAATTGTCATTGGAGCCAAACAATTTTCACGAATTTCCGTTGGCTGACCTCAACGTTTTGTTGGGCTCTGCTGGTGCTGCTGCTGCTACTGCTGCTGCTGCTATTTAGCCATTGGGATTAGTCTCGCTCACTCACCCGCTGGCTGGGCTATTTGGAATGCAAACAAAGTGAAAACAATCAATTTTATTGCAGTTGCATTTAGTTAATTAACACCAATGCGCCAAGGTTCAATTTGGATTTCCGCAACGATTTCGATTTTCGCAGCACATTAAATTTGCTGTGGCTTAAAGCAATTCCAAGCGGACAACGGGCTGGGGCGTGGGGAAACTGGCAGCTGCTTTTCCAAATTAGGTTGAATTAATTAAAGCGCATTAATCAAGCGTTGCGAAAAGACGCCAATTTCAACTGAATAGCCGGAAAAGATCAACAAAAGCACTGGCAGTGCCAGCACCAAGAGTCATTCACTCTCTCTCTATTAGCATTGCATACGTTTTTTGCTCCTGCTATTCAGTTCATTCAATTCCTGCTGCTGCTGCTGCTGCTACAGCTACTGCTGCTGCCAAAAAATCTGTACTTCAATGCTTGCCACAACTAATTATGCCACTAATTGAATTTTCGCATTAAGCGCCAGACGAAAGGGCAGGCGACTGGCGCTTTCATGGAGCGAGGACATCAATGGGCATACAGAGGACCGAAGGGAGGGAGGGGCACGCCCATGCGTGTGGAATGAAGTTAATTCAGTTCGCCACATTTGCGCTAGGCTTATTGATTTTTTTTATTTCATATACCCTGTATGCGGAAGAGAGGAGAGAGTTAAAGGTAACATAGGCTGAACCCAAAGCTAAAGTGAAAAGCACATGTGATTGAAAACATAAAAAATAAAATAAAATAATAATATGTACTTAATCATTTTTTATATTTATATAATAATAGAATTTATTATTATTAGACATGTTTTTTATTGCTTTTGCAGACTCAGCAGATTGTATGTCTAAGTGCGATCTTGCCGATGAATTTAAGTAGGCCAATGCTTTTATCTTCTCAAAAACACAAACTTACACGAATAATATTATTACAACACCACTCTGTAGAAGCACACAGCCTCACATTAAGACTAAAGCAACTGGAGGTAGAATTCCTGAATTGAGAGACTAAGAAAGCAGACTTTATATTAAACAGCTATAAGACATATACATATAAGGTAAAGAGAGAGAGAGAGAAGGTAAAACTATTAGGAGGAGACTACCTTTCTATAGAGTGGAAAGTCTTACATTAACTCTGTACATACATGTACATACATTGTAATGTAAGAGCTCGGAGGATTATTAATATTATTACTTTAATTTTGCTTATTAGAATAACAAACGTTTAGCAACAAGCAAAGTCAAGGAAGATTCAGCTCATTAAACTTTTAATTTTCAGAGAAACCAAAGCAAATAGATTTTATAATTTTAACGAATAAATTTGACTTTAGGAGGCTAAGCAAATATTGCTCTTTAACAGCTTTGCTATATTGATTTTACAGATCATCGCCTAGTCGAGTGCTCAAAGACTGCGGACGTTGCTCTGCATGCTGTTCGCTCAGCTTTAATTGTGAACAAGTAAGACTCGGACAATTGAGGCATTTAAGCAATCCAATACTCGCCAACCAATCTCAGCATAAGCAATTGCCAGCCGCACACACACCCACTCATACACATGCCTATGTGTATGTGTGCATGAATGAATAGGTATTGCATTTGCCTAGCATTGTTTACACTTGACTCGACGCTCGGCCGCAATGCAAACGTTTGAATTTATGCAACGGCTTTAACTATTTAATTAAATATTATTGAATTGATCACAGCAATGGCTGAAATCTTTGTGCTGTTGTCCTTGCGGCTGTGTATGTGGTTGCTCGTAGCACTGATTGGTCATTGCCTCTGCTGGTTGCTTTGAACCCCAACTGGTGCTCGGCTTTAAGCTGTGGATCAATTTCAGGCAACTTTAACACAATCCATACATCTGTTTGCCTCCTTTTTTAGTGGAGTGTCCTGCGCTGTTGTTACGTTAATTGAAGACTCTGATTGAAACACACACTTGCATGCCTGGTCTAACTTACAGAATTCTGGCAGTAATCCTGTCTGCGGTCTTCCCCTGCTCCCTCGCATACCGCAACCTTTGGCCTCGGCCCAGTCCAGCCCGGCCGGTAGTAACTGCACTTGCCATCTGTTTCCAGTTGACTCAACTCCATTTTCGTTGTCCGGGCAGCCATTCATTTCCGTATGACTTGAAAATTTTGCGGCTTTTCACTTTGCGGTTATCCTCAGCATAAACCGCAAATGTAAAACTAATGGCACTCGCAAATTTATGAATGCACTGCTTCACATATGTATGTAGGTCTCCCTCTCTCTCTTTCATTCTCTATCCCTCTCTCTCTCTCTCTCTCTCGCTCTCAGTTGGTTTGAGTGGCACTATGCAGTCTTCTGATAATTATTTTGCCATTAGAATCCGATTAGTTGGAAAATTTCCCATTGCACACATGAGACGTCCTCTGTGTGTGCATGCCCCATGCGCGCGTTTATGTGTGTGTGTGTGTCAACTTTGAGGTTTATATTTACGCCTAGACCGGAGCTTGGGGCACATCCTGCTTGCAGCTGTGCCCCTCCCTCCTCCCCCAGTCGGTTGATTCATTTCCGCTACGCTGTACGCTGCGCTCTGGTTAGCTGCCTGTCCACAACTTGTCCGCAAACTTGTGCAGCTCCAAGTTGCATGTTGCATGCTGCATATGCTGCATATACCGCTTGGCCTTGGCCAGTGCTTTAAAGGTTAAACGCCCCAGCGCTTGATAATCACAAGCATTATGAGCTGCCTGATGAAGTACAAACAACTAAATAAATAAAGTAGCTTGCTCTCCGCTCAGCCGCTCAGCCGCTGCAGTTGCCCCCATTGGCAGCTTAAATATTTTCAACATCAATACGCTCGCAATTTCCCCATTCGGCATCAATAAACTATAAAAGCGAAATGCTTGCGGCGTTGTCTGTGCTGTTTATATAGTGCAGGGTCTGCTGCTACACGAGCACGCTGCGGGCTGCTTGTAAATAAAATAAAAAACAACGAACTAGCGCAGCTCTGGTCGGAAGCTATCGACTTTTGTATACCCATGAAATTAGTTACGAATTTTTGATTAATCATGGTTTTGTGCTTCAATAACTTTTAAACTTTTGGTGGAGGATTCTTAATAGGTTGAACGCTTCAAAATGATTATGATCAAAAGGCTCATCAGAGGGTATATCAGTTAGAGTTTTTTATAATTTAGATACCATATGAAAAACTAGAAACCAATTAATTTTCTGTGTAGACGAATAGATGATAGAGTAAATCTATACAGAGTGCCTGCTTAGTATACTATCTAATCGGTATACCTCATGTTATTCACTGCCATAAATGCAGGGAATACGAGAACTAAAGAAAAGTGAATGCCAAGCACATAGACACAACCTAGTCAATGCAAGTCAATGGCGCGAGAGAGTCCTGGCAGTCGCTGCCCCGTCTCCCGTCTCCCGTATTCCGTCTCCCGTATTCCGTCTCCCGTCTACTGCCGCGCATCTCCCCGTAATTCTTCTACGCTATGATTCCAGGGCTAGCAGCCAGTGTTGTATAAAATTTATGACTTGAGCGCATTTCACAAAACATTTGCGCCTCGGCAACGTCAGCGGTGGCAACAACAAAAACCAGACCAGAACCGTGGTAAAGTTTAGTACTTATTTACAGCGTCAGCCAAGGCTGCGGTGGATTACTCGAGGCTTACGGGCAGCAGGAAGGGACGAGGAACAGCAGCATGAGCTAGCGCAGGAGTCGAAGCCGGAGCCGGAGCCGGAGCCGGAGCTGGGACGGGGGCTGGAGCTGCTGCAGTTTATGTGCTGTTAGCAGCATAACTTGAGGCATAAATAATGAGACCCAACTATAACTATATACATGTGTATATACTAGGCATCTATAGAGAAGGCATTTCGAGACAGCTTTGAAGATTTCGTTTAAAATTTGTTGCGCCACTTATTGTGCCTGCCGCCTGTCCATTATTTTCGATTCTAATTGGCTGCCCAGTTGACCCCGAGAGTCTCGGTCTTCGGCTTCAGCAAAAGTGTCTTGTCTTTAAATGCTAATTAAAAGTTGTTTTTGTGCAAAAGTTATTCCACTCGAGCATATGAATATCGCAAAAATAAACATTTATATTCATATAAATACTATATATACATATATATACTATATGTGTATGCATATGGAAAAGCGTCCAACAGTATTTAATTCGAAAGCATATGAAAAGTTTATCCTTTTGAACAGAGCAGAGAACCAACCGAACAAGATGGAACAGGGCCAGAACATGATGTCTCTTAATAACTTTATGCCAGCTTTTTGTTTGCCCAAGTTGACTGTTTGTCGTTTTTGTGCTGCTTGTTAGCCAAAAGCTGGGGTCCGGGCCTTGGCTCGGGTGTGGCACAGCCTTTGGCAAACTGCTTTGACACTGTCGGCTTTTCGCTTCTATCACTTTGTATGTGTATGTATGTGTGTGTGTGTGTCTCCCACGTCTTGTGTGTCTGCTGGGCAATATTTGGCGCAAATTAACTTGTTTCAATTAATAATCCCCCAACAAATATGTCAACCACATGACCCCCAAATACCCAGTTACTGCTGCTATTCCTGCTGCTGTTAGAAGTCAAAAACTATGCAAACTTTTGCCTGACTTTGACATTTATGGTTATATGGAACTTGAGCTGGGCAGCCCCAAAAAGTTGCTTGTTGCCCTATTTGATTTGGCGATCGCTGTCCACAGCCGGCAAAAGCCAGCTCCGATAACCCAAACAGGGAGAAGAAAGTTTTTGGATGGGGCCGGATGGGTCGCAATACTTTGGTCAAACATGCGTCTGCGTTTGGCCTCTCATTTGTCTAATGAGTTCAGGGCCCGGCCACACAACTTTCTGACCACGTGCATATAACCAATTTTCCGTTTAGATTTACAAAAAAAGAAAAAGGAAGTAGAATAAGATGAAAATATATTTAAATAAAAAAGTGTTGTAAATGGGCTTGCCAAGAGAAAAAGTTGGCAAGTTTTTGGACATTGTGACGCTGCCTTATGGCCGCGCTGGTGCCATCTTTTTGGTTTAATCCAATTTATTTTCCGCACAGAAACTTTTTGCCGAGCAACTTAAAAGTTTGCCGCTTAAATGGCGTCAGATCCAAAGGAAAACAACGACAACAACAAAAAAAAAAAAAAAAAAAATTAAAAGGACAGACAAAAAAACAAATAAAAAACTGTCGAGGAAAACGCGCAGAAAATGCAAACAAATACAAAAGCAAAGTATGAAAATAACTTTACTCTCGAGTCGCAGTAACAGTTTAAGTCAATCCTATATCAGAGCGTGTGCTAAAAATTAAATAAATTGCGCATTTTGACACATTTTTGCTGTGTTGACTTATTCGTGCGCCCACACAGCGTCCGGCTGGGCCCCTCCCTCCCTCCCTCTATCGGCATCGTCATCGACATCGACATCAGCTTTAGCTACAGCTACAGGCTCCTTGTTGGCCATTTCCCCAGTTGGCTGTTGTTGTCGTCCTTCTGCTCAACCTTGACGACAGCACGAAGCAGCTATAAAATAGTTTTTGTCGCTAACGCATGCCGCATAGCAATTTCTTGGGAGACCAATCCCCTAGCCCAATTGCAAGCAGCTTGTCTTATTTATTTGTTTAGAATTTTTCGCACGCCTTGCGGAACCCTTTTGTGTTTCACTCTATGTGCGTGTGTGTGTGTGTGTGTGTGTGTGTATGTGGGTGTGGCTGGTGTGTTGTCGGGTCAGTTTGTCGAAACCTAATAAAGTTGTCAAAAAATTGTTTAAGCATAATGATATGCTTTCTTTGGGGGCGAAGTGTTGGTAATCCTTTTGCGGCATAACCCGTTTAATATGTATTGAAAATTCACAAAGGGCACCCACATTAAGTGGCCCCACTTCGAGTTTCACTGATAAGTTTGATAAGTTGCAAGTTTAACAACGGTTGACGGCACATATTGGGCTCCAGCATAAGGCACACACACACACACACACACAAGCTAACCGCATTTGAGAAAAGTCAAATATGCAAAAGTCAAATGCGTATACAGACCACCCCCCGGCCACCCCCCTTAGGTCGTGCCCATTCACAGTCGGTCTGCTGGAATTGCCGTTGTCTGTTGGTCGTGCTGGCAATCATGTTACAAATTTCCCAGCGTCCAACTGCCCGGTCAGGGAAGTGCAAACAGAGCCAAACCGAGTCAAGTCGACGTCGCGTCGTCGATGGGCGCAGCTGAAGCTACAGCTACAGCTACAGCTACAATTTGTATACATGTGTAGCGGGATGCTGCTCGGGGACTCTCTGCTACGTGCTTCACAGTGGATTTTTTCGTTCTAACTGTTTTTTATTTTTCGATGCCTTCCTCTCTCGTTCTTGAACAGTACTGTAGGTTTTTTGTGTTGGCAGCAATTGGAAAAATGTTGCATGAAGTGCATGGAGGTCGGGCACCCACTCGCACCCCGTCAGCGTCTTGCTTGCCCTGGCATGACCACTGTTGGCGATTAATCAAAAATTGTTTACTTTAAATGATGAATGTGCAACATGGGTTTGACTTTTAACTACGCGTCGCACGCTTCTGTTCGCTCACAGCTGGTCAAAAATAGGGGGAAAAAAAATCACCTACACAGAAAGGAAAGCAAGACTATAAAAAAGGTAAACAAAATATTTAATAATTTCATTGTTTTCTAAGATAATTATTTTCAAAAATTTTATAATTATTTAATTTTTTTTAATAAAAAAAATTATATTTATATATAATTATAACAATTATTATAATTAATTTGCATTTATTTATTGCTTTATTTTATTTTAATTATAAACTTAATTTATTATAATTTAATTAGTAATATTTTTTATTTTTTATTTATTTATTTATTTTCTTTTTACTGCTTTTCATATCTTCTGTTGCTTTATATATCTTGTAATAATTAATCAATATTTTTTGTGTCATTTTTTTTTTTTTTTTTTTTTTTTACTACTCTTTATATGTATGACTTTTTAAATTTTTAGCTATTATATTAATTATAAATTATATATTATTAATTATTTTTAGCTTGCGATTTTTATTTAAAAATTATTTCGTTGAGTGTGAAAAGCGGCCAAATGACAAACTCCATTGAAATTAGCCTTCAAATATTGCTGAAGAATTTTATTTTTATATAGATATACTAATATATTATATTTCTATATAATGGTATAAAAAACCAAATATATGTGCAATTGAAAAACAGCATAATAAAATATGTTTGACTATTCAAATTTTTGTGAAGTGTAAAGAGCTGTCATGAGCTAAGCTGGGCTGCATAGCATTTGTAGCGAACGCTTTGTTTTGGGCGAGTTAGCGAAGGGAAGCGTTAGCGGACACACACAGGCTGGCAGGAGGCAGGCAGTCAGCAGGCTGGTTATATATAGTAGGCCGTCATATTTACATGTGATATATAGAAAATGTAGCGAGCAGCGTCTGACAAGCGAGCGAGTTCTATGCAGCTGCAGCTGCAACTGCCAACTGCCAACTGGAACGCGCAGTAGCAATTTTTTTTCTTTCCTTGCCCCAGAGGCAAACGTTTGACCATTTGTTTCAGTTGCCGAGTGCACGAGAGAGAGATAAGGAGAGAGGGAGAGCAAGGCAGGGAGGTGGCAATGGGTTGCTGGTGCTTCCTTTTCATTTTTCCATGTCATGTGTCAGCGTCTCGTTGGCCGCTTCCGCCTAGCGGCAATCACAGACGATGCACGCTGGCCGTTGTATGCAAATGCGAGTATAAATGGATAACTCCATCATCGCAATTCATGCCACTGCCATGGCCATGGCCACTGCAGCAGTTGCAGCTGCAGCAATTCGCTTTTTCGGGTGCGAGTAAGTGGCCTTCGGTAGGGGGTACGGGGGCAACCGCGAAGAGACTGTCGCAACAATTGTGTTTGTGTTAGTTGAAGTTCCCTTTTGGTGTGAGCCTGCAATTCAGTCAGTCACTCCGTTAGTCAGTCTGTCCGTCCGTCCCTACGTCCGTCCGTCCATCCCATCAGTCGAGTCGACTCGTATCTGTCCTGCCATATCCTGGCCTTGTGTGCTTGCTGCAATTTGGCCAACAGCTGAAATTATGCAAAACGGAAAAAATGGCATGCGAACTTGGCATAAATCAATAGAAAATTTATACGTTTCACAAAACCGAACAGTTTTAGTTTAGCAACTGCAGAGGACAGCCAACCCAAGCCTTGCACCAGGGAATATCGTGCGATCATATTTTGCCTGGCATTCAAAACGTTTTATTATATTTTTTTTATATTTTCTCATGCCACTTGCAAGAAGCCTTCCGAACTGAGGTTTAAAGCACTTCAGATTGAAATATGCTAATTGATATGGGGAATCGCATATTATCGTATATTTTACTCTTAATTAAGTTGTATTTACATAACAGAAAGGAAAATATGTTGAAAAAATGGAATTTCAATAGTAATATCTATTCTTTATTCTTATAATGGATATAGCTTAACAAGGCCCATGGCGCTGGCACGCAGAGCCCAGAAAAAGTCTCAATAAACTTTTATAAAGTGTATCAGTGCACAATTAGTCCCACATGACAAAGCTGATATTGTGTGAAGGCGGCCGAGCCGTATGCCGGTAAGCCACCTATTTAATCTCCTGAGTGCCCAGCTAAAGCAAAGAAACAGACAGTTTCTCAAGATAATGCATGTGTGTGGGTGTATGTGTTTGTATGTGTGTACCTGTGTATGTGGAGAGGCCATGCGCATATGTATAGGCACACCCACATTCACCCACATGTAAATAAGCAGTTGGGTTAATTATTATGTAACTGCATTACGTTTTTGACAAATGACAAATTGCTTGAGCCTACGACGTTGTTATCGTGTCATAAATATATGCATATACGTTTATACATATATATATGTAAATATATATATTCTATGCCCATATGTAGGCGATGGCTGTGGCCGCAGTCAACCATTTTTGACATAACATTAGTGCCACGCCCACACGCACAAAGGCGCCATCTAGCAAATAAACAGCCCTTAAGTTAAACTTTCTGATATAAGCTCCGAAAAATTACCCAACACTTTGGCGTAGGTCATTTATCATTAAAACTAGCCGCACGGCAGCAAATGCGTAATTATTGGGAAGGACTCGAAGCGCCGACCCCTAAGCGACCCATGCCCTACGACTGGCCGCAGGTGAATGATTGAATGTGTTTCATCAAATATGTAATATGAATTATAATTTGTACATATTCGCGGCTGCCACATCGAACCCCATACCCCATGCTCCATACTCTCGCCCCTCCCCACTCCACCATCCCTGCACGACTTATCGGGTGTAACGGCAAATATCGCGTGTCTAGGGAAAATCCAACATTTTGTTGTGCTGGGAAACAACAACAGACAGGAGGCAGCAGGCAGGAGGCAGGAGGCAGCAGGCAACAATCAGCGACGAGCGAGCGACAACAAAATGAGCTATAGAGCGCGCGCCAGAAGTGCCGATTTGAGGTTTGACTTATAACGGCAATATACACACACTCAGACACACACACACACACACAGAGTTGCACACATGCCAGTACATATCTAGCCATGCATATGGGAGCTAGCTCATATCTACTTCTTGTCAGGAACTGGGGCATAACACACTCAACGCGGCATAAATTAAAATTTTGTTGTGCCTGAAGTTCTCAGCTCTCGGTTCAGAGGTCTCTCGTCATTTCACAGGTTCGCAAGTGAGACACGCACACACAGCGCAACAGCTGTATGTATGTATGTGTGTGTGTGTTAGTAAAAATACTCAAATTTTATTGCCCTACTCCGAGTCACGTTATGATTACGATTCGCTGGCTAAGCAAAAACCGAAAGTCGAGTGCCAACTGGAGAGCTGGATGTATTCATTTGCTAATCAAAACAAATGAAAACAGCATGAATTATGGCCAAAAGGAAGCACCGGCTAATAAGGGTTAAAGCCGCAGTGCTTAACATCTAACATTCCCTAACACACATGTGTTTGTGTGTGTTTGTATCCGTGTGGAATCCTTCAAATGCGGTTTTTGCCCGGCGACATGCGTAATTAGAATATATGGCGTTGAGTTTTTAGCTCCATTTGCCCTCTCTTGAGCTCTGCTACGTTTCCGTTTTTTTCCCCCTCTTTTTCGGACTGGCTTTGAAACTATTTTATACCGCGGCGCTCTTTGCCATTTTGAAAGCTCGGCTGTTTGATAATTAATGAAGTCATAGTGCGGCGTATGTCTAAAGTTAAATTCTGTGCTATCACGCAATTGTTTGACGCGACGCGACGCTACCCGACGCAACGCAACGTAACGCGTTACGCCTCGCATTTTCTGTCTAGGCCAACGCCACGCCCACATTTTTGCAAGTTTTTTATGTAATCGTAAAGATATTTTTATGATTTCATAATTTTACAGTTTTGGTTTGCGTAGAGGCAGAAGTTTATGGCCCTGCATACCCATGGCTGGCGCCGATTTGCGTCGACTTATACCCTGTTGGTATTTAATGAATAAGGTGGGTAGTAATGGCATATGGAGATTTATTTACATATATATTTTATAAATATTAAGCAATTTGTAACAAAGACATTTTAGGCATTTCTTATTTTTTATTATTTTTTGTTTTCGAGCTCATAATATTTTATGAAAATGAGCTTATTATTTTATTTATTTTTTTTTTTTAAACATTTATTTGCTTACATTTCTTTTTCTTCAGTAAAAAAAAAAAAAAAAAAAAAAAAAAAAAAAAAAAAACAAAAATTCACTTTCAATAAGCCATATCTTTAATGATTCTACTGTTAATTCTAGTTTATATGCATATTTAACTACACAGTATCTGCGAGCTCAAGATACTCTGTCCGGGAATGGGGCTTGATTTTTGTTCTATTTTATTTATTTTTTAGATGGCTCGTAGCCTTCTTAGTTAGTTCTACAAGTTGCAGATTTGAGGCACATGAAAGAAACCAGCGCGACGGTTTATCTCCGGCTTGGCTTGAGTCGACTCGCCGCGCAGCGTGTATTTCAAAATTTATGCAAAATCATATTTATCAAACGGAAAAGAGGCAAAAAATAAAAGAAAAGTTGCTGTGTTGTGCACGGCAAGCCAAAATGGAATCACAGCGGGCCGTTTCTATTTTGCTTCTATTTAAACAAGGCGCCCATCGGGCTAACAACTCGTCGGCTCGGTGGGGGCACACAGCACACGCTGTGTCAGTGTGTGTGTGCGTGTGTCTGTGTATGTGTTCAAGGCCTGGTCTACCTCATGGCAGAGTCAACAGCAACAGCAACAACAACACCAACAACAACAACAATCATGTTAAATGCGGCTGCGACAGAAAGGACAACGCGTGCACAGCTTGAAAAATGTTTGTTGTCAACATTTTGAGTTTGCATCGTTAGCTTAAAAGTGTGTGCGTACAATGGGCAAAAATCGATAAATGAGACAATGTCCGTGATTTTGCCATCCAAAGAACTTTCGTTCTCAACCACCTACACACACCCTCACAGACACACGTGTGTGTATGTGTATGAATGCCTTGTCATTGAGCCATAAGAATTTAATATTCTATTTAGAGAAATGTCTTTAATAAGCTTGACAGCGTTTATATTAAACTGAATACCGAATGGTAAGTCCGTTAGCAGACTAAATATATACATATATTTCATACCAAGAGCTATTCGTTTATATTTTAATTAGAAATTTCTTATACAAAGAGACTTTCATCTGATTCAAACAGCTGACTTAGGCCTCTTTTGTTTTTAGCCTTTTGTTTGCTTATTGATTTCGTATTTTAATATCATTTTTAATATATTCAAATATCAAACCAGACTTGTCTACTGCTCACAGTTACTAGAAACAATATTTATATATATTAATATTGTTTATAAATATTGGTGACTCCTGACATTCAAATATTCATTATTGATAAATAAAATAAATGAATTCAAATTATATTTTAATCAAGTCAATAGATATTACCGATTTAAAATTTACGCTTTGGTAGCAATTTTAAAATAAATATTTTATATGTATATTTTCACTTCTGTCCTGTCATCGACTTGTCTGGCAGGCGTATCGCTTGCCTGGCAAACAGAACAAATTGAAATGTAAATAAATAAAAGTATCACCTGCTCGAAGTCAACTTGCGAACACGAAACTTTCACTTGGAGCTACTTGCTTCACAGGGGCAACGCGATTTGGTCCACTTTTTGCAGAGAGACCCCATGCCGCCCACCCACACAGTCACACGTGTAGCGAGAGTCGGGGCAAAGTTATGCCAAACTCTTGCAATTAAACTGTCAGACTTATGAATTCATTAAATATTTTAGCTGTAGATTTTGAATAATTAAAATTCCATTTATACATACATATAATATGTCCGCCCGGTCCCGTCTGCGAAACTCAAGCTATAAATCTGCGATTAATTAAAAAGACTCGTGCTCGCCTGGTTTCCTGGTTTGGCTGCCTGGCTGCCTGGCTGCTTGGGCGTATACGTAATGGAAATATAACTTAATTACAAAAACATAACTGGAATCCAATTGCAAAACGCTTCTGTTCGCTGTCGGTTCGTTTTTGTTTCGATTGCTTACCCCAAACTTTTATTTCACAACTCTTCCATTGAACTATTGTCTGGCTCGCTGTAAATTTATGCAAATCACGGCGCTTAAGGTGTAGCGAACCGTGCAGGATGTAGTGCTCGGCTTTTATTGTCGCACGACAAATGCTTTGCTATTTCTGTTTCTGGTTTTTTTTTTTTTCTTCTTCTTTCGCCCCTCTTCTTTTTTCTATAACTTTATGTAGTCACAGTCACTCACCTGGATCATCGTCGTCGTCCCAATCGATTTGACCGGAAGTAATATTGATGTGCGCTGCGAGCAGAAGCAGTGTGAATAGTGCCAAATGGCGCTGCCAGATGACGCTCGAGGAGGAAGTTGTTATGTGCATTGTGGAAGTCCTTGCCGTATCGGTATCGTTGGTTGCGGTGCGGAAGCGCCAACTGGATCGAGCTCTAGTCGCAGCCTTGAGTTTCAGCCAATGCATTTCTAATACAATATTACAATTTATGCCGAATGCACGCGTTTTCTTCTTCTTCTACTCTTTGTTCACTATTCGTTACACGTTACACGTTATTCGTTTCTCCTTATTCACTATTCGTTTTGCGGCAGTAGTTTATATTTAATTTTGTATTTTTTTATGCTTTTTTTGTTGTTGTTTTATTTTTAATTTAACTCTCACTCGCGCCGTCTAACGAGCTGTGCTTGGGGCCTGGTCTGGGCTCAGTGTTTGGCCGTGCCTTGGCTGCATTTCCAGCAGCAGCCATTCCCTTTGGCCTCAAACATTCTCTTGCCAGGCACTAATGAAGCGAAATGAGCAAATATTTCTTAAAATTCCCTCTCTGGCGTTGCACTTGCAGTTGCAGTGTGTGCGGCTTTTTGCTCGACTCGCGCAACAACTAATTAAGTTGTTTCATGTACAGTTTTTTGCCTTGAGCGCAAGTTTTGTGCTTTCGCCGTCGTTGCCACCGTTGCGCCGCAGCAGCGTATTGAGGTGTGCGCAAATTGTTGCATTGTTCAGTCGCACACACAGTCGCTGCTTGTAATCCAGCCACACGCTGCTTAAAAGAGAAAGTAGAGAGAGGAAGAGAGAAAGAGAGTGTGTGAGAAAGTGCATGTTGAAAAAAGTACGAGTTAATTATGATTTGCTTTGCCATAGACGACCAGAATGGCCAGCAAAAAGATAAAATACGAGCAAAATATGATATTCGCTAGGAGCCAGTCTTGAGTGCATTAACAAATTAACTGCTTGTCAGCTGTGACCGCACACGATTGAGTGGCTTGCATGTTGCTCATTCGCGGCTTAAGCTTAATCGCCGCGAGACATGCAACCGAAGACACAGATATTCTCGCAAAGCATTAATGGAATCAGTGCTTAAGCAAGGTGACACTTTATTACAATTACACTTTGAATTAACTATTTAACTAAGGGTGAATACTTGACGAGGGGATATTCAGGTGCACTGTGAAATCGATACAGTTTTACTAATGTAAAATAGATATTAAGTATGAATATATGGAATATATCTCTATCTCTATAATTAGCTAAGAACAAACTTGATACAATTTATAAAAAAAATATTTAAATACAATATATATATTCGGTGAAATGCTCTTTGATGTTTGTGAAATATAATAAGTTTATAAATACGCATATTAAGTAGACGATGTTTTAGAAAAATTGCGAAGATATATATTATCAACTGTCTATACTAAGTATTAAATACATATGATGCAGCTGATTAGACAGAAATTAAAGTAAATCTAAGATGCTTAAATTAATGAAGTAAGACAATAGGACAATAGATATTTTTATCTTTTTAAATAGTACATGGAAATTTGTTTCCATGTTCTTATATTCAGTTTACTTAATTCCTTTTGACTGAAGAGAAATATTTTGTAATGCATATAAATTATCAGATATACCAATACTAAACTATTTATATAGGAGAGTAGAGCTTTGAATTTTACATAAAATATGTTCACTGTGTACAAATCATAAAATATTAAAAAATGTATATATATATGTATATGAATACGTATATTAAGAATGCTAAAACTGTGAGTTATTTAAGAGCTGGCAGTAAACATGCTTACATACTCAAATTCTTGTTAAGCTGCTGCTACGCGAAACTACCCAACACTTTGAAATGTCAATACAGACTCAATTCTTCGACTTCGAACTTAAAACCCTCAGTAAATATGATTCTTCAGTTTGAAAGAGAATTGCTTCTGGCAATTGAAATTGATTATCATAGTTTTATGATTTCCCACATCATATCATGCCTGACGCACTGAAAGAGCTTCCCCAGTGAACAACTTGTTAATGAAATGGATATAAGTTTCACTTTTCAAAGTGGAAACGAGACACTACACTAGGGCTCGGCAGTCAGTAAGCCAAGGCGTGCAGCCAAGTGTTGCCAGTGCTGCGCCCTCTTGCAGGGGAGCAAACCTGCCTCTGCATGCACGGCCCAACGCCCACTATCCGCAGCGACTAATTTGCTGTAGTTCTGGCTGCTCTCAGCCGCTGCCTGCCTTATTATGCGCACTTCAAACTTTAGACAACGCGGCAGCAGGAGCAGCACCAACAACAACAACAACAGCAACAACTGCATTCAACTGGGCTCGGTATCTGCCTCAGTGCTGTTCATTTTTTGGCAAGCTTCGCGTGCCGCGCAACGCCGCATCGCCCCCGCGGGCCCTTAGCCAGGCTGATTTTTAATGCAGGCAGGCACTCACTCAAATTTTCGAGTGCGCCAATGCAGCTGCAGCAAAATGTTGTATAGTTTTCGTTTAATTTGATGCCATTGTTGTTGTTGTTGCTGCTAGCGAAACTGTGTCGCTAAAGTTACTCGTCGGACTGAGTGGGGCAGCGAAACACAAGTGAATACAGAATACACAAATGAAAATAAAAGAGCGAGAGGAGAAGGCAGAATAGGAAAAAAGTTGTCTGCCAAAATCAGCGCCACTTTTGCCACAGACATTAAGCGTTGCATGCAAAATTACCAACGAGTGGTTTGAATTTCCACTCTGATTGTTGTTTAACATGGTTACATTGTCCTTGCAACTGAATCCTGTTCGGCAGTTATTTTGGTTGTACTTGCAACGGTGCATCCAAGTGGCTGCTGCTGTTGCTGCTGTTGCTGTTGCTGTTGCTGTTGCTTCTACTCCAGCTGTAGCCCTTGCCCACGGCTGTGGTTATGCATCATGTCATGCTCTAGTTGCAAAACTTTTGGTGTTTCTCCCATTTTTTTTATTGTTTTATTTTTCTACATTTTTTCTACGTTTTTTATCGCTTTATTTATATGCATATGGGACAAGTGGCATAAAAAAGTGCAACAAGCAGCCAACTATACATAAATTTGTTTTATGCACAACATAAACTTTTACACATTTGCTGCCAAAAAAAAAAAAAAAAAAAAAAAAAAAAAATAAATAAATAAAAAAAACAAGTAAGAAGGCTCCAGTCGAGACTGCTCGACTAGGAGATACCCTGAACCTTCTAAGCTGATATTCTAATCATTCTGCACTTCTTTTATGCACATGCATCCACACGCACGCATAAGCCCGTGCTCTGGTAACTGCGCAGTAAGCAGCGACTGCGCTTGGGCTGCGCTGCAGTGTGGGCAATATTATGAGAATTTCTTTGTTGAATAATTTCTTTTGTAGACATACGATCTTAATGAAACTTTCAGAACGTAATCATATGGTGAATATGTGTGTACATTCCAAAGCACAAGTCTCTAGTACTTGAAATGCGTTTTTTGTAAATTGGGGGGAAAGGGGGCGTGGTATCCAAAATCTGTAAATGACAAAATCTTTGTATCGATTGTCTTTATATACAAGGCATTTTAAGACTCCAGGTCTAAAAGTGTTCAAATTAGGCTAAAAAAACAAAATCAATTTTTCGATTATTCTCGATAAAAAAGTTATCGGACGATTTATCGAAAAAATAAAGCAAACTCGTACTGCGTATGGTACACTCGAGTATGCATCCCAAATTTCAGCTCTCTAGCTCTTATAACTTCTGAGATCGACGCACTCATACGGACGGACGGACGGACGGACGGACGGACGGACGGACGGACGGACGGACGGACAGACGGACAGGGCTATATCGACTCAGCTCATCGCGCTGATCAAGAATATATATACTTTGTGGGGTCTGCCACGCCTCCTTCTGCCCGTTACATACTTTTTCACAAAACCATTATACCCTGATTTCCCATTTTCAATGGGTTCAGGGTATAAAAATTTCGGAGAAGAGAACAAGAAAAGTTCAACGTAAAGTCTGGAAAATAAAATGCATCAGCCAGTAAACAGGATCTTTTGTTGTGCACCTGCAGCATGCAACTAATTTGTGCTTAGACAAAGCCAAACGAACTGAGCAAAGTTTTTGCAGCTTAACAGTTCTGCTAGATGGCATACAGCAGCATGTAGCATGCTACACATGTAACTAGTTGCAGGTTACTTCATCAACATTTCACGCTCGACTTGGTCAAAAGCAGGCTAGAAGAAACGACTGCTCCTGGTGCCGTTTCGGCTACCTGCGTTGCCAGGCACGCAGTAAAAATGTGCGCTCCTTGCCACCCCCTCAACCCCCCATGCCGCACGCCGCATGCCACATGCCACATTTGGTCTAGTTGCCTGCCGCACCTGGCCAAAAACTCTGCCGACAAAATAAACTCTACTCAACTGTTGAAAATCAACTGGCGACCCCTCAGCGCCCACAGTTCGTAGCCAGCACGTGGCCCACAAAAGTTTGCAATCAATTTTTATTTTCTTCTATTTTCACTCGACCACCGCAAATACTTGGGCAAACATATTGAGCGCTGCAGACCTAAGCTTCTTCTAACAATCTATGCAATAGACCATGGAACGTCAATAAACTGAACTGGAGCTCCGTCGTATCAGATAACTATAAAATATACTGAGGCGATTCGTCAGCTGTCTTCGGCATGATAAGCGGATGGTAAGGAGCGTAATTGCTGAAAGTGATCTAGATATCTTTAAATCAAGTGATTCTTTGATGGAACGTATAGGATTATACTGCCATTATAAAGCTCAAGATGGATCGTGAAATGAATGGAATAGTTTTTCGAGCAAGAGCCAAGATATTGATTACTTGAGTTTATGTTTTCAAAAGAAATAAACCCATTTCTTTTGAAAACACATGGTGTATAGAAATTTTGTTTTTAATAATTTATAAAATTTTCTTCTCTACTTTGATACACACATATATATGTCATTTCGATGTATCAAGTTTGCTTTGGATTGGAAACTCAATTTATGACGAGTTAATGTCTTTTTCGGTATATCAATGCTCAGCAGTGAGCATAGCCATACAACTTTAGCATCTTTATCTAGACCGTATACACATGAGTATCCTTTGCAATCAACTGGAATCCAAGTAGAAATGAAGCACATGTAGGCAGGCACATATAAGAACTAGTTTAAGTCAGCTATTCGTTGGTTTTATTTAATTGAATTCGAATCTCAGTAATCAGTTAACTAGATCTGCCAACCTTTGAATGCTGGGTATTTACATAAGTTTACTACCTTTGGGCCAGGCTGGTTGGCCATTTGCAGCCGTCTGAATGTCTGCTTTGTTGCTTTGTCTGCACGTACAGACACACACATACATCTATATATATATAAATATATATATATATATATATGTATATGCATGTAGACATATGCGTGGGTGTATATATGTGGCAGCAGTTGCCGTAGCCCAGTTTCCATTTCGCACTGCTATTTTGCCAGCAAGTTAAAGTGTTTCGCCACGCACTCCAATAAAAACATTTGCACGCACACAGAGACGCACGCACACTCAAACACACACGCATACACACCCACACCAGCATATATATGAAGAGCTGTCCAGGACTGTGCCAAGTTAAACCATTTGAGAGCTGCCACGTTGTGTTGTGTTCCAGTTTCGTGACGAGCAACTCTTGCGTTACGCATACGCCGCATGGGCTCGCTGATGTTGGCGCGGATTGCCATACACTCACTGTGTCTGTGAGGGAGCGGCGCGCCGGGGCTCTCTGTCTGCCTGTGTGTCTGTCTGTCTGTCGCTCGCTAGAATGCTGGCTCTTGGACATTTATTATGTTTATCTAGTATTCAATTTGGCTGGCAACCTGTTTACCCACATTTGCATCAATGTTTGCCGCATGCAGCATATGCTCAAGTGCTTAATAGCCTGTATGCCAAGTGGCTGCTGTCATCGGCAGCTGCCAGTTTCAATAAAATCCACGAAATGAATCGCTAGCTTGTGTCCATGTACACATTAAGCTATTAGTCACACTTCGCTAGCTACGTGGCCTTTAATAAATATTAATTGCATTAATTCAATGCTAATTAAAAACCGATAACAAATCCAAGCGTGCTCAAAGCCACAGACGCCCCGGCTCCCAGCAGCCGTAAGCGAGTGTGCGTGGGCGTGGGCTGCGTGCGGTCTGTCTGTATGTGTGGCGTGCTACTGTGTGTGTGCGCGCTCTTTTCAAGTCTATAAAAATAACTCACGACTCCAGCATAAGAAATGATATAAGGGTCTAGCGCAGGGCCTGAGCGAAATATGTCAGCGTTACTTAAATATCTACATTAACATAGCATTTAAAAGGCCACGCCCACCTGCCTTGCTCCAACAACGACCCCTGTCGGCGAGCTGTCTGCGCTCAGGTGTCAATGCTGCAGCCAGCAGCGTCAGGTAATTGCCGTCAGCTTCTTGTTGCCATTACAATTCTTGTTGTGCAGGACAATTTGCGAGTGTGTGCGCCTGTGCTCAAGTATCGCATTTAGTTACAGGATATTTAGCGGAAGGTTAGAAGAGGAAACCGAAATAGTGCACTTAGAGAAAATATGACCCATATGCCACTTATAATTGAATAAAATGTTTTAAAACCAAATGGACAAAATGGAAAATAAGCAAAATCAAATTTGATAAATTTTTTTTTTCTTCTAAATCAAAGACCCAACTCACAATATTTAAATCTATGTAGTGTCCTTTAATAATTGTGTTATTATTGGTTTGAATATCAAAGCTTGAATATGTAAAAATAATAAGAGTAAAAAATTAAAATAGCATTAGTTACATATATGTATTTTTTTTTAAGTGTAGAGGTAAGGCAAAGAGACAAGTTGAAGTAGAAAATTGGCGGTGACATTGATGGAGTGGGGCGGGCAGCTGGGCGTTGGGGGTGTGGCTAGAATGCCAAGTAGTGGGCGGACTTTTACAGCAGCCACCGCATCGACACAGCTCCAGCAACAAAGTACACAAAAAGTTTTCTAATTATTTTGTCATTAAACGCACACAAGGCTACAAACTCACACACACCCACACATACAGACACAGTCGCACACATATACACACAGCAGCCTTGTTTACAAGCATACACATGTTTGTCGAGCTATAAAAAAGGGTTACGTATCCAAGCCAAACCCAAACTCACTCATACACACACACACACACACACACATACACGCATACACTCTTAGACAGTGAGGGAGTCCTTAGCGCCAACGAGCGGCAGACACGAAGCAACTTTTTGTCCTAATTGTTTCATTTCATGAAATGAAGGTAAGAAATTTTGGCAGCTGTGCGTATATTGCCCTAGGTTGTTGTGCGCACAAAGACACCAACACCAACACCAACATCAACACACACACACCAACAAGCACAGACATGTAGACTTACAGTTGCTGCATTAAAGAAGACATCACGCTGCACATAAACCGATTAACACGGCGACTGCTGGAGGGCCTGATTGGTTGGTTTAGTCGGATGGGTTGGATGGCACGCACTTTAACAGCCGCGCAACTGTGGCTGCCTCTGCGTGCCTCCACATCTTGTTAAACAGCAATTTGTTGAATTAATATCATGCACACACAGATGTTCTCAGTGTATGTGTATGCGTGTGTATATTTGAGTACATATTTGTGTGTGCTTTGCTCACTTTGACGCCAAGTCAAATACACACACACACACACACAGATAGCAGAATACATACACGCATATATGCTTAATAGCGGACGCTCCTCATACATATCATGTTGTCATGTCTGCTATAATTTTGACATTGCCCTTGGCTGCGACTTGGGACAAAATTAATGATGCTCCATTCCAAAAAGAAAGTTTTTATTGCTGATTACTAAAGCCGACGCTAAACAGCTTGGAATCAACGTGGATTTTCATCCGGAATGAATTGGGCTAACTTTTTGTCTGTCCACATACAAAATATTTTATTAAAATATGCTTCAATGCGACTAAAGTGGGTTGTCTAGTTCTCGGATATACCGTTGGTTATATAATATTTATGCGACAACATTTAACTTTTGAGTTCAAAGCTCAGCAATTCGCGTGCTCCAATTAGAGCTAATTAGCTGCCCAAATTTGAGTTGGCTCTGCTCACTCACGAAATTATTTTCAACGAAAATAGCTCAATAAACTGCTAAAGCCCATCAACATAGTTTCGTTGCGGTCTACCGACTTAAGAGCTTATCTATCGATAAATAATGCTATCGATGAAACGTATCGTAGCTATTGCTCAGCAAATAGCCAGCTTAATTTTTCAGTTATCTGTATAAAAACATTGCACTGTTTCAGAACGATTTAAAGGCTTAAAGTTGCCCGGCGCCAAATAAAGCTGACATCCAGCTTAACGTGTAGATGTGTATGTATGCGTGTGTGTGTGTGTGTGTGGCTCTCGTATGCACACAGGCGCAAAGCGCAATCCACTAAATTGCGCGTTTGTAAGTGAAAAAGCTGTGCAATTACTCAGGAGAGCAACTTTCTGATTCAACTGCAACAACTGCTGTCAAAATGTCATAAATTGAGTGCTGCCTCTGGCCTCTTGGCCAACAATGAAAAGAAGCAGAAATGGTAACATTTAGGCAGCTGCCAAGCCGCAGCTGTCATACCCTAACTTAACTAATTATTTATGTTTTAGAATGTGAAGAGCTAGTTTAACTTAACTGATTTTGAGTGTGCTATAAAAAGATTTACTTAGTTAAGGAAACTTTTCGAAAGAGTCTAAAGTGAGTTAAGAGCTCTTCAATCATTAATATAGCAATGAGGTCATCAGATAGTTGTTTGATGAAGTGTTTCTTATGTTTTACTTACGAGCTCAAGGTATACATTCATTTTAACTCGTAATACTTGTATATATTCCAAGAGTATATAAGAATCTGCCTATTATTTATCTGAAATTTATTGTTGAAATGCGATTAAATGCAAACGAAATTATAATCATATGCCTAATAATAATGAGATTTATGGTTGAAAAGAGATAAACTCGTAGCAGCAAAATCTTGATCTCTATAGGGTATACTGAAATAAAGCCTAATCAAAACAATGTGTTGCATAAGAAAACAATCAGATGACATGCCTTCATTCAAGCTCTCCATCTCTTTCTCTCTCTCTCTCTCTCTCTCTCTCTCACTGCTATGCCTCCCTCGCGCTCTCTCTCTCTAACTTTCGCCCTCTATCTCTGTCTCTTGCCATGCACATAGACTTAGGGACTTATAGAGATGCGTTCATGCCCAAACCGACAGACAAATAGACAATTAAAAAGCCCTCGAGTACGCCAACTGTTTGACTGCATTTGCAGCGCTCGCAAATCTCTGGGGCTCGTCCATGGCTTGAGCTTCGTTACCTCCCAGCGGCGAAGGCCGAGGCCGATGCCGATGCCAATGCGCAGAGCTTATGGAGCAGAGCAGCAGTGCTGGAGGCTGCGAGGCAGCTGCATCAAATTATTGTTAGTATTCAGTGTGGGACTATAGCTAGAAGAAGGCCTCGTCTATGTGGTTGATGCTGCTGCTGCTGCTGCTGCCTGCGAACGACTTTTGGCAATGCGAGTAATTTTCAGGGCAGTATCGGTGCCTGGAGGAAGAAGAGGCAGAAGCCGAACAAAAACCCGGCAGAGCAATATATCGAAACATTTGCTAACGCTTTCAAGTGGTTTCGTTCGCATTGGCACCGCCGCAACTTTACTCAATTACGTTGCCAGCTCCCTCCAGGCCCGCACTTTGTAGGGGTAGTTAAAGATACACTGAAAGAAACCCGATATCGAAATCGGAAGTAAGCTCTAGTTGCTTGAAAATCACTTTCAACTATACATTTGCTCATCTAATATGAACTATATAAACGATCAATGACGATCCTCAGCTCAGCAGAGAACCTCTTTCCAAGAAAATTGAAAGTCTTCGCTTGATTTTGAATTACTTCTCCATCAGTTTATTTTTCAAGTGTAGCCGTTGGCTTGCTTGTTGTCCCCGGTCTCAGTCCTCTTTGAATTCACGTCAACTACTTTGGTAGACTTTCTGAACGAGTTGAGCTCACCTCTCAGCTATGAAATCAACGACTTTAGTGCAAACTTTCAACAATTTGCGTTTTGGCCACGGCCTGGCACGGCGGCAGCAAATCGAAAGCCAAAACTTTTTGACTACTCTGCCGAGTCAGGTGGGACAGGTAGGTAGGTAGAGATGAAGGTGGAGGCGTAGGTGTGGTGCCTGGCCCCTGGCACGACCACATAGCACGGCATTCGGCAAAGTTTACCATTGCTGCTGCACAAATACCCAACGGGCTGCTTGATAAAAGTGAGGGCTCGTTTGCCATGTGCCCCAAGGGGAAGCGGCAGAGGCAGGGGCAGGGGCAGAGGCAGAGTCACTGGCGATGGCGGCGGCAGCGAAGTCGACGCAGCGTTTACATCTACATTAGCGACGTTGCCGACACTGATATCAAAAGTGTAATTTGTGACTCTGTATGTGTGTGTGTGTGTGCTTGTGTATATGTAAGCAACGGATGGGGCCAGAGCACGCATCTAAGCACCATACACTGAACTTTGATGAGCTGTTGTAATAATATTACGTCCGAATGTCGTCTAGAGTTATAGTAAATCAACGCGCACCCACACGCATACACACACACATACACATACACACCCGCTCCCAGTCTTTGTGATATTTGTGCAAACAGTTGGGGCCAGAATTTGCAAAGTTTCCGACAGGCGCCTTCAGCGGCACTTCGAAGGTGGCAACTAAATTATTTGGCATTGAGGTCCGTTGCGGCATTAAGTTTTGTATAATTTTTAGCGCTGGCAAAGTTAAAGCGACAATAATGACGGACGTGAAGCATCAAAGCTTAATTAAAACTGGCCCAGGCAGACAGACAGACGACAGTTGACTGAAGCTTCTAAAGAACGAATCCTCATCAGCTCATGTAATTAAGTGGTTTTTCCATATTTGCGATTTGCATTTGCATTTGCTGACTGCAAGTCAAGTCAAGTCAAGTGCGACGTTTTTCATTTATTTAACCGCTCAGAATGCAATTCAAATAGTTTCAAACAGTTTGATTTCCACTTCAAGTCCACTCGACCCACAGACGGAACGAGCAAAGCGATTGCCATTTCCAGTTGCGCTGCTTTTTGATGAATTTTGCAGTCAATTTGATTGATTTGTTGACACAATGGGGGCCAGTCTGTGCAGAAGGGGAGGGATGGGGTAAGAGTTACAAGTTAATTGTGCACAGTTTGACACTTGGTAAATTGGTTCGGCTTTAACAGCAGTTGGCCAAAAACAGCCTTAAGTGTTAATTTAAGGCAAAAACTAGACGTGTCATGAATTAGTCATAAATATCATTCAAATCAAGCGCAGAACGATCTGAGCAATTGAATTACTACTGACAACTGAGTGAGGGATTTTGGTATCACTCAACATCTCGGACAATACTGGGCCGCACCTAAAGCATGAATATCACAATCATACAATGCCTGGGTCCGATGTGGGCGGCCGGCCAATGCGGCCGTTGCGTGCGTGTTGCCAACAGCCAACAGCCAACAGCCAACAGCCAACCGCTCGTAGCTGTAAATAACACGGCCAAGACCGGGCACAATTGAATGCGGCACTGCCGGCACTGCCAGCACAACCGAACAATAAGTGCTGAGCTCTATAGCAGCTATGGCGGCAGCTGATACAATTCCAATGCTGAGCATCTGATTAACACACACTTGAATTGTTGCTTTGTTATGCGCTTTGGCATGGGAGGGGCTTCCCCCTAATACTTATAATGTCCCATTGTTAATGATCAACGAGCCGTTCGAGCAGCTCGGTCGGAATTTATAATTTCTGCTGCCGGGGCGGCAATCAAATTTCTCAATTTGATTTGTATCAATTTGTGTGATAATCGCACAATGGACATGGCCGGCAGCTAACACCTTGGCGTTCCACTAAAAAGGGGTTTCAAGCTCCCACGAACAATGACAATGACAGCTGCTGCTACTCTTCTTCTTGTTGTTGTTGTTGTTGCTCCTTTTGTTGGCTTCGTCCTGTTACCAGTCAGTCGTTTGTTTACATTTTATTGTTATTGTTGTCGTTGATGGTATTAATAAATTATCTCTATCAAGATTCACGCTGGGCAAGCTTTTTAACGTTTTAGTGCTGGATTTGTTGGCGGCTTCCTTTCCTTTCTGGACGATGGCCCATTTGTCTATTGAGTCTGGCGCACATTATTTTCTAGCTGGTTAAATTTATTTACACGCATAATGCATGCTAACGAGCGCTTTGTTATTTATATTGTTAACCATTACGATCATTTAAATGGCCAACATAAAATGCATAATAAATTATTGGCAAAAGCGACGATTAATAGATTAAATGGAACGACTCAATTGAACGGCAGCCATCTCTATAATCAGCCATTCAGTTTAAGCAATTATGAAACACCAACTTATGCTGTGTGTGTGTGTGTGTGTCGCCTCTGAACCTCTGCTCATTTTAAGCTGCTCAGTGGCTAAGAGCTTCTCTAATAGCGACTATCATATGTGACTGTCTCTGACTCTCTCATGGCAGCACTTAAATCGATTTATTTATTCATTAATGCGACTGCTTTGCTTCAAAATTCGAGCCAATCTCAACGCAAATAGAATTGAGTCAGGCTAGTCACAAGTCAATTTAATATTAAACGCATTTATTCAAGTGAGAAAGACTCAATTAATATATCTGTTATAAGGTCTGCAGACCAATTGAATAGATTTTTATTATAATGCATTTATTGAATATATTTAATTGAAACTAATTTCATAGCCTACTCTCCCATATCTCAGCTGTTCAAATTTTACTTGGCTTTGTATTCATTTAGACTCTGGAATTCTTTTTGCGTATCAAAATCTTGGCATATTTGAATTTTTCTGTGACCACGCTCAAATTCAATTTGTCAAGCTGCATTTCTAGCACTCTCGAGCTCTGTTTGTGTCAAATTGTAATTTGTTTAAAATGCCGTCAAATTGCTAATCTTATAAATTATTTAAAAGTGCATATAGAAGAAAAAAAAAAAAAAAAAAAAAAGAAAAATGGAATCTGCGTTCTGCGTTAAGCGCACTCAGTTTGCATCCACAGCCGCATCAACGTCAGTTTGGCTAATGCACTCATTTTATGCGGAAGGACACTGCAAATCCATGGCAGGCAGGAGTCGTGCCACAGTCGGAATAGGGGACAGGGTATGGAAGCGGGGCGCTAATAGTTTTTAAGCATAATGCAATAAAGATGAAAGTCCAAATCATGCTTCATCAACATCAACGTCAACAATATAATCAACAGCCGAGGAAGAGACAGCGGGAGAGTGAAAGAGTGAGACTGGATAAGGAGAGTGCAGCTGAGCTGCTTGTGGGCGTGGCTTTGAGTGGCGTCAAGGGCTGTTGCGTAGCCGTCGCTGCCGTCGCTGCCGGAGCTGCTGACAATTCAATGTCCTGCTCAATTTGTCTACACGCAAATGTGCAGCAGACCAGCCAAGTGGGCGGATGCCTATTTGTTGCTGTTGTCGTGGGGCAATGGGGTCAGCAGGCGTTAGGCTGTGTGCTCGTGCGACTGCAGCTTAGTCACTCAAGTGCACAGCAGGGGACACACGACAGACAGCCGCTTTGTCTGGTGCTGGTGCTGCTCCTGCTGCTCCTGCTGCTGCTGATGCAGATGCTAGTCTGGTGTAAAAAGCGCAGCTAGCGGCATTTGCCGTCAAGTACTGGCCCAGCCGGCTCGCCTGCCTGCCTGCCTGTCTGTCTGTCTGCCAGTCTGCCGGTGTCATCGTCCATGCTGACAAACAAAAGCGCCGACAACGAGCTCAAGGGAAGTGACTGCTGTGACTGACCCGGAAACATTAAAGGCACACCAGCAGCAGCAGCAGCAATAGCAACAGCAGCAGCAGCAGCCTCAACAGCAGCTCACATTACGCCAGCCCAATCCCTCGCTTTCGAGTGACCTTTGTAAGTTGCTCGATTTCAGTTCGCATAGCAAAGCAGCATAAATATTAATAGTTCAAAATTAATCAAAAGCATATGCGGCATAAAAAGAAATATATACACACAAATGCAAAGTCAGTTAATTAGTTTTTGGCACGCACACACACACGTGCACACAGGCATACCCACGTGTCGGACTTAGAGTTATAACATCAAATTGGCTGACAGCTGCCATGCAACAATTTCGCTATTTTGGCCATTCGACTGGCCAATGCAATGCTGCTCTATGGCCGTGGCCATTACTAAAATATTAACAAACTCAATTAAAACGAGCACTAATTTTGCTAACACACACACACATCCGCATACAGGCACACACATGCATGCCCACACGTTTGCCGCATATTTGTTAAATGTCTATGCATACGAATGCAGTTATGGCAGCTGCCTTGGCATGTGTCTTTGCTGCCCAATTTATTGCTGAAAATAAATTAACAAAATTAAATTTAAATGCTGCACAAATGACCCTGGGTCAGTTTGCAAAATGAAATTATTTGCAGCACAGACTTGAGTCAAATTTAATTTAGCCTGAACTGGACCAATGCTTGCGCCATAAATGCATATTTAACTATGTAGCTGAAGCTGCTGCAGCAGCAGCTTCTGGCCAGGCGAACTTGAGCAGCCGCCCAGTCTGTTGACTCTGATAATCCTTCAAGTTTGTTGACAATGTGGCGCATAGCCAGCGACATTTGGCCTCAAAAATCGTTGCGCATACGCCCCCCAGGCCACCACAGCACTTGCCTTGCTAACACAAGTAATACTAAAAAAAAAAAAAAAAAAAAAAAAAATAAATAAATAAAAAAAATGGAACTAAAAACTGCAGCACATGTCGCTCTGCATACATGAGTATCGGAGGCAACCGCAAAAAAGCAACAGAAGCTGCAAGGCAGCTGGCTGCAAGCTTGTGGCAAGACACGCCGCAAAGAGGCAGCCACTTAATAATTACTTGAACATTTTCATGCAGTCATAAGAGGACGACGAGCCGAAGTGTTTGCTCTCAGTCTGTGCTGTAAACATGTGTTTACTTTAGTGTCAAGAAAGGGCAACAAAAAAAATCATAGACGAGAGTCTGTTCAACTGTGAAATACTGTGCAAAAAGTGGCCTAAAATAACTCGATATCAATTTCATTATTATTTAAAATTATTTAATTAAATAAATATATTAAATATTATTTACAGATATAAATACTTTTATGCAGTGTGGAAAAAATCCGCTACATAATCCAATATGCAAAACTAGCAAAAATCATAGCATACTTTTTGTGGCATCCGTGAATACCGATAAAAAAAATCCGACAAAAATTTGGAAATCGAGTTGATTTATGGAGTAATAAAATATTTTTAATTGAAATACAAAAATACAAATGTAATTCTAGCATCAATTTGAGTATAAGCCATGGAAAACATTCATAATTTGCGGGGTATATTGAGCTTATCATTTGAGCTCATCTCATCTGATCTAATAAACTTTAATCAATTTTAAGCTCTCTTAAACTTGAAGTCAGACTTAAAGTGAAACGTTTTAACTCAGTTGTACTTTGTTAGTTAATTAGCATAAATATTTTCTGTTTTCGACTTGGATTTATTTTCATAATGCTATTTGGGTTCTTAAGCCTCAAAAAAAAAAAAAAAAAAAAAAAAAAGGAAAAGCTGGCTGGGGTAGCGCTTTTAGCTCATGGCTTATTTATTTTTAGTTTTCTTTTTATTTATATTTATTTTTGCTTTTCACATGTGTGTGTGGAAAGAAAAAGTGAAACAAGGCTGCTTTTTGCTACATTTAAGGCGGAACTTTGCCTGTTGTATATGTTATGCGGAGCGTGTTTGTGTGTGTGTGTGTGTGTGCGGTTGGGCTGCCTGTAGACACACAATTTTCTGTTCTATTTAGTTTGGTTTGTTGCCGTTGAATAAAACATTTTCACGGCTTGTGGGCTGGCAGCGACCCGCGAGGCAACCTTCATATCAAATGTGTCTTGCACACGTATAAACAACGCCTGGCAAACGGGACGTATGCTTGATGTGTTTTTAAAGTGTGTGTTTATGCGATGCACAATGGCCGATCAACGGCAAGATGTACGAGCGTCTGTATGTGTATCTGTCTGTGGGTGTGAGCTTGTGTTTGTTGCCTTTGTATGATATATGCATGTGCACGCCTTTTGTTTGCCACCAAAATGTGTTGGTGCTTGTTGTTGTTGTCATTGTTTTTTGCTTGTAGTTGGCGGTAGTAAAATCCCTTTTCATTGCTGTTTACAGATCATTGACGTTGATTGTTTAAATGAAATGTTTGCTGTGTGCATTATTTGCTTTTATTTTTATTTGTTCAACAAATTTCGATGGCAAAGAGGGCAACGGGTTACAGATTTACCTATCAGTACACAACAGTTTGCGGCCACATAAAATGCTGAGAATAAGCTAAATATAAACACTCTCTTTCTGTATGTGGATGTATGTGGGAGTGTGTGTGTGTGTGTGTGCATATGGGGCTAGTTCAAGTTATGGGTTTAGCGCACGCCCCAGAAAGTAGGCAATGTTTTATTGATAGCCATTTGAAAATGGCTGCGAGCTATAGACAGATGCCAAGCATGTGCTTGCCAAAAATATGTATATGGCTATCTACATACATATATACAAGCATAAAGCTATTAGCATTCTGTTGGCACAGTGAGTAGGGTCAGCAGCTTATAAGTAGACCAGAGCACTGAGCATTATGCGAGACTGAACTGCAGCAAGCGCTAAGACTCGAACTTTAAATGGATAGAAATGATTTCCGCCTGATAACATATAATTTTCCAATACGAATGCTAAACATATTCTTATTTGATTTATTTTCATAGATTATAAAATAACTATAATAATTCCAAGTTTTATTTGTTTACAACATATTTTTAACAAACCTGTCAGCCTCTTTAAATAAAAACAAGTAAGAAGGCTCCAGTCGAGACTGCTCGACTAGGAGATACCCTGAACCCTCCAAGCTGATATTCTAATCATTGTGCACTTCTTCTATGTACACATACATACACATGCACTTATAAGCGCTCTGCTGACTGCGCAGTTAGCAGCAACTGCGCTTGGGCTGCGCTGCAATGTGGGCAATATTATGACAATTTATTTGTTGAATAATTTCTTTTGTAGACATACAATCTTAATGAAACTTTCAGAGCGTAATCATATGGCTAAAATGTGTGTACATTCCAAAGCACAAGTCTCTAGTACTTGAAATGCGTTTTTTACAAATTGGGGGCGAAGGGGGCGTGGTATCCAAAATCTTTGTGTCCAATAACTTTATACACAACGCAAATTTGAAGTCTCCAGGTTTAAAAGTGTTCAAAGTAGGCTGAAAAAACCAAGTCGATTTTTCGATTATTCTCGATAAAAAAGTTATCGGATGAGTTATCGAAAAAATAAAGCAAACTCGTACTGCCTATGGTATACACGAGTATGCATGCCAAATTTCAGCTCTCTAGCTCTTATATCTTCTGAGATCCTTTTGCTCATACGGACGGACGGACGGACGGAGGGACGGACGGACGGACGGACGGACGGACGGACGGACAGACGGACAGGGCTATATCGACTCAGCTCGTCGTCCTGATCAAGAATATATATACTTTATGGGGTCTGCGATGATTCCTTCTGCCTGTTACATACTTTTCACAAAACCATTATACCCTGATTTCCCATTTTCAATGGGTTCAGGGTATAAAAAAAAATAATAATAACAACAAACCTGGCAGTATTTTCAGATTCCACCGACATGAAATTAAAACTTTATAGAAGTATTGCATACACCATTATACAAAAGGCAATTGAGACAAAAGTTTATGTATGCAAGGTTTCAAGAGTTTCTTTATATTATTATATATTCTAAAAATAAATAAGTCCAATATTTGGCATAGAATATATTCTTTGAAGTTCATTAGATGCTTTTACGCTCTGCATTTTGTTTCCTCATTTTTCGCTATTCAGTTTTTCCCAGTTTTTCCTTTCATTTTGCCTTTTGTAATTATGTGAGTCTTCGCAGCTGAATACAAAAGTTTAATTGCTTTTTAATATTTGAGCACAAAAGGCGAGCAATTAGCTGACCAACAAAGGCAACCAAAGAAGCCCATTGAAATGCTTGCTCGGGCCCTGGAACATACTTGGAGCGTTTCATAATTTATTTGCCGAAAGTCTCAACTTTACCCAGTTCTCTCGAATCAAGTTAACCACAATTTGAAGTTCGTATGTACATTCCCATTGTCACTAGAACCAAAACTTTGGCACACTTTCATATATGCTTAACTTCCATTCGGGTTTCCAGTTCGCAATCCATTGAAGAATAAATAACAAGAAATTTTGTTTTCCTTCACTTTTGGTTTTGTTTTTAATTTTGTTGTTTGTTTTGTTTTTGCATCTCGTGAATGGCCACACGGACAGCAAACACAAACAAAGGAATTCATTATTTTACTGCTGTGCATTTAAATTTGATACAACACACGCTATTTTCACACACACACATACACACACTCACATATAGATACTCGCATATAAAAACATGAGGCACTTGCAGTTGATTTTAATCACACTTTTCGTACGTTTTTTGAGTTTTGCATAAATTTGCCTTCTATTTCGTTTTGTTTGCTTTGACCTGGTTTTTCGTTTGCTTTTTACGGCCCACTGTTTTCATTTTCGCTTTTCCGTTTTTCCGCCTTTTCTCTCGTTCGGCTTGGCTTTTGTGCGAGCATTATTCGCTTCTCATTAAAATAGGTAAACAGAATCGCATCAAATTTGCTGATAGACAACAGATAACAGTTAAAACTTTGAGCAAACTGTGTGTGTTTGCCAACTGTGTGAGTGTGCCTATGTGTGTGTGTGAGTGTCTGTGTGGGTGTGCTTAGAAAGTTGCCAGTCCGTTATTTCGAGACCAGTTTGATTAGGCAAATTGAGCATAATTTTGATGAGCGGCAAAAGCGGCTGAAGGGTTTTTTCATGCTCTTACTAAGTGTTGAGCATTAGCTGCAGCAATTATGCCTCGATTGAGTAGGCGATTATTTGTTAGAAAAAGGGTTCGGCTCAAAGGTAGACTCCCCGACAGGTTTTTATGAGTGTGCCGTAGAGTTAGATCAAAGAAAGTCAGGCCAACCTTTTTTAACATTTTTACCTCATTTTATTACGAGAATAACAGCAAACTGATTAAATTTCAAACTGCATGTGTCTAAGGATTACGTTTCCTGTTTTCATGGAATCTCTATTATGATTTTTAATGAAAAATATGAATAGCTTTTCGCAGCAACAAAAATCTTTTCTTTTGTTGTTCATTAACGTAATATAGAATATAAAATATGGAAGCATAGATAATGAAAACAAAAAAATTAAATAATAGAATAATAGCTACATGTTAAAATAATATCTATATTCAAAACAAATTTAATCTCTAATAAATTTAACAATTTTTTTAAATATATTTTTAGGAATGTAGCTTATTGATTTAAAATATTTTAAGCAATTTATTTAGACAAGCTGTAAAAACAGCACTTAAACTTGCACTTAAGCTGCAACTTTTTGATTGCTGTTAATTTTAAGCTACTTTAGGAATCGTCCCTAAAGGAATTAACAATTATTGGGAGGCAGTTGGAAAAAAAAAAAATCAACAAGAGAAACACAAAGTTGATTCGGATGTTTAGAATTTGCATAGTCTGAGATACGGACTGCTCCTAAATAAGCCTTAGAGTCGCAACATAAGCATAAGCTACAACTACATATCGGGCAATAACATTTTTATGTGTTAAAGCTTTGTGACAAAAGGCCAAAATACAAACGACAAATGCAAAACTGTTCAAGCGAGAGAGAGATAGAGAGAAAGTGGAAGAGGAAGAGGAAAAGAGAAGAAAAACAAAGAAGTGGCTATGAAAAAAGTTGTTGCAACTTTTGGCGCTGCCTTGCTCCTTGCCGCTGCTATAATAAATTTGGGCAGCTGGAGGCAAGCAACAAATGGGAATAAGCAAAACAAACGGCCATTGCAACAGTTCGGCACCGAGTCAGGGGCGTGACCGAAGGGGAGCTCGCTTCTAAAAACCAAGTTCGCTTTTACGACCAAGAAACAGAAAGCTGTTAAAAAGCCAAGCCATGGATCAATTTTGTTGTCTTACAGCAGCTGCTGTTAGTTTTGCTCATAGCTAAGCAGATGCGGCCTACTGTCGATAGCAGTTAGAAAGTTTTGTTAATAGCTTAGCTAATTTGACCCACTGTAGGACAACGGCTTGATACACTGTCAAAAATGTTGAGCTGCATGAAAGCATGTAAACTGGCTGTGCCTTTGCTCTTTTCACTCATTTTTCTGTTTTTGTTTTTTGTTTGCTGTAGATGCTGTTATTGTTGTTGTTGTGTGGGTGTTTGTGCACACACAAACAGAGGCAGAAAACATGGGCATGTGTATGGCATTTACATTTTATTCTATCTCATATCATGGCTGAGCGATTTCATTTTCATGCGTGTCCTGTGTGTTGTGTCCTGCACTTGTTTGTGCACAACTTGTTGTTATACTTGATGTTGCTCTTGTTGTTGGCTCATCCATTTAAATGGCATTTGTTGTGGCATCTGTTGCTATTCCCGCTGCCTGCGACAGGCAGCCAGCCAACCATCCAACCAGCCAGCCAGCTAGCTAGTCAGCCAGACAGGCAGCTTTTCATCTGGTTTTCATGTTTGCTTAGCCTGCCTACCGTATTTATTCAGTTGCATGCCAAGCAAAATAGTTTTAAATGTAATTTCTGTATGCAGCCTACTAACTTGCCACTAGAATATGTAGAGCCCCCGAAAATGCCCCACTTGAACGTGGAGTGTTACTTTTGGGCAATATACAAGGCAAGCAGACACTCACACACACACACACACACTTGCAGCTGCTGCTGCTGCATTTTTTCAAGCCTCCTCTTAGCCAGCAGCTCATGAGTGCTGGTCCAGTTGGCAGGCGCATGCATAAATATTATAAAACGTGCCAGCTAACTCAAAAGGTGAATAGGAGAGCTCAGCCACCTACCAAATATGGAATAGCAGCTCATGCCATTGCGCTCTGCCTGGCCCCGCCTCAGTCTGTGGGCAAAGTGCTTGCGTTCTGGCTCTTATAAATAAGCCAGTTGGCTCCTATCTGAGCTCCATGTTCAAGTCCAACTGTCTGCCTGCCTCGCTGTCCGTCGCTACGTCCGTCTGCCTGTGGGTGTCTGTCTGTCTGTCTGTCTGTTTGACAGAGTTTACCTTTGGGTTTTTCGGCAAATGCTTTGACTTGTTGTTGCTGCAGGAGCCGTTGCAGGAGCCTTTTATGCATGCACCGACAGCTAACTGATTTTACCTCATGTGTATCTTCAGTGCCTGCACAGCTTCCATAACATTTTTCATTTTCAACTAAAAATACTATAAATTCTGCGAGTCATACTTGCTTAATGGTGCATGCCTTTTGAGTGCATGCAGGTTACCTATATATGTATAAGTATATATATATATATTTATTTATTTATTTGCATTTAATATTTCATGACTTGCACAACACTTCGATTAGCAAATAAGTAAAGCTTTTTGCATTAATTTATTTATTTTAAATTTGAAAATTTTACACGATTTCCCGTACAGACAATTCGACTCGGGCTGTGGCTATGGGCGAGTCTGTGGGCGGGACACGTTGCACAATTTACAGGCAAGTTAAATAATTGTATGATAACAGAATTTAAGCGCACGCAATTAAATGATTAACAATAAAGCCAACGCGCACAGTTGAAAAAGATAAAATTTAAAAATAAATAATGCGTTGAAGCCGAACTTGAAATATGCTTGAAATTGATATATGAAACTGGGGACTGAAAGCTAAAGTTGGGACCGCTACAGACTAAAAGGGTCTACAAAATTAGAGAGTCTATTTCTATATTTTTTAAATGCAATAATAATAGTCATAAAGTGAAATCTTGTTCTATACTTTGCTCAGAAATAATAAAAAAAATAATAATAAATTCATGTTATCGCATAACGTAAACACATGATATGAATGACAGTAGAGAAAGAAATTTTAGATGGAAATGATTTATACTAAATTATTAAAAACAAAACAGAAAATACTATTTATATTTATATGATTGAACATACTTATTTGACTAATTTTTTTTTATATTTTAGACTTAAATTGGAGATTTCCTGTAGCTAATTATAAATGAAGCAGAATTCTTCCTTTAAATTATTAAATCAAAAATTCTATACAATTTCACAAATACACTTTAATCCTGCCGTTCAATTTAATGTCGTTCCCTAGTCAGTACTAAAGTCAAAGTACTCTGGAGTATTAGTGTGGTACAATGATGAAAAATTATGCAACTTACATGTGCACTTCATTAAGAAGTGATTTAAATGCAAGCTGAGCCGCTCGATTAACAGTGACAATTACCGCGAGCTGGGCCAACGCGACGTATGCGCGTTATTAATTTTGCGTTGCGAAATGGACATGTGCGTTAAGCTAGGATTTACCAAATGCCGGGCACACACATAATTATACACGTATATACTTAAATATATGTATATGTATATTCATAAATTTATATATATATATATATATATACTTTTCGCGATAAGAAAAAACACAATGAACACGACGTATGTGATATTTATGGCAAGTGAAAGTAAGAACAGTCTACAAACAACGTGTAAAATGCCTGCGAACTGAACACGCGCGCTTTACTATACTTATTTTGTTGTTGTTGCTGTTGTTGCTGTTGTTGTTGTTGCTGTTGTTGTTGTTGGCGACGTTGTGAATTAACAATTTTAATAAAGTCATACGCACGCACGGCCGCAGCAAGGACTCAGTTAACCGCTAAGCCGGGTCGAGCCAAAGGCCGTATGCCCGTGCTGCATTTCTTGTAGCTGCTGCAGTAGTTCGTGTAGTTGGTTTTGGTATTGCTGCCACAGCTTCTGGTTGATGGTCTCAATGAGTACAAAAACGGATTTCAACAAGAAATAAGATATATAAATGCGACGAAGCAAGTGGTACATTTCAATCAGCGTTAAAAGCAACGACAGCACAGTTTATGCATAACTGTGAAATTGAAATAAATAATTAATTTTTCATTTATTGTATTTCGTGCACGCGCTAATAAAATGTAACGAATCGCACACACCCACACCCACAGACACACGCACACGCATACGCACACGGACACACAGTAAACACTCGCGCACACCAGCACACTCTGATCTCGTCGAACAGTTAAGTCGGGTTGTGTCCTTATTGCGGTTGAACTATCGTTTGAGTCCTGGTCTTGTTCGCCGCGTATCCTTGAGCACGGTATGTAGCGCCACGTTCCGACACGAATACGAAACTGAGCAGTGCCAATGGCAAAAACTGGCACGAGCCACAAAATATCCTCGCAGCTCGCGTTGGCCTGCGACGGGGATATTTGCGTTTCGGCTCGGCTCGGCCGCACGACCATCGTTTTCACTCAATTTTCCCGAATGAAAGTAAAATTTTTTTGGGACGCACACGGCACAGCGCTCGTCAGACGGCTTGCGGCCTGTGGCTCGGCATTTGAGTTTGTTTTGGTTTAAATTGCATTGACTTGATGATGCTTGAGGCGCCCAGAAGTGGGCCTATCCCAAGCACTTTTATTTTAGCTCTGCTTGGCTGTTTGTTTGCCTTCATTTTCCTTTTTTTTTTTTTTTTTTTTTTTGTTTTTTTTTCTTTTTTGAGCTCGGAATTCTTACAGCACTTGAGTCTATGCGAATGCAAATGTAAATGCAAATACAAATAAATAGTTCAAGTGCTTTGCTACTTTGTGTTTTACATAGCTTGACTAGCGCATTAGAGACAGCAGCTAGCTCAAGTGCTTATTAGCATTAAAACAAATTAGACGTAAAACTAATTTTGTCTCCTTTGCCTTGCGCTCAGACTAAAGCCTAATTATGATGCCTCGTAATATAAGTGTAGTAAGCATTTGTTAAACTAAGCTCGGGCTACAATCATAACACACTATGCTTAGCAGGGCGCTGCTATCAAAGAGAGAATTTCCCAAGAAAACAATTCTCTTTGAGGCAGGCGCATGCGCTGCGTGGGCCTTCCAATGGACTGTTGGGAAATATAAGAGTACTTTGGGACATTTGCGCTTTATTCAGCGCTTTGAAAGACACACAGTTTCTAACGGCAATTCATATTTAATATCTTAAAAATCCAGTTGTGTGAAATAGATTTTAACATATCAAGAGATTTCGTTCCTGTTCATAAAATGATATACGCCGTATGCTGCTCTATGATGTCTAAGTCACATTTTCATGATCTTCCATATCTGCAAGGAAGTTTCAGTTGACCTTCATTTATGATATATGCTATATATTCTGCTAAATATTCTCACCCGATCGTGTGTGTTATGCTGCGGATTACGTACGACTGGCGGCGCTGGCTTCGGCTTTGTATCTTTGGTATCCTTGCTGGTCTTGCTCACTGGTGCTGGCTTCGCATTCGACTTTTTTGGCTGCTCAGGCATTTTGAATTTATTTTGTTGTAATTTATATATTTTTGTTGGAATGCGTTATAGCTTCTCACTGACGAGATTCGTTGGAAATGAAAATGAACCCAGATATATGATGAACATTTTTTTTCATTTTGGTTTTTTAATTTAAGATGCCGCCTACTGGTGACTACTGACTAGACGCATTTAACTAAATTTGACGAAACACGTAAATATCACACAAAAAATGTCTGTGCCCAGCGGCCAAGTTAGTCGGCCAAGTAGTCAGTGAGCCATTCGTCAGATGCCTGTCAGTTGCTATGGCTACACACACTCACACACAAGTACACACGTACGTATACGTAGAAATATACGTATATATGTGTGTGTGTATGTCAAGTCATATATAACAATACATCATAAATGTCAGCGCCTGAAATTGCGCATAAAGCCATATAAATGAGTCTACTTTAAGGCGCACTATATTTATGTACTTCCCACTGGCCATAAGCGTGAAAATTGTCGCACTTGCGTGAAATATGTCTATGGCAATGGCAATGCCAGGCGCTAACTTTATTTGCTGTTTTTTTTTTTTTTTTTATAAATTAATTTGCATAAATTATGGCATATATGGCGCGGGTTTAGCCGTAAGCCTGGCCAAGCGTTCGCGATTTATCAGCGAACGCTTCAAAACTCCCAGGAACAAAAAGCCCTCACAGCTCGCCATGACAATCATTCATTCAGTCATTTCGCTCGTAATTTGCATTTTTTGCACGGGCAACAACTCCCTCCACTGCCAAGAATGCCAAGATGAAGAAGGCACCACAATAACAGCCACAACAACAACTACAACAGCAGCAACAATGTTGATTGTCTGCTAAAGAGCATCAAGTCGTAATGGAGTGAAGGCAAATAAACATAAAAGAATCCATCGAATTGCAGCCACACAAAAGGCCAAAGACTCTCTCCACTCTCAACGCTGAATAGAAAACGCACGCGTACGCACAAAATCTCCAGCGCCGAATCACTTTATTTCACTTGTTTTCAATTTTTACTAAACAACTCAAGCTACCAGGGTGTGTGGCAGTGGTAGTAACCCCTCCATCTCCCATTCTCCACCCTCCGTTCTCTCCGCTCCCCGTTCGAACAAAACAATTTTTACGCTTCTTGCTCTGTTTTATGTGCACTTTCGCTCAGTTCTTTTTATGCCACTTGCCGTCGACTCTCATAGTTCTGCATGGAGCTGGCCTCGTGCTGAGTACTTTCTTATATGAGAGTTTAAGTGAGACGACGCACAATCTTGATAAGAGTAGTATATGAAAATTTTAAAAATACTTAAATCTAGACAAACAATTGTTATTTTGAATTATTTATATATATTTTAAACTACTTGTAATTTTACTTCTGATGTTTTATTTTATAAAAATAAACCAACAAAATTTTATTATTGCTTATGATTTGTATTACATGTGAGTAAATAAATGGAACATCTGCATTTAATAATTTGTACATTTGTAATCAACAATCAAATCCAATAAATTTTTAAAAATATTTGTATCTTTCAGTAATTTAAAATTATGTCGAACAAGTTTATTACTTATTTCTTTGTTAAATAGTTTCATTTATTTGCTTTTATTTTATATTAAATAAATATATCATTTATATTTTAGTATTTAAATTTATATAAAAATTTTTCTTTGAATTTATTCAAAATTTTAAAAACATTTTTTTTATAACATTTTATATTCCAATCCAAATACAAATTTTCCTAGATCAATACCAAGATATATATACCTAGATCTCACCTCTATATAACTCAGTTAGTCAATGCAATATTTCGTATATCTAATGCCTCATCTCGTGTCATCATCGTGTCACGCAAAGCAAACCCTGCACGCTCTCAACAATAGCTAGTGCGGCCGCCCTTTCTATCTGTCTGTCTGTCTGCCCGCTTCTTTGTATCAGTTTCATGCTGTTCCATAGACTCAATAACCACGCAGGCTGCCACAGAAACCAACGAATAATTAAGTCATAAAAGGTTTGGGGCAACCCCGGTCTGCCGCATGCCCGCTCAGCCGTCTTTTTTGTTGGTATTTTTTGGCTGCCGCACAGCTTTGACAATTAACCAAACTATAAAATGTTTTAGTTTGAACACCTGAAAATGTGGAGGCAGCCGCAGTCGCCACCGGCGGCGCTTATGGAAAAAGCTTACCCAAGGGACGAGCAGCACACGCCCATACACATTTACAGCCACTCGCACACACTCGCACACACACATGTGCACACGCACATTTAAGCCAATTAGCATTTATGTGCGACGCCGACTGCGACGCCGACTGCGACGCTCGCATTGGCATTGGCAGCACCAAAGCGCGTTACATTTTCATCAAACGCACGACACTTTGTTTTAATTTGAGCAACCGCACGCACACACACACACACACACACACACACACGCACGCATACGGCTAGCATGCATGAACTAACACACATACAGTGACAGTTGTGTTTTGGCCTCGTCACGGACTCAGGCCTAGGCTCTGGGGCTTGGGGTTTTGCTAGCATTTACAGATTTTTGTTTGTTTGACACACTTTGCCCCGCACAGCTCCCAGCGGCCCTTGAACGGGATATTACATTGTTTTGGGCAATTCACTTTTACTGTGATTAATTTAAATGTGCCTCACACACACGCACACACACATACACACACGGTGCAGACGCCCGCAGCTATTCGCTGCCCGCTGCCAAGAGACCCGCACGCAGCGATACGCAGCCGTGACGACTTTTTATTTATTTTTTCAAGCCGAGTTCATGTGCATGTATGTGCGTGGGTGTGCTGGTGTGTGTGTTTGTGCGTATATCACGTGTGTGGCTTTCATAAATATCTTTCAAACCCACAGCCGCCATTTTAAATCGAATTGCTCATGACACTGATGAATATAATTAGCACTCGAAAAAGACAACGCCCACAGTTGTCGTGCTAATGAGATATGTTTGTGTGCCCCAGACTGTGCTCTGTCCTCCATTGATATAATGGAATTGATTTAAGCATAATGCGATTGCATTATATCAACTTATTAATTACACATCCGTTTATTTTTCTTGCCAACTTTTACTTGAGAAATACTTTTCAAGTACCAAATAAGATTCCAATTGATGTCAGCTACGAGATTCATGAATACAAATGAGAAATACCGCTAAGAACCCCTCAACTGTAAATAACTGATAAGATAGTAAATCCAAATTTTCATTTTACTTTGGATTAATGACAACGAGTATTGAGTAGCTGTCTTAGAGAATATAATTCCTGATAGTACTTAACTCCACTTTTATCGCTCAGATATGGCTCTCGGCTATGGCTTAGGAATATAAAGACAACAGCAGGTAGACCAGCTGAATATATTGCTAATAAAAATGGGTTTGTTTACCAGGCCAGGTTGTTTTTATGTTAGCTAAAATGTATAATTTCTTGATCTGGGAAGTTTTTGCTGTATTTGTTTCATATTGCTCAAGAACATATATGCTTCACAATCTTTGCCGAAATCCCTTTACTTTTGTCGCACACAATCGCTCTGCTAGCTTATACTTAAAGCCGATTTGAAGCTTTAATCTTGAAATGTTTTGCATACGAAGTAAAGTACAGAAGAATGAGAAGTAAGATAGGCTTTACTTTAAAGCAGCTTTTCAGCTCCAGCTACAGTAAAAGAAAATCCCTAAAGCTGTGCAAATAAAGATTTGATGAGAGAGAAAAATATAAGTAAAGCAATCTGTGACCAATATAATATTAAATGCGGAAAGCTTTAAGTTTTAACGGAGTCGGAGAGAGAGAGAGGGGAGTACGGAAAATGATTAAAAAATGCTCCGCCTCAAGCTGATAATTAATGAAATGCATCTGGGCTCTCCGACGCGTTCATTTCTCACCTGATGTGTAAATCAATCCCATTTCGGTCACAGCTTACATCTATACCTAAACCTAGATAACGCTACAGTCCCCAGTGTGTGCGTGCTGTGGGCAAGTGTGCGTGTGACAATGCGCAACATATACATGATCATGCATCATAATCCAATACGCAAGCACACGAAAACTTACAGCACACACACACAGGCGCACGAACAGGCAGACGTACACACACACGCACACACACAGAGATTCACATCAGTTGCTTTGTAATTAATTACTTCACACATTGACGCCGGCCGTACACACACTCACACACATACACACACATAAATGTAAACTTTGGCCGGAGCACTTGTTGTTGTTGTTGTTGTTGGTGTTGCTGCTGCTGCCACACGCTAACTAATATTGTTAGCAGCATTTTGGACGGGTTTGCTGCATGTTTGGTTAGCTGAGCAGCTCAGCCCCGCTGCTGCGCTGCTGCTCTGCTGCCACATAACGGTATCGTAAATTATGTGCCATTTATGCAGCATTGGATAGAAATGGAAATTTGTCCCATTTGTTGCGTCGAGACACTTGAGTATTCATATGGGTGTACAACACTCGCACGCCCCCAGCTCAAGCCTGTTGTTTGGCATTGATTTATGGGCTCGACTACATTTCGGCTAAATATTAAATGAAACGTTAAAGCCAAAGCGACACGACTAGATGAGCTTTAATTTAAATTATAATTATTGTAATTGTTTGCCACAGATAGTAAGAGAAGAGAGATGGATATGGAGGACGAATGGACGAATGGATGGATGGATGGATGGCTGCGGTGCGGTGCGTTGAACACTGCTGGGACCCTCGGAAAGCTTGGCAAGCTTGGCAAGCCCTTAGCCAAGTCAAATAATGACGCCTACAATTAGACGTACAAAACTTTGACTAACAACTCAGTCAGTTGCTGCTGCTACTCCTGCTGCTGCAATTATGCTGCAAGCAAATTAAGTTAGCGCCTCAAGACCCGACCACCTCCTAAAAGGATTAGCTTGCATAAAGCGAGTGCAAGAAAATTATATAAAAATTGTTCTTACAACTGCAAGACGAGCGGCTTGTTTGCACTGCAGCACACTGTTATTTTTAATGAGGCGCTCCCCCCCTCGCCCTCGCCCACGCCCTCGTCAACGACCCCTCGCTGCTTATGCAGGTGTAAAGAGAGCCTGATTAGGAGCCAGGTAATATTAAGAAGGCGCATTTAAAACTTACCCAGCTGCCTCTGTTTAATTATGACCCAGCTTAAATTCACTCTTAAATGTGGCCTGATCGCTCCTGTTCGCTCCTGTTCGCCATCCACGCACATGGGCCACAGTTTTGGTGTTTGGCTCTGGCCAAAAACTGTGCAATTTGTAATTAAACTTTCATGCGGTCTGCAGCACAGTTGAAAAAGTTGCACTTTTGATTATCCTGCTAACCAATAAGCGCAATCAACAACAGCAATAGCAACAACAATAGCAACTGCAATTAACTGGCGCATAATTTCATATGCTCTGAAACGCTGGCCGCCGACTCTGTTGGCTGACCAGCAAACAAATTGTTGGCTTAAATTCAAAAGCTGCAACAATTTATGTGCCATAAGCAACAATAGCAACAGCAACAACACTGGCTACAAAAAAACAAAGTTAAATAAACAACAAACAACTTTAACAGCAACAGCAAATAAGAGAGCTCCAGAAGGGCAGTGCACGACTAGCACACACCCTGCAGGTCGGATATGAAGATGTTTTATTACACATGATTAGAAGACTGAGAGAAGCTATTAAAACAAATGAAGTGAAATAAAATATATAATTGAATTATAGAAATAGACAACAAAAAGTCTCAATCAAATTTCAAGTTTGATTCAGCAGATAAAATTTCATCTTTCGCTCTCTTCCATCTGTCACTCCTATCAGCCCCTATGAGTTCTCCGAATGCATACAGGGTATGTGTAAGCAACAAATGCTACTACAACGTATGCGTTGTACTCACATATGAGAGGGCAACGTTTTTGGCAGTCAGTCGCATTTGCCACTTGCTCCGGTGGCAGGCAACACAGCATCCACAGTGGCTGCCACATTGCAACAGAAACAGTCCACATTTTGGTAGATTTTGTTCGCTTTATTCTTTACTGGCATTTTTAACAAAAATTGTTGGCAAACTTTATACGCGTATATTTTCTACAAATAACTAACTAATATTCGCAGCAGAGTTGCATTAGGTATGCGTCAATGGGAGCCATGTCAAGTCCAAGGGCAGAAGAAAAAGCGCAAAATAAAATCTGAATACCCGTAAAGCAATCAATATTCAGCTAAATAACATCAGAGATGCAAGTTTCAATTTTGCTGAAAATTTCGTTAAGCTAACTCTATTGATCACTAACATTCTACTACTATTTTCTCGGAAATGGGGTGTGGAAATTGTTTTGGTCTGAAATATTTGAGCAAGAATTTCCCTACATTAATTGCCTCTAAATTATATTAGATAAGCCTATTAGCCAAGGAATAAACATGTAAGAGCAATGGAAATAAAATGAAATAAAGACACACTCAGCCCTCTGCCGGCAATAGCGTCTAGATTGTAGGCGACAAATCAACTTGTTTGGGCCTTTTTTAATGCTCGCTGTTACGGCAGCTTAATCACTGCTTAGGCTCGTCTGGATGCTGGCTTAAGTTCCAAAAGAAAGTCGTTGATGCCCTAATGATGAGAAAATGTAAATAACAATTGAGACAGCATTTCGGTGAATTGTTTTACAATTCATAATGAAACGGCAAATTTGACAGAGTTTAAAGAGCTGGAAGTTATCGATAATATAGACATATGTTATTATGTTTCAAATCTTTAAACTGAACATTTATCAAAATATGTTGCTTAGATTACGATAAAATTGAAGATTTTGCCATTTATTATTAAGTCTATAGTTGTTGTAGAAACAATTCTAAAATTTGTTCTTAGATATATAATTTCATTTATGAAATACTTTCAGACTACAGATTACAGAAATTTGATTTAATATATTTTTTCATGCTTCAGAAGAATAACACAGAACGGAAAATAAGTTGGGGGAACATATATATATAACAATCATGGATAAAGTTGAAAGTGATATTTGAATGCTCCATAAATGTCAGAATATTAATTATACATATAAACAACCGATTGGTATTATAATAAATAATTTAAATATGCATGCAGCATAAACTTCTCAACTTGGAAATTTGTTTTAATTGCGCTTATTATTTAATATTCAATACTTTAACAGTTGGCTGCAGTTGAGCTGAAGCAAGTCGCCGTGATCTCAGCGCCGGATTCTTAAATGCACGCATTAATTTTGGCGCGCCGCGCAACTTGGCTGTGTGGCGCCCCAGCTGTCTTCAAATGTGCCACTAAAAATATTTTCACACAAAAATTGCCCAGACGGCGAGCAGCAGCAGCAGCAGCAGCAGCAAATGTAAGAGTACAACAAATACAAAAAAAAAAAAAAAAAAAAAAAAACGAATACAAGAAATATATATATAAAGAGAAAATATCATGTAATTTTACATTCAAGTGAGCGGAAAATATAAATAAGCAGCAGGTGCTCATTTCCTGTTCCGCAGCAAACATGGCACAGTAGCACAAGTACTCTGGCACACACCCTAGCACACACACACGCATAAACACATACAGCAGCAAATGCATACACAAGCACATACTTACGCAGCTGGCCAGGCATATCCTGGCATTTGTAGCAAAGACAGACGAACCGGAGTGCGAGAGATGCTGAGCCAACGCGAGATGCATCCATTTGAACTATGGCCAACACACTACACCAGCTGCTCTAGTGTGTGTGTGTGTGTGCCTGAGTGTGCGTGTGTGTGTGGGAAAAGTTCATTTATATAACTGTCGCTGACATCGCCGTCATGACGTGGGCGCCATGCACACGCCCACCTCATAATGAGCACAGCAAAAAAAGTATGAAGGGAAATATAGCCAAAAAAAAAAATACAAACGCTCACACACACACACACAGATAGCCAAACAACTTCGGTGCGAACAAAGGCAATTACTTGCCCTTGGCGCTAATAACTTTTGCAGGTGTCAAATGTGTGTGTACATGCATATTACATAAATGGCGCCAAGCTCGCGCGCGTACACTTGTGTGCGTGTGTGTTTGTGTGAGTGTGTTTGAAAGTGTGTACAGCTCTATAATTTACAAATGATTAATTATGCATGACTTTGGCGGGCGCGTTGCCTCGTTATCAGCTGGCAGTCCCTGCCCCTGCCCCTGCTTCTTCCTCTGCCCCATCGCCCGTCATCACTCCAACAGCTGTGGGCGTGACTGCGTACGTTTGCTGCTCTTGCTCTTTGTAGTTGGAGCCAAATTTTGTTGCCCCTCATTGCCTTTGATTCATTAACATTTGCTCCAGTGGAAAGGAACTGACCATACGAGAACGTCTCCACCATCTGAATGGGGGCCAATGGGGGTCTGCAATGCTGCTGAGGTCTGTGCCTTGTTTAGCATTTAACTGCCAGTTTATTTACATAGAACATGAGAGTCGACAACATTGTTTGCATACAATTACAACGAGCAGGTCCTTAGCATAAGGGACGAACGGAAGTGGAAGAACGCTTGACAACAATTCGCTTGGTCGCTGCTGACAATCGCAAAAAAAAAAAAAAAAAAAAAAAAAAACGACAAAGTCGTTGAATAAATAATGAAGTGTGTTCAATAGCACTGGCTAACTGATAAATCATCAATTTACTTATGATCAGAACAGCCTCAAGTGACTATTGCGGCGCAGAAATAAACAAAATTAAATATTTAAGCAAATCATTGAAGTAGACAATTAAATTACTTTGGTCTATGTCAAATTGCTTGGAAATCAGTATTGATTTTTGTTTTCTTATTTAATTAATTATCAATGAAGTTGCAGAAAATTATCTAAAGTCTACGCTCTATTGACATTGGTGAGTCAGGAGATTTCCGACTCGAACTTCTGTTACATTTATATCAGATATTAATATATACGACTTAGACATTGATGAAATATTCTATTTACCTAATTGCCATCTTAAAGCTGAACCATTCTCTGTTTTGTCACACACACGATCAGCCCAGGTGCTTTGCCTTAAGTCCAGTTTGGATTCAGGTTAGAAATCAGGCTCGGGGGCCCAACTTGATGAGTAATTCATGCAGCACATGTCTGCCTATATATGTGTTTGTGTGTGTGTGTGTTTGTGTTGGTAGAGATTCTTGTATGTTGCGACGAGTTTTGTTGAAGTTCTGCTAATGTTGTCGAGCAGCAATAACAATACGTGTATGCTGCAATAACAACAAACGGCAACAATGCGACGGGGCAACGGGGAAACGGGGCAACGGGGCAACGTGCCAGCGTGCCAGCGTGGAACAACAAAGGCATGCAAGTATTAAACTATGCAGGTTAATTTGACTAGAAACGCCGTTTGCCATGCTGCTGCTTGTCAGGCTGTTGTTGCTGCTGCTAGATGAAGGCACCCGCGGGCAACTTGGACACAAAGTTGGCCCAGGCATGTCGCCTGGCCCCTTTTATAATGCTGCAGTTAAAATGCGAACAAAAGACAATGGACAAGACACTAGCAGCATGGCCGTAATCTATGTACACACACACACTCACACTCGTCGCACATATTTGCAACATACATGCAACAGATTCTCGAGTCGAGTTGCTAATGTGAGGCCCGGTCTGTGCACGAAGTTCTTTTCCACTTCAAATGCGGCCTCTTTAAAGTGCAACGTTGCGTATGCGCAATTATTAAATGCTGCATGCGACGCAGCGCAGCGCAGCGCCTGCCATTAACTCTGATTGTAAATGTGAATGCAATTTTCAATGTAATTGCTCAAAAGCCATTTGACACGATTTTGTCAGAGTGTTGATGCCATTACATTTTGCTAAAGCAATAAAAAACACAACACAAATTAAACAGCAAAGGAAGAGACTAAAGAGCGAGCAAAGGGCAAAAGCAATGAAAATTTGTAAAAGGAGTGCAAGACTTTACAATTATTACTATTAAACGAAATATCCGACCTCTTTAAAAAGAAACTTTTTGATTTACTGCGTGCAGAAGATTCATATCGAGAGTGAAAAAAAAAATAATAATAATAAGTTTGATTTTCACTATAAAAAAACTCTTTCTCCCTTATCCCTTTATATGGCACCACGTCCGATTTTGATGCGATTTTTTTTATTAGATAGAAAACTGAAAATAAAAAATACACTTTTTTTTCGTTTTTCAAAATTTTTATTCAGTACGATTTTATAAAGGAAAAAGGATTTGTTGCAGATATGCAACAGATGTGCTTAAGGGGAAAAAAAATTACTGATAGTTCTCTGGGTATTTAGAAGAACGTAATATTTAATTTGGATTTTCTTAAACTATTTAACATATTAGTATATTTACTTAATGACTATACGACTATTTATCTTAATAATATATTTATTAAACTTTAATTTAAGTGGAAATTTTTAAAACAATTGTTTCTCTTGTTGAAACATAAGGCCACTTCACATTTCCCACACATTACTTGCGAGAATCCCGTACACTTCGGGTACTTGCACCTTATTCGTTTTTCACCCCACAAAGGCCAATGTCCAAATTCATCCTGCCGTACCATTCGATTTGGCACGCGTTGCGTAGGACCTCTTTGTTTTTTTGCTGCAATTCGTTCTCGAGCATAGAACTTCTTTTTCCCATTATTGATTTGGTATCAATTTTTGTTAGCACCTCTGCAATATTTATTCGAAACTCGGAAGATCCTAAGAGTTTAGTGCTTGATGCATTCGCCTTATGAACGCGTTTGTACAAAAGCCAAGCATTACTCACTGTCAAGTCGAGTAGATGGTAAAAAATGCGAACCTGCCAGCGTCTACTTCTTAGTAAAATTTTATATCTTCCAATAATGCTGTCAATCAGATCAACACCTCCCATATAGCTATTGTATTGTGCTACTGCAAAGGGTCGGTCAATCTCTACGTATTTCTTTTTGGCTTTGTTGAATCGAAGTGCTTTGTCCTCTGGTAGTATTCCAGCATAGTTGGATGCCAATGATACGACTTTATTATCCACCCATGATGTTACTGATATGTCAACTCCGTCAAAATCAGCGACATATTCTACAGACGTACCCCTTGGATGCTTCTTCAAATTAATATTATCAATTGTTTTGTTATTTGGAATTCTGTTTCTTCGAATAGTACCCAAAGCTAAAATTCCTTCATCCGCTAAGTATTTCAAAAGGGGCAATGAATTGAAAAAATTGTCAAAATAAATTCGAAAGTTCTGATGCCTGGGCACTTCTCTGACCATTCTAACAACACAGTTTGATGCCGCACCTAGATCTGGTTCGTTAGGCAAAACTTTGTTTTCATTTCCTGAATCTATCTCAAACTTATAGCAGAAGCCTGAATGACCGATAAGAACATAAATTCTATATCCCCATTTATGAGGTTTGTTCGGGTTGTATCTTTTCATACGAAATCACTTTCTTCATTGGCAGAAAAATCGAATTCGTCCTCGCTCTCCAAACTATTAAAAAATCTTGCGATTTCCGAAGGTGTCAATCCCCTTGCGGACATTATTTCTAAGTAAGAAATACTGTCTACAAAAATATAAATATGTGTAGGTCGGCCTCAAAGAAGAACATAAAACACATAAGACAATCCAAAATAAATTCATAGCAACACATAATGACACAAAACAACAAAAGAAGTATATAGTGACATATAAAACATAAGCACAATAAATGGTATGTTGCATAAATGCAACAAAATTGAGAGTGCAAAAAAGAAGTCCTAATAGTACTTTGTTGCATATCTGCAACATACCGATATTCAAGAGTTACTCACAATACACAACAACAAACCCAAAAACTTGATTACAAACGCATTATTAATATAGTTACCTTATTTAAAAAGTAGTTGTTCGCAAATTAAAAATTTTTGTTATTAGAAAAATTTGCAAATATAAAATTGATTTGGACACCATATACACAATTCACTAAATTGGCGGGAAATTTTAATATTTGTATGGCAAGACATGTGGACAAGTGTAACCAGCTACAAAAATCGAAAAAACACATATTTCTGACTTATAAAAAAATTTGCCATACCACTTTCTTGATACCCATTGCGAAATAACTCAATTTAAACGGTATGTTGCAGATATGCAACAAGGCCGTATAAAGGGTTATAAAATCGTTCTCTTGCTCTGTTGCTGCATTTCAATTATTCATATACATATATATTTGTTTGCGTAATCTAGCTTTAAGCATTTCTATCAGCGACATTTTCTACTTCTATTTTCGTTTGACCATAACTTGTAGGCGCAGAGAATCTATTACCGCAACTACGATTAAGTATTCCGGCCATTTAGCAGTGTTGCCTCAAACGCCAGCGTAACCCTTTGCAATCCCCAATTTTACATATTTTTAAATATTTCTCACCCGTTCCCAGTGGCAAAGCACGAAAATCCGATAAAAGCCTTGTCAAGCCGCCGTCAAGCGACAAAAAAAAAAATCGTAGAGGCACAAAATATAATAAAAGAATTAAAACAAAAAAAAAAAAAAAAAAAGAAAAAAGTAGAGCATGCGGCACAACATCCGTAACTGCAGAGCGGAGCAGCGCTGAGCAGCAAGGGTTGATTGCTGCCCATGTCCAGCGAACAAAAACTGCTCCGCCGCCCCTTTAACCACCTCCTGGCAACACCCGCAACCCCTATGGCCATAGGGTAAACCTTTGACGCTTCATCGTTTGCCGGAATTCAGTTACTGTTGCTGTTTCTGTTTTTGATGTTGTTGTTGTTTTATTGTTGTTGTTGTTGCTGATGCTGGTGCTGCACACTAATTTCATTTTTTATACAAATCGAGAAGAGTTCTCCTATTTCGTTATCGACTTTTGTTTGTTAACGCTTAGCTTGCCGATTTTCGAGTTACTCGCAGCTAGATGGAATTTCGTTTCGCTCTTCCTCTTTTTTTAAGCTGTTATTTTTTTTTTTTTTTTTTTTTTTTTTTTTTTTTTGCAGTTGCATCGAAAACAATTTTTGATGGTTGTGCAACGCGTTGCGGCATTTGCATTCAACGACAATTTATGCAAATCGAATTGTCAGCCAAGCATTGCATATTGAATTAGCTGAAGAGCAGTTGAGCAGGAGTAGCAGCAGCAGGAGCTGCAGCAGCATTGGCAATGCCAGTGGCAAGGGAGGCAAGACAAAATTGTGGCCAATTGGCGGACGATTTGTTAATTATGTGACCCACATTTACATGTAAAGAAGCAAATTTAATTCCACACCAAAAAAAAATCTGAAAAAGAAAAAAATGTCGAATCGAAATATGAATGGGTTGGCCGAATGGCCGGTCAGCCAGAAGGCCGAGCCAGCGAGTGCGCTGGACGTGGCCGACAAAACGAACAATAGACCGTAAAATAAGTGCAAAAGCAGGAGGCAGTCGGGGCAGTCGAGCAGGCAGCATAAAAAGAAAACTGAAAAACTTTGAGAGAGCGCAGAAAATTCAGCGAAATGAAAAATGAATAAAGTGCCCTAATGGCAAAGCGTGCTCAACGTTTGAGACGAAAGCTGCAGGCAACACACAATGAACAGCCTGTTCCTGTTAAAAAAAAAAAAAAAAAAAAAAAAAAAGAAGGAAGATGAAAATTGTCGGCCGAGGTAGGTAATAAATGAGAGAGAGGGAGAGACGGGGAGAGAGAGGGCAAAGAAAACTCAGCATCAATTGAACAGTTAAACTTCCATTAATTGTGCGCCAGCAGGAGGCGTAGAAGCTGAAGCTGAAGCAGGAGCAGTAACAGGACTAGGTCACAGGATGCCAGTGAGCTGTGCCAACTGTGTCAGTCTCAAATTTCAAATGCATGAGATGCCTGCGTAAACAGGTCAGCCCCAAAACCGTTGGCTAGTTATTTGAGCTGGCCAATTGTAAATTACGCTTGAGGAGAGCTGCGGTGGACGGTGCGAGGGGGCACAGAGGGGATGGCGCTGCTGCAAGCAGACGGCATTCAATTACATGATTGTGTCATTAGTGGATCCAAGCGAAATTAACCAACATTTGGGCAGCTAATTGGTTGCCTAAATGGCCCAAGCAGCTCGTGTGGAAATCCATGGAGCCAATTCCCTAACGTGCCCCACAATGAGCCCACCCACCACCCGCTTCAATGAAGCGCGCCGCGTAAAGTGTCGCCAGTCACACTTCATTGAAGACTGTCTCAAATTTTCCATTTAACAAATTAGCAGGCTGACAAAAAGAGAAAACATCAAGTGAAAATTAAAAAAAAAAAAAAAAAAAAAATAGGAGAAAAAACGAAGCATCAATGACACCGAAATTATTATTAAGTTGAAAGTAATGTTAGGCCGGATGAGAAATGCCAGCTGTCCGTAATGAAACACTCTTGGGCACAACAAAAGGCCACCGATTTCATCTTAAATCCACTGACAATTATATCAAACAAAAGCAAAAAAAAAAGGAAAGAAATCAATTTTATAAAAGCAAAATAACAAAAACTACGGCTACTTTTGAAGAGTTAACACCGATTCCAAAATTCATCAACCAAGTCCCAAAACAAAAACAAGTTTATTCGCTTCTTCACTATGAGCGTTAGCTATGGTATTGATGTATTATTAGATCAACACAGTTATACGTATATACTAACCAACTAGCTCAGCAAAATATTTGTTTTATTTTATTTTCATTATCCCCAAAAAAATAAAATAAAATAAAATAACAACCAAGGCCAAAATTAAAGCGCATTTGTTATGTCGTTTTAACATTTTTTTAAACAGCTATAGGAAAAAAAATAATAAAAAATAAGAATAAAAACCAATACGTAAAAAAAAGAAAAGAGCGAAGCACAAGTGTGAACGGGCGAACATAAATCATTTTCCGGAAAATGAAAAGCTTTGCGCAACAAGTCGACGAAACAATAAAAATCTGCTTTAGAAGGGGCGAACGAATGAAGTTTACTAAAAGCATGGTAGGGGAGCGACTAGGTGCCATCGAGCGGCTGACCGACCGAAAAGAAATATATGTTAAATTAATATATATTAGAATTAATGGCTCTTTTCGAGGGTGCAGCCACGAGGAGCTGCATGGGGGCTGAACGTGGCAGCTTTGAATGAAAGATGGGACTTCAAATGGAAATACTTCTAGCTGCGCGATTGTCCATTAAAATGGGGAAAACTTTGCGCATTTTAAATATCGTATGGAAAGCTTAAAGCTGAAAGAAAAACTTAAAGCGAAGTTTTAGATGAGATATTGGCCAACCATCAATTAAATTACAAAAACGTTTCTGTGCATTTTTTTTTTTTTTTTTTTTAATATTTAAAATAAATCAATTAAGCATTGAACAATCAATTTTACAACACCAAATCTGATGTTTAATGATTTTAGCAATCATTTGTTAGTATTATGAATTCTTTTTTCCTAGTAACCTGACAGAACTGGCCATTTGTGGTTCGCTCTGACGTTATGTGAGATCCAACATGATTTATGTGCGCAGCATGCAGAAGTGCAGAAAAAACCTTTAAAGCAATACAGCCATACAGTGCTCAGCGCAAGTATAGGTATAGCCTCAAATATCGTTTTCATTTAAAAATTGCAAAACTTGTAGATTTTTGCGGTAAACAAATTTATTTTTTACTCAAACTAAAGCCACCAGCTAAATACACAACTAAGATAGAGCTATAAAGTATTTTTAAACTTCTAGAAATTTAATCAAATACAGCGCAGCTTTATGGTAAGAAGTAATGCTATTCAAAGAGAAAGAAAAACTGTTTAGCTAAACAGAAATCTTAGGCTTCATGTGTCAACTTGCCTTAGGATCGGCCTTCTTCCAGCACTGATGGAACCACCAGGCCTTGTGGCACAGCGTATCGCCTATGGGGTGTATGCATTCTTGGGACATGGCCATCAGATTGTCTCGTATGGAGTGCGGCACCGAGCTGAAAAGCTTCTCCAAATGCACGTCGCCATCGTCGTCGACCACTTCGAACTCGTGGAACAAACAATTCATGTAGCACTTGAGCTTTTCATCGTCATGGATTTCTCCATCACTGAACTCCTTGATCGCAGCTGTAAATTGTTGCAAGCGTTGCAATTAACATTATTATTATTATTATTTTTTTTTTTTTTTTTTTTTTTTTTTTGTTCTTTGCTTTCTGAGCTGCCAGACAGATGGCTGGGTGGGACTCACCCTCGCTGACGCCGGTTTGCTCCACACAGATGTCGTGGAAGAGCTTGGACATTTTGAGTACGTTCCTCGGTGGATACTGCAATTAAAAATGTGCTGCTTAAGTAGGCGTGGCGCAGCTCAGCTCGGTTTATTAACTCACGTCCTCGTCACGCTGCGCCAGAGCCGGCGACAGCAGCGCCTCGCTGAACACCAGTGACAAGGCGATTAACAGGCAGGCTGCGACAGGACGACGTCCGCGATTTTGGCCAAAGTCACTCAAAGCCATTTCCATGCAGACTCTCTGTGAAACAGCAGAAATTGTTGTTTGTACGCTCGCTCGGCCTTGTTTGCGAGTTGTGAAAGGCGGAACAAAAGCGACGATGCATAAAAACAAAAACAGCGCAACATCAAAAACAAAACAAAAAAACAAAAAAAAAGTAGATATACAAAAGAGACAGACACTTTGAAAGGGTCACATTGGTAACACACTATACAGAGTGCAGCTACTGGATATTTTCCTAAGTAAAGATATAACTAACTCTTGATGATCTGACATGGGAATATAAGATATATCATATATATTCCGGAAAAGAGATTTGACTGAACTTTGAACTTTTTATAGTCTAATGGTAAAAGTCAATAGACTATAAAAGGTTGAGTTAAGACGCTCGATAGAGAATAGTTTAGAGCTCTTAGCTACATCGAGATTGTGAACATGAATATGAAAATAAGCTGATGTGCTCAAATTAAGAAGAAACAAGGAATCAGCATTGGTTTCGTGCACATTCGAGCCCACAAAGCTCAAGCACCCGCTACGATAGGGCATACAATGCGAGAGGGAGCCACATGCAGAATGGAAATGGATGTTGAGCTGGCTGAGACGACAACGTGCCACGCGTGACAGCTGGACAATGACAATGTATGTATATATACATATTTCTGTGTATGTGTGAGGGTTTTTCTAAGTGCGCTTTTTTGTAATTTTTATTTCAGGAAGCCAGGCAAGAGGTTCGGGCAGCGCATGGAGAGAAGGCTTGGGAGGCTGACAGAAGTGAAACCAACAAAAAATCATTTGTTTCTTGCTAGCTGAGCTCAGCTCACGCTAAATTAATTCTAACCGCTAGCTGAACAAAACAAAAAACAGAAGAGAAAAAAACCTTGCCAAACGGAAACGGAAATGTGGCCGAGACGTCAGGGCTTCAGAGCTGTTGTCAACGTTCCTTTCTTTCAATGCACAATCGTTGTGTTAATTTTGACAACCAGATGCCCACGTGCGTTGCCACGCCCTGCCGCCTGCCAAGCCATATATATGCATATACATATAAATGTGGAGGCGAGTAGTAGGAAATTTGCCATTCGCTGGCTCATTTTTTTTTTTTTAACACAAAATACAATAGAAAGACATCAACTTGTGCACAACTGTCACTTTTGTTTTATCAAATGTCAACGCAACAACCGAAACAAAGCCACAAAACGACGCAGGCACACACATACACTCACGCAAACAATCATAAAGAACGAATGAATTTACAATAACAGCAACAGTTATGGAGCTGTGCGTGTGTGTGTGCCCCACAGTTGGCCCTGGCAGCAACGATGGATGGTTTTTTAATTGCCATTTCAATTTTCGTTATGCGAATTGCTGTTGACGCGTTTTTTACAACTTTTGTTGCTCCCGTTGTTGCTGCTGCTGTTATTTACCTACGCTCGTTCCCTTTTAAACTATCAACGGGACGAAAAATACTGTTCCAACACACGCGATACACCAACTGTCTGACAACCGCTCTCGGATTTGAATTGGCTTCGTAGCCATTTCTAACGGCCTGTTTTATATCGATTTCGGGCAAGTTTTGCGCATTAAGTGATTCGGCATTAAATTTCTATAATTTAGTACTTAATCAATGTCCATATTTATCTAAGTTGCTTGTCATCGGCTTCCCTATGCACCACTTGAAATGAATATATACTTTTGCAATTTGCATGCGACTGCAACTGTTCACCCAGCACTCCCAGTTGCGTGTTCGCAATTGCTAGTTGTACAAGAGCAGAAAAACAAATATACATATATATAATACAGAGCGCCATAAGAAAAAGTCATTTTTTTGCGGGTCAAGGTATGAGACATGCATATGTAAATAATTTTTCAAATTGTTTAATTGACTTTTCTGGCATTCGCAAATAACTCTATTTGGCGCCGAGCTCGCAAGCAGCGTGAAAGGGCTTAAATTGGTCAAGACTTTAAACTTGGAATGAAGCTATTCAGCTCATACATTTGCTAGTATACAAATATCATCGGAATATGAATGGGAAATATATAATGAAACAAAAAAATATATTAAACTCTCCATTTTTGTGTATGTCAACAACTGTGATTCGCATTCGTTCAATATGTTTCAAAGGTTTGGTTTTTTATTGCAACGATATATTGGTGAAAACGAGAATTGTAATATTTTATTACCTTTGGCCGTAACTAGCTGTTTGGCAATCGAATTTGAATTCCTAGTTTGGTTGCAATGACAACAGCAATTGCATTCAAATTGCCAGGTATGTGAAATGAGCAAATGAATGCATACAACAAGCGCTACAGATCCCAATACAATGACAAAATGCCAAATGAAAGACCGGAAGCCCATAAATTGAACGGTGATTGTCACAGGTAGCAAAGCCCTATGCTACCGATATGGACATTGGTCATTTGTATGTTACGTACGCCGGCCATTCAGATTTATTGCGTACTCCGAAGGTAATTCTGTTGGCCGAACAGATCTAATGAAATAGTAACGTGTCCAAATTATAAAGCGACAAAGGTATTTGATTACAATTAAATGAAAATGAAGCGGATCCTAATAATACAAAAGTATTCCTATTCATTTAAATATGAATGACAATCATCATTCAAAGTTTTATAACTTTTCACAAATTTTTTAAATTATTTTCTTACGATTTTGGTTGATAAAAATTTGCAGATAAATATTTCTTATTTATTATTTTTTGATAAAACACAGACGATATGGGGTAGGAGCCACTCCTGTTAAAAAAAAATCTGCGATTTATAAATAATTAGAGATTAATTAGATACAATATGAACATGTAAAGTCATTAAAATTGTGAACACCACATCTAATTTTTAATTCATAAATTAAATAATTATGTAAATTTAGAAAAAAAAAACTGTGAACTCAATTCAACTCGATTCCTTCTAGTCTTTCTCTTTAGCACTTGGCAATCCCCTGCACTTGACGATAAAGTTTCATAAATCATATCAATAGCATATCAATCGATGCGTCATTTTCAATAGCAAATGCAATAAAAGTTATATCAAGATGCGTAAAAAATAGATAGATAGATTCAGAGAGAGAGAGAGAGAGAGAGAGAGAGAGAGAGAGAGAGAGAGAGAGAGAGAGAGAGAGGGATAGAGAGCTGCAGCAGCAACAAGAGCAAGAGCGTGCGCTATAATTATTTATGCAAGCAGTAAATGCAGTCAGCAGCCGCATATTAATTGTATGACGATGTCATTAATGTTTATCGTTGCATAAAATTATAGATGCGCTCTTTAGATAGCGCTAATTAAATAATTAAATATGCTTTAGGCCATGGCCAGTCAGCGGATTTATGTGCGCCATCCATCAGCAGTGCCAATTATTGCTGTAAATATATCACAATATTCGCATAAAATTCGCAGTGCCACGCCCACAAGGCTTCAACTAGCTGCAGCAGCAGCTGTTGCAAAAATAAAAATAAATAAATAAAAACTTTATGCGTCATTTTATATCCATTTTTATTTGTTTATTTTTTTTTTATTTTTTGGAATGCTCGTCAAAGTGCTATTTGTATAAAATGAAACTGAAATATATACGTGTATATAACTAAAATATAGGGAATAAAATATAAACATAAATCAAGTGTCTTTGTTGGGCTTAGCTTGGGCCAACGGTCGTCAATGCTTAGATGAGAAAATAATGCTGCAAAAATGTAATTTATTAGCTTTTGCAGCTCCTCGCTAATCAGGTGCAATGGCCCTTACCTTGGGATCCGCCTGCTTCCAGCAGCGATGCAGCCAAAAGGCGCGCTCGCACTTCGTGTCGCCCTTGGGATAGAGACAACGCTTGCCCATGTTCACCGCAATGTCGTGCATGGAGTCGGGCAGACGGTCGAGCAGCTTCTCCAGGTGCACCTCGCCATCCTCGTGCAGCACGTCGGTCTCATCAAACACACAGTACATGTAGCATTTGAGCTTCTCGTCCTCGTGCACTTCCCCATCGCTGAACTCCTTAATTGCCGCTGCAAACACAAGTTGAGAGTCGAGGCGAGAGTACAGTGACAGATGGCAACAGCTTGTTTGCATTTGTCCGGCATCCAGCTCGGCTCAAGTCTGTTGGCCCAGCTTATGCTGCTTCTTTACCACCTGTACTCACCTTCAGTCACTCCAGTCTTGCCCACACAGCTGTCATGCACGGGCTGCAGCTCCTTAAGCAACTCCGGCGGAGGATACTTTCGCATATAATAGAATAATAACAATAGAATAATAGAAATATCTAACAAAATGCGCTTCAGGCAGATGATGATTGTTAGTTTTCCACAAATATACAATTCGCATTTAAGCTGAAAGCTTATGCGAAAATTCTTTATTATTTATATACCCTTTCTTTTTAGAATACCCACAGTTTATTGATTTTTCTCTAGGCTTGAATTGACATCTAGTAGAAAATTATAGTTGAGTTTATTTTTATTGAATATATATTCATATTTATTGAGCAAGAATACGGGAAACTCAACTTGTGTTAATATATAAGCTCTTAAAAAAATATTGAGGCTTTTCATCGGAGTATTATATATATATATATATATATATATATATATATATATATATATTCATTTGCACCAAGAATTATTTTGTATATAAGTTTTAAAACTCATATGAATCAACTCATATTTCCATATATAATTATTTAATGGAGGAGAGTTCAACAAGAATTGGATACTTGTCAAAGAATTGAGCTGCATTTAAACACATAAATATGTTATGAAGCATGCAAGTCGACAACTAAAGGTAGGTACAGTAAATCATCGCTATACCAGCCTTGGGGCAAGGCATTATAAGGAAGAAGAAAAAAGTAGATGCACTCATTTGATGTAGCTTACCCTACATCACCTCCCTACGTGAATTTCTTTCTAGCTGCTCTTCATTATCTCAACTTGTGATTTGGTTTAACTTGTCTTTGCCGACAGCGATCTGGCGCTGCTGCTACTGCTCCTGCTGCTTACCGTTTCATCGCGTCTCAGCTCGGCTGCCCAGATGCCACGCCCCATCACAGAGCATAGCAGTAAAATGTGGAAAATGTTAATGGTGGCACGCAGCGACATGATGCTGCTATACAGCTGCTGCTGCTGTTGCTGTTGCTGTTGCTGTTGCTGCTGTTGCTGCTGCTGCTGCTGCTGCTGCTGCTGCTGTTGCTGTTGCTGTTGCTGGTGGTCAAGTTGCAACGTGACAACGCCGTTCAAGTCCAAAGTAGCGTTAAGCTGCGGAAGCACGTGAGACGCAGGATATCTGGGATCAAGGATTTAGTGCCGCACACACACATACACAGGGTACGGTCAGCCACTACGGACGTGCAGTCAAGGGGATTAGCCGACGAAATTGAATGACTTTAGCAGCCAAATGGAACTGCAACAGCAACTGCAACTGATACTGCGACAGAGCCAAGTGGCTAGTGGATGTTTTATATAGCCGCAGCCAGTGTGTGGGGCGAGCTGCTTGATCTGTGTAATTAGCTGTCATTAATTACTATGCTCGGTCCCATAATTAAGCCAGCCGAAACGTGGCCAGCAATTTGTCAATCAAAGAGCACTCGGCGCGAGGCGCGAAAATACATGGCTCAAGCCGGCAATACGCCATGTTGGCCAAGATGGCGACCAGTCGAAATGGGTGCGTGTCATGAGACGCCGGCAACAAGTTAATAACAATAACAACAAAAGCAACAACAACAACAGCAACAACGGCACGCATAGGGCTATTAAATATAATGCGAATGCCAGGTAGCTCCGTCCCGTAACCGCAACCCATCATTTGTTGCCACACGAAACGCGTTAATTACGGGTCCGGTGGACATTGCAATTTTATTTTCCTTATTTCTGTTGTTTTTTTTTTCGCTCCCACATTCATTAATTATTATGCAAGCTAAGCGCTGGGCAAAACTTTTGGTTGGCTCTCAGTCCCAAGTTTGCTGTCTCTCTCTCTCTCTCTCTCTCTCTCTCTCCACCCACTCTCTCTCTCTGTCTCGCCCTTATTCTCTTTCTCTCTCATCCTTTCCCTCTTTCCCTGCCTCTCTCTCTTTCTCTCTCTCTCTCTCCCTCTCTCTCGGTTAGGCATGAAAACTCAACGTATCAAATTAATTTTTAATAGCCCGGCCCAACCCTCCAACTCCTCGAGTCTCGCCAAATAATAGATTTAAACGAGGCGCACAGCAACTTTTTAGGTGGGCGTCTGGCCATGCATTGTAATTAAAGTTTTTGACTTTAGTTTTGGGGGTCAGTGGAGCTGCGTACTGGCCTTCAAATAATACGCACAAAGGCGCTGCCAAGCTGTAGCAGCAACAGCAGCAGCAGCTAGGCGTCACTCCTTGTCATTCTCATGTTTGCCATAATTGCGCAATGTGTTGAAGGCATTTAATATGGCAGCAGCAGGAGGGCAAGCTATGTGAGTGTGTGTGTGTGTGTGTCTGTGAGTGTCTGTGTGTGTGTGTGTGTATTGACATGTGACACTTGCAAATTAGATGCCGGCAGGCGAACAATGTTGCCTATGATGTTGCATGCCATTGTTGCATACATGTGCAAATGCAGATGCTTAACACACAAATGAGTCTGTGTGTGTGTGTGTGTGTGTGTGTGTGTTGCACAACTTATTGACACCTTATTTGCGCTCACAAAACGCACAACTCGTTTTGTGGCTTGCACATGCAATTTACATGTGTAATTTTTCGGCCATACAAAAGTTGCAGCTGCTAACCGCAGTGGCAGCATCAGCAGTAGTCGCAACAGCAGCAGCAGCAGCGCAACGACAGTTACATCATTGTCAGCAGCAGGACAAGCCAGGATGACAGAGGACAACTTCGTTAAACGAACTGCAGCATTTGTGCAGCTTGTCAGCTGGTCGCTCCATGCAATGTTGCCCAGCTAAATTTGAATAGCGCGCGTTTGTTGCGGCCATTTGTATGGACTCTAGTGGTTTGCTGCTGCCGGACATAATCGATTTACAGTGTTGGCCAGGCCCGTCTACGCATTTCACCAGCATGCAGCCCAACGCCCACGCCCCACAAAAAAATCAAGGCAACAAAAAAAAAAAAAAAAAAAAAGCTGGAAGCTGAGTAGTGTATTGCAAAAGGGATGACACTGCGTGGGCAGGATGGGAAGCAGAGGACCTGTTTACGGCTCCAATGAATTATAATTAATGATTGCGGCCTGGGCGGCGGCTTAGCTTTTAAAATTTATAGCCGGACCAGTCCGACCGACTGCTGGAGCATAATAAATTTAAATTAGCACTAGGCAAATAAAATACGCACAATAAATAACTGTCCAAGGTCAACAATTTTTGGGCAGCAACTGCGCCGGGCCAAAGGGTATGGCCATTTGATATGAATTTAACATTTTATTGCTCATTATTATGATATATATATATATCTGTATAACCAGGTCAGGCACGGTACGCTGCTCATTTTTGAGTTTGCCATGGCTCAGTTTTTCTCTTTTCTCCATATTTTTTTCTACCTCCACATTTTGCTTAAAGAGCCGCTCAAAGCAATGCAACTTGCATCATTAACATATTCACAGTCTATTAATTTTCAGCACACACACACACACACGCACACTCAAGTCTCGAGTCGCTTAAGTCTCGCTGTCGACTGGCTGCCCGTTCAGCCTTTGGCAACATAATTAGAAACTTTTGCACTTAAATGCAAGCTGAGTGCATGCGGCCAGTCGAATGAATGCATTAAGCCAAAGTACAAGCCAAGTACGCGTTAGCAATGTGCCATAATAACTACAACTATATGAGCTGGAACCCACCACGCACTCGCCTCCCCTCCCTTTTATGAGGCGCTCTTAGTGCTATGCTTATAATGTTAAGTACTAGCTAGTTACATGAAAGTCGTAATATGAGCAAGATTTTTCTACGTTAAGCTGCAGTGCTAACAAGTACTTACATATATTGGGGATATCTTAAAAAAAAAAATAAAAAATAAGCTTACAAAATTCGACAACTACATTACTTTCATTACTTTAGATCATGATTTAACCTTACATTTATATATTCTTCGTGATTATGTTTTACCCTGGGCATCTGTACAACTCGAAAGTTAAAAGCTTTTTGGGCATAAGCCTTATTATTATATTTATATAAATTCATATCATTATCATTATTATAATTATTATTTATCAATCATCAAAATCAATATTATATTTGGTATCAGAGACATGATGCTAGGCATCATTGTCATTGTCATTGTCATTGTCATTGTCATTGTCATTGTCATTGTCATTGTCATTGTCATTGTCATTGTCATTGTCATTGTCATTGTCATTGTCATTGTCATTGTCATTGTCATTGTCATTGTCATTGCCATTGCCATTTTCATTGTCATTGTCATTGCCATATTCATTCTTATTATTTTTCTTATTATTATTGTCATCATCATTTACCAGAAGCCTCCGCCACTCGGCTCTGTGTCGGACAACACACGCAGTTTGACAAAGAGATTTGAGCTCACAACTCTAATGACAGTTCACTTAGACATTTCATCTCATCATCCCATTTACCAAGAACTGCAAATAGCCTACAACAACTTTCCTTAATGGTTCTTTAGTTTTAGTTTGACCTAACCGAAACTCAACCCGTCAACATAGCTCACATATTGCTCTCCAAATATTTGCTGCAGTTTCTCTCTCTCTCTCTCTCAGTCTCTACCTCTCTTTTAACTCAGTTTGTCTTACTTTTTCAAAATATTAAATCTTTTAATATCTACTGATACGGGCTAAAGTGTGTCAATTAAATAAACTTTAGCAATTATTGAGCAGAATAAGTCTACGATGTTTTGTCATGGGTTTAAATGGCTTTAAGATTCTTCCTATCCCACTTGTCACTCAATATGAAATTCGATTGTTTTTTTGGTCTATTTCTGGCCAAACTAAAAATGATTATGTGATTTGACCTCATTTCAGTGCACTGTATGCCCTGTGCTGTGACGACACACACGGCGAATTGTTGCAATTTAAATACGCGCCCACTTAACTTTATGCATGACCCATAAAATTGGTCATATATGCATAATATGGCATGTCATTAAAAATTAATTAAGGGTAAAATATGTGCAGATGACTTTTACGAGAGTTTGGCGCGAGTCGTTAAATAGTCGGCTGATAGCCAATGCAATGCATCAAAAATGAATGTCATATACATACGTACTTATACATATGTAACTGTGTATATATTTAACACAGCTTTTTAACTGTCCTGTTTGAAAATTGAAAGCTCCAGGGCTACAGCTCCAATGTCCAATGGGACAGATGGCAGAGGGCAACTTGGCAGATGGGCAAAGGGTTGCGGTCCCCCGCAGCTATGTCATTGATATTCATGAGCCTTGGGCGTTTGAACTTGACAGTGATTAAGATTTGACTGTCCTAACCAAAACAGAGTAGGAAAAAACGAATTAAGAATGCTGCAAGCTTAACTGCACGACTAGTTGCTGTCCTGTAAACGGCAGTGTAGAAGTAAAGGGCATGATAAATGGAAAAAATGCTTTCGCGATTCGAGTCTTTTCTTGTGAAATTCAAGATTCCATTCATTCTAATTTCAAAGCGCTCTTTACATGGCGCATTCAATTGTGCGCGGCTCATGCAAATTGCGAGTTATTGATACCCCTGCTCGCCTTCAGAGCAGGGCATACTGAATACGAAAAAAAAGGCTGCTGGTATTCGCTTTACAAATGTAAATTAGACCGCCATTTTTTGCGCTGTGGCAGATATTTTAATTTAGTCTGTAAAAATGACACGGCCGCAAACAAAAAGGCGCTGTGATATTTGCCCTTTGTTTTGTTTGGCCAGGGCCAAGCATCTGGCCATCTTTAGCCTTTTTTGGCTTTCTTTTCTATTGTTGTTGTTGTTGTTGGTGGTGGTGGGGGTGATTTTCAAGTGAAAAGCGCGGCTACATCAAAAGGGTTTGGCTGTGGGTATGGAAATTTTTGTGCTGTCGAATTTTTATGCGAAAATGTCAAGCGGCTAGCGCAAACAAATAAAAACAAGCAGAAGTGTTACAATCAGGACTGCTCGACTAGAAGATATCCTAAGTCAATTGCAGGCTAACTCTTCCCTACTTTTTCTTTTACTTCATGTATCTATTGCTTGAAATAGGTTTAAGAATAGGGGCGGATGGTATATGAAATCTGCAAAATTTCAAGTCTCTAGGGAATCGGATACTTCAAGAGACAGATACTTAGACTTAGAGAGATGAACATTACTGTATTGACTTAGTCAGTTGTTCTGATCAAGAATATATTTCTGCCACGCCTCCTTCTGCCGGTTACATACATTTTGATAAAACCAACACGATCTGCAGCCCCAATTTCAAAAGGGTTCAGCGAACAAAAAAGCAAAAAGAACAGAAAAATTGTAATAAAAACCCAAATAAAAGGCAAATGACGGCAATTTAATGGTTCAGACGCCAAAACAATAGTGTTGTTGTTGCTTGCGGCTGAAAGAAGTATGTAATGTGTTTTTGAAAGCCAAAGTTGGCTGATGCTGCTGCTGTTACCTATGAAGTTTTTTTTTTTTTTATCTGCTCGCTGCAGCTGGGCCAAAAGTTGTCGTTGCTTCGGCAGCTGCAGCGAGCAGCGTACAAAAGTAAACTTTAATTATAGCTGGACAGCAGTGCTTCTAATGAATGTCCCCTCCCCAACAGAACTACTCCACTTTTCAGCTCTCTGACTGTGTTTTTTATTTGCACGAATTTGCCTTATTAAAACTTTTCGTCAACTTGCGATTCTGACGTTCCTCTTGGTCTTTAAGCTTGTCTCGTTGCCATAGATTGCTCTTCACCCTGTATACTATATAATATATATGTATGTATAAGTATATATAGTACTTATATATTTATTTGCATGACAACAGCAGAAAGCTAAAAATTTAATTAGATTTAAATTCTTGAATGTCTAATGCGTTGCCTTACGTTGTTCATGTCTCTACCACCCTCTATCTCTTTCTGTCTCTCTCTCTCTTTTTCTCTCTTATTTTTTTTTTTTTTTTTTTTTTTTGGTGCACGGAAATTTGTCTTTACAAGATTTTTGCGTTGCCAGCCCAGAAATTGTTTAATTAAAAGTTTTGTGTCGCTCTTGTTGTGCTTTTTATGAACATGCTCTCGGTTTCGTTTCACTTAATTTTTTTTTTATTTGCGTCTGTTATTTTATTTATTTATTTATTTATTTTTTTTTTTTTTTCTGTAATGTGTTGCATCTTTAAAGAGATACGCTGCAGCCAGAAAATAGGCTACGTAAAATGATTAAAATTAATTTCATTCCACTTAGCTCCAGCTCTCGGTTAGGTATCCTATTATTATTAATTTTATTACTAAATACCTTTTCATTGAGCCGGGGTCTTTTGTAATTTTAATAAGCAGCCATTCAAGTTTAAAGTGCTTAGATTTTAATTAAGTCAACAAATGCACATCAAAGCCAACAAACTGGAGCCCACGCACCGAACACTCTGTCCTGACAACATGATTTTAATTAATTAATAAGCAACACACAATGGAATGAGCTGGCAGGCAGTCTATTCCATTCTATTGCCTATCAGTGGAACTAGACAAAGCCAGACAATGTCTCACATATATTTGCAAGTAATTAGCATGTGAGTAAAACTATTGCAAATGTGAATCCTTGGTTAAGTCCTGCAACTCATGATGGAAACTCAATTCAAATGGAATGCTAGACTTGAAATGAACTAGGAATTCCAATACTATGCATGACGGGAAATCAAAAGAGAAGGTTGCATACAATAATTGAGCGTTAACAATTTCGATGCAGTCTGGGAAAAGCATTTTCCGGGGCCATTTTCTTTGACAAGGCGTATTAGAAAACGGTTTGGCCATCAATTGATGTAGCCGAACATTGAGCTGAGATGTATTCAAAACACAGGCAATAATAAATTTACAGTTGCAGATATTTGATTGTTTTTGGATCGGTCAAAGGGCACCCACAGAGCCTGATGGTTGGATTGGCGGAGAAAGCCCCAGACGAGAAATATTTGCTTTTTTATGTAGCACTTACAATGCGCAATGGAAAACCTAAAAGCAATCAAAAAATGCCAAGCCCAGTGCACTGTGCAGAAAAAAGTAAAGCCTACATGGTGATAATGGCCGGACTGCAGCACTAACAAAAACTCCCACCTACACAGAAACAGACTCTTTCACACACACACACAGAGAGAAAGAGAGAGAGCGAGAGAGATGAATACACCTACACAAAATGGCAATAGAAAGTATTGGACAATTGGAAAAACCAGAGCCGAGCGAACCGCAGAGCCACAGCATAAACTTTTCTAGTCATCTTCATCTCAGGTTGACACCCATTTTAGTCCTGGGGCTTTTGCATCTGCCGCAAAACCTGTGCGAAAGGGAAACTAATGCAGAAGCCAATAGAGAGATAGAGAGCGAAACAGTAAACGAGAGCGAAGCGAACACACAAACAAATTAGCAAAAGGAGTTACCTAAGTAAGAAAACAAGTAGAGCCAAAATATATATGTGTCAACGGCATTCGAATACCCTTAATCAAGGCTATTAAGAAATATGTATAAAAAATAAATGAAATATAAAAATAATATAAATAGATGCCAACGAATATATTGTATTTAAATCTATAAATATTTGAATTGAATTGAATAGTATTTCTTATATAATCTACCTGTAAAGCTTTTATTATATACATTTTTAATTTGGCCTTCGTTTTAAAATAAAATATCATAATCTAAGGCATCTGTAGTATCATCAGCAGAGCAAAGCATAGTGGATTACTAAATTGAACTACCCGCCACTTGGGTAGGTGACAAGCACAAATAAAGCTTTTTAGAGGGTCGTTCGACATAGATATACATTGCCAGGAGGCGGAGAGTGTTGGCGTGGGCGTGGGCTGTTGGCTGTTGGCAACTGTACGACTGCCTTCCAAATGTGCCAAAGTTAATTAAGATCGAAATCAATATTGGCCCTTTAGCTAAAAGCATCAAACAAACCAACCGGGCACGGCGCCCGCCCATGGTCAATGTGTCTGGCGATTCGTTTCAAATGTGCGCCCGGGGCCATCAACAGCAACGTGCAACGTGGCCCTGTCCAAAACAACAACAACTATTACAGAAAAACGAAAGTGTCAAAGTGTACGAAGCAAAGTTCTGACTGCTAACGAAATAATTTCAGATATTTTGTGTTGCTAATTCGAATGCGGCGTAACTTGGCTAAAAAACCATCAGCAGTAGAAGCAGAAAAAGAAGGAGAAGCAGAAGAAGAGGAAACCGAAACGCATGTGCACATCTTTGATTTGGGTTCGGGGCCTGGGTTCTGTCTACTACAACTCAACTGTGTAATTTAATTTCCCTAAAGTTCGCTTGCTTCCCAGCACCCAGAGTCACTCAGTTGCGCCCATCGAAAAGAGAGAAAACCTTTTGTACTGCTAATTATATAACAAGTTCCTAGCATATCCTCTATTGTGCACATAATCATAAGAACAACTTTGTAATTCTAGTCATACGCTAACGAACAAGTTTCACCAATAGAAATAACTCAGACATAAGGCTATTGATGTGTACTTAATAATGTTGTGAAGCCTTAAATAAGCATATCAGATATTAACGACGTCCTTGGTAGATATTCTACTCTTTAATAAGGCTTGAATAGGTTTATGACTTATGAGAGATATCCCATCATTTCGCTCAACAGATCATTTCCCTGTTTAGCTTTGTATGTGCTTAAATATTGCCAACATAATCGTAGAGCGAATCGAGTTTAATTTGCGCCATAGCGCTCTGGAGACTGCTAGATTAGCAGATACCCTGAACCCTCCAAGCTGATATTCGAATGATTTCCCATTTTCAATGGTATAAATATTCGAGCGGCAGTGACCTTCGAAAGGCTGTGACCTTGAGGGGTCAGTGACCTTGAAAAGGAAAGGCGACGGAAGGGAAAGGCGAGAGAGGAGAAGGTTCGGGAGGGGAAAGGCGATGCAGTGGGAGTGATAGGAACGGCAGCGACTAGTGATGAGACAGGAGGAGACAGACGCGCTTAAGAATTTCTTTATTAGGGATGGGAGGGTAGATTACAGCAAAAATCGAAACTCTATAAAATAGATATGACTTTATATTTAAAATTTGGAAGCTCTAGCTCTAAAGGTGTAGGAGATATACACGGACCTAGAAAGTCTCTAGCTCTTATATCTTCTGAGATCGACGCGTTGATACATATTAACGGACGGACAGGGCTAAATCGACTCAGCTCGTCGCCCTGATCAAGCATATATAAACTTTTAACAAAACCATTATACCTTGATTTCTCATTGAAAATGGGTTCAGGGCATAGAAATTATTGAAAAAGCGTACTACCTCATCTATTGATAAGACGATTTATCACCTGACTGCAGTCGAGTCTGCCTTTATAAACCTTTAATACCTTTACATGTGTTAAATCTGTTAGCTAAATGGTTTTCCACGAACATAAATTGGCGATTTGTTGCGGCGTCTGGCATTAACATAATCCTGGCGATAATTGAAAAACACGTTTGTGGCCATGTTAATGCGCGAAAAAACAATTTATGTTAATAACAATAACAATTTTTGGCTTTACACGTTTATGGCAATTTAATGAACATTGCGTACGGCGTATAACACTGGCCAAAAGTATGCTTTTAGCCTGATAAGCGACTGGGCAACAACATTGTTGCCGCTTAACAATGTTGGCCAGGTTTATATAGATAGCCGCTAACTGGAGAGGCGCGGCGGGGCCCGCCGAAGCGAGCTTTAAGCGCTCTCTTATCAGACGCTTGCCGCAATGGATCGTAAAGCAGGGCAGCAACTCTGCTGGCCAACGTTTATGTGGGCCAAATCAAAATTAATGGCTAACCATAACTGGTGCACAAAGTTGCAGCAAAGTCTCAAGTTGTCAATGCAGTTGATATAATTAGAGCAGGTGGACGGGGCAGCTGCGCTCATGAAATGCCAATAGACAGCCTGAAGTTGTGTGACTTGGCTACGGCTAAGTCTGGAGTCGCAGTTACTGCGACTGGCTGCTCCGGCTGCTGGTGCCAAGTTTTTAGCCTGAAATAAAATTAAAAGTTTGTGTACGTACCAAACAACCAGGGCCCCCTGCCCGTCCTTAGAGTGCCCACCAAACGTAAGCACCCGCCATGCGCTCAACCCAATTGCTTTTAAATGCATAAAATTTGATATTTTATGTGGACGTGGGCGGGGAGGCTATTTCCCTGCAGCGTTTACAGCGCCAGCAGCAACAGCAACAACATCAGCTTGCTCGCGCAATCTCTGCACCACATCCCCATCCGTGTGTCCCTCTGCCACGTCCTTAGCGCCTTCATATCCCGTGACAATTGCAACCGGAAACGCACATAAATGTTGGCAACTAACTCGATTTTGTAGCTGTTGCTGCTGCTGCTGCTGCTATTGTTGTTGTTTGGTGTTGTTGTTGTTGTTGTAAAATATGGCAACGACATTATTGCTGCTGTTTGTTGTTTGCTGTTTAGCTGAGAGTGGGTGAGCACTCTTTTCTCTTTTTTGAGGAAAACAAAGTATAATAGCTATCTCATTCGGTTGGTAGCCTTGACTGACTAGTTACCGCTAAGTTGATATGGATTGACTGTGATTTAAGCTGTATACAAACTATGAAGCAATGTCGAGCTACGACATTATCTTGAGGGGAAAACTGCAACAGATCAACAAATCAATAGAGCAAAATACCGCATTCTCTATAAATCATAAAGCTCTCACAAATCTAAATCCATTAGGGGCTCTAGAAATGAAGAAGTTCTAGATATGAAAATTATTCATCGATAAGAAAAATGACGGTGATTTATAACTACCGTGGAATCCGGTTATAACGACTCCGCTCATAGCGACGAAAATTTTGGTCACCAGACAAACTTATATGAGCCAACTTATATGGTTATAGCGTCTTCCGAGTATAACGAAAGTCCCTTGAGCGTCGTTATAACCGTATTCTACTGTATGTATATCATATTATATGGTGTTTTGCTATATTTTAGATACCAGCTTCAAATTTAATAATTTTCTTATTTCTAGTTCACTGGTAATGTATGAAAAAGCTTTGCAGCTTTACGAAATTGACAAATATTCAAATGAATATGTAGATCATATGCTGAAAATGTCATTAAAGTCCGTTAGTAACATAAAAATCATATCAGTTATTATTTCATTTTTTAAATTTTCAATGTGTTTAACATTTTTATAGGTTTATTTTTTTTATTTTCGTTTCCAAATTGCACTATCATGGTCGCCTCAGTGACTTTGATTATTCAAATCAGTTTATTATGCCTATTTCGATTGATGAATATTAGTAAGCCATGCTAATAGTCGGCATTGTCTGACTAGTAGATTATATCCTAAGCACATCCAGTTATCATTCTGCTAGCAAAACCAATTCGAAATTAAATTGAATAACTTATTTTTCTTCATTCAAGCTAATGGTCAATATAGAGTTATGCAAGGCTTTCAGGTGGGCATAAGTGAACTTCCGTATATGGCCTCGCTGCGTATCAAAGGACTGGAGCATAACTCGAGAATAGGAGCAGGCATGTTTTGCCATGCGACTATTATTCGTAATCGTGTGCTCCTCACGTCAGCTTATTGTATATTTAAGTGAGTACAGCTGATTGAAGCCTTTGGCTTTTACTGTGATGTTATTTTCTGCAGTAGGAATCAAGACGATATACTAGTTGTAGTAGGAAACACGTACCTTAAGGGCATGAGTCATACAATGAAGGTGCTAGAGATCTCAGATTGGCGTTTGCATGGATTGTATAAATATGAAGGACTGCCATACGATATCGCAATGATCTTCACGGAGTCGGATATAGAACCCGTTGAGGGGTCTGTTGGCTATCTACCACTTAGTAAGGACGCAATAAAGCCGAATACCCACTGTCTATTGGCCGGCTGGGGTCAATCTAATCCTGTAAGCTTGAACCTTCTGTCACTTCTGTGTCGATAACAACACTGATCTATTGTTTTTCTTTTCTTTTTTCCTACTCTAGTCCACACAGCAAACTTGGTCAAATATACCACATGCAATATGGCTGCGGACTGTCAGCAAACTAGATTGTCATATGTACACTCGTGAGCCTGGTCTTATATGCACCAAAGCAAAGAAAAATATTGGGGCCGACTTCGGTAATATAGGGGGCGCATTGGTGTGCGACTATAAATTTTATGGTATCAGCAGCCAGGTGGCTAGTGATAGCTCTTTAGCCACGTTTACAGAAGTACGTGCATATTCCAAATGGATAAGAGCGGCCATGTATCTCCACTTCAATGGGAGCCGGAATGGGATTATGGCACTTCGATCGATTTTTAGCCAGAGGCCACTTATTTTGGCCATCAGCATTTATGTGGCCACCAAGTGATATTGTTGGCTGACGCTATAGCCGTCAATGTGTATGATTCCGATATATGTATGCTTTTGATATTAATGTATTTTTCTATTTTTGTACATTAATTTTTTTTTTTACATTTTTACTATACCTTGAGCCTAGGGCCCATTGAAGCCATTGCAAGTGAGTGTGATGCTTGCTATGTACGCTATAAGAGTAGTGTAGAACGATTGAAAAAATTATTGTACACTACTTAAAACAGCTAAAGATGTCAACAACAACTAGATATTAAGAGTATTTCACAAGTACTTTTAATATTTTTGGCACACACACTTCAAGCTCAAAGCCTGAGTAAAAGTTATCCCTAGGTAAAACACTTTTAGCGCTGACTGTTGCATGTGACACACACACACACACACCCACAGATGGCATGTGCCGCCATTTTGCAGTCTGTGAAAACTCAGATGTGTTAACAATGCGCCAATAATAAGGAGGAAGCCAAGTTAATTGGCCAACGGCAGCAATGGCCATCAAATTACTGCAGAGCAGTTCATTAAAATGGTCCAAAGTGTGCATAATTCTCGAATTAAAATTCAAAAGTTTGCCATGCCAAAATAATGGACTTGCGAGCCAATCTGTTGCCAATAGTCAAAAGCTCATAAATTTCAAATGCAACAACAATAACAACAACAACAACAGCCATCAACATATGGCCATAGTATTGAAAGAGCGGCAACAAGCAAGAAATTGGCATTTGCCGCAGTTGTTGTTGTTGCTGTTGCTGTTGCTGCCGTTGAATTGTGGCATGCATTGTTGCTGGTTTATGAGAGCTCAGCTGCTGTTGGGAGGCATTGGGATTGGGGTTCGCATTGGGGTAGGCTCCTCCTGCTCAACAATAATAGTAATAATCATAACGGCAACAACTTTGCGCCAAAAAGTGCCAAAAACATTTCATTGATTTCATGTGCCGTCGTCGCCTTCTTCGCATCGTCGGCGGCTGTTGCAATAATTTTCAAATTTTCATTTGGCCTCGGCGCCTTTTGAGAACACAACACAGATGCTGCCCCCAACGCTCCACTTGCCTCAAGTGTTAAGGCGTAGCAGGCGCAATAAGGCTACACATACACACACACACACATACAGACACCGCGCCCCTCCCCCGTTTGAGGCGTAACTGAAAAGCGATTTTTCTTTTATGCCGAATTTTGTGAATTATGTGGCAGCAATTGTGTTCTGGGTTCGATTTTTGGCTCTTTGTATTGAATGCCTGGCCCCAAGGCGAGCGCTTATTACCAACGAAGTGAGAGTGAGAGAGTGAGCGTGAGAAAGAGAGAGAGAGAAGGAGCAAGAGTAAGAGGCAAGCAATGCCAAGTGTTGCAATGTGGCGCATAATTAAGTTGACCAAGGCGTTTCGGTAATTGGTTTATTATGTAAGTGGCCTTAGGTGGGCCCCAAAACTTGGCCTATTGTTAGCCTTCACCCACGCAGCCGCCGCTGGGCTGTGTGCCGGGCATAATGAGTTGGATGGAGTGGATAGCTCAAGGCACGGCCTTAGCGCCACAATTTGCACAACTATTTAGAAATAAATCAAATACGATTGCTTAACTCGAGAATGGCTCAGCTAGAAATGACCCTGACATAAGCTCTTAGAAATTTATCCAATATTAATATATATCCTGGAGTATTGAGTCAAGTCAATCACCAATAAATTTATCAGGCGGAAGAGCCAAAGCTTTAATTAAAGATTTGTAAGATTTTTGATATATTTTTAATAAATTGTTTTCTTAAAGGTTAACCGTTCTAATAAACTTCCTCAGCCATTAAATCATCATTAACATCATCTTCAACAATTGTTTCGCTTTCATGTAATTGCTTAAGACAGTAGCATGAGTTTTGTATTTCCACAGAATTGAGTTGCATCATCAATTAGTTGTTCAGGACTTAACAATCAGTTTCTTGCCTGTGGGCACTTCTCTATTTATTTTCAATTATAACGCATGCCACTTTGTAATGATGCTTTATTATTTGCGCTGCATATTGCGAGTGTTTTGGCATTTGATGGGGATGGGGGAATTCCTTTCGTTCTATTCTTTTCCTGCTACGTCCTGCGTCGCTGGTGCTGTGTGTTTTATTACATGCCAAACATTTTTCATATTTTCCGCATTACTTGCATTTATGTATGAAGCAGCCTGAACTACACACACACACACGCACACACACACACACACACAATGTTATCTTAGCGCTTCCGGCTGAAAGCATTTCTTAGCACTCTCTCTCTCTCCCGCTCGCTCTATCTGTCACACTGTCTCTCTCTCCCTGTTTCCTTCGTGGCGTTTTTCTGGCATCATCAATGGGCCAACATGACCACCAAGTTGTCTTGGAAAATGGTCAAAAAATAAATGGATGATTGAATGAAAACCCCGCCAGCTGGCAAAGGCAAAAACTCAAGCAAAAAACTGGCCAACAGCAAAAGGCCAAGTCATCGTCTTTAAAGCCAATGTTGGCTGCGCCAATTTCCGGCTCTCTGCCTCTACTGCTGCTGCCTCTGCTTCATCTACTTGGCCAACTAACTGCAGCAGCCGCCAAATGCCAGCGTCTTGCATTCATTGGGCCATAAGCTTCAAATTTGTGTGCCCCGCTTCAAATCCACTCAGTTGGCCAACAGCAAAAATTGTCTGCACCAATTTGGCTGCATTCTTCTTCTTGACTCTGTCTCTCCCCCCTCTCTCTATCTCTCTCTCTGTCTCTGTCTCGAGCAGGCCGCTTTATTAAATTTCTTCAATTTCTTTTCAGACTTCAAGTCTAATTTTTAAATGTGCGAAACTCAAATTTAACTTTACGTTTAGCTGCGCCAAGTACGAAGACCGCGTGGAAAAACCATGGTCATTACGAAGCTTGTTTCTCCTGCCTCTATTATTACATACATAAATATTTTCTTTTCTATTTTCGAATACAGCTGTAGAGGGCATTTTAATTTTATCAAGGCAAGTCTAACGCATACGAAAAGCAAAGAGACAGAGAGGCATATAGAATATAGAGGCAATATGTTAGACTTGATTGTTGAGTCCCTTAGCTCCTGATTATTAAAGAAATAGTTAATAGTCAATTAAACATTTGCTCTACAAAGAACTTCAAGAGGTTCTGGTATATAAAGTGAAAGAGAGGAAGAAAAAGAACAAAGATTCCAGAAATTCTGATTTGGATATGAATAAACCTTTTAGATTTGCCTATATTGGCAATTCAGCTTAAAAAAAAGCTTTTTGAGCATACACAATTTTATATTCTTCCCCTTCAGCCACAACCCGGTTTTCTATATGCCTACAAAACGATCTGAAATCTGGCTAGGAAATATATGAATGTACAGGGTATTCACTGTTTTGGCATTCGCAACGAACATTGCTCCCATATATATATTTTGTGTGTTGTTTTTGTGCTCGTTGTCATCTCGTTTGCCTGCGCCTTTGCCGCCTGCAACGCGCCTTCGGGGATAATTGAAATTGTTTGCGCAATTTTACACTCCAAAGGCTAATGGAGTAGTCGACCGAGTCCACTGGTCGACTAACTGTACTGAAGCGAGGCCAACAAGGCAACAAGGCAGCAAGCTGGCTCGGCCAGTGGTCTCGGTTAGCCTACAAAAGTGCCAACAGCAGATCGGGGGGGACATCTGATGTTTCACAAAGCAAAACAGTGCCCAAGGCTGCGCCGCCAGCAGTTGCCAATGAAATGTTAGGCAAATTGAATTTTGTGCATTACAAATGCTTGACAAATAATTTCAGTTAGATAACAACTCATAACAACTCAACTAGAGAGCAAAGGCCAAAAGCTGACCGCATTGTGGGCCATCTCTTGAGATCCTTTCTGCAGTGCCTGCCAGTCCTTAATTAATAAAAAAAAAAAAAAAAATAGAAGTAGAGCGTTTCAAGAATGCATCAAATGCAGACGATTTTGACATTCATTTGCCTACACTTCGACTAAATGAATTACAACTTAATATTTACCGAAATCCAAAACTCAAAATAGCTGAAGAATTTAGCTTGGTTTTCGTTTGGCCTTTTACTAAATGAACAATAATATCGAAGAAAAATATTGCTCGCTCACAAATTGCCTGAGCTTCCTCCAGGAAAAAAAAACGTACGGTTGCGTTACAACAAAAATCAAAAATTATGAAACATACATACATGAAACTAGAGACAGAGATTCTAGCTAACATTTTCGAGACATTTTTGATAACTGAAATTGGATTAAATTTTTAATTGATAGCATTTAAACTGTTATTATTTAATATTGCTCAATCGGGGCGTTACTTAAAGGGAGCTACAAAACCAACTAGATCGACTCAGCTTGTAGTCCTGATCGAGGATATATTTTATATGGATATATCCTCGATCGGGGTTACAAGCTGAATCTGTAGGCCTTTTTTCCTTCTACCTCCATGCATTAGTTCTAGTTAATAGTTCCCGAAATAGGTCTCTAGTATGTTGTCTCTTAAAAATGCTTATTATTCGACTATATGTCAGATAATAAAATGTCGATTTTTCTGTTCCAAAAAGCCGCTGTGAAAGATCTGAACTGAATACAGATGTCTAGAAGCAGTTACCGGAGGAGTGACACCATTATGATTAAGAGAGTTAATATAGATATTTCACGGCACTTTAGCATAAACTTTTATCACTACCTTGTTAGCCAGTGTAATTAGAAAGCGAACTTTGCATCATACAACTAGTTAAGCTGATAAATAAAATTTTGCAAGTACAAAACATTTGCTGAAATAGTTTTACTATTTTCATCAGACTATTTTTTTGTGTTGGCTGTGGAAGTCATTAAAAACAAAGCACGCATAGGAAAGGACAATAGACATATCTGAGTGTATGCGGTGTGTGTGTGTGTTGATATGTGTGCCTGATTGGAATGCAATTAAAATGCCTGTCATTGAGGTGGCATGCATCAAGTGAAAGAGCACGACACACACGGCCTTGGTAAGTGCTTTGCGGGAGCAGGAGTCGGGGAGCCGAGTGGGCGGGGAGCCTTATGAATATTAGAAGTGCTTTTCACACCTATAACAAGCAGACACAACAGTCTGTTTTTTTCTTCTTCTTTAATATTTTGTTGTTGTTTGTGCACGCATGACGCCTGCAAATAAAACAGAAATTACAGCTCATTAGAAAAATGAAACAAAAATGTAAATAAAAAGGGCAAAAAAGAAGAAGCAAACTTGCTGCGGGGCAGCAGCAGAAAGTGGCAGCAGGAGCAGTAAAAGCAAACAGCAGGCGGGCGTAAAAAGGATTCAACAACAGGATATGCCAAGGCAGACGACGAGTGAAAAATGTAAATAAAATATTGCACAATGTATGAGGAGGGCTGAGCGGGCGGCTGGGTATGGGTATAAGGACTGTGGGTGGCTGGCAGCCACTTGAGCACGTTGTCAAGGGTGTCAGGGTGTTGGCTGTCTGTCTGTCTGTCTGCCGACAGCAATAGCAACAGCAGCAGCAGCAGAAACTGTGGCAACAACAACAGCAGTCGGGACACATTATGCGTCGTTTAAATAGCCATAAATCTTGCATAAAAACGCGCTCCCAGAGAGAGGGACAGAGCGAAAGATGAGACAGAGATGGGGAGAGAGAGCAAACTTGACTGCAACTTTAATATGAAAATCTGTTTGGGCAGGACTAACGATGACAACGCCCCGAACGTCCGGCGCCATATTTGCAACGCTAATTTAGCAGCAAGTCAGCAGATTGCGCCGTGGATCAGGGCCAGGCGAGAGCTGACAAGCCAGAAGGCCAGCCAGCGAGCTAACGGGCCATCAGGCGCCATTAAAAACTTGCTAGAAAATTAACTTGACCAGGACGCAGGATGTCAAATTGAATTTGCCAAGGACCTCAAGGCGCTGCGCCATCAATATGAACTCAAAGGGATCAGCGTTAAATGTTGCACGCAACGCCAACGCCATCCATCTTACTTAATGTCAACTGCAGCTAGCTTCGACTTCCTTCTCTTCATATAGCAACCAATCCGCCCAGTGGCTCATTATGCGACGACAAAGCAACTATTACTACATATACCATATATATATACTATTAAAAGCCAGCAGCAGCAGGACTTTCACGCTTTTATGATTTGCTAACGACACGAGTTTCAGACCGTTGGCTGCTGTTTAAAAATCAATTTCGCTGCCGCTGGCAGCATTGCAGCGTTGCAGGCACGCCCCCTTTTTGGGCGCATGCCACCCTCGGCCATGTCATCTTCTGTTTATATTCTTGTCATGTCACTGGCTGCAACAACGCCTCCTACCTCAAATCGCAGCCACATCAGCAGCAGCAGCAGCAGCAGCAGCAGCAGCAGCAGCAGCAGGAGCAGCAGGAGTCGGAGCAGCAGCAGCAACACAACAAAAGCCAATAGCCGTCAACATGACGTTACGGGTCGCTCAGCTTCACGCCCCAGCTAGCGTTTGTACCTGGTCCACTCTACCCTGCTGCCGTTGCCGCTGCCGTTGTCCTCCCCCTCGCGCCAATCCCTGACATATTCTAGCCAAGCCGCCTGCTGGCATGCGTCAGGTGTGCCATTTTAATAAATTATGCATCCTGCTAAATGCTTAAACAATTGAATTTTATATTTACATAATATGTAATATGCTGTGACATCATTATGCAAAGGAGGCGTGGCGCATGGCCCACTGAGAAGAAGGAGGAAGGCAACGCCAAGGCGAACGCTTGATTGAATTATGTTTCGTGCTGAGTGGCATCCAAAATATGACGCAAAGTGTACCCAGAGCAAAAAGGGTGAGATTGAGAGTGAGATGGAGGGGTGAGAGGGGAAGTAAGGCTTTGTGTCTGTATTCATTACAGTCTTAACTCTTTACAGTATTTAAATTATATACTAAATGTAATTAAGCGGAGTTCCGCAGCACAAATTAATCATTGCGAACATTGTGAGCTTCAACTTTCGACAGTTACTTAAGGAAAGTAAAAATTTGTTAAGCTTTTGCTAACTACAAAGAGTTGGAGCTGCGAATACAGCGAAGCTTTACAATATATATTGTATTATGTATATGCTTAGAACTTAGATTTAAACCTAAGTGTTTAATGTTTAATTTTTAGATGCTGCTGCTGTGATGGAATTTCATAATCATATCAATGAATTAATCATGATGATGTTTTGTATCTAGAGCATTTGCAATCTTATGAATCTTAATTGACTCCCTGATATTTGGAGCATAAGGAACAATAAAGACCGTTATTTCATAAGCAATGGCATGAGTGTAGCATCCAAACAACTGAAATAGTATAAAATTTGGCTGCCTGTATTATATTGGCATTCCATTCCGTATCTTGTTTGGCCTTATATTTAAGAACAGCTCAAGGCGTATGCTCAACTCAGTAAACATATAAGCTTTTAGCATACTCCACTTGATAATTACCTTTAATTAATTGAATTATTTTTGTCACCCCCGAGTTAATCACAAATCAATTAACTCCTTTGGCAGCTGAAGCCACATCAAATTGGCACAAAAGGCAGTTAAAATTTGAGCCGAGCATTAGCCGAACCACAAATTGAACTAAACAAAATGATTTATGGCGGATTAAGGCGAATCTAATCACGGCACGACATACGGCAGAGCCAATATTACGTATACGCCGCATTATGTATACGCCAGTTGGTTAGGCACGTAGAGCCCGCAAGTGACAGAGCGAGCAGCAACTAGCTGATTGACTAAAATGATTGAATGACTGACTGAGTGCACGACTAACTGACTGACTGACTATCAGCGGCAGCACATTCATGAGCAAAGACTTAATTACAACAAAGCGCCACGTGACTGCCACATGTGCGTGTATGTGTGTGCGTGTGGATGTGGGTGTGGGTGGGAGGCTAAGCAGGGCAATCGGTTGGGCGGCGTGCGTTGGGTTCGACGTCTAATCAAAACTTTTATTTGCATGAAATTAAATTCAAGCAATTGCACTTAATTTGCCAAACAGCCCGAACAGGCGGCGGGCGATGGTAAATAAACAGGACGAGCGCCCAAAATACACACACACACACACACATATATATATATATATATAAAAGAAAAGATTTACGCAGTCGAGAGCGAGCGAGAAAAAAAAAGTGAAATTAAAAAGCAAGCAAGCGTAGGAATGGGGCGGGGGATGCGGGTGTATGGCCAAAGAGAAAGGCAAGCGAAAGAAGAAAAATTATGAGCACGCTGGAGAAATCTAAGATGCTAGCAGTAGCTGGGCGTGGCCGCCAGCGCCAGCCTTTTGAAGTAGGCGCACACACACACAGACAGACACGGAGACACACACATACAGAGACACACACACACACAGAGACACACTCCTAAGCATACACACACTCCAGACGCCCATAAATAAAGTATTTGATGTGCATGAAGTTAATGTCTTATTATACCCAAGTTGTCAAAAACAAGCAGAGTACCCCAAACACCCCAACCAGCTCAGAGCAGCCAAAGTAGTTAAACGCTGCCTGTTAAAGTCTGTTTAATGTGTGTGTGCGTGCGTGTGTGTGTGTGTGTAGGCGTGGACTTTATTAACTTGAGCTGAAGACGCGCTGTGGCAGTGCTCTGATTTGCCTAAAGAGCAGCCAGAGCAGCCAACGCAGCCTGCTTAATGATAACAAACTCAACACAAGTGATAACGCGTCAAATTACCAAAGGCGCACAAGTGTGCGTGTGTGTGCGTGTGTGTGTGTGAGGGTGTGTGGTAGCATATGCATGTGTATATCTGGTTTGTGGTGTGCAGCAGGCGTGGTTTGGTTAGCCACCCAGTGCCGTCGCGGGTGTTGTAAATACAATCAATGAATTTCAACTGGTTGTCTTAGCTTTGCATAACCCGAACCTCCTCTCCACACACACACACACACACATACCTTAGGCGTTACGTATGTGTGGGTGTGTGAAAACGAAATTAGGCAAATTTAATGAATTTATGCTGGTGGCGTCTCCTTTGTAATCCGAGTGCGCGCGCAGCAAAGTAAGTGACCTGCTTCCTTGTCTTTTAAGTGGCTTCACTTCTGGGCCTGAGCCGGTTGCCAGGAAATAGAATGTGAGTACGCTCTCGCTCTCTATCGGCCCTTCTCTATCTCCCTCCCTCTCTCTTTGTTTGCCTGTGCACTGAGTTTAGTGGACTAGCAGCAATTTGCTAACATTCGTTAGGCTATAAATGAGCTAGGGTGCTCCAAGTGTGTGAATGCGGCTGGTTAATGCCGCTCGGGGAGGTATTAACTGGAATAACATTTGCGGTCATAAGGATACGGCCTTTAAGCATGTCAATATATGATTTTATGACTACAAGTACAAACAGCTTCATACAATTCTAATTTATGGCTCTCATTCATTCTCATTTAAATTTTTATGATATTACAAGCATTTTCTACTTAGAATTTAAATAAAGAAAATATTTAAATCTGCTGATTATAGCTAACAAAAAATTAATATTTTTTGCAGTCAGCAATTCAAAAAGCAATTCCAAAAAGCAAATTGTTTTCTAGTCAGCTAATTTAAGAAATTACCCAACTGTCTGCTTACGTCTGCTTAAAGGATTTCAAGAAATAAAATAAAAGACTTTCCGATCTAGCACGAACGACATAAACGAAAGGAAATTCAAAATACTTTTCAAAGACATTCATAATTTTTAATTGCTGAACACTCTGCGGAACCAAAGGACACATAAATTTAAACAGTTACACGAGTTGCGCGACGTATGCTGATTCTTGTGACCATTTTATCGAGTCTCCGGATGCGCAGCAGAGTTGTGGGTCTATAACGATGCCACATGAGATACCAATCGTCCATATAGGGGAAGCTTGGATTGTCACCGAACAGTTTGACCAGAGCATCGACATACGCTGGGCCGTAATTCAATTTCCAGACCTTTAGATCGGCGTCATACTCCAGGTAGCGCAGTACGTAGAATATTATCCAATTGGTTATTGTCAGATACACTGGCATCACATACTTGTACACCAGCCAATAGCCGACGATAGGTGGATAGAATTTGGGCTGGAATCCTGCCGCCTCATAGAGTACATCCTGCCGATAGACGGTGCCATATAACAGAAAATATATCAGCAGTGTGATATGGATAATGACAAATGCTTTCAGAACATGTTGGCTACGCCAATGGGATAATTCGTGGGCAATATACGCCACGAGCTGATTGTTCTCCAAACCCTTGCCGACGTCCTCCTCTTGCAATTGGGCCACGGGCTTGCCATGGTTCAATAGCAGCGACTCCATTATGAACAGTCGCTTGTAGCAGCAGCAGCCCCAGGCATAGGCCGTTGGAGACATTTGCTGAAATGTTCTTAATATGTAAATATTTTCGGGCTTGAATCCAAACTGCTGCAGTATATCACTTAAGACATTTTGCAGATTTTCATCCACAGGCCCCTTGACCTTCGCGCCCAAGCATGGCAAGCCAAACAAACAGAACGAAAGTATCGCTATGCTCGATATAAGGATCAGAACACCCCATATCCAGAGCAAGAAGAAACGTGTACTAGTGGTTTCAATTACCAAAAAGATGGCTGTCAGTGGAACCAGACCCACCTGCAGCAGGACGACCAGCAGCGTAAATGAGCACAGTAAGCCCACCAGGGGCAGCGACTTCTCTCGATGGGGATCGTAGAAGGGTGTCAGGAACATTCTGCTGTAAAATATTTGCGGCAAGGTTCGTATGACCATATAGGTGCTGAACAGAGCCACAAATGCTATGCTCTGCCATATCAGATCATCCACAATGCTGTACGTCTTGATGACCAGGCGCCAAAGCACTGGAAAGACGGACAAGTACAGTTCGATGCAACTAAATATGGCGTCGAAGACGTACGCAACCATCATGTTCTCCACAGCATGCATCTCCTCATTTTTGGCCGTTTTGAACTGCTCCATTGACATGACCCTTTCCAGCTCTGGTGGCGGCTCTGTGCGGATGGTGCACTTGCGTATTTGACGCCAGCACAAATAAAAGTGGAATAGGTTGCGCAGCGTGATCATCGTTGCGAGGACGTGCCGCAGCAGGGCCGGATCCTTCAAGGTCCAGGAATCAGGCTTCCAAGTATTTCCTATCCCATTTTCCGGTATAACCATCGGCTGGCTTTGCATTGGATCTTGGTACAGAGCGTACGACATGATCACAAATTATACTTTTGAACATCGGAAAACGGGACGACTGAATTTTCCCAAAAAAGTTTGTTACACTCGCTTCATCAGTTTGACAATTTACTGAAATGTGCTCAAATTTGTTTTCAGATCGTGTGAGTTTGTAAGGATTTAAAAACGAGTTCGCATAAAAAATGGTCTCTTCAAAGTAATCCCCTTTAGATATTATACATGTGTGCCCAGATTTCTCCAGATCTTAGAAGCGCTCCAAAAAGTTGTATATTTCCGCCTTCTTTGTAATATTTGGTTTATCCTATTCGTGTATTATATTATTAGTGTAAAATATTACACTCCAAATCATTTTGGGAATACATAAAAACCTTCTTCAATGTGCGAGCCGGAAACATATTCGCCACACCTCGGTCTAAGTCTAACAGAGAAACTTATTTCATTTATTGTTCAAAAAGGCCCGACCCAACCTCAACCTATCCACCCGCCCACGTTATCAGCCAACGCCCGAAAAGGAAACTTGTCATAAGAATTTTGAGCGACAGGCGATAAATTCCAAAATATCCCCCACCCTGCGAGCCACTCCCACTCCATCCTGTCGCAAGTGGCTTCATTGCGTCTAAATGTGGTGTAAGACACGGCTGTCACTGTCCAGCATCGCAAGTCGGCATAAGTTCCTTATCTGGCCAATGGGCCTTCCTAGACCCCACCACTTCGACTGACAGTTTCTCAATGCTATTACACTTAATGATGTCGACTTTTCCCTTAAGTTGCGGAATTTTCCTTTAAACTTTAATTGAAAATTGCGTGCCTTGGTCCGGCCGTAAGTAGGTTTACACATATTTATTTTCCAAAATAACATTAAATTGAATGGGAGAAATACTCTCCTTGTACATACAATGCGTAATTCTTTCCTTATCTCTTTTACTTGTATTATGTGTAATTCATTTTAGTTATTGGTTGTGCCATAAAAGGTATCCAAAAGTAAATTTAAGAATAGGAGCCTCTTGCTCCGTGTCATCATCATATTCATCATAAGGGGGAACGACGGGAATGATCCTTAGCTCTCGTCCTTTGCCTTACACACGACGCGCTTCGTTTTAGTATTAGTTTTTCTTTTTGTTTAATAAGTGATATATTGAATTAAATTAAAATTTTTTATCACATCATATTTTTAAAAATGGTTTTGCAATTTCGTAAATAGTGTTCTTGTGTTTTGGGAGATTGTTACTCTTAGTGGGGCTGAAGCGTCAAATAATTTACAAGTTGCTAACATAAAATGCTATGTTGTAATTTGCTGTTGTGGTTATGAGTTACATGAATACACAAACATCTAACCCCTCTACGTCGTGGGTTATCCGCTGTTTTTCCACAAAATCTAATCAAAGTTTGGGGGAGTTGTACGAAAACTTAATTTGTAGCTATTACTTAAATTAAACTTAAGTTCTAGGGGCTACTGCTTCTCATTTGCTATTCAAATCAACTGATGCTAAATATTAGATAGTTGCTGTGTTTAGCTTAATCGAAGCGCGTGTGTCGGCCTCCGCCGTCTCCGCCATTCCTGTTGCCAAAGCCTCCGTCACCGCCACCGCCGCCACCAAAGCCACGACCATTGCTAATGCTTCCCTTCTTGAATCCGCCACCACCAAAACGGCCGCCGCCGCCACCGCCACCATAACGGGAGCGTCCGCCGCCACCGTCGTAACGCGAGTTGCGGGCCATATTCTCTAGAGCGGGATTTATTTCCTGTAAGGTAACGTAAATATTAATTTACATATTGCTATATTTAAAATGTCAATATAAACACATACTTGATTAGCTTCTCTCAGTACATCGACTAACGCCTTGGCCTGTTTGGCATTGTTTTTCGTGAAGAAGGCAAAGGACGTGCCCTTGGTATTAGAACGTCCTGTGCGTCCGATACGATGAATATAATCCTCACTGTTTTGTGGATAGTCAAAGTTGATGACATATTTGATGCCATCGACGTCTGTATTTGCGTATATAATATGTGAGAAATAGATGAATGCATATATATAGATTAGTATTTATAGGACATAGAGCAGTCAACTTCAAGGTTTATCTTAAAAACAGTTTTTCAAATTGCCAAATGGATTTTTCTCTTTGCTCTGTGCAACAATTTTTAGCGTTTTTCGAGACGTTTTACACTTTGAATACACTTCTCTTTTTTTATTCGCTTTTCGAGTAAAGTTTTTTTTGGGTATATATTCTGTTTGTTTTAAGTTTTCATTTGAGTTTAACTTTTATATTTTTTAGGTATTGCTTTTTTGGTTTTTGTTTACGAAAAAAGAAAATGTTTCAAAATGTACGTTACCTTCTTGGTGCTACAAATTGTTTCATTCAATTTTCTCTCAATCAAAATCTCAAAGTTTTGTGGCGCTGCGCAGCTCGTGGTCCAAACTCTCTCCAAACACACAAAAATTAAAGGTCGCATGGCGAAGCGAGCGGCGAGAGTTTGTTGCAATGAGCCGCGTGCACCTCATCTGACTCGACACGACTTAGACTTGGGGGGTCGGGCTGGCGAGCGAGTGTGCCAGGCCAACCGGCAACCGGCAGCCGCATCCTTCTCCTCCATATTTATAGAAGAGAGGCGCGTCTGTGTATATTTATCTATTCAGTATACAGTTTTTATGTCGACCAGGGAGAACGTTTTAACAAGCGCCGGTGTCCAGGATCCGTTGCCACCCACTAGACGACGGGCAATGGCGGCGCAGGCAGACAGGTAGGCAGGCAGTGGGCGTGGCGACCCATTTGGTAGCTAGGCACTCAGCAGCAGCAGCAGCAGCACCAGTAGCGACGATCGAAACGGCGAACAAGCGACGATCACACAGCTCTCCATAACGGCTGATCTCGATGTGCGACTCGCACTTCTTCGTCCATACATATCCACAGCGTGCTCTCTGATGCTTTGTAGAGTGGAGTGGAGAGGCAATGTGTGTGGGCCTCGTGTGTTCGTGTGTGTCTGTGCAAATGTGTGCGCCGCGCATGGTGCATCGTCCTCTTTTTGGGGCCGAGTTTATGGTACATTCGTTCTGTGTTGCTGTCGCTGCCTGGCTGATGTTTGTGGTGTGTGCTTAGCAACCGGCCGACCGACGACATCAGCGCCTCAAGATGTTTTTGCCTGCTTTGTAGCGCCGCCTTCTCATTTACTTTAATTATTAATTTATTTTTCTTTTTTTTGGTGACAACAAGATGTGCCCCTTGACCGTTTGCTTGTTGATTTGGTTCGTTCTTGGTTTGGTATGATTGGTTGGTTGGTTGGTTGTTAGGTTGGCTCAACGCTCTTTCTCGAGGAGAGGACTGCAGAGGCCACGTATGATGCATGATGTTGGGGATATATGAATGCCGGTCTCGTATGCGAATGCGTTTACATTGATCGCGCGTCCGTGTGGCAGCCAAGCGAACACGACTCGATCAGGTGAACTTTATCTGTTACCTTTTGCTCATTGTTTAAACAAAAAAACTTGTCAAATTCAGTTTTTGATGAACAAAAGTCGCTCGCTCATGTTACGAGAACTGGGATTGGGACTTGCCGCTTGTCCTTTATCCTCCCCATCATACTACAATAAACGGCCTCTGTAAACGAGAAAGAAGGAAGAGAGAGAAAGAGACAAAGAAAGAGAGGCAGAGAGAGACATGCACACAGACATTGCGTGTGCATAGCACAAGGCACGTATTAACCATTCACGAGTCGAGGGTTGGCATCAAAACAGAGCCGAGGAACGGGTGCAAGGGTTGGGTCGGGACGGGGTGTGGAATAAAAAATGTATGTTGATTATTAATGTTTCGGCTTTGATCGGGGCTTACGACTAAAAACTGTTGGTATTTATAAATATATTTAAAAACAAACAAAAAAATCTGAATTCGCGTTCGCTAATTTGTTCTTGTCTTCAAGTCTAAATGCAGTTGATGAGGGGGCGGGAATTTTCAAGTTGCTTGGATAGGCAATATCTAGTGAAGGCTACAGTGAAAGCTCTATTGACGAAAGGCTAAATGACGAAACCGTTTTATTTTTCCCGTTTAAGAAAAAAACAACTTTATTACATTCCAAGCTATATCCGTTAAAGCGAGCTTTCACTGTGCGAATGTTTTACGTGCGTGTTAAGCAATTGTGTAATCGTGTTCGAGTGTGTGAGTGTGTGTATCTTTTGGCAGCCGGCGGATACTCTACTAATTATGTAATTCTGTCGTGCTTTGCTAAAAACTTACCCAAGCCACGGGCCGCCACATCGGTGGCCACCAGAATGTTGGACTTGCCCGAGCGGAACTCGCGCAGAACAAAGTCACGCTCCGACTGCGACTTGTCGCCGTGGATAGCGCCACAGCGCACGCCAAAGCTGCGTATGAAACGCACAAGATTATCCACACGACGCTTGGTCTCCACAAAGATAATTATCTTGCCGGGGTTCTCGCTGGTGTCATATATGTCGGACAGTAGGCTCTTGAGTCTAGATTAAAATATAGGGGGAAATAAGTATAAGGAAGGCTGAGATTGAAACGTTTAGCATACTTGTCTTCCTTGCTGAATTCGTCGCAAACATCTACCACTTGGCGAATGTTGTGGTTGGCCGATAGCTCCAGGGAACCAATATTGATTTGTATGTAGTTGCCGAGGAAGTCTTCCGCCAACTGTTTCACCTCTTTGGGCCAGGTGGCGCTCCACATGAGTGTTTGGCGGTCCGGACGAATCTGTGAGACAATCTTGCGAATCTGGGGTTCGAAGCCCATGTCCAACATGCGATCGGCTTCGTCCAGCACCAAGTAGGTGCAACGCTTCAGATTGGTAGCGCCAGCCGAGAGGAAATCAATGAGGCGACCGGGTGTAGCAATGACGATCTCACAACCACGCTGGAGATCACGCATTTGGCCTCCCTTCGGTGCGCCGCCAAAGACGCATGTGTTGCGCACATAGGAGGACGAACCGAACTCGGTGGCCACCTGCTGAATCTGTTGAGCCAGCTCACGGGTAGGTGCCAGCACCAAGGCAATGGGACCATCACCGCGCTGCAGTGGCTGCTGGTTGTTGATGTGTACAATGGCTGGTAGAATGTAGCCGAGCGTCTTGCCCGAGCCTGTCTTGGCAATGCCCACAAAGTTAGCGCCGCTCATTGCAATCGGCCAGCCCTGGGCCTGAATTGGTGTGGGCGCTTTGTAGCCCTGGCGGCGAATCTCTTTCAAAACATAGTCGGGCAAATAGGCCTCCGAGAAGTCCTGTATGGGGTTGGCTGCCTGACCGCGAACTGTGATCTCTTGCTCATCGCGATATCGCTGCACCTCATAGGGCGACCGATTGGCCACCGTGGGATGCTCCTGATAGAAGTTCTTCTTGAACGGTGTCAAATTGGAGAAATCCACTGGGCGCATGGGCAAGTCTTGGCTGCCACCACCGCGACGATCACCGCCGAAGCCGCCGCCCCCACCTCCGCCGCCAAAACGCGATCCGCCGCCTCTATCATCACGACGCTTCTCAATGCGACCATTGCGCACGCCGTGATAGTCGCCGCCGCCACCACCAAAACGTGATGCACCACCGCCACGTCGGTCTTCATCGCGGTCGCGTCCGCCACGTGGTCCGGATCCAAAATCGCGGTCGTGAGGTGCCCTATTGAACGAAAAAGTCATTGTGTTAAAATGAAAAAAGTTATTGAATTTAAAATGCTAAAGACGCAATTAATTGAATTGAACAACTTAAAATTTTATCAATTCGTAACCGATTTTTGTATTTTTGGAAATTTGTTCAAATGTATTCATATTTATTTCTCTTTAAAATTTTAATTCACTATTTTCTGTTTTAAACGAGTGTAAAATGTGACTTCAGACAAATTGTCATTGCGGCTCACTTTGATCGCATGCTGTTTGCCCGCCGTCCGATTTTTGACTGGCTGGCAACGCTAACAATTTGACAGATTTGACGTGAGCGCACGAGTGAGACAGCAATACAACCGCAATAAACTTAAATAAAACTAATTGCGTGTTAAGGAAATTAAATAAATTTCGTATAAAATGCAAACAGTAAGGCAAATTTGATTGACGACAACATGCAATTCCAACATATCTAAGAGACACACACACACACACAAACACATACATACATGTGTATGCATATCTACAAACAATCGCCCTTCAATTGCTCAACTAAACAACTCGGCACCTGGCAGCGGCAGCCAAAACACAAATGTTACAGTTCTGACATTAATCAATTATACACACACAGACACATGTTAAACATATCGGTTTATTCGTTAGTAATGTGCAGCCCATAAAACATCTGCTCCTTTCCCCTTTGCACACAACCAAATGTCAGTCAATTTGGGCCGCTCCGCCCTTTGCTTTTTCTAGGCACGCTAACTTGGCCAACTGACAGAAAAGAACGCTGAACATTTATTAGACAGCAAATGTCTTGCCTAGTCCCCCCCTCCTCTCACACGCTCTTTCACATCGTCTTGCGCTCTACCTGTCGCGCTTTGACATGCGAAAAGGCAAATCGTGCACGCAGACAGTCGGGCAGGCGAGCCGAAGAGCAGACTCTCATAATCAATTGGCGTCATTTGACATTTTAAACTAACAAACTGGTATGGGAAGACAGAGACGGCGAATATACCTAGGCAGTGGTATCAGTTTTGACAGACGACGATAAAAAAATATCATGAGCACGCAAACTGTACTACGACTGTTATACACCAGCAAAACACGCGAATAATACCGCCAATGCCTACACAAGCACAATCGCACACACACTCAACCACGTTGTGTCTGCGTGCTCGTGTTTGTGTTTAGGGCATACAGACAAATTAAAATGCTATAAAAAAGCAAACGAAGTAAAGACACGTTTCACAAATCAAGCCAATTCTTTTTATGACGTACACTGACGTTTCCCCCCTCTTCTCTTTTTTTGTGGTTTGCTCTCATTATTTATTAGTTGTTGCTTGTGGGCAAAAAAAAAATATATATATAAAACAAAATACAAATATAAAGAAAAAAAAATGAATAACTTGACTGCCTCTTGCTGTTTGCTTTCTCTTCGTCATTTTTAACTCTACATTAATTACTCATCGTTGAGTTTCAACGTATACAGACTTTTACGAACGTTAGCGCAAAGCGTGGGCAAGAAAATGGCGACGGAAAAAACCAACAAACACACAAACATATGCTCATCATACATATACTATACATACACACACTTTAAAGACCCATCAATTTTTCTTAACTAGAAGTTAAATATTTTATATTTCGTATTACTTACATTATTCCTTCAATTTTGATTTCCTCTGATTGCTCGTCTGGATCAATAAAAAGTGATTTCCTCGTACGTCTGGACAAATCAGTAGTTGGCTTGTCTGCTGGGAGTGCTTCGTCGACTGATCTGGATGTTTCGTATCGAATTGACGATATATGAAACGCACGCTGTGCCTGCTGGGAGCAACTAAATAATACTCTAGATATGGGTACTGTTGACTCCTGGCTGGACGGGCTCCCTTGGAACTGCTGTGGGTGTTCTCTGCAGAGCAAAGCACGACTGCTGCTGGTTGTTCTGTTGGTCGAACAAAAAAGAAAATGGCGGCGTTGCGTTATACATTTTTCCACGCTCTGTGGTGAAATCAATAAATTGCGCCAACTGCAGACGGGAAACACTGCAGATTCGCACGATTTACGAGATACATATTGCACTAATTTTAACATATTTTACTAAGTTTCCAAATCTATATATTTAATACTATTATTTTTCACTTATTATGCATCTAACTCGTGCAAGCAGATGCGCGCGTGTTCTTACCTAACCTCGTCCAAAATGGAAATGAAAGACGATGATTTCTTGCTTGCGATATTGAAGCAACTAACTATCGACGGGCAACAAACTGGCTCACGAACGTGGGTTGCTACCGCGCAATCGATATTTCCGTCGATTATTGCGCGCGCCAAACAATATAACATGTGCTATTTTCCATGTAATTAAATTCATTATGCAACTATAAAAGATAAGTACTTTAAGTTTAGTTTAATTTTTTTTTTTTGTTAATTATATTTAGTAATTTAATGTTATAATAAAGTTTATATATGTATTGGAATGCAACTCAAAGGCTACTAAGATAAAGCGCCATCTATTTAGTTTTGCGAAACCATTAAACAGTACGGCAACGACATGGACTTGCAGCTACTTGAAAATTGTAAAAGGCGCGCCATTCTGTGTATATTTATATTTGAAATTCAATGTGATTCGAATAACAAAAAGTTTAAGATCTACAAGCTAAACTCATTTCAACCTGACCGCTGCTGACAGCCGAATAAATTATCTTCAAATTCGCATGAGCAACTGTTCGTGTCACCAGCTAATCTATGAATTCTTACGATATAAATAAATATATAAAAATTTGTTAGTACATTAAATTTTCGAACTTATTCAAACCACATAGAATATTTACATGTATTAAGGTAATATTTGTTTAATAGAAAATCGTATATGGTATATCCATCTGTTAAGGGGTAACTCTTTGGCTATTACTCTAGAGTTGATTGATTACCTTTGATTGATCAAATTTGAGCAAAAGGACTGCCCATCGCTCAAATGACCGGCTCGACTTGGCAATGCTTCAGGCGTACTGTGCAATTTTGAAATACTCGGTTTAACATTTACGGTGTGAATACAGCAATGTCGTCTGGAATATTGGCCTCGAGTTCTACTAAAGTCGCGGGCTCTTTAGCGGAAGCCTGTTATTGCGTCATCACGACTCTCTGTCGACACCTAATTCCGCTCACAGACAGCGAATTGACTTGTCTGGGTATTCTTTAATGCTGATTGCTACAGTGGCTATATTTTCCTTATTTTGTACTAATCTCCATCTGGTTGCTCGCTTGATATCCAATACGGTGTGCTCCTGTTCAAATCTGTACATTAGACGTTTGCGCTGTGAAGCCATCGTGACGTCCGAGTTCACGTCGAAAATCTCATAGCGCAGTAACAAATGAGCAAGAATTTCTGCACAATTTTTTTTTTTAATAATTTCCACATGTTCGGTTGGAGCTAGACAACTGGACGACTGGGCAAATCATGGTGACTGAAATATATGTAGTTATCCGAAATAGTATCATTTTTATTGGGACATTCTAGCTGTTGTGTATTGGCCAGAATTGTCAACTTCACATTTCGTATCGAGTTAATGTATGAAACTTACGGATTTGCTGCTGGGCATAACTAAATATTAGAATATGTAGTCGTGGATACTGCCGACTCATGGTTCGACTGGATGCTTTCAATTATTTAAAATAAGTGTACATAGTCTTTCGCAGCGAAGGAAAACTAAATATCAAGTGTTCGATAGGTAATTAACTCTAAACGATTATTTCTAAAATCGATATATTTTGGGCTTCACATTCGCCGCGAAACACAAACACATTTGGTGATAAATATATCACTGTAATACTATTTCAATAATACCAATATATTTTTATGGTTAAATTTGCTTTTTGTTGTTTATTTAAAACTAAAATTTAACTGGCCACGTGTCCAACTTAAACAGCACAAAATAGAAAGCGCCATCTATTGGATGTTGTAAAACTCAAGCAATTCAGTGACAGTTATTTTAAATAATAAGAGAGCGCGCTAAATCGTGATATAATTTATTAAATAAGTAAATCAATGTGATTCAAATAACAATAAATAGTACAACGCTTACAAACCTAACAAATGACAAAAGCTTTTATACATTTTGGCACGTCGACCCTTCAAGCAGCCGTACAAATCGTTTATCTTCAAGCAGTCAATTTTACTGATCGTCTTCCGCTGTCCAATTCTCACGCCCGGCTGCAGCGGCGTCATCGTAGGCTTCTCTCCTTTCTTTTTGCTGAAATAGTACTCGCCGTAGTGCATCACCGAGTTGTAGTCGTAGTCGAAAGCATATTTGCCCCGCTTGCGCGAGACAAGTTTGAAATTCTTCTTGAACCGCGGCACAATGTTGTCCCAGTGAATCTTGACGAAGTTGTCCCGATCAGCGCGGGACTGTTCATGATAGATTCCAATGGCGTGCATGAGCTCATGCATGATACGACCTTCGCTGCTGAAGCAGTGGGCGCTTGTCTCATCGGGCTGCTGCAGGGCGACCACCTGCTCCCCGCCCCGCTTGCCGACATACGACCAGCAACCCTGCGGCCCATCCTCGGGTGGCTCAATAAGCAGATAATCCTCCACCTCGCCATCGTATGGCGTAAACCGGATGCAGGTGAGCGAATTAAATGTCTTCAGAGCCCTCACTATCAAATTGCGCTCTCTGTTGTCATACCGCGGACTTATCTCAAAAGGTATCGTGCCATTGGGCCACAAACGCTTGGGATGCCGCATGGGATTCACGCCCAGACGCAGCGTGATGTACGTATACGGATCTATGGCAATGTCGCCTTGAAACAAGCGCGGCATTGTCTCCGGATCATCAATGCCCAGATCATCGTTGCCAATATCCGGACCAAATGGATCAAAATCATCTGAAGGAGAGGGCGAGAGAGAGGTAGAGGCTGGGTATGTGAAACAGCTGGAATTGATACACTAGACGCACCTGCCGACACGCTGGTGAACTCATGCTCAAACAAATCCACACCAGCTGGATAAGGTTGGAGAAGCTGCTGCTGGTTAACGCTTTCTCTGCCCGGCGCCGCAGTCGAGGCGGGCGACAGCCGCAACAGCAGCAGCAACAGCAGCGGCAGCGATGGCCAAACTAAGTCTTCACACATTATAAATAAGCTTTGATATCCACTTTGTTATAAATATTTGCTTTTGTTTTTGTTTGCCTTCGCTTAGTGAGACGCCATACGAGTGGCCCACGCTCCAAGCCGAACCGAACCGTTCCACAGAAAGACGCCAACTAAACTGGCCAACGGCTATCGCAGCCATTGAGCCACTCGACTTGTATTTAATTTATGCAGAATGTGCGAAAATACAAACTAAATAATGTTGAGCATCCGGCGTCGACGTCGACGTCCGCGTCGTCGTCCAAATTCAAAAATCTATCAGCTGATATATGAGCGCGTCCAATGTGGATTGCAGGTGGCTCAGCGGCTCACCTGTCCGATCGACTGGACGACTCTTGTAATTTAATGCCGCAATGGGAAAGAGGTGCTGATGGGCAAGTGAATGGCCTACGTTTCCATTATACTCTACAAATTGTGGATGTTAAACTAAAATGAGTGGGTTTGTGTATCCATATATAATACAATATATCATGTTTTATCTAAATTGTTGGTTTTTATAGTAATTGCATTGCATTAATGGGGCGAATTGAATTGCTAACTGGTCCAATACACTTTCCTTTTGGGCATGACACTTATTTGGGCGTGTTTGCTCATGTGGAGAGAAGGGCGTGAATCTAGAGCAATCGTTGAACTGTAAAATGCACTTTCTCTTGTTTATAATATCAATGTTTTGTACTTATATTTTTTTTAGAGTGTATTCAGATATTCAGTATTATTGAACGTAACTGATACGAACGTAACTGATACGATTTTGCTGCCCTACTCATTTGACGTCATTTCGATTTATCGCATTTTCGATATGAGCTACGATTTACTCTTTGCAGAAATTCCTCAGAGTTAGATAATTTTATTTTTATTATATTTTGTTCTGTTTTTTTTTTTTTTTATTATTTTTTTTTTTTTTATTTTGATAAATTTTAAAATAATAGAAAGTATGTTAAGACTCAGTCCTTTTAACTTGATGGAATTTTCATTGGCAAAGCTCAAATTTTATAAATTAGAAGAAATTAATTTTTTTCTCTTAAAAAATAGAAAAAATTTATTCTGGAAATATTATTCGATTTATTTTATTTTTACTTTTATTTTTGATTTATTTATAATTAGTTTATTTATTTTCCGGTGGTCCTATCCACGCTTTCTTCTCTCTGTTCATACACTTCCATTTCTTCTGCAACATACAACAAGCTTACACTTCTCAAATATTCTGAATTAATACATATTGAAAACGAACTCATATGGCATTTACTGCAGGTATAAATCTATAAATTATCTATCTAATTTTTACACTTCCTCTTTGTACATATACAAATTTCCAGAGTCTTTGTATAATCAAATAGAAAAACAATAAAAATGTAAGTTTTGACTCGAAACCAGATCTAAAACGTAGCTTTCTATTCGTGAGTGTATTACATTAGTCTTCTATGATTGATGTCAATTTACTTGGCTGTTGTTGTTGCTTTTTTTGTTGTTTGTTGTCGCTGGTCAGGTTTACGTCTTAATGTTATAAATAAACAAATTTCGCAAAATTGATTTCGACGTCCGGAGGCCCGGCACGCTGCATTTCGTAAACGTTTTCGGTTGTTGTGTTAGTTGTCTGTTTGCTATCCAAAAGTTGTTGTTGTCTGTTGTTGTTGTTGGTTTTGTGGTTGTTGCTTATGTGACACCAAAGAGCAACATTTGGGCCAGCACTTAAACTTAGCTGCCCCGGGGTCAGTTCATTTCAGTTGTAGATCAAAAGATATGTGAATGATATACATATGTATATATAAACATTTCTTACTATATACTCTGTGCATGTGTGCGTGTGTGTATATATACCGTATTGGTAGCCTTAGACTAATCTGTATGCTGGTGTCTATCTACATCTTGGGGCTTTAATTGTTTTCATAGCAGCACTTGGCAATGCATTTTAATCGCTCAGCATTAATTAGGACTTACAACTTAATTAGCAAGACAGCAATAGCAGCCACAGCAGCAGCAGCAGCAGCAACAACAACAACAAGTTCATCATGATAATTTTGAAATTTAAATTCATTTATGATATGTGAGTGGAAAGGTGTGAACTGTGAATTGGTGAATGAATAAATCATTTTACATTTCAATTAGTTTCGAACATCCAATTACGTAAAATTGTCATAGATATCGATGGATCTAACTACAAAGTTCAGGTAGCTAATAAATTGTCTGGCTATGCATTTCATCATGCTATCTGACTTATGTGAGGTATACAGAAATGTAAGCTGCATTATTCTTTTCCAACAATTCTAGACGAATTATTTTGTATAGTCTTTTAGATAATTGCTTAATTATATAAGTTAAACTTATATTCGTACAGGGTATATCGTAGTCCATAGTTTTAGACAGTAGTAGCGAAAGCATATAGAATATATGGCATTTTCTTATAACTATAATGTCTTTCGAATTGTCCAAAAGAATTGATCAATTTTGACTGAATCACTTAAGTCTTGGATGTGGATAATAATTATCTTCTAAATGTACCCTAAACTTTAGTCACTCAGAATATGCTTTATAACGTTTATCTCCATTACTCTGTACTGGATCAATGGGGTGGATAGTTGATAAATACTTTCTAAATGCCTAATCTCTATGAAGAGATTGTTCAATTCTTCTTTATATGATATCATATGCGATTATATTCAATTAGACTTTATTTTTATTTATTTATGATTATACCTGTTTATGCTTACTGACTACAGGGTATATATTCAATTAGACTTTATTTTTATTTATATATGATTATACCTGTTTATGCATACTGACTACAGGGTATATTATATTCGATCACAACCAATCATAAGACTTTATGTTTCACATTAAAACTAGAGTTTCGTATAACCCACAGACTCTGTAAGTAGCATCTTGTTATATTTCTAAACAAAGCAATTTTCCCCAGCTTGTTCGCTATCAGTTTTTGTGACCTCTTGACCTGTAGTTAACCGCTGCTGACCTGGCAAACACTTCTAAAGCTTGGAGTCAAATTTCAAGCATACTTCTTCCACTCTATTTCTGCGTTTTATGCGCTCGCCTCGCTGTTCTACTCCTCCTCCTCTTGCTCGAAAGTGTTTACTGTTGCTATTGCTTATAGTGGGGGCGGCAGCGAGTGGGCGGGCCATTGGCATTAAAACGCAAGACAAAGCAAACGCAAGACTAATTCAAAGTTGTCACGTAATAAAACATCGAAAGCAAACGAACGAAAGAAACAAAAAATATGCTGTAAGCGAGAAACAATCGCTTCACAAATAATAAAAATCAAATAAATTTGCATTTTTATTTCGTTTGTTACTGTTGGTTTTTTTTTTTTTTTTTTTTTTTTGCTGTCTGTCTTTATCAAAGCAACAACAAGAAATTGAACAATGTACAAAACGTTATTTGATTTGATTACATAATGACGTCACATACACACACACATACGTATAGATATACCAAGTATTGCCCCTCCGCTCGCACCCCTTTATCCTCTCTGACTTGCTTGCTTTTGCTGCCTCTCTGTCTGGCATTTTGCCTTTGTTTTTTTTGCAACACAATGGGCATGATAATTTAATAAGTAACTATGTGATAGATGTAATATGTATGTATGCATATAATATACATATATACTTGTTTAGCACTCATAACTCACTCGTAACAAATAACTTTTGCTTTTAGTTAACTACAATTAATATATATATATATATTTTTTTTGCCACTTTTTATTTAGGAATCATGTAAACTCCCGTTGCTTGATGTATGCCAGGGTATTTCAGGCTTAACTGTTATTTCCTCTTTTGCAGTGTTGCTTTGCATTTTTATTGTGTGTTTGGGCTTTGTTTTGCTTTGTCAAATTTGGCTTTGACACCCGAGTGCGATATCTTCAATTATGTGTCGAATGGAATTAATTGAATTACATTAAAACGGTTCATGATTTGTTGCTGAACTGATAAGACGGACCCCCCTCTTGGCTGTTAGCGTTAGCTGCATTAATCTGCATAATTCAAAGATAATATTTTGCATTTCAATCGTGATTCTCTTTGATGTATTCACAGCTCAAATATGCTGCCCTTTTGTTGAGCTGTGAAAAAAATGGGATGGGCGGGGCTGTGGGCTGGGGGATGCATTGTAAGGGATTTTGCGTATTAATTATAACGCCAGTTGAATGAAACTTTTATTCCTTTTATGCTTAATAAAGCGAAAGCGCAAAGTTTTCTATGTTGTTATAGAGCATTCCATGCTCCGCACAAACCGTAAAGAGCATTGCAAGTGTGGGGCTGTGGGCGTGGTTGGCGTGCTTAGCGTAGGGGGCATCCACAACTTTTAATGCCGCTAATGTCGATTTTTAGTTACAGAGCGCATAGGAAGCTTACAAAGAATTACATGAGTGTGCTTGCTGCTTAAGCTGCATTCGCCCAAGACGGCTTAAATATACTTATAGATTTTGGCCAAAGAGAAAAAGTTCTAGGCCAACTTTCTATGTCTATGACAGCGAGCCATCGACCCTCTCGCCTCACATTGAAAACAATATTATTTTAGGTATTCTTCTTTCGCGAGGCATCATCGCATTAATAATTCAATTAATATATTTTGTTTCCTTCTGGTCTGTGAGGAGTTTTATTAAATGGGTATGTCCATTAAAATTTCATCACATTTCATTTTCAGCTTAGTTCAACTAAATATTGCATATTTTCTATTTATTTTTGAAAACTTTCATTTGTACGCATTAAACATACATACGTACATATATAGAGAAGTATGTAAATGTGTGTTTCTAAATTCATTTGAGCATTTAGCATTTTGATTTTACTCGAGTTGCTTTGCCATTTCAAAGGGTTTCCTCATAAAGCATTCTGCAAACATTGAAAACTAACAAAAATCTCTATCTCAAGCTAAACTGAAATTAAAAATTTATTTCTGTATATCGATGTATGTATGTATGAATGTGTGTATGTTTATATGTTATTTGCGGTGTGCACTGTAAGTATACAACTTTCTGTACCTTAAAACTTTATATAATCGAACTTTTATGTTGCGAGATATGATTTCGTGTATAATGAAATATTTTGGAAAATTTTCAAGTATATAGAAATAATACTAAAATAGTAATATTTTAACATCATTATTTTGAGTGTTTAAATATCGGAGCTTGTTTGAATGGTGTATGGGAGGATAGGAAGATATGTCGACTTATATTCTTTGGAATTAATTTTCTTAATTTTTACTTGAATTTCGTTACAGATATTTATTTTTATTATTACATGGTAAAAAAAAAGCTCATATCTAAGCTAGCGGCTGTTTCTTCTTTTTTTTTTATTATTTACATATTTAGTTAATACATAGTTAATTTATTTTTTATTAATTTGCAATGAGAGTATAGTTCAGTTTTTGTCCTAAATATATCTAAAATCGTCAAAAACTCACTGCAGATTACATTGCAAGGTATATAAAATCAACATATTTCCTGAATTTCGCACATGATTCATTCAACGTGTCACGCGCTCATCTCTCATTCGATTCCTACAGATAACTTTGCAATATTTTGTGTCAAATTCAATTCATTTCCCATCTATAGAGTAGGGTTAACGATTTACGATTGCCAAATTCCACATGTGTCATATGTGTGTGTGTGTGTATATATATTTATAGATACCTATACATATGCACATTTTTATAGTTGGCTGACATTTGATGCCACTTGAAAGAAGCCCCAATGCTTCCCGCGTGCTCTCCCTCCGCCTGCTCTAGCACTATCTCTGTTGGTATTGAAAATATTATCAACATTGCCACGTGCACACTTTTACGCACACACACACACACACGCATATATTTTCCCCCTGGAATAAACAAACAAAAAGAGCAAAAGCAACAAAGCAGCAAAAAAAGTAATAACAATAAAAAAGCAAAAGCAATCGCTTACGTAGGCATTCTGTGAAGTATGTAAATCGATTTAACGCCAACGTGTGGCAAACTGCGTATAAATGATGCACACGCTATATGTATTTATATGTATTTCCGTATATATATAAAAATATGTATATGTATAAATATAGATATGAAAAATATCTTTGATAACGACATTAAAATTCCAGCATTTACATTATAAAGATTTTGCTCCCTACCCAACTATGGGTTAGGGATGTATGAATGTGTGTGTCTAAGCGTGGGTATGCGTGCGTGTGTGGGAGTTAAATATAATATAAGTGCTATAAGTGCTATAGTGAATGCCATTAATGGTGCGATCCCCTTGACAGTTCCAATCTAATGTCTATCATTTTTGCGAGGAAGGTTTTTTTGTTTTTCTATTTTTACAATTTTTAGAGCTTTGAAAAGAAAACGAATATATACCAACAAAGCATATACTAAAAATAAGAAACGTAATTAAATTAAATCTTGACCTTTATTATATATACATGTGTACACCCACACTCTACAAGCAAAATATTGCACTTCCTATAAATATCCATCAATGAAATAAAACATAATTACTTACTTTTACTGTTGATATGTATTTTTTCCGTGTATATGATATGTATTTTTTTCTCTGAAACGGGAAATTAAGATCACAAGGGTACACATATATGTCTAATCAAACATGTACATGTGGACTGCTCAATGGAATAACAACGATGTTTTCAGCCCTAGCTAAACTAACTGTTCAAGCATGAGCAAGGGATTTACGATCATCGTCAAGGTCTGTTAGATTGAGTATGGCAACAAACTTGTATTATGTAAGAACTAAAGGCGTCTGGAAAACACTTGAGAATACTTAACCATAGATTGATCATCTGAGTACAGCGTAGGTCTCTGACATAATTAAATAATAATGAATCAAAATATTTCTAGGATACACTATAATAGATATATAAATTTACTACACTCAATAATCAACTTCCTATATGTCTAGATCCTAAAATCTCAATGCTATCGGCTACTACCCCCTTATTAATCAAACATACATTATGTGTTACCTCTTCTATCTATGCTCAACAAATCTCTCAACAGACAACGAATAACTGAAATCATTAACAGTTCACTTAAGCGAGCTTTCACTGTTTGTAATCATATATGTATATAAACATTAAATGCTATAAACTTGCCCAGTGATTCTACACTGTCATATCAATGGTCGACATACTTTTAGCACCCACTGTTGTGTAGTGTGTGAGATGGTGAGAAGGCACGCGGCACGCAACGCTCATTTAGATGCATGCCCCGCGATAAGGTGAAATGCCTGGCATTGCCTACTTTTAGGCAAATTAGTTGAGATTTTATAAAGAGCGTTTAGCAAAATCACAAAACTGCCTGCCAAAGACGGAAATTAAAAGCAACTAAATGTTGGCGCTATATCTGGCTAATAAATCAAACCGCCCAAAGCAGTTCCTCCAAGTCTGGCGAGTCGAGCTGCTTTCAGCGTTGGCTATAAATTCAATTTGTTGGCGAGTCAACTGTTGCCCCACGCCGCGTCGCGTCGCTTTGCACGTCCCAGGTCTAACTCCTTGGCTGCCACCGGGGCGGGGTGGGTCACACAAACCTGCCCTCATTTGTCTTTTCGTGTCCTTCTCTCCCTGCCTCTGTCTGCTGTGTTGTGTTTTATCACATTTTATCAATTGTCCGAATGTATCCGCTGCTCAATCAGTTCAGACAGTGAGACAGTGAGACAGACAGTTGGTCGCTTAGACCTGACATTTGTCTGGAGCACCGCAAAATTAATGAAAATTTTAGAATTTGCCAATCTATAATTACATCGCACAGAGAGAGTGAGTGAGGGAGAGAGATGGAGAGACGGCTGCGGTTTGCCGCCGCATCTGTTGGCATCTTCTGAGCCGGCCAAGCGGCATCCTGGCTAAAATCAAATGAGTTAGCACCGCCCGCGACTTTGCGTCCCCTGGGAGACATGAATTTGAGTTATGAGTGAGGCGGCACTTTTACGGCCAACCGTAAATTTTTGACGTAGCATAGGCAACTGACGGCCGTAAGCGGCCGCCTGGGGGTGGTGCAAGGGTGTTGCTACTGTATATAGTGGGGTGACTTAATATTCACACCTTTTGCTTGGGCTCAGTTCGAGTTATTTATGTGCACGCATTACGCTTGATAGTGCTGGGCACACACACACACACACAGAGAGAGAGAGAGAGAGAGAGAGAGAGAGAGAGAGAGGGAGAGACTGCGGCTGAATTGGTGGCGTCTTCTGCTCGGCTGATTGCTGATGGGTCATGCTTTATTATTTACACAGTTGTTTTCGGGTGCGCCGCCAACGCGCTGCTCTTATTGTAATTGAAAGGTATAAATAACATTAGGCAAACAGCAAATAAATTTATGTTGTGTGCGTGTGTGTATGTGTGTGTGTGTGTGTGTGTGTGTGTGTGTGTGTGTGTGTGTGTGTGTGTGACCCTTTGTACTGTCTGTTGTGAGCACCCTTTAGGGCTGGTTGCGTGCCCAGCGGGCTAATCTCGCTCGACCATCAAGAGCTGGTTTGCTCTCATCATATTTTATCAATTTATTGGCACTTTTGCGGCTGACCGGAGCTGTACATCAAATTGTTATTTATTATGTGCACTACACATTGATTACACTATTACATATTGCTAATAACATCATCTATGTCTGTGTGTGTGTGTGTGTGTGTATGCATCGCTCGAGGGGGTCTCTCTTATTCAATTTACTGGCACAGCTTTATTCTACCAATTTTTCATCATATTTATGAACTCTTGACGCTTAGCCGTGCCTCCCAGGCATTTGCCAAATAATAAATATTACCTTTTGCGGTTGTCTCTCAGTCTCTCTCTCTCTCTCTTTCACACTCTCTATCTCTCTCGCGCTTGCTCTTCTATTTTGCCTATAAATTTGCTTACTTTTCTACATATTTGTTTAGTACAATTTTTTTTTCGTAATTGTATTTGAATTGTGTCCATGTGCGTGTGTGTTTGTGTGTATGTGTGTGTGTCCTTCTTTGTCATGAAATTATTGTTTTTTGTCGAGTCTAGACTTTCGTGCAAATAGAATAAATATGTTTAAGATTGACAAATGGCCTGCCAGGCGGAGAAGTTTTTAAATAAAGCTTCATAAATTCACAAAATTTTCATTTATCTCGCAAATGCTTAGCATGATATATTTGGAAAAACAATCTAACGTAAGTATATATTTGCATATATATATATGTATATAGTATCGGAAATAATATATAAAGTGATTTCCTTTCTCTCTCTCTCTCTCTTTCTCGACCACATTGCCATTTTCTCTATCCCCATCTTTCGCTATTTTTATTTATTAATTATATTTCTAAATTGTTACTTTCTCTCTCTGTCTCTCGTTCAATCTCATTCTTCCTCTCTGTGTTTCATTTGCTTTCTCATTCTTTTGGCTCTTTAATATTTTAAAAATTTCTATTTTATCTAAGTGATCGATATTTCTTGGTCTAAATTTCCCCATTAGCTCTAATACTCTCATATTAATATTTAAACGGGTTATTTCTAATTTGCACTAATTCCACTCGATTCCTTGGATTCAACTCATTCCGGTTGCTTTGAAATATTTGCAAATTTTCTATTTGTGGCTTTGGCGCTCTCAATGCTTTGACTTTGAACTATTTCAGCAGCAACACGCGCATTTGGGCGGACAAAAGAGACAAAAGAGGAATGCCGTACTGATGAAGCACAGTCCAGATATAAATTATGTATCAGACAGTTCTCGTCAATTGCATTTTGTTGTGGCTGCGTGGCGAATGCGTGCGGTTGCCTGCCGTCAGCTTTTGTGAGTGTTGATCAGACCAGGCCACGCCACGCTACGCCAGCGCAGACCCCAACCGGACCAGGGCAGACCAGATTAGTCCAGTCCCACGCAGGCAGGAGTCCACTAAACGGCTATTAGCTACCAACTAAAAGCTTGCGCGCTGGCCGGGCTCATGCAAAATGCATGACCAGACGCTGCTGGAAGACAAGCGTCTCTGTGGAGCTGGCCAAGTGTTTGTGTTTCTGCTTGTGGCTAATCAAAGCGGGCAGGAGGCTGACCGGCCAGGCTGGATGGTCTGGGTGGCTGGCTTTCTGGCTGCTTAGTTTATGCGTCATTTAAATTAATCACGAAATGTGTTGAAAACTTTGGCCATATTGTGTGAAATGTCCGTGCGTGTGAGTGTCGTATGCGTGTGCGTGTGTGTGCAGTGTGTGTTAATTAATTGACGCACACACATATTTGATTGTGGGCCAAGATTTATAAACAACACATTAGCGGTCTGTGTCGCTTCACTGACCGCATTTCCAAATGCTTTTCAATATATGTGTCTCTGTGTGTGTGGGTGTGCGTGGGTGCTCATGTATGTATGTATGTGTGTATGTTCACATGTCCAGACTTGGCTCTTTACGCTCTAATTTCGTTCAAATGTGCTGCGTTGGCTCGTCCCCAAACAAAAGGCCAAACAAACCTCGTCACGGAAGTGGACAAGCGCGACACACACACTTGTACACTCGCACACACACACATACACACTAACTCATATATATACAATTCACAATCAGACAGAGTACAGGAAGCGTTGGCATACAGCGTAGAGTGGGGCCAATTGCCTGCTTGCCACAATTTGACGGCGAAAGTAGCAAAACGAGTAAACTACATTGCTCATGCCCGTTGATGAGGTGCCAATAGCTATAGACTGCATCCTGCCTGAGCCTGGACTATGGGTAAAATTGATAGATTTTGTGAAATTTATCGAACAGGAGTAGATGAGGCAGAGAGTAGGAGAGAGAGAGAGAGAGAGAGATAGAAGAATAGACAGAGAGAGAGGAAGAGAGAGAGAGAGAGAGACAGAGACACCGAGAGTGTGAAATAGAGAGTGAGAGGCAGAGAGAGAGAGAGGGGGGGAGAAAGTGATAAAGAGTGGGAAAGAGAAAGTGATCCGAAAGAAAGAGAGTGATAGAGAGAGAGAGAGAGAAAGGGGGTGAGAGAATGGAAGAGATGTGAAGTGATAACGAGAACGAAAGAGAAAGCAGTTGCTGGATTCTATGAGAGCCAGATTTTTATTAATTGTTAATTATTAATTTATTAATAAATATAAATAATCTCAATGCATTTCAGCCCTATCTCACCGGTTGATCCCAAAAGTCGTAGTTTCACTGACATCCTTGGTAGCTCTCTGCTGGCAAACGAGTGTTCAAATTGTTCTTCTTTTCATCGCAGGTCCAATAACTCTTGCATTTGGTATTCCAGTCCCTCGTCGTATGCTCCATTCAATCCATTAGAAGTTGCTCCCGAGTTTCTCTGCTCGCCACGCAGTGTCAGCACCTGTCATCCGCCCACAATTGTGTCGCTGTGCCATGGAATAGCGCATGTTGTTTAACGCAACTAAAACTTTTATAAACGCATTAAAATGCAAAAGTTTTTCAAGAAATTAATTGCAAACGTTGAATTTAATTTACGCTTAAATAGTTAGATAAATTAAAAACAACTGCAAAAGTTAGACTTTAAAACTGCACAAAGTCGGGGAGTTAGGTACGTATTTTGCATAAATATATATATTAAATTATATATATTTTAATATATTAGTTTGATATCTTTCTCCATTATAGAACTCGTTTAAATAAGCTTCTTTTACAGTTTAATTTAACAGCAGCAGACCATGTTGTTAATGAAATGTTAAGATGTTAAGTCATAGTCGAATAATACAAATAATACTTAAAAAAAAAAAAAAAAAAGAAATGCTAATTTGCTTATGTTATAACTCTGTCAATATTTTCGCAACAATGGCATTTACAGACGCCAGCTATGTTAACAATAAAATGTAAAACATATTATTGTTCTATAAGGCAACCAAAATGTTGTTTTGTCTGAAGAATTCGCTGATGTGTCCATAGTGTTCAGCTATGGATTGCTCAAAACGCGATATGTCCGCAACGCTGTACAAATATCGCTGCCATGGCAGCCATCACTCCGCACCGCCCACATCCGCCAAGCACTTGTACAGTATTATTTACTGCAGTAGCAGCAGCAGCAATGGCAACAGCAGTAGGAGGAATAGCAACAGCAGGAGCAGCAGGAGCAGCTTCGCTTTCGACTGTGCCCCATGCCTTGGCTGGCTAGTTGGATGATAATGATGCACGTGTGTGTGTACGTGTCTGGGTGTGGGTGTGTGTATGTGTATGCATTGTCTGTGTTGGCAATGGTAATTCTGTAAAATGCGCTCCTCCTGCATAATGAGTTACGCAAAAACTATACCTAGGGCATCTATTTGGACTGCCTTTGTGAGCACTGGGTGTGGGTGTCGCATCTGCCTGGGCCTGATGTGCGCTATACGATTTGCATTGATTACACACACACATACGTGCATACTCGTACATGCACTAGAGCACACGATGCGATATACAGACGTATGTTAATGTGAACCAAAAATGTGCCGTTGGTTATCTTTTGTTGGCCATTGCGCGGCTCTAATTGAAATCTTTGCTGCACCTGTGCTTAATTATGCAGTTCTTGCTGCTTTTGTTTAACGAGTTTCAGGCTTCATTAGCTCAGGCAGCGTGCCGTGCATCGGTCAATTATTCGACTATCAACAAACGTATTAATAGTGCTGTAAAGCTTCTCGGATTGAATTTGTATCCAGTTCGTTTATTGAATGCAATAAGTGTGCTTATGTCGATCATATTATCAGATACGTTCGAGTCTTTTGGACGGTTTGATTATGACACAAGTCGATCCATTTTCGAGAATATTTAGAGTAGTAGAGTAGTAGAGAGGCATAGAAATGCTAGATATGATAAAATCGACTTGAAAGTTAACCATCAATGAGTATACTTCAAATGTTTTAGGTCACTTGAATATTATATTAATATATATTATATTATATATATATTAAATAACTGGATCTCAATGGACATAGAGTATATATACATATATATACTCAGCTCTTTATCTGATGTACACACTTTTTGAGGTCTGCCACGCCTTCTTCTGCCTGTTACATACATTCTCACTAGACAAATCCGAATTATCTCATTTTCTCTTGCTGCTCAAAACTCTGTAACTCTTAAACAAACTATTTATAGAAATGTATGAAACTAAATCTCTTTTACCTACATGTTGAAGAATTGTTTATGTCACTCTCCCACATATTATATTCTAGTCTATTATTATTATTCCATTCAGCTTTATACTAAGCACTCTGTGTTGTATTGTGCTAATTTGTTAAGCCTTCAATCCTTGTTTATCTAAGATTAGGGCTTATTAATTTACTGTCTTCTATATGCATATGCCGCACACGTTTTTATCACCTGCTGGCGGCGGCAACGATAATAACCAGCTATTAGTTGCTTTATAGTTGCAAAATTGCTGTTAATATGCGTCCGTTCAGCTGTCCGGCAATCTAACTACAACTAGGAAGGCCGGTGTAACAGCTGTCATTTATGGTGTAATTATAGTTTTTATTACATCAAGCCAGGCACACTCTATGCACCCATACATGCAGCCCATTATGCCACCCACCCACCCACACACACACAGATATACAGAGACCAACATATGTGTGTTCAGCTGTCGTTGTCAGCAGCGGACCATAAAGTCGATTGATATTGGCATGACCGCTTGGCTAGGATTCGAGTACTCGGAATACACGAGTAGACTTCCAGTTCTACGTATACGTACATCTGACTGTGTCTGTGTGTGTGCTTGTGTGTGTGTGTGCAGCTTCGAGTGCTGCATTTTGCTGGTGCTCTTTCTGCGTTTGGTTTTTGGTCGTTCATCTGCTTTATTGGCCACTTGCTTTAAATTGTAAATCCTTCAGTCAGAAGCCAAGTCAAAAGTCATATGACAGCAGTTTCCACTGACTGCTACTGCCTCCATCTCCATCTCCATCTCTATTGCCATCGCCTTCTCCAACTCTATCTTCATCTCTGTTGCACTTGCTGGCTGTGCGCTGCTCTTACACCCACTGTTGGCATTTGTTTGCCATCTCTTTCTGCGTTGGCTGGCAGTGTCGTAATTGATTCGTGTTAACTCTTGACTGGCAATAGACGGAGCATGCCAAGCAAATGTGGCTCGCAGTTATCCTGCGACTGGCTTTCTTTCTTTGAATATGTGTGTGTGTGTGTGTGTGTGTGTGTGTGTGTGTGTGTGTGTGTGTGTGTGTGTGTGTGTGTGTGTGTGTGTGTGGTGTGGGCTATGCCCTGGACTGCCTTTGTGCGGAACACATTTGCTGTCATAGATCATGCACTTGGTTAAATCAAAAATTCTTGCTGTCAACTTGCGTTTTAACACACGAATGAGTGCAGTCAATGCTGCTGCCGACTGTCATCTCTTTCCCACTTGATCAACTACCCTTATACCCACATACACATACAAACGCACATTTCCTTCGCTCAGCCATTGCCTGCTGAGAGCTTTAGCTCGTTTTTGACTGAAACTTGAATTTCACTTACGTGCAAACCTCGAAGTGTAGCTTAATCACATTTAATTGCTGTTAGCCAACCTCAAAACGTCAATAACGTATCCGTGCATCCATGAATTTGTATGAACTGACGCGCACTAACCCAGTTTAATCCGAAATAAGTACAAGAGTTTTCCTGTTGCTAAAGACCAACTGCTTAATACCCTGTTTTAGCCAGTTTCGCGTGCAACAGGTACAGTTTTCTACATTATTTAATATATAGTTTTGAGTAGCTTTTGAGCTAATTACAATTACATTTTTCATTTTTTTTTTATTTGTAAATTATATTCTTATATATTTCTTATTTCTTCTTCTTTCTCTTATATTTCTTTTTTTTTTTTTTTTGTGTAAACATAAGTATTTTAAGTTTTTGACTTTTCATAAAAGAAAAAAAATTTCAAGCAGTAAAATATAACTTTAAGATGTGTATACAACATTTTCTTCTTCAAGCAGTTCCTGAAAGAAATGTTTGCAAAAAAAAGAAAAAAAAAAAAAAATTGATATGGGTTGGACAGAAAAATCAAATGCTTGGCAAGCATTTGGCTAACGAGAAATCTGCTCTACCAGACAGGCAGTCAATCAGGTATGTACATATGTATATGAAACTCTGATACTTTCTTAATTTAATATAATTTGTATATTGAATGGCTGCCAAGTAAACAACTCACAAGCGAGGATTTATTATGCGAAGATTCCCGAATCACTGAATATTGGTATAAATGAATAAAATGTCAACCCAAATTCAGATAAAATGTGAATCCAAAAACAAATAATTAGAAAAAAAAAAAAAAAAAAATAGTAATAATAATAGCAAATCAAAACGAAATACACTTTACTATCTTCTCTAGGGTATATACAAAAATGAATTGAGAATAATATATGCGTGCTCTCTCCGTCTCCATCTCGCTTTCTCTCACTCTCTCCCTGTCTCCCTTGCACATCTCATAATTTTAGCTCAAACTGTTTTGTAACTTGAGTTGTCCTGTGTTGAGTTGTATGTGAGTGTGTGTGTGTTTGTCTGTGGAAAAACACACTCTTCTTCCTCTCTTTTTTTTGGCAGCGTTTCGGCTTACCTCAGTGGCAGGCAACAGAATATGGTAACTAACGATGATTGAACGCTTTTCGGTTGCCCGGTTTTGCGCGCAGATACACAAAAAAAAAGAGAGAAAAAAAAGAAAAGCCTGCTGCATCCATGTAGCTGCGGCTCATGCCACAAATAGTTGATGCCGCATGTATGCAGATCGCACACTTGTACATGTTAACAAAGCGACCCTTGAAGACTCGACACTTCCAAACACACACACACACACACCCGCACATATACAGTTGCAGTTGTGTAAAGTTTTGCATGCATTTGGCGCATTTAACGGCTTAACGTCATAAGCTTTGGCGCAACACACGCTATGACAGATGAATTTTATATGTGTGTATGGGTGTGAGTGTGTGAGAGAGAGTGTTGTGTCTTCGTGTGTGTTAAGCTTTTATGCTCTGTGGTGTGTTTTTTGATGCTTGAAAATCCGCTACAGTTGCTGCTGCTGCTGCTGCTGTCAGCGTCTTCCATCTGCTGGCAAACATATTTTCAAAGTATTCGTGAGAAGGACAGGTTGGGGAAGGCTCAAATGGGGGCGTGGCATTGTGGCCAAAGTTACAGTGTATCTGGCATCCATCAATATGATTAAAAAGGCTTCACATTGAAGTTTTCACAGCTATAGTAAACGCCTGCTTAATGCATCTATAATTATCTAGAAATCGAAAATATTTGCCGAATACAGTTTGCATCTATTGATTTAGACCGCAATTGAATGGTACGAAATTTCGGCCGAATCCAAATATCGACATGTTTATTTATGTGGAACTCGGGCATGTTGCTGGCTGCTTTTCCGTTTGGCTTTTCAGCGAAGAGTCTCGGATCTAAAACATTTTGTGTGCTTAAATAATTTATTTGACTTAAATATATAAAAATGTGCCATGCACAAATATGCGAGTGTGTACATCGCACACGAATGCATGTGTGCATATATATGTATAGTATACACAGACATATGTATGTATATTGTGTGTTTTATTTATATATTTCTTTTATCAACATATTTTGTGTCATGTGAAACATTTTAACGGGCATTTGCTTTCGGACTGTAACTGTGTGTGTGATTTGCTTTTTTTTTTTTTACTTTTCTGATTTCTTTTTTCAGTGCGATTTTGCGCTTGGTTTTGGGCCGCGTTTTAACTCTCTGGCAACGTATTCCTCCTGCTCCGGCTCCTGCTACTCCTGCTGCTGCTGTGTGATGATTTAGCGTGCGCAATCAAAGTGATGTGTATAACAAATTTACCGTTATTTATGCATACAAAAATTGCACGGCAATTAACTTTCGTTTGGCAGGGCTGGTGCGCTCGTTCGTCGGGGCTCCCTTGCAGAACATATTGATAAAAAGTATATATGAAAATACAAATGCACAGCAATGACACCAGTGGACGGATGGAAGTGCAGACACCATATAACTACAATTACTTGTGAATAGTCAATAAAAAAAAAAAATAAATAAGTGAAAAGAACATAAATAAATAAATAAAAAAAATATATATTTTATATTTAAGATTATAAATTTAATAATAAATTGTAAAAGTGTTAAAAAAAATTTTTTATATAAATTTACAGAAAAAAAATTTTAATTAAAATTTTAAGCTGATCAGTCAGAAGAAATTTTAAATGAGGTTTACAACGCAATTAAATATTTTATTTTATATATTCATTAGGTTTAAACGTATTATAGAGCGTGTACCACTTAAGGCTCTGCAAATTTGGGAATCGAAATCACTGCGTACATAACATTTATCAAATATGCCATTTGTTTCGAATAAGGCAATATTAAACGCATGAATTCATTATAAAAATTAAGTATTCTAATAACAAATTTCTTTAAAATATACATAATATAAAATAATAATATAATATAATATAAAATAATACAATAATAATAAGATAAAAAACTTTAATAATATTTTTCTTTTTATAAATATTATATTTTTAAAAATTTATAAAATCAGCCATCAAAATATATGTAGATAATTAGTCCTTTAAATCAAAATGTTTTCTATTGTTAAAATCAGCTTAAGTTTTAATTAAGCTTTGCGTGTTTCTAGCTTGGCAGAGGCATTTTCGAGCTACCCCAGGTAGGTGGGATGTAGCTGTGCATATTTTTAATTGTCGCCCATTGGCTGTTACATAGCTTATTACACCCTTTGTGAGTGCTCCGCTCAATGGATATAAATTGTGCAATGTCCGGCGTTTAAAAATGCCATGTTGCATATTGACGGTCTCACCCTCGAGCAGTAGCTTTTGCATGTTGAACAAATATCGACAGCAGCAGCAGCAGCAGCACCAGTAGCAGCTGTTGTTCTCCCAGCCCTGCATACTGTCCCGCACTTCTTTCAGCTCATACATATTATTGGTTTAGTCACATTTGCATGTGTAACTGCGATTTACACTGCGCAAAAAAAAGAGGACACAGAAGAGTTACACACTAATCGGAGCGAAGAGAATTTAGCTGTGGGGATTGGGTCACATGGGTGTAGATCATAATTGCGTGTCGCGACTGTTTGTTCATCTGATTTTTTAGTAAAATATGAACAGTTAACAGGCGACAATAAAACGACTCAATTAGTGCTACTGCTCAGCGATAAATCATTGAGGATACGAAAAACTCAAAAAGGGAGCGAGGGATGGGGAGTGGCAAAGAGAGATTTGAGACTTTTTAATTGATGGCAATCAATTCAAAACAAGCAAAAAGGTATTTCTCAGAATCATTTCCGTTGCCCACTCAATTGTTTGTTTGTTTGCATCTATTTTTCCTTTGGCTCCAATCAATTTGGCATTAACGTATTTTGGCCAGGTTTTCCTTGTGGCTCGCCATTCACTAATTGAGAAAACAATGCACAACACTTATAATTTCCATTTTATCTCTTTCTGTTTACTCTCTCTCTCTCTCTCTCACTCTCGCTCCCTCTCTCTCTCTCTCTCTCTCTCTCTCTCTCTCTCTCTTTCTGCGGCCAGTGCCAATTTGGAATTTGGTTCATTTCGTTTGCAGAAGTGTTCAATTAAAAGTGAAGCACTAAGGCAGATTGAGCTGATTCGCTTACACAACGTGCTGCCGGCGCTCCACGTTTGAAAGCGATCAACTTGAGCTCTCTGCTGCTGGTTGGTTAGTTGGTTGGTTAATACCTGTGTCGCTTGAGCTGTGCTCAGTGCCAGGCGAAATTCCAGCACGGGCCGGGCGGTCTACTAGCCGGAGCACTGGCTACTGGCTGCACTTATTGCTGGAAGCTCTGCATGTCATCAGCTAACGAAATTCGCAACCAGCAGCGTTGCCAGCAGCCAGCCCTGATCCCGTACCCGCAGCTTGATGATGATGAAATAGCGTGCACACAGATACTACACCAACTACGGGCCCATTGTGCCTGTGTGTGTGTATGTTTGTGTGTGTGTGGCATGCCAGAAAGGAATGTGCAACAGAAACCAAAAATATGCGATATAATTCCAAAGCACAATACCATGAAGTACATCATCAGTGCAGATTTATGGTTGACTGCTAGAATAGGTCAGCAGCCGCATTTATTGAAGAAGCAGCGAGCGCCAGCGAAGCGCCTGCCACATGGTGACGCCGCACACAGACATAGACACATGGAGTAACTGGAGCAGAGGCTACCGTTGCAACGGGGCGTTTGCAAAATTACATGCACATGCACACATGCACACATACCAAGCCAAGCCACGCCAAGCCATGCTATGCCATGCCATGCCATGCCTTTGCTATATGCTCTGGCAGAGCATCATAGCCATCATGTTGCATGGCAAGCCCACCTACATGCATACGTACATGTGGCACGCCCATGCCCACGCGCACGAACGCGCGAGCCGCACGCCCTTCCCCCATCGCCACACGTTGCGGATGCGCGATGGCTTTGTTGCCTTTCGTTGCTTTCGGAGCACTAGAAAATATTGAAATCTCACTGACTGACGTCGCATCTCTAATGACGTGTGTTTGAAATGAAATATTCATATGTGTGGCTCGCATGGGTGGGTTAGGTGGTTTAGCCAGAACAAGAACAAGGACCTGCCTGGCTGCCTTCCTGCCTGCCCGGCATCGGCTGTCAGGTCTTTAAAGTGTCACCAAGTTAAGGGCACGCAGCAAAATGCAAATCTCAAACTCAAATCGCTGGGCATTAGGTTAATGGGCAGCCCAACTGGCGCTGGTTGGGCCCAAGTTTGGGCGAGCAGTCGGGTCGCCAGCCCGCAGGCCTTACATACTATTATCGTTAAACGTCATCAGCAATGTCTTAACTTAAATTTTCGTTGGCCAAATGCTGATTTGTAATTCAAAACCTGTTTGCCGTTTCTCCGTTTGGATGCCGGAATGAAACATATGTTACGAATTATAAGGAATTAGATTCATAATAAAATAAAGCAGCCAGAGTCAAGCTGTAATCAAAACAAAACATTTCGTTTTTCTCCATTTCCACTTTTCGGCTGGCCCTCCGGCCACGCCCCACTCACGCACGCACGCACACAACCGGCATCCCTGGACATCTGGGCCAGCCAGCAATCAGTGCACAATGTGTCCATGGTTTTTGCTAAATTCCAGCCAATTCAGTCCTCAGCCTCAGTAGCAACAGCAACAGCAACTGTAATAGCAGCAGCCAAAGCCACAGCAGCATCCCATCAGGTGAAATTTGATTAGGGTCATAAGGGCAATGATTGAGAAAACGTGATCAAATATGTTGCCATAAATGTTTAAATGTTGCTATAGTTTTGCTGCCCTCCCTCCCCCATTGTCGTTGCCGTTGCTGTTGCCATTGTTGTTGTTGTTGTTCTGGGCATTGTCCGAGCCACTGTGGAGCTACAGTGCATGTGAAAAGTAAAAACTTGGGTTTATTATGCTGATGACTTTTAGCTGTGATTATTATCGTTAGCCATTTAATACTTGTCGGCGCTATGCCGTTTAGGATTTGGGTTCTCTCCTCAAATGTCGCTGAACTCTTTTATTTAGCTAGGGCTTGAAAATGTTCAGCATTGCATTTAGTAGTCAGCTGCTTCAAAGAAATTTTTAAAGAATATTAGGTACATTAATATTTTTATGAAAACTGGATATCAAGGAATTGCTAAATACATATGTACAGCTGGGAAAAATTAAATAGCATCACTCGCATTTTTTTCGACTTTTTTGAGAATTTTTTTGAAATATATAAAAATGTTAAATATTTTTGTGATTATTGCTATTTGTTGCAATAATGTATTGTTTTCTACTTTTATAAAAAAAATAAGTACATTTATCAGTGTATCGAGGTGATCTTCTTAAAATTTGCATTTGTAAGTGGTGCTAGTTTATTATTCTCAGCTGTATATATAAGTAGATACTATACATATATTGTGACTTTATTTTATATTACCGAGCTCGTCATTAAAGTTTATAATATAAATTTTTATTTGGTTTGAACTAGGTGAATATAATCGATGTCTAAGTTTACATTCAGACGATTGTAGATTTTTGTAGACATTGAAGCAGCTCTTTTTCTCTCTTTATCACTTTGCCTATCTCCCTTTCTTCTTTCTGTGTCTTTTTGTTTTTCATTGAGTCTCTTACTGTCTCAATCTATCTCTCTGCTTTCAACGCCTATTTTTGTTGGACTTTAACTCATTGTCCGTCTCATTCCTCTTCTCTCTTGGACTCGATCTGTCTCTCGCCCTCTTTTCTTAGCTGCCTAAGCCTTAGTGTCTTTCAATTTGGCTCTCTATCTCTCTCTCCCTCTTGCTTACTCACTCTTACTCTCTCTGTCCCTCTAACCGCATCAACCTTATTTGCAGAAGAATATTAATTCATGTTTATATTCAAAAGGTTATTTACAATTACAAATACATTTAATTTCCCATCTATGTTAAATTATTATATAATTCTACAAAATTGTTATTTCAAGCTTGATTTTTCACTTCATAGTATAAATATTAGATTTTGGGAGCTCAAGGCACGCCAACTTAATTGATACAAGTAATACTATGGCCTCAGCAAATTCACCTACCGAATTCAATTCGCAAATGTAAACATCAAGCGGTCATATTAATTGAGAAACATAAACATGAACAGGACACACACACACACATTATATATATATGTAAAGCAAATACATAAGTATGGGCTGCTCAATTGCCATTGGAAGGCTTCGAGCCATTTGGTTTGGGCTTCTATAATTTGTTGGTTAATTTGTGAATAGCTAACGACCGCTTGTGGTTTGGCTTGGTCTCTCACACACACACACACACACAGACACACACACACACACACACACACACACACACACACACACACACACACACACACACACACACACACACACACACACACACACACACACACACACACACACACAATGATACCTACACCTACACTCACATACAGGATGGCAGTTAAATGTGTGGTACTATAATGCTCGGGATCGCTGCATAATTGCATTAAACAATTTCAGGTTAAAGTAGCTTGTGTCTTAAGCCATGCCAGCAATCGTGAAATTGTGAAACGGATGCTATGCATAATGTAATGTGAGAATGGGATTAATTTATGATATCATAATTAAACCAATTAGATCGCTACGACGTTTCATAATCATTGCAATTGGCAGAGCTTTGAGCGTTTGCCTGTCACGGCTTTTGTCGCCGCGCATAAGCGCATTTGCATAACTTAAGCTCAGCCTCCACTACTCCCCCCCACCACGCCCCTCTGGTTACCCAACCACACTCTAAGCTCCTCTTCTTGGGGGAATGATGCTTCGTTTTTATGGCCGACGCTTCGGGAGGCCATCATTTCTAATTTATAAACCTAATGCGACGCAGTTGCAATGAAGGGGATTGAGAGGTGCTGCAACTGCAGCAGCAACAGCAGCAGCAACAGCAGCATTGTCTCCAGTCTTTGCTATTTAAGATCATTTAATATGCAAGTGTCTTTTGTTCGTGGCGCGTTTGCTGTCATATTTATTTTTCATTTGAGTGCAGACACTGAAATAAAACTTTGCCATTTGGCCAAAACAAAGGCTCGAATGTCGCGCAACTCGGACGCACGTCAGCTGGCTGCCTTTTTAGGCACCCTCTTGCCTTGCCCCCCACCCCTCCCTGCTTCGACTATGCCAATTGGCACAAAAAGTACATGCATTTTGTTAAAATGCTATTGTTGCTGTTGCTGCTGCTGCAGCTTCCTGGGAAATTGTAAATTATTTAGCGTGTCGCCGGGGCAGGACATTGCTGGCTGGAGGAATGGACGGGAGCGGGGGCTGCCCGCGAATGCAGCGCCTGAATAATTGAATAGACTTTCTTGCGTAATAAATGCTTTTTACTATAGTCTGACAAGCCCAACCCGACAAGGCGGGTGAAAGTTTTTGCCACTCAACGGCTGCAGCAACAACAACAGCAGCAGCAACAGCAACAGCAACAGCAACAGCTAATGCAAGGGCATAAAATGTAAAAGTTTTCTATTTTGTATTCACACGTATTTCTACAATTTCTTCATCTTGTTTTTAGCCTGGATTGTGTGCAGGCGGCTTATTAGCTAATCAGTTAGCGATCATGCCATCTGTCAGGCACTTGACATGCATTTTTTATCGGTGCACTTAAGGCACATGTTTCATCTAAATTAAATTTCGATTAAGGCTGAGAATGGCGGAAGCGTAAAATTCAAGCAATTAGGCACTACTTTAAATGCTTCAAATGCTTGAAGAAGTCTGCGTCGGGGGCGTGAGTGGGCGGTGGGAGGGCTTATTATGCGGGGGCCTTGGCTTGGTCTTGTGGCCAGCAAGGTTTTTCACTTGCTTGCGAGAAAACTTTATGCCGTCGACGTATTACGTTCCCGGCGTAAAAATAAAAATAAATTTTTACAGAGCACTGGGCGAGTCTGCTCTGCCAATTCATGCACAATAAATGCGTTTGAATTAAGTAGTTAACTTTTAATATTTTTTCAATTAAATTTAATTATTATTATCCATATATGAGACTGTGAAATTGCTGCCTGAGTAATTAAAAAATAAATGAATAAATGATTGAGGAGCAAGGTCTAATGTAGCTTAACTTTAGTTATAGATTTATGCAACAATTTTCTTAGATTAATGTTTGGAATTTTCAGCTTTTAAAGCTCATTAATTAATTCTTTTATATTCCAGATGATGTTGATTTAGTTCTAGTTTGATAATAGTCATATATGAATTGCAAAATTTCACTAATTTCATACCCTAAAGTATAAAATGGTGCAGATAACACTCCAATAAACGTTGGCTTAATGCGCCCCAACTGAGAAGTGCTTTTATAAATTAGCAGCAGTGAAATTATTTCATGGCCGGCCTATGCGTAATGTCAGCACGAAGCGTAATAGTGGGTTCAAATCAATTGCAGCTTCGAAATGAAATGATATATACATAAGGTATATATACATAGTATAAAAATGTATAATCTGAAACCTATGTATTTTTTCCTAATATATTTTCTAGTTCGTATACCTACTTACATATATCTGTAACACAGAGTTTTCGTTGCTATAGATATAAATATAAATATTTATATTCTACATCTGTTGGCAATTTAAAAAAAAAAAAAAATTATATATTTCGGGAAAGACGTTAATAGTTATATGTCTAGACTTGACTGCAAAGCTCTCACTACATTCTTATCTAAAGTCTGAATAGATTTCTATTTCATATCTGATCTAGCCTATACCCATACACCCCTATACACTCTAAGAAATGCTTTCACATTTCAACAAGCCCAGCTTTCATATCTTTTGAAAAGAGCAACTTAACAATTATCTAGTATAAACAACTATTCGGCGCTGAATCCCCCGTGAATATGCGGTAAATGATAAGGAAATGTATGTAGCGCCACCGCCAAAAGTTAAATGCAAAGTTTTCAATGTGAAAATGAGGCAAAGTGAAAATTTATTTTTTTATATTTTCTTAATTTTTTCTTTTCTCTTCTTTCTGCTGTTGCGGCTCCTATTCTGGCTGCTTCTCATATTATTATTATTATTATTATTATCTGCCTTAATTGTTTTTCTTTCGACTTATTTACTTCTTTTGTGGCCCCTGTTTTTGCTGCCACATTTCCCACACGACGTGTCAGCCACGCTGAGTGCCCATTTCAGTAACTGCGCTAAAAATCTATTATTGGGTGCGCTTTTTTCTTCCGTCTTGGCGGGCCGGCTCTGGCTGCTGCAGCGGTAAGCAGACTTCCGCTCGGCTCGTTTATTTCTGCGCGGAAATTGCTTGGTGACAAAGCGCTTTTATGAACCCGCTCGACATCGGCCTGAGCCTAGGCCCATCTGTCTGTGCATAATAACAAAACATTTTACTACCGCTCACACACAAACACACAAACACACACACAGACACACAGACACAGCGCTTACCTTTCGGCGCTTGGGTCCGAGCAAGACATCAGGTGTTTGGATGATTTGACAAAAAGTGCTCGGCGTTTTGTCGAAGCGCGTCCTGTGAGATTAGTGAGGATTTTATGGACTTACGCATCGCCGGCAACTGCTAAACTGCGTGCGAATCGTACGTTTGCCACCCGACAGCCCCCTCTTCTTCCCACGCAGCAGAGAAACACCTGTAACCCCCATAGCACCTGGTGAACTTTTGCCGTTTCATGGCAAAAAGTTTTTCGTGTTGTTGTTGCCAGGCTTTTGGGGCTCCTGCGGTTGTCGCTTTTTTCATTTGTTGTCTATTTTAATTTGTTTACTTTTGTTATTGAGCTGTCCGCAGAGTCGCTCGCCGTGTGGCATGTTTGATTGGCTCTAAGCCTCCAGAGCTGCACGACAGGTGCTTGTTTTTATTTGATATATTCTCGCAACATCTGTCAGGTCGCAACGTTTGGCTTTTGCTTTTCGCTGTTAATTGAAATTCATACAAGATACAGATCAAGATGTCATTGGCAGCAACTTAGTCCTATGTCAGCCTGAGCTGCCTGCGATGCCGTCAATATTATCAATGTCTTGAGCCGATGTGACTCGGTCACGTCTACGACTCATTTATATAACGCGCATAATTATGAACAGCAAGAAACGAAAATTGTATAAAAAAAAAATATATATACTAGCCAACAGCTGTCGCTGCCATTGACGATGACGATGCTGCTGCACTTTTACACTTTTACAATACACTTCAGCTTTTACTTCATCATCAAAAGCAGCAGCAGGAGCAGCAGGAGCAGCAGCAGCAGCAACAACATCATCTTCATCATCATCAGCATCGGTGATAGCTTTTGGTTAGCACTTGGCAACTTTGTCTGCCATCAAACAGCTAAAAAATGAAATGGAGCTGAGTCGAGAGAGTGCAGAGCGAGGTCCAGCCAGGGCCAGCTCTGGCCATAACTCTTTGTCCTGCTCAGCAGTTATTGAACATTTTCAATTACTTTCAGTTCAGAGCATAAATTTTTAATAATTTGAAACATGATAAAGGGAAATTAAAGGCGAAACTTGTCAAAAATTGCTAAGGAGCAACAGCAGCAGCCACCAACAGCCAGCAGGAGCCAGCAGGAGCAGCAGAACGCGACCCACAAACGCAACAATTGCTCGCAGCAGGAGAGCAGTGAGGGAAGTGGGCGGACAAATAATATGGGTTAAGAAGGGGTTGCTTTTTGTTGCCAGGCAGTCGCTGCTTGTCGCGCACGATGTTTTACCAAACTATTATAATTACGTTGGAAAGACAAAAATTTTAATAAATGATAACTTTTTTGTCGTCAGCGCGTCACAACTTATTAAAAGTATAATGCATAATGGCACAGACAGAGCCAGCAAAAGAGGGTGAGAGAAAGAGGGAGGGAGAGAGTGGGAGTGGCAGCCAGCGTGTGTGGGAGGTGCCGAAATGTTGCCAAGTAAATTTTGTTATCAAAGTTTATAATGCGATGCGACGGATGGCATCGCGCCCTTCCGTTGCGCTCTCGTTTCATTCCTGGTCACGGCTGCAGCGTGAATATCTAAATAGATTTCCAATTTTTAAGTGGACAGCAATACTTTGACGGAGCTCATGGAAATGATGGAGATACGCGCATAAGGCAACTTAATGGGCTACCAATTACTGCTTATGCGCTTTACCCAGACGCCCCTTCGCAACTGATCTGCATATATATAGCTTGGTATTAAGATAAGAGATGACCTGAAGACGGCCTGTTGGGAAACTGGGAGCATATTTAGATTAAATTTTCATTTTCTTTGTATATTAAATTAGCAGGAATATATTTATGTATATGTGCGAGTGCATATTGAGTTTTATTCAAGCAATTCCTCAAGTTTATCAATGGTAAGAGTTTGTCTGTTGCCATCTACATGAGTTTGGATTTTCGTATAGCTGCTTATTTTGTCCTGATTAAACTGAGCAACTTCACAGCCGTTGATATTTTAGTTGAAATTTCTAAATAATATTTTATCAGGCCAAATTTGCCTTCAGCTTTATTTTAGCTTCCATTTTGTTCATGGCACAAAATGCACCAGCTTTATATTTTTGTTGATCAGCAATATCTATTCATAAAGATTAAAGGAATCCAATATTTGATAATCTAATCTAAAATTCCTGTCTGTGTTGGTTTTTGTAAAAATACTTTTTTTTTTTTTGCTATTTGATTTTCTAAAATCATATTTTCTTAATGATACACTTGATTTAAAAAAAAAATATAATTAAAATAATTATAAATAAATTGCAGTATGAATAAGTGAATATTATTCCTGGACTGCAAAATGAGAGCTATCTCTAATATTGCTGTACTTGCTCAGTTTTTTCATAAACTTAGCTGCAAATGCTTTTCGCAACTATTTTGTGCATCTGCGAGAATTTCTTCGTGCTTTCATGTGAGGCGTATAAAGTGTAATGAAAATCGAATAGTGCTCATTATTGCAAGCCACAAGGCGCACATGCGTCACATCTGGGGAATTCAGCATATTTGTTGCTCGGTTGGTTTGGCTTGAGAGCGACTGTTAAGGGACCGCAAAGCCCGCTGCTCGCTCAGCCCAAGTGCCGTGCATTCATATATTTTTAAATATGCCAAAACATTTGCCACACACACACACACACATACACACACTCGCTTACACACAGTTCTTGCTCTAGAATTTGGAGAATTGTAGATCTGACAAAATGGCAAAAGTTTGCGACAAATTATAATGGCGGCCGCTGTGCGAGGAGGAAATATATTTGAATTTAATTTTGAGGCGTCTATATAGGGGCGCAACGGAGGCAGCTGCGCAATGGCGAGAACAGCTGTTGAGCTACTTTAACAGTCTGCTAGCTCATTAAGTTTTCCTGCACACACACACACACACACACAGACACACTCGCTCACACACACACACTCACACATATAAGCGCGTGAGTGTCGTGCAATATAATGCGGCATACAAATAAATTTGTCACAGCAAAATTTTGCAACTTTGTGTAATCCGCTGGGAATGCGTTGCTGGGCGTGGTGTGCCACCCCTTTTTGGCCACCAGAGAGGCAACCGCACAGAATCTAGAAATCAACGAGTTTATCTCATTAAAAAGTTATTTTCCGCAGCAGCTGCACACACACACACAGGCACACACGCACGCAGTCTTAGCTTACACATGCCAAGACACACGGAAGGAGAGAGCGAGAGAGGGATAGTGGCAGACAGAAGGGGAGCTTGTGTACTTAAAAGTGAAGGCAGGCAACGAAATATGTAAATCCACTTCATTTAATTTCGCATTTAGCCAAAATGCTAACAGCAAATGACAAATATTCTTGTTAAGAGGCATAAATGCAGCACAGCAATAGCAGCTGGCGAACAAGACCGGGCCCGGCTGGGCTGGGCTTGGCGTCCGGCCAAGTCTGAGTCTGGGCCGAGTCAGCCCACTTTCTTAGCTGTGCCCCGTTTGCTGTTAGTGCAGCTCGACATACTTTTTGCGGCAAGTATTTTACAACAACGTCGCTTTGCCGCCAAAAAGACAAAGTACATTTCCGCTGCCAGTTTCCGGTTTCCGGCATTGTTTTGATGCCGTCGCTGTGCTCTGACTGGCTGACTGGCTGCCGGCAACATCAACTCGCGCATTCTACACACAAATCGAATTGTAGCATCAACGCTCTCGAAATTAATATTGTTAAGGGCAACTCCGCAGCGGCAGCGGCTGCGGCAAATCAAACAAACAATCTGCCTCGCATGCCACACGTAAATGAAGTTGAAGCGCTGTCAGACCGCTGCCAGCCCCCAAACCTCTCCGTGCTCATGGCTCCGCGATTATGCTGCTACTGATGTTGTACGGCTCAGCTGGTCCGGGATTTGTGTGTCGACCAGGGCTGCGAGCCAATTTAATCGCACAGTTGACATACGGCTCATAGAAGAGAATTTCCTGAAGTTTGTTGCAAACAAATTTACTAAAAATATGCGATTGAAATTTCTGGACTCAAGTGTTGCAAGTGTGTGTATGTGTGTGTGTGTGTGTTGGATATGTGAGGCTAATATTCACTATTTGACTCTTAACTATTTCAATAAGTGATGTAAGCCAGCCTCGTCAGAATTGTGGAAACTTACTTTTAAAAGCTATTGTTAGATATCTATTATATATATAATTCATATCTATATACATTTTATTCATCTTCAATTTTAAGTATATATGCACTATATTATTGTATAATCTATAAAATATATAGGATATTATTCAGTTTATATCATCTGTGATAGATTTAAAATGTCATCCGATTAATACTAAGCTGAGCTTTAATTTGACTAACTCTTCGGTTAATTCTGAACAACAAATTGGAGTACTTCAAATCAAACCGGTTCAGTTCAGGCTAGTTAGTTAAGCGGCTGCTACTGCTACTGTTACCTGGCCAGACTTTGAGCTGGCACCTCGCCGTGTGCTGCCTGCTTCCCTCTGCTCGTGCAGCTATTGTTGTTTGACTGTTTCTGAATGCTTCAGCATTTTGGTCAATATTTGTGCAGCGCTTTGGCGTGTCCGCCAGTCGCAGGGAGCCAGAGTGCTTGGCTGGCTTCGGTGCTCGGCCTTCGACTGGGGGCTTTGCATATGCAGATGTTTTAGCATGAAATGCTTTTAGCCAGCTTTTCTCTTCTGCCTTTTACCCGATTTCAAGGGTTTTCTCTATGTGTGTGTGTGTGTGTGTGTATGGGTTAACAACGTAAAAACGTGCTTACACCTTATATGTACATGCACACACACACACGCACGCAACTAGATTTTAGTTTTTCTATCGTTCATTGGATTCACCTGCAGCTCAGAGCACGCTTCACTTGCTTTTGCTATATATTTCGTGGCAGCTCTGTCTCTCTCTCTCTCTCTCTCTCTCTCTCTCTCGCTCCGATTTTGTTACAGATTAGCATGTCGACCTCAAACTGGCCTTGCCTATAATCCATAAGCCTTAGCACTCAACTGTATTGCAAATTTACTTTCAATTTGATCCATGCAGAGCATTCATTTTATTTAATGGATAAAACTTGTCGAATTTGAATGCACTTTTCATTTTGCCATATCAATTTGTGATTGTTCTTGACTGCCTATTTGTTGTTGCTGTTGTTGCTCTGCGGTTCCTTGTGGTTGTGTTCCTGGTACTTGCGGCTTCTCGGCCTAAAAGCATTTGAGCAGCTTCGATTGCATTCATTTGATTAATAAACTCATTTGGAAAGCGCACTTCTAATGAAATACGGTTACAAAAACAACGAAGGAAAACATATTTGATTTTAATTTTACAGTATATTTTGACATATTGCTATCCACTATTTATTATTGAAAAATGATTTTATTGCGCAATAATATGGGAATTACACTGGCCATTTTTTGTGCCGGTTTCACGAGGTTTTCAAATAAATCTCTGCACTCTTGTACATTTATTTTCATTAAAAGTAGCTTAGATCAAGAATTTTGTCAGCAACTTTTAAATTTGCCTTGCTTGTTAGAAGTTTTCAGAATTTGGCATAAAATATTTATATGTATGTTGTTTATGTAATACATATATATAATATTTAGTAGCTGAAGTTGTAATGAAAAGCAACTTAAGACAGAGATTTTTTTGTCAATGTAGGTCAGTCTGTGTCTTCGTTTTATATCTACTGAACTCTAATATTAAAGATAAATTAAAATAAACACTTTTAAACTTGATATTTGAATGCTTGCTTAAATTAATTTGTAAAATTTAATAATTAGAAATTAAAATTGAAACAAATTTAATAGCATATTCTTTTTAATTTTTCAGTAAATTATCTTTAAATTAACCAAAAGAAAAAAACTATAAAATCAAATTGAAATTATTTATGCAGACTGTGATGCTCTCGAAGGGAATCTCGTAGTCGTCATGCAGCGTATATCCCATTTTTTAATTTTTTTTTAATATGTTGGGAAGCTCTTTTTGGTAACTTGGTTACCAAATGCACTAGCAACCAATTTAATTTCAGCATATAACCCGTTCACAAACACATTTGCTGCTGGAAATGAAAGTGATTTTGTTGGCCATGTCTACAAAGCGTTTGTGAGTTATTTACCAAGATTGTGAATCAATTTTTCCTGTGAAGTCATTATTCGTATGTATGCTTGTGTGTGTGAATTTATCTTAATCTGTGTTGCTGCCGTCAGAGCTCATCGTGTTGATTGCTAACTAAGTTTGTTTGGTAGCGAAATGCGAAATCCTTGGCAGAAAACTTCATGCATCATTTAGCATGGCCAACTGGTTTGGTGGCTGTTAACGGTTGAGTGTCCCAGCTAACAAAGGCCGCCTGGCCTGGGCTGGGCAGGGCTGGGCTGGGTTGGTGCCTTTAATGGAAATCAAATTCTTTAGATGTCCGTTCGGTCGGCCGGCCGGCCGGTTGGTCGTTCGGTCGGTCGGTCGGTCGGTCGTTTGGGGCCCTGCTTTGGGCTGTCCCTTGGCCATTGATCATTCAAATGTTACGCATTTGCAGCTACAATTGTGCATTGGCAATTTGCCGACGCTTTCCATACGCTTTTGTATTATTTACTAAAAACTTAAAGGGCTCAATAAAAGCGCCCAGGGATGCGCGTGCTGTTTCTCCTTGATCCTATGCAAACAAGAAGAAGAAACGGACAGAAAACTAGTCCTACTGAACAGACGGACCGAGTGACTGAATGACTGACTGGGCGACATGCCAAGAGCAGAACTTCATTGTATATATGTATATCTATATCTATATATATGTATGTCTGTGTGTGTGTGTGGAAAGGTCAGCCTTTTATGTTTGTTTTGTATTTTGTTTATGCAAAAATTGCCAGAGCAATTTCATAATGGGTCAAAAGAGAAATCAACTTTTGTTGAAAGTGCTTTAAAATGCACGACTACAACAGGAGGAGGAATAGCAGCAGCAACAGCAACAGCAGCAACAACAACAGCAGCAGCATCAGAAACAATAGCAATATATAAGACAGATTCATGAATGATCCATTTGAAGATACCCTCTAAGTCGCCTGAGATGTGTATAGACCCGAGATTAGATTGAGTAAGATTCAGTCTGACTATAGTTAATAATAATGAATGAAATGAATGTTTAGATAGCCAAGCAGCCCAGCGAAGGCGAGATAAATCTTGGAATTTAAATTGTCAGTAAAGGTTTGACAGCCTTACAAAATCTCAAAATTCATCACACAGAAAATACAAAATTTCTGAAAAATTTCAAATACAATTCTAGACAGGCCACCCGTTGCATATATTCCCTAAACTATTTTAAATGAGTTGAGGGTATGGCAAATGGCAGGACATGCGCCTGATTGTTGCCAGGTCGTCGCTCAGTCTATTGACTAAATGGAGCGGATGTCAAAAACTAAAGTTGCAAATTTTTCCTACGCTTTTTGTTAGTCTCGTGGCCGAGACACACACACACACACACACGCTGACACACTAGCTCTAACTAACACACACACACACGTCACTTGCATGCATCGCTGAGGTTGCGGACAAGGACAACAACATTGTCCTGGCACTTGAGCAACCTTTTCAACCGCCATTTGTTGTTTGGACGCCGCTCCGTTAGGTTCGTTCCGTTTCAGACTTTTTTTTTTTTTTTTGCATTTTTTTGAGTTTGGGTTTGTTTGCCGCCCTCAGGAGATTTGCCTTTTTGTGACCGGCTATGGCCGTCTTGCCCGTGCTGGGCCAATGCGCCAGCGAAGAAGAGCTTTTCCTACGGATTGTCCTTTGTTAAGCAACGTCCGTACATGACAGCTCTGCCCGCATAGTTGTTCGCATAGTTTAATGCTTTTAATTTCTTGACATTTCATTTGGCCAAGTTTGCCACCCGAAACTAAAGCACAACAAAAGCAAAAAGACAAAAAAAAAAAAAAAAAAAGAAATCTATTTAATTGTCTGGTGCGAAAAGTTTTGCGTCTGCTAATGTGACAGCCTACATTTGCCTTGTAATCCAAACTTTTGGCTATACTATATATGCATTTAGTATATATACGTAATATGGCACTGATTGCTCAGTCTGCAATTTGCATGCTCTTGCCCCGCCCTGCCCTGGCTGCTGTTTGTTCGGAGTCAATTTAATGCTGTTCAACGCCAGAGTTGAAATATTCATACGATTGCTGTTTGTGAGCAGAAGTTCAATGCATTTTCTATTAGCAAATTCCTGCTTATTTGATGAGTGCATTTTCGTAATGTGGGCAGTGGACTACTTAGTAGGATTTCTAAAGCAGTAGCCGAAATTGGGTCGTCATATATGAAAGTGAAATCAATGCTGCTCATGAATTAGGAATTTTGATTTTCATTTTGGGAATTCCATCGAGATGAACCCTAAAATATATCTAGCTTTCAATTGAAATAAGATAAAGACAAAGTTTGGCACTTTAAGACCTATTTTACTTATTTTTGATATATTATGTAATAATATTAATGTAAATTCATGAATTGTAAAAGATATTACTAATCAATTTTGTTTATGACTAGCTTAGTCTCAATTTGATCTTCCTTTAGCATAGCCATTCATGTTTTTCGAATCGATTTCAATTTATTTGGGTATACGGCAAATTGACATTCCATCAGGACATTTATCTTATCGATACTCTCTTGACTATCTATAAATATATTGAATCACCTTTTAGCTTAATTGAGTCTGAAAGCCAAGAGATATTTCGTCATAAAATCAAATGAAGTTCATTAGTCCGATGAGCAAGGCCAATACATTAACACCTTAGTCGCTACATGGGCAACGTTTTACTGTCACTTATGCATGTCCACTTGTCACTTAACAGACGTCTGCATGCATGTGCATATCCGTGTGTATGCAGTATATAATCCCAGACGTATACATATATATCAAGTAGTATGTATGTCTGTTAAATATATGCTCACTTTTATTAATATGCAGCGGCTGATCGCTCGCCGGGTGCAGCGTGGTGTACGTATGTATATGCCACACATACATATATATGCGGCATGCAACAGCAGGCGAGTGAATTAAAATTGCGCAGATTTCTCTTGTTTTCCACGCGCGCAAACATACATATACATATGTATCTGTATATGTGTGCACATTACAACGGTACATTTATATATTTACCTTTGTGCAATTTGTGCAGTTCAATCTCGGCTGCTTCATGATATTTGGCATCCGCCGAGGCATCTGTATAAATGTATGTATATTTGAAATACCTCTCGGCTTCAGCTGTAAGTAGTGGCTGGATATTTATTAAATTAAGGTAAAAGCAAACGAGCAGCAGCTGCAGCAGCAACAGCAACAGCAGCAGCAGCTACATATACATTTATGGCTACATCTGCAGATACATTTACATCGATGAGCGCAGAACTTTGATTAAATCAACTGCGAATAGTGTGTGAACAGAGGAACGCGAAACTTTGTAGCTGTCCATTGCGTAATTGGCTGGTGGTTGTTGTGTTTGTTGTTGTTGCTGCTGTCTTTGTCTCACTCCCCTTCGCTTTTCCGGCGTCATAGTTGTTAGTTCCCTGGCTGGCTTTACCTTATAGCTTGACTTCTGCTACTCCTGCTTGCTGCTTCTGCTACTCCTGCTTGCTCCTGCTAGCTGCTTCTTCATGTTTTTCTGGCTTCTTCTATTTTGGCGCTTACTTACGATAACTTTATGACGCTTATCGCTACAAATGTGCTTGTATCTGGGCACTCTCTCTGTGTATCTCTGTATCTTTATTTCGCCTGCAAGTACATTTTACGCTTTCTCCGGCGCCCGCTCGCCTGCCCCATAAAAGTAAAGTGTAGCCAAGTGGGGCCCAGGGGGGTGTCTGGAGGGGGTCGGCGTTGGCTTGGCAAGTCAAACAGGGTAACTTGCTTCTAAGTAACTTATGCCATAATTTCGTTGCCGGCGCGTTTTGCTTCCCGCGCGAATTCTTTATTTGCTGCTGCTACAACGTTGGCCACACTCTCTCTGTATGTATGCGTGTGCGTGTGTGTGTGTGTGTGTGTGTGTGGCTGGCAGATTCGCAAAAAGGAGTCTGGCAAATATTATTTTTTATATTTATTTGAGTTTTTTTCTTCGCCCTGCTTAATGTTTATTATGAATGTTACTCATGAGCGTATTTAGTTAATTTTATTTCACACAAGAGAAGACAGCAAAAACCAGCTAACAAACCCGACACGCCCTTCGCCCACTTTTTTGCCTAGTTAGGGCGGCCTTTTTCGGAGTTTTTGCCCAGCCGGGCATAGTCGAGTGCCAGCTGAAAATTAAGTTGACGCCATCAACACTTTGCCACTGTCTCTCTTGCGTGTGTGTGTCTGTGTGTGTGTGAGCTGCGGCATCAACAAATTAGAAGTCAGTAAACCCGACAAAAAGCAACATAAAAAAAGTCCCTGCCGCTTATCTGCGTTAAGTAGATGAGAAAAGTTTTGTGCCTGATACGCTGATAACTTGAATTACATGCTGCCATATTTGCCGCATCGGAAGAGCCAGCGACTAGGCGAATCTGGACACTAAAACCCAAGTGTATTTAGATGTATATACATATATATGTATATACATACATATATATGATATATGTGCCTTTACAGCCAACGACTCGTCGCGTGCCCTAATGGGCCTTTGGCTTAAACAGTTTTACGGCCAGCAGCCATACTAGAGGCATTAAACTGACGACACTGTTGCCTGAAATCTGCGCCGCTTAAATGCAACCTGGCCAACAATGTTGCAGCTGATTGCAGACGTTCTCAACAGCATCAGCAGCAGCAGCCGGAGCTTTAGTATGCTCTTTAAAGTGACCTTCAAATGAATTGAGATATGCCCAGGGGGTGTTCAGCTACAATTGTGCGCGCAAGCTAAAAGTGGGAGCGATAGCCGTGGGTAGAGGTTAAAGTGTGCCAGCAGCTTAATTAGATTTGAGATAACGCTAAAGTTACGCTTGCCGTGCGTCAGCTTAAAGAGCAGCTCCTTAAATAGGATTTTATGTTAGCAAGGACTCAATGCTGAGCAGGAATCTGAAATGCCAGCAACAAGTGAAAGAATATCTAAGATATGAAAAATTATTTTATATAACAATTCGCTTATAGAAATGAGAATATGAAAAATTATTTTATATAACAATTTTCTTATTGAAATTTAAAATATATGTAGGTTTATGACTAAAGCAAATTAAAGTAAAAAAAAAAAAAAAATAAAATAAATAAATAAAAAATCAATTCATTAAATAGATTAAAATAATTTTATTATTCGCTCTTATGCTGGACATTTTTTGCTTCGCCCAAATCTGATATTTCGCCCAATTTAATATATAATTGTTATACCTTTATATAATGGGTCTATCTCACTTAATTCAACGTAGACGTAAACCGTCTTATGGCGCTTCATTTAATTAATGCTCACGTTACGCATACGCCGAGTAGCCGGCTAGCACATTACGCATTCGCCGTGTGAGCTGGCCACGAAATGTTTTGACCGCTGCTAATTTATAAAAGCACTTGCCAGCAGCTTCAATTGCTTTAAACGTGCGTTTACTTGAGAATTTGCCGCGTAATGTGTAACAAGGACTCGAAACAAATTTAAATTAAGCTCAACTAATTGAGAAACGGCCAAGAGGCAGAGAGAGCAATAGAAAAAAAAAAAAAAAAAAAAAAAAAATAATCTGAAAGAAACGTAGCGCAGAAACTGTTTACTTTCGCTGTGGTTTTGGCTGGCTGCTGGCGGCTAGATGCGAGCGAGGGCACCGATTCGACTTGGAGGCTATTTTTTTACTTAATGAAATCAAAATAGATGTTACCTGCTCCATCCGCCTTCTGGCTGCTGCCGCTGCTGCTGCTTAAATGGCTGTGAGCTGCACAGGTTGCTTTCCTATTGCGCTATTGTTCGATTCAGGCTGTTATATATGTTCAGTTGAGCTTTAAGAGTGCATTGGAATGCCTTTAATCCCATTTTCTTGCTAGCTGTCACCCACACAGCCGCACACACACACTCACACACACTCGAATAGTTTGCGACTAGTTTCAGTAGCAAACGACAAATGCATTTGCTGAGCCAAAGCTTTGGCCATGACTTTTGCTTTTGGTTCGTCAATCACCTTTTTATCTTGCAGGACATTACGAAGCAAACCGCAGAGCTTTGCTGGCATTATGTCCATGTCCTTCCACCAGTTTGTGCTCTATGTACTTCTCAAGTCCTTCACTCTAAATGTGTATGTGTGAGTGTGTGTTTGTGTGTGGGGGATGTGTGTGCATGTGTGCGCACAAATTTATTACAACCTTTGGGAATTCTTTTAAGTAGTTGCTCGATTCAAAATAATTTTCCATTTATCACTGTGATAACAAAACAGTTTTTCCTCGACCAAGCGCGAAAATGGCAAAATAACATCAGCAGCAGTAGCAGCAGCCCCAGCAGCAGCGGCAGAGGCAGCGGCAGAGGTAGAGGCAGCATTATGAGCATGTTGCCTGTTTTGTGGTTTGGGGGCGTGCCAGTGTCCTGTAGAAAATAAAGTGTTCTTCGCAAATCTTGAGCACGCTGTACCCAGAGTTTGGGGTGCTCGTTAGGGGCGCTGACTTGCTGACGAGAGCGAGTGAGAGAGAGACAGAGAGAGAGAGAGAGAGAGAGAGCGAGAAATAGAGAGAGTGAGCGAGGGAGGTGTAGAGGGAGGGCAGTGCGCTTCTCTAATGATAAATGTCGGGCAGCAGGTGATTTAAAATAATTTCGGTCAGCGCGAGAAAAATATTTGTTGTTGTTTTCAAATTTTTGAAATTTATGAGCTGCCGTTCGCCCAGCCCCCTCCTTGCCACAGGCAGTAAGTAGAAATAGCAGCAGCAGCAGCAGCAACAGCTAAACAGACAGACAGACCACAAAGTTGTTTTCTGGCCAAAACTTGCCGCAATTGCCACGTTGAGAAGTAGCGCTCAAAGCGGCAGCTGTGGGGCAGCTACTAGGTTTAGAGCAACGACAGCACCTGTTCCAAAAAAAAAAAAAAAAAAAAAAAAAAAACTTAACTTTTGGTCACGACACGTCTTTGCGCCACCTTAACGTGATGCCACAAAAGAGGTTAGAAGCCAAAAACTTTGCTTTCGAGCAACTCATTTGCCGCACTCAATCGCCTGCTCTCCCTCTTTCTCTCTTAGTAACTCCGTTTCTCCCTTGCTCTATGTCTTTCTCTTTGCTGTTTGGCAGTTTCTTTTGTGTGGATTTTTGGCGAGTTGATTTTATAAAGCGTTGGTTCTGGCTACTGTTGCTGTTGCCAAACGCTTGTCAGTGGCAGGCAGACAGGCAAGCAGGCAGGAGGCTGGCAGGAGGCGGGCAGGAGGCTGGCAGGAAAGCAGGCTGACTGCCCGCCACTTGCTGCAACGTTTCGTGGCTTGCACCGCAAAACTTTCATTTGTGTTCGAACCAACTTTGATGAGCTGCCGCTGCTGCTGTGCGAAAATTATGTGCTCGGCCCATTGAGCTGGCCGTATTGCGCCATTAAGCAATGTACAGACGAGGCGCAGAGTTTCTCGGTGTCCAGTCAGCCAACCAGCCAGACAGCCAGACAGGCCGCACGGCAGCCAGTCAAGTGCATTTGCATAATTTGCTGCGCTGCGTAAACTTTTTGTGCATATTGGCCAAGTTTTCTGGTTAAGCCTGCATGTTTATTAAGCAATCAATTATAAAGATTGCCGTCGCACAGCACAGCGTATTGATTTTCTACGCCTTTGGCTATCAGTTGTGCAGCCGTCAGTCAGCCAGCCGGCCAGGTGGGTCATTCAACATTTCGCAAATATTTGGCCAAGCAGCTTCATCAACGACATCAATGTGTGAGTGTGTGTGTGAGTGCCTGTGTCCTTGGTGAGTGTTTGCAGCGAGTGCTTGATAAATAGATTAAATGGCTGTGTAGAGGCATTTTGGCATGTAAACGATAGCCATGTTTACCTTAGCTTACGGCTCTCAGCCAAAAACCTCACTCATTTCGGGAGCGATTGGGGTCGGAGGGGCGGAGCTGGAGCGCGCATCTGCAAGTGGAGCTGTTGCTGCATAAAGTTTTACGACATCGGCGCCCTGGATGGAAATGTTGTTCAATAGTTGCCTTTGGCCTGTCGGCAACATTTGCATGCATTCGCTGTGGGAATTAGAATGTACATAAATATATATGTATGTATACATGTGCATTATATATAGATATACACGCATATGTACGTAGAGCTGCCTGCACTTATATAGAATTGCAAAAGTTGCGCATAAAGTTCGGCGCTTTACATGCAAACTTGCAATTGGCAGCAGCCGAAAGAAATGCGCAACGTTCTGCTCCTGCCAGCAGGAGCTGCAAACTTCCTTTAAGCTGCGTGCTGGCTGAATTCTTTGTTTTAACGACTTAGTTTGCGGTCAATGTTTTGAATGCGTTCACTCAGCCTCAACCAACTCCAACAGCATTTTCTGCTTGTCACTTAAGCGACTAATGAGATAAAAAATGATCTCAGATTTGAGAGCAAAACAGATTTACTAAATTCCTAGAGAAGTGGAAATAAATGCTGAAGAAGTGTTTTATGACTGGCTGCTTAACTAAGCAAATACTAAAACGCAGTTTCGACCATCTACATATCAAGCAAACCTTTCTGAACGAAGGGTTTCATTTCAACAAACAGCAATCGAAATTCTTTGCAGGAAACAAACTGAATATATTTCCTGGCCTATATATTATTTATAATATTTTTGATTATACAAACTTGCCATATGAAATATAAATGAGCTTAAAGTCTAAAAGTAAACTCCCCTCTTGATAAATGTAACATAGAAGAGGACTGAATCGGGGCCGTTGCGTGAATTTTTGGCCACTTTGACATCTGACACGGTTACAACTTAATTCTTTCAGCCCGTGCGTTTCACTCTGTGCGCTGCTTTGTTCCGATTTCATTGCTGATGAGGGTCACACGCATACACACACCCACACACATAGACAGACAGACTGACACACGCACACATACATATAGCTGGCGTACAACGAGGCCGCACTTGGCGTGTGGTTGGTGCTTTCAATTAAAATTTCAACGTGCACGTAACAACTTTTATTGAAATTACGATTGCAGGCAGCTGCACACACACACAACTACACCCACCCACACACACAATTGCATATGCACGTTTAAAAAGGTCCAGTTACCACTGCATACTTCATTGCATACTTTGCAGGGCCTGTGGTACATAGGCCAAAGGTACGTAGCCCGTATGTGTGTGTGTGTGTGGGCGTGTGTGTGTGTGTGTGCATCTAATGAAGACCAAAACATAAGGCAGCGGCCCAGCTTGGCTCGCACAGTGGCCGAGTGCGCAACAAATGAAGAGGATCGACATTTCTCGGAATGCAAATGGCATTGGGAGAACTTCGACCCGCCCAGTGGGCGAAGTGAAGGTCAATTCGCCGTTAGGCAGTTGGCATCGCTAACAAATATTGCGGATATTTGATTAATGCTTTTAACAGTCAATGGCTTGTAGCTGACTCAAAAAAAAAGGAGAGAAACTGGAGCCAGCTTCAACTTGTGACAATAAAATGTCCCTTCTTTCTATTCATGTATTCACATAATCCAAGATGAAAAATAGATTTTACCAAAAAAAAATAGACGAAAATTTAACTGCGCAAAATGCTGACAAGGACATTCAGCCAACATGCTGATAGTGGATGGTGGGGTGTGGGCATTGTGGGACTAGGCGTGCCGTGACGCCTGGTCCGCCTGGGATGTTACATCAGCTAAATGCTTAAGCGCACTAGTCTGACTACCAGCAAAAAGAAAGTCTACAAATTTTTAGATAAAGAAGAAGAAGAAGAATATGAAAAAATAAAACTGTGCGACGACAGAGCTCTGAACGTTGATGTAACTAGCATTGCGTGTTGCTTTCTCTTCCGATTTCTCACTGTCTCTCTGGCGCTCTGTCGTCCTCTATTTCTCGCTGTGTGCCATGTCCACTGACTTTGCTACATGACAATGAAAGCCTGCAGTGTATTTGGGTGTCTGCCATTTGATGCCCTTGTGTTTGGCTCCAGCGAGAGCTTTCGCAATGGATAATTGTATTTGCTTTAAATATGATGCGAGCTTACTGAGCATATCTGTGTCTAATTTGCTTGGTCATTGCTTTATTGATCAGACTAAAAATAAAATATAAGAGTGTGCTCAAGTTTATTTTAAAAATAAAATAAGCTTAAATAATTTATGTTGAACTTAATTCTTTCTTAGAAGATAAAGATGGGAGAGCATAATAAGAAATAAAAAAAAAAAAATAAATAAAATAAAAATATATTTAAACTTAGGCTATTTTGAATTAATTGTTGATATACTGCCCGTCATGTTTATTATTATTATTATTATTATTATTATTATTTTTTTTTTTTATTATTATTATTATTTTATTCCATTTTAATAAATTTGTCTGTCATGTATAATATGTAAATATATATTTGGGCTTGGGCTGTCTAATATTAAGTTGTTATACTTAAAAAGTAATATATATTTTTCATCACATTTTTATTTTACAAAATATTTTATAAAAAAAAAAAAAAAAAAAAAATAACATTTTAACGTCGTCAATGTTAGGGTATTCAATATTTGCTGCATTTGCTCCCCTTCTGTGCGGATTTGACTGTTTTTCTTTGCTGCTGCTTCGGTGCTTCGTTTAGAAATTGTCATTTTCGTATTTCGAATTCCCAGCTCTGCTGATTTTCTGCTGTTTCTGCAGTTTTCTGGCTTCCTTTGCTCTCGAGTGCCCTCCACCGTCGCCCCCATCCGGCACATCTATGAGTATTTTGGTTGGCATTGCTGAATTAAACCAATCACTACTATTTTCACACTTAACTTGCAATTTGCATAAAATATTACCCAAGACCCAACAGTCAAGCAGACGCTGTCACTGGGGGGGATGGAGTGTGAGTTGAATGGGATTTAGGGACGGTCGGACCGCGAACCCAAAATCTCTACAGGGAGGCAGCGAGGGCGGGGCATTGGACACAAGATGTTGGCGCTTGCAAATAAGTACGCAGCCATTGACAGTTGCGTGCGAATTTCTTTTTATTTCTTTATATACATTTTACACCATCACACCATTACACACACACACGCACACACATTCATTCACAGACTAGGGGCATTGAAATTGTGTTTAGTTCTGCAAAAAAATATATACATATATGCATATAAAAAAAGTAAATACCAAATGTACTTTTTATGTGCGGGCAACGCATTCAACACGCGCGCAGCAATCCTCGCTTTGTTCTTGTGTGTTGCGTGTGTGTGCTATTAAATTTCAGCTGCAAGTGTATTTTTTGCAGATATTTTGTATAATTTTTGTATATTTTCGGTACACACATATATGCAGAGAGCGTGTGCAGTCATTAGTGCAAATGTTGCCTAAAACTCGAAAACTATGAAACTGCGAAAACTTAACTAAACGTGGCTCGAAACAAACCATTTACAGTACATTTAACAAATGGGTTAAAGCTCAGACAACAGCAGGACAGCACAGGCCTGGCCTGGCCTGTGCCGTGCCCCTCAACCTCGTCGGCCCTCCACCTCCCCGTCAATCGTAGCTTTAATGCGTGCCTTTGACGAGCGCTGACAAAGGCCTTTCAAGCAGCTACGCGCACACAGAAGACATTAAATGCCCCTTTTGCACATGTCCAAAACAGAGAAATGGCCCCGTTCTCTTGGCCAGCTTTCCGTAAGTGTTCCGGATAAAGGTAAAGTGCGTGAGAGTGAAATTTGAATAAAGTGAAAACAATCTGTTCATTGCTTAAGAAGTAATCAAGCTTAAGAAGTAAACAAAATATACCAAAATATTTAATCAAATATTCAAGTGAATGCAAAGTATGTAAATATTGATCTAGATTTATTACACAATATACATATATATTTATTTGTTAATATATATAATTGATGAATTGTGTTTTCCGACGTGTTTTTAATTGACTAATTGCTGAAGAGAATTTCCGGTTTGACAACATTTTGTAAATATCAGTTGCGCAATCTGCTTGAATCAAATCATGAAAATGCAAAGAGATTTTTGGCCAGCACATCATGGTCCACTGTGAATTGTCCATTTGCTCTAATGTTTCCAACTGGTTTTATAGCCAGCCCTCAAAGCACTCTAATGCCAACAGACACTCGCAAGCAGAGCACACACTCACACACTCACTCACACTCACACACACACACACAAGTATGCATGCATGTGTGCAGTGTGAAGCGCTGGCATTGTGTTAACAAATACACTTAGGCAAACACATAATTTCGAGTATTTAACTAAAATAAACAGGGTGTAAAACATTTTATTGCATGTGATGGCACTCTGCCGCTCGCCCTTCATGTTGAAGTGTGCGTGTGTGTGTTTGTTTGTTTGTTTTTTGTATTTTTTTTCGCTCCCTGCAGAGCTAACGCTTTGCATTTTAACAGTTGCACTCGCACAGACACAGACACAGACACAGACAATCGGACACACAGAATATTTGCATTTCAGTCACTTGCACTTTTGACTGCTACTGCTGCAGCAGCTACTGCTCCTGCTACTCCTGCTACTCCTGCTGCAGCTGCTGGCCTCACCCACGCTCGTCGGCCCGCTTTTGGACAGCCCTGATCCTTTTACGCTGCTCTGTCTTTCTCTTTTGCTTTTTTCGCCTGGCACTTTAGCACATTTCCATTTGCAATTGTTATATCCTTCTTTGTGCTTAAGCATTTGTGTGCGTGAGGGTGTGCGTGTGTGTGTGGCTGCGTGCCTCGAGCGTTTTGCTTTCTTGCATTTTATATTAAACAATATGCCGCTTAAAGAGCTGCACGCGTAAATATTCATAAAAAAGAAAGTCGAAGAACTTGGCATGCAGCTAATTAAAAGAGCTGTAAATTACGCGCGATGTGAGCCAGCTAAATGCAAATGCAAAAACCTTAAATAGCTGCTAAGAGTGTGGGCTAGGGCCAGTCAAAGGGATAGGGAAAGGCAAAGGGATGGGCATGGGCTGCATGCCACTTGTGCGTGGCGTGGAACGGTCACCTTAATTAAAATGCACAATTTTGCACTTTTGGCCAGAGAGCAAGCGGCATTTCTGCTGCATTTGCATTAAAAGCGTTCGCGCCAACAACAACAGCAACAACACCAACAACAATGTCACCCAAAAAAAAATATATATATATATAAAAGAGGAAGAAAATATAACTACAGTTGGCTACTTCGCTTTGGCACTGTCATGCAATTTATTTGCCAACTACTTTACACTTTTTGGATTTGCCCGCCTTCACTCTTCGAGTTGTCCTTCTCCTATTGGACTTTATTATTATTTTTTTTTTATGAATTCAAGCCCCCTTCTCTCACAGTTAGTCGCTGTAATTTTGTTGCGGTCTGCGTTCATTTCGCGTATGAGCGAGCGTCGCGTCGCATCCCCCCTCGCTTGCCCCCTGCATACAGCATTCACAATTAAAAAGCTCAACACAAAATTTACATTGTCGCTTGATGGTTCTGGTGGCCACAGACATCGCAACAGCCGACGAGCTTGTCGTCCAGCACTAGACGGACACAGTCGTCATCATCATCATCATCGGCTTTAAGCCGGCCCAAAGAGTTGGCGACAGCTTCCGTTAAGCCAAAATAAAAAAAATAAAAAAAATAAAAAACCCCGGGTATATATGCTAATATTGGAATGAAAATAACGTGCACCACTAGAAAGTGCGTAAATTAAAGGCACAGTTAAATATAAATACTAAGGCTAATTTTTGCCCAATTTAAATCTGCAAAGAATTGGATTTTTTGAGCTATAATAATATAGAATAATTCCTCTTTAATATGAAGCGAACATTCTTTACTTTGATTTCGAATAGGGTATCTCCTAGTCCAAAGTTTCTAATTTATATCTACTTAGTGGTTGGTTTTTTGGTTAGGCCCGAACATGACGTTAGAGCGCCATAAAATTGTAACACCACTTTATGCGTTTTATGCTTTATGACCACAAATGAGTGTGCACAATTCTGCAGTCAGACAGTCAGGGGAGTCTGTACAGTGCTCACCCTCTCATCTCTCATCTCTCATCTCTCACTTGCCCTCGCCCTCTCTCTTTCTGTTGGCGGTGCAACTTTTATGTACGCACACATACATACGTAGCATTTGAGTGTGCATGCTCGGCATTTGCTGCCGCTTTTATACTCTTCTAACCTATATAATAGAGTCAATAAATATGTTGCAATGCCTTTATGAAGAATATATATTTATCGACATAAGTGGCAGTAAATGTCAAGCATCCAACATTCAAATCCCTTGCATGAGTGCGTGCTCAGAGAGGTCCTTTGATTTATTTACAAACTTGTATAATTTAATCGAGATATGCTGAAGTGGACCTCGATTCTATGAGAAGTCTGTACAATAACTAATTACTGTGAATTCCCAATAATCTAATGATGGTTCTGGTTCACTTGAAATTCTCTTAATTTAATTGCTATCATGATTTTTTTATATTTAGATTTATGCCCTATAAGGCTGAACTGTGGTATTAGCTGAAATATATGTACGTATATGAACATATAAGTATATATTGAACAGTAGAATCAAGCGCCTTAACTTTCGCTTTGAACTTGTAGAAACTTCTATGTGAGTTGGCTTAGTTAATATTTTGCAATGACAACGATCTGTCATAATTTTGTATGAAAAACTATTGCAAGTGTAGAGCACTCCGAGTTCAGCTTGCCTTATATATGTCATCTCAATTTTTTAGGTTTTGGGTTTTCCATGTTGTATAAATGCTGAACTTTTTAATTTTAATTGTTAAAAGCTTTTTTGCTAAAAATGACCACGACACTCTGACTGCATTTGGTTCCCCTCCGCTGGCTGCTTCTCCCGTCTCCCGTCTCGCATCTCGCTTGCTCCTGCACTCACCTCACATTCGGGCAACATTAATGCATTAAAATGCACACACAATCACAACTGCCCCAACAGCTCAAATCCCCGGCACCCATTGCTCAGTGCCCAGACGCTCAGTCTCCATACTCGAGCTTCTGGCTGGCATTTCGCATTTTCATATGACGGTCAGTAGTGCGCCATGTGCAACAGTTTTACTGCCTGATAAATTAAACAGCACACACACACACACACGCACACACACACACGCATACAGAGCACGCATGACAGTAGACGCGACCCCAGGCCAATCCACAAGCAGTTAAACATTGGACTTCTTTGCAGGCCATAAACCACGCACATGCACATTGCGATATATAAATATGCATCTGTATGTATGTGCACATATGGGCCACGCCCACCTGGCCAGCTGCCAGCGTCCGACTCGTGCGTCTGGCCTATTCAATATTAAGCATACGCCACGCCGCCTGCCATTCATAGATAAATTGCCCGCGCGTTTAATATGAAAAGTTATGGCGCTTGCAATTAAACTGGCCGCAAACATCGAGCCAGACTTTAACTCTGAGTCAACAGCAGGCAGCTGGCAGCAGAGGTCTGTAAATCGGCAGCTAAAGAACAGCAAAGTGTAAGGTGACAGAGGAGAAAGGTGAGCCCTGGGGCCAGCATGTTTTCCACTGACTGCCAGCGGTGTATCAAAGTATTCCATTAAGGTGAAGCAAGTTCAGTGGATAATTAAAGCTTGCCTTGTAATTCAATTACAAATTCGACAGCTTACAAAATTTCTACGAATTTTTATTAAATTCTTAGAGGGAAAACCCTTAAAATAACATTGTTTCAAGAATTATGTTAAATCTGCTATTGGATATACATGAAATTCCTGTTAACTGCAAAAATAGTTTGAAGAATAGAATATTCAAACTATTTATATAGCATGCCATTTTGAGGCTCTTCTAGGCTTCAATAGGTTTTTCAGCTGCTGTTGATTTAAAATAACAAACTGAATATAATGAAAATTGCATAGTTGTTCTTGCATTTCAAACATTATTTCATTCTCTTTATTTGCATAAATAGCTTTTCAATTCTAGGAGGCTCAACAAATTTCCTCTTGAAAGTGCTGTAAATTGAGCTGAATTTTAGCTATTGTTCGGCTTGAAATTTAATGAATATTTAAATCCACACTAAAGCCGACTTAACTTTTTGTAACTGTAAACGATTTTCGTTGAATTTTCACAAACCAAGCCAATGCTATTATGAATAGCAATGTGCTCGTGTGAGTGTGTGTGTGTGTGCCATGTCTTGATAATTTGGAGATAAACCAACTACATATTTTCACATATGTATGTGCATAAGTATGCCTGGGCATAATACAATCTCATAAGCAGACAACATAATCACACACACACAGACAGACAGACAGACAGAATGAGTGAAAGAGAGAGCGAATCGCACAGCAGGCGCACGCTTACAAATTTTGTAATCCTTTAACGATGCGAGCAACTTCCGGCTTCTGCTTTTGCCTCTTGCGCACGACTCCACAGGCAGTCAGCTCTGTTTCGCTCTGCTCTGCTCTGCTGCCTCCTGCCAGCCTGCCTGCCTGCCTGCCTGCCTGCCTGATGGTGTCATTGTCTTGCTTTCTTGTGCCTCATCATCGCATAATTAATCTTCAAAAAAATCATCAGTCGTCGCTGGCATTAATCTTTGTTAAAACGTTTCACGCAACTTTTGGTCCATTGTTACACATACGCCGTGTGCGCCGCATACAAATTGAGGCTTTCGAATGTTGTTGTTGTTGTTAGCGCTCATATCATAATTGAGCGCCAGCCATGCTGCTGCTGTTGTTGTTGTTGTTGTTGCTGATGTAGTGTGTGGCATGGCAAAATATGAGTGTTTGCTTTCAAGCCCACTTTGTTTTTATTTACCAATTTCCTTGGCCGCAACGACTTGAAGTCATATGTGAGCATAATTTTCAACACTTTATATACTACACTCGGAGGTGGAGCTGAGTGGTGCAGTGGGATGGGTAGCATGCACTGGAGTCAACCGAGTTCACTTTACGTGCAATGATAAATGATGGTCTTACATAATGCAACTGCTGACAGGCACAAGGCTGTCAGCGGAGGGTTGTGCATACGTGTGTTTTTGTGTGAGTGTGTTGCTTTGTCTCTCTCCCCTCTCTCTCTTTTCCTCTTCCTCTCTCTCTTCCTCTCTTTCTTTGCCTGTGTGTTGGTGTGGCTCTGGTAGAAAATAATGAATGATATGTTTTTGACACGTTGCCGCTGTCATTGTGCCCCATTCAATTTTAGATCTTTGCGTCATTTTGTCGCGACGCTTTAAGTTTCTGTGTGCCGATGCCGTCGACGTCGTCTCGATTCGCGGGTTATATAGAGAAAGACATATTTGGCATTGACACTGCTGACTACTAGGAACAACAGCAGCAACAACAACAGCAACAATAACACGTAGCAGCTACAAGAAGAGCTTGTGCTCTTCATCATGCTCAATTTGTGCGAATTGTGTTGTCTTGTCTTGTTTCAACTCTCTCGCTCTCTCTCGCCCTCTCTTTCTCTCAGCGCTGCCGCTTCCACCTCCCTGCCTGCCGTCTGTCCCTTGTTTAGTTGTCTGTAGTCTGTTGTCAGTTGTCTGCTGCTCGTTGTCTTGCTTTATTTATTTATTTTTTTGCTCTTTTTTTTTTTTGTGTGCTCTATTTTTGGGTAAGGGAAAGCATTCCTGAGCATTTGCCTCGCGTTGCCATTGACTTAAATATTTTTGACACTCGGAGTTGGATAATTGCGAACATTAATCATGGCCAAGCAGCTGCCATGGCAAGCATGTGTGTTCGACTTCCGCCCCCTCAGTCCCTTCCTCACTTCACTCCTGGCTCTGGTGATTGCTCACTCTTCTGCCTGTCTTCTTATTCAACCCATTTCTGGAATCTAGTTTGCGTCATGTCGCGGACATTTTTATAATATTTTGTTGAATTCTCTCGCGTGCATTTCTTATTTCCTTATAAATTCCAGTTGCTAAATAAAAAATGTAGTACGTGAATGGAATCAACTTTGATTTAAGCATTTTGGTTGCTCTACTTGTAGCTTAAGTTATATAAATGAATAAACAGGTCATATGTTTGATCTCGATTTATACAAGATGCTAAGCCCTAGTAATTTAAATAAAAATAAATAAATTTTATAGCATCTAAAATTCTGATATTTATATATTCTTATCTTATTTTGTTTTGTGTTTTATGCTAACATCGCTAGGCTTAGACTAATAACAATTAATTGAAGCAAAGATATGCAGATTATTCAAATTATTATATATTCTCTCTCCTCCTTGACTCTGTGCTTCATTACCAAACACAATCCCAAAAACTAAACGTATAATTACTTTCTTTCTCATATTTACCATTATAAAATCTTAGTTAAATGGTTTTTAAATCTTATACATAGCTATCGATTCACTAAAATTATATATAAGTGGATTATAATTGTCATGGATAGAGTAGCTTCTAGTCTGCTAGTCTACACTGCAAGTCCTCTGTCTATCTATATATTTTCCGTAGCATACTTTTGTGCGCTATTGAATTCCTTGTTTCATTTTACAAATAGTTGTCTCTGCTGCTCTGCTGGCCACGCCCACCATGATGATTAGTCCGTTGTTAATAGTGGCCTGGACCACGCCCAGCCAGCAATTAGGCGCAAGCAGCTACTTTTTCACTGCTCACATCCATCGGAATGCCAGCAATCTGTTTTGGCGCTTCAGTTGCCGCCTCGTCAATTTATCACCAAATCAATCAAAAGACTTAAGCGTGGCTGCTGCTGCTGGTTGCTGCTGCTGCTGCTGCTGCTGCTGCCAAGTGCCCTTTGCATGTGTGAAAAATGTTTTCAAATTGAGGCCAAGAGGTCGCCTGGCTGCCTTTGACCGTTTGCCGTGAAAATTTATTTGATTGCAGGCAATAAGCAACTGCTAATATGACACAAGCTGATGCCCTGTCTCCTGTTTGCCCTGACGCCTGTCTGTTTGCACAGACGAGGCTGCGAGGCAATACTACAGTGACTAATGCCAACTGTGTCTGTGTGTGTGTGTGTGTGTGATAGTGTAGGTGTGGGCGTATCGAGGGCCTTGCTCAGCACATATAGCGCTGCTTCTGGTTTGATTTTATGAACTGCCTGTGAAGTTACTCTAAGGCTGATGCACAGTTACTGCGACAGGGACACGCAATCTCGGCACTTCTGCCGTTGCCGCTGCCGCTGCCGCTGCTGCTGCTCTTCGCTGCTCTCAGCTATATTTGCTGGCCAAATTGCTTGTGATGAAGACAGCCAAGCGTCAATCAGTCAGTCGTGGGCTCCGGCTCTGCAGCTGGCTTGAATGCTGTCTATGTCTCACATGCCGTCTGCATGTCCTGCTCTGGCTGTCAGTTAACATGCCTCTTGCGTTTGCCAAGCACATCTCTCTCTCTCTCTCTCCCTCTCTAGCTGTAGCGCATCGGACAGAGTTCGGCTCGTCGAGAGATAATCACTTTGGGAAATTGCTCATGAATGATTTGTTGGCATAAATCAATTTGATTGATGAGCGTCAATATACTTATATGCCGCTTTGATGTGGGCAATTCCAGAAATCGCAAACACACAAACACAGACAAACAGAGACAGACAGGCAGGCAGGCAGACATTCATAGGGGCATTTGTGTGTATGCGTGTGCATTGGGCTTTTGTGTAGGCCAACTAATTGATCAATTAAGCATCAATTGCTTGGCTGGCCGAGCTGCGGGTCTGCTTTTTGCTCTGGCCCTCATCTGCAGCGGCGGCGCACTTAACATCTGATGCGCTGTGGCTGACTCGTGTTGCAAGTGGAAACAGTTGCAGCAACTGCAACAGCAACAGCAGCAGTTGGGTCTATAAAACAAGAAGCTACCGCTAACTTTCTGCTATTTCAACTTGAGTTGTTATGACACTTTTAATAACTTTATTATTGCATTTACATAGTAGCAGGGCATGCAAGTCACGCCCACAGTCGAACGCCTGCTGCTGTTGCTGCTGTGCCAAACAACAAGCAAGTTGCCTGCTTAAGTGCTCTGCTGTGTCTGTGTGTCTGTGTGGCTGTGTGAGTATGCGGGCTCTGGCTTGTCGTTGCATATGCCAGGAGTTGCCTCTAGGTGTGAGTGGGTGTGTGTGTGTGTGTGTGTATGTATGTGTTTGGGTTTATGTGTGTGCGTATTTCTTGGCTGTCTATGCAATTAAAAGTTTAATATAATTAAATGGTTTTATGACTTTGACAGCACAGCAAAGCCTCAGCAGGAGCAGGAGCAGCTCCTTAAGCAGCTTTTCAGTTGCCGCCACGCTCCTGCGACACGATTTTTTTCTGGTTTTGTGGGTCGCCTGCGAGAGCTGTAAACTCGCAGCCCGGTAAACACGTGCACTTTAAACCGACTGCTGTCTCGCAAATGAAACTTTGCTATTGGCTCGGCTTTCGGCACCTATCAAAGTGATTAAGCCATCAAAGTTTGCGCTCGACACGCAGCATTAACGCTTCGACTTGGCTTAGGGGAAAGACGAAGCTGGGGCTTGGCCCAAGTATTCCCAAGTCTCTATTCCAAGAGCGTCTCCGGCTGTGAGTGCAGTCATCAGCTGGTGCCCCACTCTGCACGAAAGATGCTGATAATTACTTGGCCAGTGCGCCATCAGCAGAAATTGGCTGCCAGTAGTTAAAGCCAGCACAAACGACAAACGACAAACGACATTGGACGACGGACGATGGACGATAGACCCAGAACAATCGCAAGGCAGGAGCAAAAAGATTTTAGCCAAAATGTCGGCGCCACAAATCTCGTGTGACAGCTTTGACCAACGGCGGGATCAGAGCATGGGCGTTGCTTATATAAATGATGTCAGCGGACACGCCCATTGACAAACACGAGATTGGCCTCATTTATTTATGGCCAAAACATGCGCAGTTATAAATATAGGCCGGCAATTGTTCTGTAAATTCCATTCGGACTGCTGTCGATCTGTGCCACAGCAAGCGAATGCTCACATGAATTTAAATGGACAATTATGTGCCCAGTCGCTACATGACCTTTGATTATCTGCCTATACATGTGTTTTGTCAGTGAACCTAAAGTAATTGGGGATTTTGTAGTGAAACATCCATCTATACATCAATTAAGATATCTTTTGATGTAAATGGAAAATAGTTGCTTGAGGACAGGCAGATTTATCTGTGAGTTGTCTCACGCCTACTGGGAAGTAGTTATGCCTAACTACGCCACTTAACTCCATAATATTTAATATATATACATAAATTAATTTATTTTCTTATATCAATTTAATTTAAAAATGTTCCAGCTTGTATATACTATAATGTTTCTTTTAATTTGTTTTTTTAATTATGTTAAATTCTTTTATTGGTTGTTTGTTCATATAATAATAGTTTCCTGTTAATATTAAATTAAAACATAATTTTAACAATATATGTAAAACAGTAGCATAAAAAAAATAACAAATAAAAATAACATACTTTTTCAATAGGAATTTCAACAGTTCAACTTAAAGACTACAATAAAAAAATTTAAAAAAAATATAAATAAATTAATAATATAATCATCTTAATAGAAACATCAGCATTATACAACAATTTGGGCCTTCACTTCAAATTCAAATGCGAGCCTGTTAGTTAATCTTCCGGCTGCTGGAGTGCGGACTAATATATTTGTATAGGCATTTCTATTTAACAGAAGTCATTAAGCACATTTTGCATGGTTTACATGAAATTTGTTATAGGAACCAGAGAAACATTTATAATGCGAAATAATTGCCTTCGACTGTGCGGGCTGTTGGGTCCGAAAACTTTCTAAGCTATTTCTTCTGCAGTTCTCCTTGTTTGTTTTTTTTTTTTTTTTTTTTTTGTTTTTTGTTTTTTTTTTTTTTTTTTTTTGTGGGAAGGAGGTGGGACACGCCAACCGCGTTGCTTCATGGCGAATTAGTAGCTCGTGGGCATTTTAATTGTGTTTGTAATGCGACGACTTTGACGCTGGTCAAAGCCCCATCCGACTCCAATCCCTTTTCGTGCCAGTGGCCAATGTGGCCAAATTGTCTGCGTTAAAAAATTAAATGAAAATGAATTCATTTGTACCCTTTTCAAAGCGGCATACGAAAGTAATGGTAACGAGCGACGCTTTGTAAGTCGCGTGGGCTAGCCATTCGCTGGGCCCCCACCCAAATGACTTAACTCATTTAATGCGCCTCTAATGGGATACAATTTAAATTTAATTGATTTGACCGGCAAAGCTTTTATGGCTGTAAAAAATGCCCGAAATTAAAAAATGCCTATGCTCGAAAGAGGAAGTAAGTCGATTAGGGGAGTGCGCGATTAGGAAGTACCCTGTACGCTGATGTAGACATTGTTCAAATAAAAGGCAGCTCGGTCTGAGGGCGAGAGATAGAAACGTGAATATGAGCAGGGAGTAAGAGAAAGGTAGAGTTGTCGAGAGAGAATACATAGATGAATATAAGGGAGGCTGGTTAATAGATCAAGTAGAGAGCAGTGTATGTATATCTATATGCTATAGCATGGAATACTTATGCATCAATATAGAGCAGCCTCATCAGTCTCCTTCAGCAAGAGCATCGCCTATCAAATTTGTTTTGTGTCGTTGCTACTTTAAAGAGTTATTTCACTTAGGAACTCAGGGCGTGGCCACGAGTTGATGTGAAAGATGGGGAGTAATTTAGAAACGAGTGGCAATGGGAAGAAGAATTCAAGATCGATCGAGCTCCAACCAGAAACTATCAGTCTGAAAGAGGTTTAAATATGGAAAGCTGAAGGAAAAGTTGCATGGCAGATATAGCAAATATTAAGTTTTAGGAAAATATCTATAGTCTGCAACACATACATATACATATATTATGTTAATGGATATACATATACATGCATATATACATATAGATTTACCCATATGACAATGCAGCTTATTGATAAGTATTTTAAGGCCTACTGATCCTTCACAATAATTTAAGCCCACTTGCCTTTTAGCTTATATAAATGAAGCAGTTACTGATTGCTGGATATGACTGGAAGCTTGTCAAGATTGTGCGAGCACCTCAAACTAACGAATCAACTGCCGACAGTGAGAAATGAAGCAAGAGTTAGTTCTGCTTGCGTGAACACGTCAATCCAATCGTGACTTACAGACTAAATACAAAAAGTCGCAAGACTTGCAGAGTGATTGAGCTACTCTGCCCATGGAATAATATCAGATTATGGACCAGCACTTGGCAACAAAGTATTTCGTTATCAGCCGTATTCAGATCTAAGAGATGGCTCTGCTGGCTTGACAATTTTAGCATGCCCACTTTGAACTACTTTCTAAGCCTATAGGGTATACAAAAAATGAGAAACGCTTTAAGGGGACCGCCAGATTAATTTATGTCTTGTGGTTGGGCTATTGATTAAATATGTAATGCTCGAGCCTGCTCCACAGAGTGAGAGAGGTGCTGACAAAGCTGCCTCGGCTGCTGCTGCTGCTGCTGCTGCCGCTGCTGCCGCTGCCTCAAAAAGCAAACGCCTGACAACACTATGTTTTTCAGTGGTGCTCGCTGATTTATTGGTTTAATGCACCCGACGCAGTTGGCTGTTGGCTGTTGGCAGCGTGCAGCAGGCACCTTGCCACCCGCATAAACATGGCGCAACAAACCGCAGTTGGACGCGGTGGCTGAGACTACCGCAGGCAGCCCGCTGCTCCTGCAAGTCCCTGCCGCTGTTGGCCGTATCAACGACACGCCAACTGGCAACAACGGGGCGCCGCGGCGGGTGAACCTTTGCTGCCCGCAACCATTTCTTAGCTTGGCAGCTAATTTATGTGCGCATGCCGCAAAGAAAATGCTAGCCAAGGCTGGCGGCAGCAGCCACTCGCTGCTTTCATAGTGAGAATTATGCTTGCAAAGTGGGCGGCTGCCCAGGGCCAGGGGGTGTGGCAAGGCGCGGCGAGGCGCAAATGTCAGCGCGCATAAAAATTCGCATTTTAATATTTGCCAGTAAGCTGCGCAGCGCTGGCAGCTGATTTGCCCAGGCAGACGCCCAGCCCCCTAGCCCCGTTCCGTTCGGCTCCCGCGCTGCACAGCTGCTCCCTCCTGCACCTTGGCAGCAGGTCTCTTCCATTTTGGTCGCCCGATTGCTTGCCTGCCATTTTATCTGTGCCCAACAGCTGGCGTTTGTTTGCGGTGCCGACGACATCGCGTGTTGACTTTTGCGTCTGAGCCACCTTTCAACTGCAACTAATTTATTTTATTTGCAAGCAGGCGACGCAGACGCGAACATCCACTGCCTCCGCTTCTGCCCTCGCTTCTGGCTCTGCCTCTCCAACTCCAGCACTCGGCCTGTCTCTAAATATGATTCAAAACAAGCATTATAAAATGTATTGCACTGAGGACAGAGCTCTGCCTGCTGCACTTGATATAAAGTGCTTTGATATCAAGAGCAGTACCGTTGCCTAGCTGCTGCCAGGTGTCGCCTAGTCCCACCTGGCAGCGATTTCGCATCATCTTCATGGACAAGCTGTAAATGAGTTTTGTTATCTGCAAGCAAATTGCATTAGGCCATTGGGCGTTAGCCCACTCCAACACACACAAACACACACACACATGCACACTCACATACAAATACGTTTGCAAAATGTCGTGTTTTATGATGTTAGGACGAGCTTTGCTACACCTGATGCAGGAGTAGCAGCGACAGCAGCAGCAGCATCGAGTCCTGTAGACAAAACCTCTGCACATGCTGCCTGCGGCTGCTTGCAATGCACTTACTGCTGCATTTCCAGAGAGAGAGAGAGATAATCGCATTGCCTTGGCTACAGGTTGTGCAGAAATATCTATTTGTTAGCCATGATCTGCTTAATAATCGCATGAAAATATCAATTGAAATTGCCTCTGTGTAGAGCTCAAAAATCTGTCTAATATTATCAGGATAATTATTACTTGTTTGTATTCTACTTAATAGATTAAAAAAAAAAAAATATTATCAACATTGATATTCTGTTTCAGTTGAGTTCTATATTAGAAGTCTGAATTGACTTTATCTGAATGAAATATTGCATATTCAATATGCAGTACAGGCTATAATATTATATATGCATATATTATTTAAAATTCATTTAAGCAATTTTAAATTATATATTTACAATTGGCATTATCATCTAATACTCCACACGCCAATATTCATCTCCAACCTTAAAGCCTCGGCACGTTCGTTCACTCATTAAGAGAAATGTGCAAGCCAATATGTAATTTGGCATAATTAAAAATATAAATTATTTATTCATATGTAAACTGTGAAATGGTCATAAATTGAAAGCTTTTAGCGTGCGAAAGTCGTTGACCAGTGGCTGCCAAACTGTTGCGCTTGCGGTGCGGTTCATTGCGACTGTTGATTTTATTAAAATATTTGCTCATGTTTATTGGGCAACAACAGCAACAACAACAATAACAACAGCAACAACAATGCAGTTAATTACAACTGCATTATAACGTTACAATGGCTATAATTGCATTAACCAAACCAAACCGAGCCAAACCAAACCTCGCGCCAACTCAGCCGCATTTATAAAATGCGCATTAAAATATGACTTCGCTCGCTTGGCTATTAATGTTGGCCACAAACCAAAAACAAAGAACAAAAAAAGCGGTGGGGTGAAAAATTTCAAAAATAAATTAAAATTTTATGGGCATATGCGATAAATTTTATGCTTTGGCCAGAAGAAATGCGTAACGAGACATCGCACAAAACTCTCTTAACGACTGCCGCAATTAATGTGCGCTTTAAAGAGATCATCGCGTTTATTACAGTTTTATAGACGTTTAATTGCCAAACGATGCGCAATGCATATGTAGCTCTTTAAGCGCCATGACAGTGCCTGAAAAGCCACAAAACACGAAATTTTTTGGTATTTCGGTTGGCATTACAAACCAAACGACTGGGGCTTAGTTCCGGTTAACCAAGCAGATTTCTGCCATGTATAAAACTAGAATTTGGGCTCAAATGAGGTTTAAGTTATTTTATTTACTAAAATGTTCAATAAACAACTTTTTACATCAAAACTGGGACTAAGCATTTTGACGTTGACTTTATATTCAAGTCCAATTTCACTCATAGCCAATATATAAAAAGTTTGTCATTCCACTAAAAAAAAAAAAAAAAAAAAAAAAAAAAACAAATGTTCAATAGAAGACAGTTATTTAGTATACCTAGATCGGTTGGGCATTAGGGCATATTTTAGTCGAGCAATTTTTCAGTTGTCTTTAAATATTACATCTAAAGCTGGAAAAGTTCTCTCATATAATATTTTGTTGTTCCAATTCAATATTATAATATATATTTCGGATATAACTAAAATGAATGCAAGTTCTTCATAGTCGATTTGGTAGTCTCGCCTTGAGCCAGGCTTATAAACTTTGGCCAAACACTAAATTAGTTGGCTACGGCAATTTATAAAAATGTAATTTTGTGGTACGCATGACATCGAATGTGCTGCTATTGTTCGATACGTATACGCACCGTTTGCCCGGCAGGGCAGCGTGAATGCGCTTTGTTATTTAGTCGAGCCTTTAGGCCATTTGCCATTTGCCATCACACACTCACACACACACACACATACACAAGTTGATTTCTACAGCTAGTTCATTGTGTGCTCATCATTATTAATTTCCAAGCTATAAATTTCACTTTGCCACATTCCTAAAGGCCATTCCCTGCCGTCTCCTCCCGTGCCCCTGGCCATGGCACGCTTGGTGCGCAGAGATTCACCTTTTTGCACGCTCGAATGGCTCTGGATTCTTTTCTTTTTCGTTTGCGATATGTTTTCGCATACCCTTGCAGCGGGTAGCCTCACTTGTATGAAGTGTGTGAGGTCCAAATGAATAGCTAATATGGGTTCTTATATCTGTGCTCGCCTTAAAGTTATCGTTTTGATGTGCTCTATGATGTATATATATATCCGAATATGCCTATATAATGTATGCATCTGATTTGCTATAATAAAACATACTCCTATAGATAAATACTTCATTCTTATTCGAATAATACTTTCTTCTATGCTTCTTCAGCTTTTATTTTCAGAGTATCTAGCATTCGTCGTTACTGCTGGTTACTTTCGTGGTATTCTGACCGATTTGAGGACTCCTGCTCGTACTTTTAGCCAACATGCTGCATCTTTTGTTTATGCCACACAATGGCTCTGCCGCAGGTTTTTAGTGCTCGCCATTGTCTTTTGCGTCACTCAGTATTCCCTCCCCACTCCCCCCACTCTCCCACTCTCTCTCTCTCTCTCTCTCTCTCTCTGTGGCCATAAAATGCAATGGAATTTCATACAACGCCATTCTATATGCTGGCACTTATGTACATACACGTATACTATATGTATCGGGGGCATTATGTTTTGTTTAATGTGCTTAAACATTTTTGCGCTGCGGCACGTAAAAAATGCAAGCCAAAAACTTTGCAGCCACAATCGAGGTGTGCGTGTGTGTATGTGTGTGTGTGTGTGTGTGTAACAATGAGGTGTATGTCAGTGCATTTGATGTTTAATCAATTGAAAATGACACTGTACAAGTATGTGTGCACACACACAGCACACACACACAAGCGCATCGAGTCAATTGTTTGGCCTCTGAGTGTGAGCCCAGGCTGGAGTTCCTGCTGCTTGACTTCCGTATGCGGCGACTGTTTGCCCAGGACAAACTGCAGCCTATAGTGCGGCAATCTTAAGATGCTTAGGATAAAACATAATCAGGATTCCAATGTGCGTGTGCCGCTTTGACTTTGTCGGCATCGCCTACGCCCTGCAGCCCCCGCCCTGCTCCACCGTCCTAACCGCCTACTGCTCGACCGACTCTATTCAATGCGAATCTATCGTTCGGCTTGACTTGTCTCGGCTTTTGCCTAGACGCAGCCCGCCCGCCTCCCTGCCTGCCCGCCTGCCTGACTGCCTGCTTGACTGGCTGACTGCCTGCTGTTGTTGCTTCTCAGCCATGAAAGAGAAATAAAAATTACAATATTGACGCTGCAACACATGCACGCACATGGGAGCGATGCAGGGACTGTGAGAGGCAGATCAAAGCCCACACACACACACACACGGAGAGGAAGGAAGCCCGCTGAAGCGAGAAGCCTTTTGCCACAGGCTGCCGCCTGGGCGCCATTGTAAAGAGCTTTGTGTGCGTGCGTGTCTATGTGTGTGTGTGTGTGTGTGTGTGTGCGTGTGTGCGCATGTTTGTGTGTGTGTGTTGCTATTGTATTGAAACTTCCTTTAATGGCTTCCGGTTATCATTTTTTGGCGCAACTCGCTTGCTATCGCTTTCTCCTTCCATCACACGCAGCAGCAGCAGCAGCAGTAGCAGGAGCAGCTTTCGATTGTGCTGCGTGTCAATAAAGATTAAGCGCATTGTTCTCTGCTGATGCCTTTCGTCATGCAAAGAAATTAATATTCGCAATCCATTACGTCTCTAATAACACTCCATGAACAACACACATGCCCATAGATACGCACACACACACGCACACGCAGACGCACACAGGCAAACCCTGCAGCGCAAGGGCAGTTTTTAATAACCTTAATGGGCAGCTTTAAGCCTTAAAGGCCGCTGCTCTTGTGTGCCTTGACCAACGGCCACACACACGCGCCCAATCAATCCATTTAGCGCTTTAAGCTTTTGACAAATACTCACAAAGGCAGCAGCCGCACAATCTTTTAAAGAGTCTCTAACAACAATACGCACACACACACACACACACACACACGCGCGCATACATTGATAGATAAGCTGGCTCCTTTGTTGAATGATACACGATGCCCTCGACTATGCCCGTCGTCAGCTAATGATGACAAATTTTTTATGGGCGTTATGAGCAGAAACATTGTGCTGCTCCAAAGTGCATGGGCATGGTCACAACTCGTCATCCCCTCCTCTCTCTCTCTCTCTCTCTCTCTCTCTCTCACTCTAAGTCTCCCTTTCTCTCTCTCTCTTTCTACTGTTCGTGTCATAGAAGCCAAGAGCTCGTGCGGCCGCGGGCTCTTTATTAATTTGACAGCATCAACAGGAGGTAACGCCACTCCATGCCACTCCAGGGCATTCGGCTCGATTCAGCTCGACGCGACTCGGCACGCTAATGATTGAAATGAACTCCATGTCATGTCTGGTCTTAGGCGAAAGCCAGCGTCCAGCTTCCAGCTTCTAGTCCGCTGTGTTACGCCTCCCTTTGAGCCAGCAGGAGTAGCTGGAGTAGCAGGAGTAGCACCAGCAGCTTGATTGATGGTTATCACTCATTGCCCGCCCCCTGTACACCTCCTCTATGCTGTGGATCAGTTGACATTGCCCACGGATTAAATGCTGTAGGTGTGTCATAACTTTTTTGCGCCACTGTCCTTGCTCATGCCGCCTCCTGCCACTGCGTCTATCATTTATTGTATTGCTCTTTTGTTGCGCTAAAAATGGCATGTCCACTTGTCATGCTCTGTCCCCATTCGCCATTCCCTGGGGCATAGTGGGCGTGGCCGTGTGCCCACCCAATGGCGCCTAAGTGCAAAAAGCACAAATCGAATCCAAAAATATAACCTTTATAACGCATCGCTCATGCTTAAAAGCAAATAAGGCCAATTAATAAATGCAAATACGGCTAAAAGAGGAGCGTAAATGCAGCCAACGAATTGGGTGGGTATGAGAATTAGAGATACCCTATACGTTGAAATTTAAAGACTATTTAATGGATATTTTTATAGATGAAATTAAATCTTGAGTAATCAAAATTTAATATATGTAGTTTATTAATGGGTATGAAGTGTGCTCTTAGATACCCTGTAAAATATGAATTGTCTCTAATCTATTATGTGCATCAGTTTAGTTTTGAAAAGAGCATTTCACTGATATTTGCTGAACTACTAAATGAGCTAAACGAATTTTGTTCATGTAAAAGAAATATTAAAATTTTTTATTTTCTTGAATATATTTTTAAATTTATATCAAGGATAAAAAAAAAATTGTGCATATGTATATGTATAATACTTGTTATTTTTATTTATAATGGATAATTAAATTTGTAAAAACAATTTATATATACATTAAATGTTGCGCAGCTTCCCTTAATAAAATCCACATTCTCCATCGTGTCTCATAAATAAAATAAATTTAATGAATTAAAATATTTGTATTAATTTCAGCGCTTGCAAAAAATGGAATTTAAATTAAAAATTATCTTTGGATACGCAAACGAGTTTAATGTGTGTGCATAAACTAATTAATTTGCATAGCTCAAGTAAAATATTTGGGATAATTTCAGGTAATACATTATATTACCTAGGAATACTTCACAAATATTTCCTCGAATTGGAGAAGAAAAAAGTAGTGTAACAATACGTATTGCTATGAACTTAAGTTTTTTTTTTGTGTGTTTTTTTTTTTTTCAGTTGCAATGGGTAATTTGTATGAATTGTAAAATAATTCGAAAGTAAATTGAACCAAAAACGCTGTTTTATGCCCGTTCAGTAAGTAAGATAGTATATACTCTCTGTTGTCTTTATGGTGCAATATTGTTAACACAGAAATACCTTATTTTAATTTCAAGAGAATTGTACGACTCTCTGTAATCTCTGTAATCTTTAACCAAAGCCTGGAGAATTGTCATAGAAGAATTGAACAGAATGCATGAATGCTGCATGAATCGACCTATCGATAGACTTTTAGTTTATATTGTCCGCCTTTTAGTGTTTATAAAATATTATAATATAACCATAATAATATAATATCTAGGAAATGTTAATCATAAACGTGTATTTTTCAATGGGTTATACTTGACTGCATTGCTTCCGCCATTGTTTCTGCCTGACGTTCCTCATTTATTTACATTTATGCAAAAATGTAATCAAGTTTCCATTACGAATTCCAATCAAATTAATTCCATTCAAGAATTTAAATTTTCAAACTCAAATAATTAAGTTTATTCAATATTTCGCATAGCTTTAACAGAGCGCACAAAATCAACGGTTTGAATATAAATGCAATTGTTAATTGCTCGGGCACTCAACTTGTTTAGTTCCTAATCTATATGCATATTGTTTTGAGCTATAAATTAAAATTTCATGAGTGAAACACTTAATTTAATCATACTCCATAGCGAACAATAAAATTTGCATTGCTGACATTTCAGCTGTCGAACAATTAATATTTTTCTGTGTGTGTGTGTGTTTTTTTTTTTACAATTCTTTGTGCCTTCTAGTTCTATTTGTCGTATTTTCCACCCCGTGCGGATTCCATTGAACATGCAGTGGAAATGGCATCGTTTAGCTGCCAGCTTTGCGGCCAGCTCTATGTGTGTGTGTGTGTGTCGCGTAATGAGCGTCAAGATATTTTAAAATCCCCAAGCGGGTGGGTGTGCGCCTCACCTGCCTTGCAGCTAGCCGCGACCTATTTGATAAGCTGTGCCGTGGCGGTGTGGGGCGGTGTGGGGGCATAAATTCCCACTCACAAAAAAGTCAAAATCTCAAACAATTGTGGCCCACAAACGATGCCAATGCCCGAGCGCAACAACAACTAAGCCAAGCGAAGAGCAAAAGTACCAAAACTGAGCTCAAATTAGGGTGAATTTACTCTGTACTAAAGCTCTCACTGGAAGCACGAGTATAAGAGCGTGCAGGGAAATTCGAGTGGGACTTTTCATTGCTCGTATTTCAAATTGTTGCGTTAACGGCTAAGTCCATTGCTGCTGGTGCGTCGCCAAGGGGAATTTTATTCTTTGCAGTGAATCGAACGAGCTCCCTGGGCAATTCACAGTGAGACATTTTGTGAGCTCGTAATTCAAATTGTTGTCTAACGGCCTAGACAAGAGGCAATTTACTCTTTGCATTGGCTGAATGGAAAATGTTCGTATAAGAGTGCACGCACTCAATGGCTAGGGAAATTCCTGCAGTTCATAGTTCGTGGCTCGTAATTCAAAACGTTTCGTTTTTTAACGGCAAAATGACAGCCAAATCTCGAGTTTCACTTGTTGCCTAGCGAACTCTTCGCCAATGGGCCAACTATGCAGACTCTATGCAATAAAGTCGGTTGTTTAAGCAGCTATTTAATTAAAATATTTTATTATTATGAAAAATCTGTTGCGTACACCGAAAGGCAATGGCCAATGGATGTTTAACGGAAGCGGAAAAATGAGATTTATGATGTGCACAATGGCTGAGCGAATGGGCGGGGCGGGAGGCAGAGGGCAGGGGGTAGGACAGGTGCTGATGCCGGAACCGTTCCGGGAAGCAAGGGGAAGCAGCCATCCCATATACAAATGCGTATAAATAAAAGTATCTGTGTGCATGCCATAAATGCTATATGAATTATTAAAATAAAAGTGAAACGGAAACATAACAAAGGTTCAGCAACATTTATGACAGGAAAACGCGAAACCCAGCCGCTCGCCCCAACAAAGAGATTGCCGTGGCACGCATCTAAAACGAGATATGCCACGCCGGAAATAAGCGTCGCATATAGTAGCCCAAAAATACTTACGCACACTACAACAGTCTCTTCTACACACAAGCACACACACTCAAATACACGCATGTATGCTGTGTGTTTACATGCCGCCAATTCAAGATCCCCTATAAGCAGGCTTCATTTACCAGGCAAACGAGAGCAACAACACAAAATTAAAGTGAGAGCGAGAAAGAGAGAGAGAGAGAGAAAACAACATGGCACACTTCAATGCGAAAGCTAGACATGTGCATAACTAGCAGATACCCATTTAGTCTAAACATGGCATTTAAATGAAGCATAAATAAGATTTAATTTATTTTTTTAGCTTAGTTTGCTTTGATGGGTATTTAAAAAAAAAAAAAAAAATTATGAAAAAAATGTTATTTTATGGAGTGCCAATTGCTTTTTTGGGTTTGAATTGATAGCTTATTTTTGGTCTATATTTATTTCACTTGAAGTTGGATTTAACTTACATGAAGATTTAAGTGTAAAAAAGTTAACCGTATATATTTATAAATAAAGAAATGAAATTAATGTAAATAAAAATAGATGGCATATAATTTGTTTTTTTTTTTTTTTTTTTTTTTAATGTTCTTTATTATTTCTATGATGATTTATGTATTTATTCACATTTTAGCTGATATGAATTTATAATTTTAGACTTAAGATTTGAAATTGCATTCTATTAAGATCAGCTTAGTAAGAGTTTAAAATTATAATTGCATTTTTATTAAAGCCAAAAATAAATTTACAAAAACAAACTGCTACTATATAGCTTAGAATAAAGATAATTATAATTATTATTAATATTTTATATACTCTATTATACTTACCTATAATATTATCAACATATATGTATGTCTCTAGCCTAAGACACCTTATATACATATGTATTTTCCTACAGGGCATTTGGTGCATGACTAACTACATTAGATTGCGTGGTACTAGTTGTTGTTGTTGCTGTTCTTGCCGTATTTGTTGTTGTTGTTGCCAATGCTAAATACAAGTATGCATGTAAACAGGAATATACTTAAGCAGCTTGCCACCTCCCTCCATTTTCCTTTCCCTGGCCTAGTCCGCTCCACCTGCCAAAAGAAAGAAAAAAGTAAACCACCCAAACCCACCCTCCCCTTTTCAGCCTTGGCATTCTGCCAGTGTATTAATGTTCATTGAAGCGATCAAAATCAAGTCGACTACGGCTAATGCTACGCACATTTTTTGCTCGATCCTGTGAACTTTTGCTTGTTATTTGCAATTTGCTTCAACAACAACAACAACAACAGCAAATGGCAACAGCCTCTGATTTTTCCATCTTTGTGTTTTTTTTTTATACTATGTGCAGGCAATTTTGTTTGTTTTTCTGCCTTTGGTTTTTTAAGGTCGTTTACAGCAAACATTTCGTCGTTGACTGTGTGTGTGTGTGTGTGTGTGTGTGAGGGGGTGGGGGGAGTGGGTGCTGGGCCTTCAAGCAAATGTATGTTATTATTATGGGGCATGTTGTTAACTACCCATAAGCAAACGCACATTTCGCTGTACGCCTTAGCATAAAACGGATTTGTGAAATCGTTTGGAAAAAATATAATCAAAATTGTTTTCAAATGACTTACAATTGCTACAACAGCCCCAAACACCCCCGCCACCCTTCCACAAGAGAACACTCTATGGCCAGCTCGTAGTGCAGTACATAGTATGTAATTATGCGGCTGGGGTGTTAACTGTCAGCCAATCGGCATCCGTTGGCCGGGCCCGTAATTTAAGCCACGCTATTGCCGTTGACAACTAGAAAAATTGCCTTTTTATGGTACATAGTTTGGCGCTGAAATAGGCAAAAGCACAGACTGAGAGCGGGACAGAGGGAGAGGCGGAGAGTGTGGCAGCTCCCTACGTGGAATGTGTCCGACGGTCGCGACAATTGGAGCTTGTCTGCGACTGTTTTTCGGTATGCGTCGAGTTAATAGCAAAGCGTATAAAATGCCAACCGACTTTTGTTATTTGCCCGGACAAAAGCTAAAAAGGGGCCGGGATGTAGGGTGGGGGGGGCGGAACCAGAGCTGGCAGTACGAGAAAGAGGCAGAGAGAGAGAGAGAGCAGAGTCCTTTAGCAATTACTTTGTGCGCCATTGTTCGCCGTGTGCTTTACTTTACACAAATCGTAGATAAAGTATATCGTACTTACAGTTCACGGGGCAAGGGGTATAAGAAGTAATAAATTGGGGACTGCAGAAATTATAGTGTTTGAAAAGGGATTTGCAGCGCAATTTACTCAACAAGGACTCAGGCTCGAAATATGAATTATTATAAAATAATTATCGGAAATCGATAAGCTTTTACTTATCGGATGCTGAAATGACCTTGTGAGAAGCTCAAATATTTACAAGAGCTTAAGCTGCATGGAGCTCGAGCTCAAGCATGCGTACTCATACTATAGCAAACGATTTGATGCACCAGCTCAGATTAGCTTCTTATGCTGCCCTGCTGCTGGCAGTGGACATTCACAGTTCTTATATCACATATTTGCACAATCTCGTAGATTGGAATGCGGCGACCGCTCGCCCATTTCGCTCGCTCCTGTCAAATATGTTCGCCCAGCTGCTGCGTGTCATTTTCAATATTTTATGATGGCTGCCATTGAACTCTCTATAAAGCGCACATAAATTCACAAAACGTAGCTGTCCCCGAAACAGGGGCAGCAACTGGAATTGAGACGGAGACTGAGACTGAAACTGAGACTGAAACTGAAACAGAAACTGAAACCGAAGCTTAGACTGCGACTGAGACTGGACCAATGCTTGGCATTTCTTGGAGCTGCTGCTCGGACAATGCAGGCAAAATGTTGTAGCACAAATGCCATATACAGTCGCACTATTGCCCCATGCCACCATGCCCCCACGCCACCATGCCACGGCGGAGTGTCCTTCGCAGCTCGCATAAAGAGCAGCAGCGAAGACAAAAAACTACGTACACATCATCATTGTCAATTGCCGGATGTGGGTCCGAGTGCCACCCCCCTCCCCGAGCCATCTGGACTCGAATCGGACAGGAGGCCAGAGGGAAAGCGAAAGGAAATGAAAATGGGAATGGGAAAGCGAATGAGAAGGGGAACGGGGAATGGGGCTAACAACAACGGCCAAGCGACCAAGCGACCAAGCGGCCAAGCGAGCAATCGCTGCTGCTGTATTCATTGTTGCCACGTAATTGCATTTCGCTATCGCAGATATTTATAGCTCCACTCGGTCAAGAGCAGCTCAGCCAGTAGCCAATAGCCAACAGCTTCTACATTGGACATACTTTGGCAGCAACAGATTTTTTTTCTCCACAGCAAATGCGGTCAACCGCAAAAGCGCAGCAGCCGAAGCAGCGGGAAAGGGATAAGGGATAAGGGCGTTAGAGCGCATTGCTTGTTGTTGCAGCTGCTACTCCTGCTGTTGCTGCTGCTGCTGCTGCTACTCCTGCTGCTGTTGGTGTTGGGCATTAGTTCTGGCCAGGCAAATAAAAATAAGCAATGCCTGGTCGCGCTTTGTCAACGTTGTGCCCTGGAACTATTGATATGCTGCGAAGGGTATATATATATATATATATATGCTCCAATAAAAGAAGATATAAATTAGAATATAATCTATAAGCTTGATTTCATTTCTCGCCTTGTTATAGTATTTTAAATTTCTCAGCTGCCTCTATACTCTCCATATAGGGTATCTCTCAGTCGACCTGTGCTAAACTAAAGTAATGCCACTTGCTGTTGTTGTTATTGTCATCATCACGAAGCACATTGAACACCAAGCACCAAGCACTGAGCACATTGTCATTGCATTTCGCAGCAGCAGCAACAGCAACAACAACAGCAACAGCCAAGTAATGCTGCTCGCTGAATATAATTTTTTTATTTGGCTCATTTCTTGGCACTTTTTGTGGCTTCTGGCACTTGTGTGTATAAGTGGTGCGCAAGGCACTTGCCGGCTGCAGCGCATTAGTGCCCACTTTAACAATGACCGGCGGAGGCCAATTTTTATTAAATCTGAGGCGTCATCAGACTCAATGGCGGCTTATGCTGCAGGGCCTGAACCTGGCCTGTCGTGTCATTGATAAGCAGAGCTCGCAGCCTGCTGGTAAATTGAAATCCAAATGACGTTCAGGCTCAGCGCCTGCAGCCATCGGTCGTATACGCAATGTGATGCAATCTTCAGCATTTTATACAAATAATAAACTTGGGGTTTGTGCTAAATAATATTCTTTTATTTTCAGCTATCTGCTTTGGTGAAAGCCTTTCAAAATACGTAATCTGAACTTACCTTCTCTGTATTGAAATTTTCTCCAAATTGACTTTTTGGCTCAAATTCTAATTTATTTATGAAGTTTTCGTTTTAGAATTTAATTGAAATTTATACCAGCTAATTGTTAAGATTGGAATAGGACTTTTGCACACTCTGAGAGTCTCTAACTCTGTGCTAGAGCTGTCAGCCTTGGTATTACCAAAATTGTAGCAACTTGATGCTGCTGTTGTTGTTGTTGTGTTGGGCTGAAATGAAAATTTGACCTCTGCTTTGGCTGTTGCAAGCAGCAATTGGCGTATAAATTTGGCACACACACACACACACACACAGGCACACTCATATACTCGTACAAGCATGTAAATGTTATTGCAAGCATAATTTCCTTTTGCTGCTCGAGTGTGTGTTGGTCCCCTTGTTGCTGTTGCTGCTGCTGTTGCTGCTGTTGTTGTTGCAGTTGCAGTTTTTGCACGTTATACGAGCCATTTGCAGCAGCAACTACATGCGACTGCATTGCGGCAGTTGTTGTGTGCCTCCATTGCTGGCACGGTAATTGCCGTTGCAACAGCAACAGCAGCAGAGTAGCATTGTGCATGCGCCGCCTCGAATGCCAGCAAGTAAAAGTCAGTTTTAGGTAAAAATTTCTAAATATAACAATGCATAATTTACGTCTGGCCAATGTAGCAGCCAACTGTAGCAGCTGGCAATGGGCAAAGTAACTGCCGCCTGTCTAAATAATAAATACAAAAGGATATGCGAATGCTGCCAAAGGACGAAGTCCCAGTTGTTGCTGTTGGTTTTTCTACAGCTTGTTGTTGCTGTTGTTGTTGCTGCTGTTGGTGTTGTTGCTGCTGTTATTGTTGTTGCTGTTGTCATTAGCCGTTGTGCAAATAATTTACTTTACCACATTCACTTCGATAACTAACCATTGTGATGTTGCTCCTGCTGCTGCTGCTGTTGTTGTTGCAGTTGTTGTTGCTGTTGCTGTTGTTGTTGCTGTTGCTCCTGGCTGCCAGTAAAGCGAGTGTCACACATATCGAACGCTGTGCATGTGCATGTGTGTATGTGTGTTGCACTTATTGATTTCAATTAACATGCAACAGCATGTCTCTTTTGTGTATAAATAGACACACACACACACGCACACACGTACACACACTGGCTGGCTGCATTGTTGCACACAAATGCCTGCTGCATGCAACGCTCAGTCGTTGTCGTCTCTTGCTGCTGCTAGTGCTGCTGCTATTCAATCTTTTCCTTGGCTAATGTTACACTAGTGCATCGTTACAGTATCTCTCTGTGCGTCTGTGTGTGTGCATGTGTGTGCGTGTGGCAGAGGTCACTACTGCTGCTCTTCTTTCAATAATTATCAATTTGTGTGTGTGTGTGTGTGTGTGTGTGTGTGTGTAAATGAGAGTGTGTGCATGGGCTATCTGGCATGTTTTGTTTATTTACTTGTTTTTTGGTTTAAGGCATTTGTTCGGCAAACAGTGCGTATGCGTGTTGTCTTTTACTCTCTTGCGGTTGTTTGCTCTTACTGCCCAGTAAATTTTGCATTAAAGTTCTGTTATAAATTGTGCGCCTGGCTCCAGACATTTCGCAATGCCAGCGTTAGTTTTCCGGCTGCCTGCTTGTTCGCCTGATTAAAATATTTGCTTTATGCTGCACCTATGTATGTTGCAAACAAGAGGCTCAGCCCAACTAAAAGGCAAATAATTCATAGCTGCAGCAGATAAGCCCTTAATCGATATGCAGCTATATAGAGTGGAAATATTTACATACATATGATTGTAGCATTGCCAAGGCTGTGAAAATTAATCTGGACTTCTGAAATTTTGCGAATTTTTTTATATTTTCTCTGCTAGAAATTTGTCGAATATATATGTACATTTCCGATTTGCTATCTGTTATGTGGGAATTAAAGGGAATTCACAGACTTGATTAGAATATTCCATAAATTGATATTGTAAAACCGTGGAAAATGAAGGAATTTTGATTTTTCAAGTCGATTGTTGAAGCTTTCAGATTCAATAATAATGGCAATTAAGGCAAAAAAAAAAAAAAACTCCTTATGCTATTGAAATCCAAAAGGATATATAATTAAATACTTATCGGATCGCTTCATGTAATGTCTTAGATGATCCTTTGCATTAAAAAAAAGAAATAAAAAACAACTTATTATTACAAATAAATGTATTATCATTTAGTCGAAATTTGCAAACTGAAAAAGTTAAAAATTCATATTACAAGTAAAAATTAATTAAATAAAATTTAAAAAAAATAAGTAAGTAAATTTATGAAATTCGGATTTTCACTTAAATTATTTTGCAATTTAAAACAGAATTTATATATAAAGAATAAAATGCACAATTTTCCATTTTTATTATGTTTATTTTTATTTGCAATAAAACTTAATAATATAATGTTTCAGCTATATATACAATGCGTGTGCTTCGGCTGTGTATTTTTTTATGTTTATTTCTTTGACATTTGGTTAATAAGTTAAGTTTTCATTTGACTGTGCTTCCATGTGCTGCTGTAACGTTTGGCTCGGCTCATAACTAGGACTTTACTGTGGCATCCGCATGCTGACGAAGCCAGATATATGCTTTTAACGATATATTCTAGAGATTTAGCTTTTAGGTTTTTGTCTTTAAGCTATTGTCTTGGTTACTAAACATTTTGTAGTTGTTCAATTTGCTTTCATGATGCGGGTTTCTGGGCTCTTTCATTGCATTTGTTATTGCTCTTAAGGCTTCGCTGTGTCTACTTTTGTTCAGTCTTTAAAGTCAACTGTTTAACAATACGTGTATGTGTGTGTGAGGCTGTATTTGTGTGTGTGTGTGTGTGTGTATTTCTTAATATTCTTTATGCATACTTAACGCTGTGTGGCAAGCCTTTTCAACCCGCTATTATGGCGGCTTCTTCTGGTTCTTCTCGCTCCTGGTTCCTGGCTGCTGCTGGCATCTTGCTCATTACGCCACGATTTCAGGATATTTGCGTTGGCTTTTGTGTGCTTTATATATTTTTTGTTTTGTTTAATTTAATAGCCCAATTTTTTTAAAGCTTTGAGGTCTACATCGCCATAGTAATCCTCGCTATAAAAAGAAAGAAATGCATGCATTAGTATGAATTTGTTTCTTCATTTTTTTTCTCGTTCAGGTTCACGCTGCGTATACGTAATATTCAAAGGGCACACTAATTTTTCGGTTTGGCTTTGCGTTGATTTGCTTAATTAAATTCTTTAGCTTGACACGTGACTGTGACTATGTGTGTGGGTGAGTGTCTGTGTGTGTGTGTGCTTGGGATTCCGACATGGCATATGGTCGGCTAAGACAAATTGTATTGAGTTACAAATGGAACTTTTTCACATATTTCCTTGTACCGTAGAAAAGGAGATTATGAATTTCAGACAAGCTTTGAAACACTCATTTATTTATATACGCATTTGATGATTATATGATTTGTGGCAGTTAATCTGCTAGAAAGGGAAGCCAACAAAATCTTCCTGGATGGAAAGTATGGGGTCAATGGGAGTTAGGGTATCTCTCAATACGCACTTCCAACTAGAGCACTTACACTATTTTTTTTTTTTTTTTTTGCACTCTTTGGAATGTTGCTACATTTTGATTGCTGCTTTAATAAAGCAGTGTGCGCCCCCAGAGTGCCGCCCTTTGTCTAATAAATCAACAAAAGAATTTTTTATGAAAGCCATAATTAAAAAAAAAAAAAATAATATTGTTAAAAACTTGTTAAGAGCGAGTGGCGGATGGCTGATGAAAAGGCGAATGGCAGCTCTACAAGGATTTGCGTCACAGTCAGCTGAATGGGATGGCAGAGAGCGAAGCAACAGGACATCAAGGATTAAAAGAAGATGTTCGCTTGTTTCCTGCAATAACAACAATATCAACAGCTATGACCACACACAGCCACACACACAGGCAAGGAAAGCTAGAGAGACAGAGAGACAGCACGAGCATACGGAAGCCAGCCAATTGGCTTTAAGGCTCGCCGCACACAAGGACGACCAGCAGCAGCAGCAGCAGCAGCTGGAAGGACATGTACGCAGCGCCTCATACAAAATGCGCGATGCGGTCCAGCAAATGACAAAAAGCGCAAAGCTATTAAATTAAATTAAATGGAATTGGCCAAAACCCTGCGACATGGCATTCTAAGCTACAAAATATGGACAGAAATCGTTGTTTGCCTTTCTTCTTTTTGTGTTGTTCTGATAATATTTATTTATTATACCCAATGGGCAATGGGGTATATTAATAGTGCTAAGCAATGTGTAATGCCTACAAATAAAGTAGTATAAACTCCTGTTAGGGGCAGCATAGCTTGAAATGATGTAAACATAGAATTCTATGGACAGTTTAACTGGGAATAGTGCTTTAAGCTAAATTTCAAATACTGGTTAGAGTGGAGTCTTAATACTTTGAGATATATGAAAAGAGCATATTTGTGATATATTAAGTAAATTTCTGATTTATTAAAATATTATTCATAATGTGATCATTTGTAAAGGATAACTCAGAGATAACGATAATCTTTTTATTAATTTGAATGGGGGTCTAATTTAGTTTACGATATCGAAACACCATAATTAATTTAAACTATAATTTTACTATACACAGCATCCCTGATTAGAGCTTGATTAAAAAAAAAAAAAAAATAAATAAAAATATATAATAATAATAATTTCAAATATATTTATAAATTTATTATTTCTACTTTTCATTTTTACTTTCCAAAAGTCTAAGAAATCGACCTTTCATCTAGGTTTATTAATGTACTGAAATGATGCTGATTTAAGAATTCTAATCTGGATGAGAGATCGATATACTTAAGTCCACCCACAACCGTCTTAACTTCTCTGCCTAAAACTGTGAGATCTAGTCTAGTCTAATAGAGCATTTTGGTTTCTATACGTCACATCCTACTATCTTGTGTAGAATTTATTTTTATACCCTGAACCCATTGAAAATGGGAAATCAGGGTATAATGGTTTTGTGAAAAAGTATGTAACGGGCAGAAGGAGGCGTGGCAGACCCCATAAAGTATATATATTCTTGATCAGCGCGACGAGCTGAGTTGATATAGCCCTGTCCGTCTGTCCGTCCGTCCGTATGAGTGCGTCGATCTCAGAAGTTATAAGAGCTAGAAAGCTGAAATTTGGCATGCATACTCGTGTATACCATACGCAGTACGAGTTTGCTTTATTTTTTCGATAAATCATCCGATAACTTTTTTATCGAGAATAATCGAAAAATTGATTTTGTTTTTTTAGCCTAATTTGAACACTTTCAGACCTGGAGTCTTTAAATTTGCGTTGTATATAAAGTTAATCGATACAAAGATTTTGTAATTTACAGATTTTGGATACCACGCCCCCTTCGCCCCCAATTTGTAAAAAACGCATTTCAAGTACTAGAGACTTGTGCTTTGGAATGTACACACATATTCACCATATAATTACGTTCTAAAAGTTTCATTAAGATCGTATGTCTACAAAAGAAATTATTTAACAAATAAATTTTCATAATATTGCTCACACTGCAGCGCAGCCCAAGCGCAGTCGCTGCTTACTGCGCAGTTAGCAGAGCGCAGGCTTATGCATGCGTGTGGATGCATGTGTTTGTATGTGTGAATAAAATAAGTCCAGAATGATTAGAATATCAGCTTGGAGGGTTCAGGGTATCTCCTAGTCGAGCAGTCTCGACTGGAGCCTTCTTACTTGTTTATATTTCGATGATGCGCTCTCGTTTATATAGTTAGTCAGCTAATACTTGCTCTATATTATAAATTTATGCGTTGTGCTTAGTGCATCGTATTGGTAGTTAGGCTTAGCGGCTGCTGCTGCTGTTAGTTTTATGTGCTTGCTGTGCGTTTATAAGATGATTAAAATTAATTAGAGTCAAAACGTTAAAAGGATTTTCATAGCCAACACAGACAGTTGTCCAGGCAATCAGGAGGGGACAGACGAATGCAAGAGCAAGGCTATTATCCATCAACAGCAGCAGGAGTTTTTGAGCCAGGATCTGCTGCAGATGTCCTGCTGTATGGCTTGGACATGGCTCTATTTCCAACTGCCACACAGTTTCTTTGGCAGCAGCAACAGTTGCTGCTGTGTGGCGAGCGGTTTCGTCCAACTTAGTTTAATCATTTATGTTTATAAAACACTTTTATGTGCTTGGCGTTTGCCGTTATTCTGCTCGCTCCTGGCTGAAGCACGGACCAAAGGACTCACCGCTGTTGCTTGCAACAACTTTTAATTGGAGAATGCAACAACTACACGGAGCTGTGCAAAGCAGGTGAAAGCAAAATATGATAACAAGAGCTGAGCGCTGTTGTTGCTGGGATTTGTGTGTAGATACCCACTCGCTCAGTCTCCCTCTCCTGCTCTCTCTCTCTCTCTCGCTCTCTCTCGCTCTCTCTCCCTCTCTCTTTCTACTCTCTGATTCTTTATCTCTCTTTGTGGCTATAGCTGTTACCGCACTCTTAAGCAGGACCAAAAGCGAATTATGTGCATTTTGGCCACTTTGTACTAATTTTCCAAAATGTTGCAGTTCTGTGCGCGCTTTCAACCATTTTCCAGCACACACCTACACACACATAAACCGAAAATGTCCTTTTGCCTTGACTGCGCCTTGAGTTTGTCGAGTTTTATAATTTTTATTTAATTAGTTTTAAAACTCCTTCAAAAATGTGGCAAGTGTATGCGTCTGCACACATATACACAAACACACACACACTCATATATCTACACACCCACACACACACAGACAAAAGTCAACGACAAGGCATAGTAAAGTTTTTGCCCCCTTTTATGATTTAGTGGAGCGACCCGCTTGCCGCTCCCATGGCTGGCGCCCCTATCGAGGTAGCATTGTCCACGTGCTAGTGTGCGCTGGTGAGTGAGTGAGTGTGTGTGTGTGTGCGTTTGTCTGTCTGTGTGTTGGTTCTGCCTGCAATTGTGTTGATAATTTGAAAATTCATTTAAAGTTTTTGTATCGCGTTTTTGTTTATAGAATCTAATGAATAATTAACAAAGTTCTTGTGCATTTCAAAAGATGTCAACGATGTTGACGATGAAGTCCACGTCGACGCCACCGCCGCAGCCGACGCTGACGTCGACGTCGACGCTGGCATCGTTAGCAAAGACGTTGGACTCTCGAAAAGGCTGCCAAGTTTTCATTTGCGACAAATATGGCTGGCGTCGCAAAGTTTTCTGTTTACTTATTATTTACAGACTCGGCGACTTCAGACGGCAAACGCAGCCAAACAAAATGCGGAAATAAAGAAATAAAAAAAAAAAAAAAAAAAAAAACAAAACAAAATAAAATCACATGAACCTTGCTATTCGTCTGCCCGCACCACCCACCACATAGCTATTCCCACAGCCCAATGGCAAAATTATAAATAATTTACGAGTGTTTACGAGTTTGTTCCTACTTCTGGCCTAGCCCTGAAGCCACCCAAAAATTATTCGACTTTTAGTTGCTCAAATAGAGCTTTAAATCGTAGCTCGGGCAACCGAACTTTGCCTTGCTCGCTAGCTGCCTCAATTTTACTTTCACTACATATCAGGAACGTTACAGTGGAAATATTTCGGAGTGGTTTAGAGACTTGATTTCAAATTTCATAAAGTAGACAATGGAAAATAGTATTAATTACTGGAAATCAACTATGTGAGCTGAGCCAACTTTCAGATTAATTAGCATGTAAATTAATATACTTTATATAAGATGAAGAATCAAAACTACAGAAACTAATTGGTTATTTTTCATAAAATATTTATATTTACATATATTTAAGCTGAGCAAAATGTAATAGATATTGCTTTGCTATGTTTTATATAAAATATATATATTTATATAATCAAATAAAACTCATCTTCAGTCTTCAGCTACTTTATTTAAAATATATGTTTGACTTCCCCTTTAAGCTGAGCACTCTCATAAATAAGAACTATAAAATTTGAAGTTTTTTTTTTTAGTTTTTGTGTATTTTTTGTTTTATGTATAAAATAAAATTATAAGCTTATAAACAAAGATCACTTAAATGTACAAATCTCTCAATTTTACTCTGCAATTTGAAAGATTTTTCTCCCTCCTCGATGTTGTTTACACTCATTTTATCTTGTGTGTTTCGCACATTTGATTACGAATTTGTCTTTTTAGCCTTTTGGACCTAAACTTCATAAGTTTTCAAAATTGTGTTTGCAATTTGGAAGAGTTGAGGATATCAACAGTTGGATTTATGGATAGGTAAAAGATAATTAGAAACGTTTAGGATAGGAGATTGAGCTGATAATGAAATAGAGCTTGATCTTAAGGCTGGTTGAGTATTATTTTTTCACTTGTCGATTCTTGTTAGAGGTGAGACTTTGTGATGTGAGAGTAGTGGGAAAGTAGTTGGGCAAAGGATTCGAGTTGATATTGTTGTAGTTGTTTCTTTTCTGTTGTTATAGTATTGTAGTTGCTGTTGTTGTTGTTTTAGTTCTTATATTTGTTGTTGTTATGTTTATGAGGTGGCAGCTTTGGTTTTGGGCGCGTTCTTAGTGCGACCTTCAGTGTTCAATCCAGCTAGAAGCTCGCTTTTGCGGATGCTCTTCAAGTCCAGATCACCATAGTAGTCTTCGCTGCAATTGTAAAGGGACGAGGTAAAGACAAATGTGAGAATAGGCCAAGAGATATGTATGTGAGTGAGTGTGTGCCTGTGTGCGTATGCGTGTGTATGTGAGAGAGAGAGAGAGAGAGAGAGAGCGCGCGTGTCGATGCATGAATAGATACAAGAGTATTAGTGTAGAAGAATAGATCTCGAATCTGCTGAACGACTAAGAACTGTTGTCTGTGGTTGGGTGGCTGGGTGGTTGGGTGGTTCGGTGGATCGGTAGTGTGGTCTGTGGTGCAAGCGTAGCAAAATAAACTCAAAACTCAAATTCAACAACTCCAAGCAAAACCAAAGCAAACCAGGTGCCAAACATATTGTGTAGTCAAGCTTAACTGTTACAACTTACCAGCCGGGAACATCCTCGGGATCCTCGCAGTTGCCAGTGCCATCGCTGTCGCCAATCTTGAACACTGTGCCAATGGGGCAGCCATACTCGCGTGCCACGCCCTCCAGGCAAATGTAGTACTTGCGGCAGTCCTCGGGATGTGCGTGACGGGAGAAGGAGCCAGTATTAGCCAGCTCACCAGCAGCTGGGCAGGAGAAGCCATTGGCAACCTCTGCAAGTCAAAAGACAGTTAGTTCTCGCACTTTAGGAGCGCAGCCGTCTATTCGCAACTCACCTTCGTTCCTGCACTCGGGCACCTGATCGGCCCACATGCAGACGCGTGCATCGCGATCGTAGGCCAGGCCGGGTGAGCACTGGTACCTGGATGGCTCGCCGTTCCAGCAGTTCCAGAACACGTCGCACTTGTTCTCATCGGGGAAAATGCCGTACAGACGCGAGCAGTGAGGCGTGGTGATTGGAGGCTCTGCAAATGGAAGCATATGAGTTGAGCTAACCAACATTGATGGCAATCGGCGGTAAACCTACCCAACTCTGTGCGTTCACCGCAATCCACATTGTGCAGATAGTCGCAGTTCTCGGTGAGGAACTTGGAGTCTGAGGCATCGAAGGCCAGACCATTGCCGCAGGTCTTCAGCTCGGAGACGCCATTGTCGCACTTCCAGTATTTGTCGCAGGATGTATCGTGTGGATAGAAGCCGAAATCATCGGGGCACTTGAAACTCGTCTGGGCCACAGCTGCAATTACCAGAGAAAGTGTACGAAACGCAATTAGTATAAATTTCAAATGCAGCGCGTCAAGCAAACTAATTGAAATCAATTTGTTCCCCTGAATATTGTATTATTTTACGAGCGAAGCGTGGCGAGGCGACAGGTCGCGAGGTGAGACGGGACTAATAGGCCCCAGAGTCTATTCAAATTGCATGGCCAATGCCAATGGGCGTTTAATTGTTATATATAAGCATGCATTTACACGACGTTGTCAATGTTGTCGATGTTGTCGATGGTTTCGATGTTTTCGATGTTGTTGTTCCCAACGATTTGTCATCTTGTGCAAAAGGCATTCACTTTAAAAAGTCGCCTCAGACGATGGCTGCCAATAAATCTTTTGGCTGGCAACTTTCAGCAGACAGCTCTAGAGATCTGAGATACACACTTACACACACACACACACATACGCACGCGTTGACAGCTCAGGGCCAACTGCATTTACTTTTTGTGCTTGTAATTTGTTGTTGTTGTTTCTGTTGTCTTCTGTTTTGCTTCTTTTTTTTTGGGATGAAATTACAGCTTCGACGTCGACGCCGAACCCTGGCACGACAGAGTTGAAGCACCTGAAACGCGCCACCAAGGACTTATCGCGGTACCTCTCGCTCTAGCAGAGCAGCCCTCGCAGCTCCCACGCTGCAAGCTGGGAGCTCAGTGCAACCGCAGAGCGTAACGAACGCAAATTGCATTTATATACCCTAACTAATGTGGTGTATTTTTTTTACTGGCCTGCAATATGCAATGCATTTGATTTCATTTCGTTTAATTTCGTTTCAAATCAAATGGCAGCTGCAGCTGCAACAGCCAGCCACTAAATAATTATTCAACGTTTTTAGCATTCGCCAACGAACTCGCTCCAAATGAACAAATGCCCGAGTCCTGAGCCACACTCTGTGCCAGCCCTTGTGTGATAATCTAATTGCAAAACCACAAAACTGCGGTCATGGCTACAAATGCTCAATCAGAAGTGCCCTCTGACTCCTGACTCTACCTGACTCCGCCTGACTCGCTCAGCTGCCTCATCAAATGGATCAAAATAAAAAAAATTGAAACTCAAAAAAATATTTAGATGAAAAAGCCGACAGCTAAAACAACTCTTGATAAACCAAACAGAATGCAATTTTCATGTTGTGTAAACTAATCAAATATCAAAGTTTTTTTTTTCCTATATATGTAGAGTTCTGGTGCATATATATATATATATATATATATATGTATATATGTATATATATATATATATATATATATATATATATATATATATATATATATATATATATATATATATATATAATGCAATTGCAACAAAAGCCTTGCAGAAATCAAAATTGGCGATTATCAAATTATTTGCAGAATTTAATTAAAAACTTTGTTTTCCTATTGCATTTATTTACACGCGCACTCGTTATATCTGCTATGCGTGTGTATAAACACACTCATCAACTACACACACACACACACACACGCGCACATACGTATGTAGATGCTGATGCTGCACTCATATTTATTATGCGGACTTTTCGGTCAACTGCTCTAGCGGGAGCTGTTAGTCAATTGCGTTATAAAATAATATATAAAAACATTTTCATATATTCACTCGACTTGTTTACTCAAATATTGTTAATTATAGAGAAATTACATTTATAGTTTTTCAAAAGGGAACTCTGAATTCCACATAAATGAAATTCGAATGGAAATTGCCAAAAATTTGAGCTAAAAGTAATTAAGTATTTGCATTGACAACTATACTTCGTATGTCATTTGATATATTTAACTTGGAGAGCAATAATGGGGCAGTAAGCAAACTCAAGAAGAGTTTAAATATATTTTAAGACAATCTGTTATATTGTATGTTTATAAATATGTATATTTGTTTAACTTTTGGACTCATACAAATATTGTGCTCGGCAATATTTCACTATTTGGCTTGCAGCTCAGGTGGGCCAGCAGCTGGAATGCTTTTTCGAAAAAGAGGAACTTTCAAGCACTTCGCTGCTGTACCCACACACATAACATTCAACAACTAACAAACAAAAGCTAAACTCTCCCACAGAGAGAGAGAGTGTGTGTGTGTGTACCAACAGTTATAATAATTTAGTTTGTTGTTGCAGCAACCGAAGCAGTGCACAAAAAGCGCATTCCAATGCAAGTGCAACTGCGCCAAAAACCCCCAGCTCGTCTCGAGGCTGGCCATGCAGCTGTAAATGTGTGGACTGGGGCATGAGGCATGCGGCATGTGGCATGTGGGATGTGGGCTGTGGCATGGGGCATGGGGCATAGCCTGTGGCAGCCGCAGCAGCAGACCGCAGCACTAATGCGCTTACATATGTGCATAGTGTGCTGCGATGCCCACACTGATGATTACATTGAGTTATGTACATTTGTATGTCTCACTTACTCTATGTGTGTGTGTGTATGTGTGTACATTTGTCGCGTAGCGTAAATACCACATGTTAACTAAACAATTACCTTTGAGCAGCTGCTGCCGCTGCTGCTGGCGCTTGCTGCCGGCCAAAGTGGCGTATACGCTATAAATTTACACTAGTTGCAGCTAAGTAAAAAGTGCACTGAAAGGAAAGAGAGCCAGTGGAATGTTCTAATGAAAGCTGAACTCAAATTGATCAAAGAGTAGCCAGCAACACAATTAAATGTTTTTTAACTCAGCTCGAGGTTGTTTAACCACAGAAAAACCTAAAGAGGTGCGACTTCTAATACTAAGCTTGTCTAATATGAGCTCTACATTCTATATATTTGTATAGGTATTATCATATATTTGCTATAAATATACAAGAAGAAGATTAAGGTCACTCGGTATTGGCTCAGTAAAAAGATGCTTATCTTCTTCCTCTATTCTCTATTCTATTATAACAATAATTTTTATTATTATTTTTATATACCTTTTTGTACATTTCAAAGCCAAACATGTATTTAATTTTAACAATAAACAATGCTCGTCTCTATTCTTAATACAATCCGCTTTTAGCTATTATTGTTTTGATCGCATTTTGATTTCTTGGTATTTCCTTGGTTGCGATTTGAAGTAAGCTTCGAGGAACCACTCACTGATGTCATTTGTGGAATATTTCGAGCGCTAATTAAGCATTCATTCTAGAAGCTGATCTGCTAAATGAAAACGAAAACGATAACGAAAACGAAAACGAAAACGAAAGCAAAAGCCAAGCGATTCTAGGCCGCATTCAAGTTGCGGCTAAACCGGTTAGACGTGATATTGGCAACGGGTCTGCTGCCACTTACGACTACTAACCCACTCGCAATTAAGCCGCGCTGCGGCTGACAGTTCCGGCCGGCACGCCCTGCGCATTCTTCTGTCGCACATGGCTTAAATGCCTCGATTGGCCAATCTCACAAATTAGCGGTCTTTACTTAGTTAGACTGATTGTTGTCGCATGTTGCATGCTGTTTAATTTGCTGTTTGCAATAATTGTTTTACCTATCAATTGTGAGCGCTTAATTACGTACTTATTTTTGTTTAACAGTATGTAAGCATGTGTGTGTTTAAATAATAAATTTGTATTGACATTTTAACAGTGAAACCGCCAATTGTATTGGTCTTGTCGGTTGAATGCATATCGTTCCAGCTGCTGCAGTCAACTTTTCCTGCTGTTGTTGTTGTTTCTACTCATATCTACGCCTGTTTATCCGGTCGTCCATTAACATAATCATTTAATTAACCAAAACTTTACACGCACACACACACACACACATAGTTGATAACGCGCTTCATAGCATTCAAATTAACAAAGAGGAGAAAAAAATATTACAGCGAAAAAAAAAGTGAGTTATATTAATTTATGTTGCACCTAAATGACAGACATTGTCAAGATGCAAATAACACAAATAAATGAATAATTCAATTTGAACAATGAATACATTCGCAAATTACAGCTACATAATTTATTTACAACAATGCCAATTGATATGTGATATGCACATGGCAGAGCATTAACTATTATTACTATTATTATTACTACTACATACGGCCCCCCCAAGGCAATCAATTGCCAAATGGGGCATTCACATAGAGTGAGAGTTTTAATTGCAGTGCAGCTCGAACAAGGATCATTTAAATATACAAATCAGATTACAGTGCTGAAAACCATGCAGCTAAGATTGAATTGGACAAAATATGTATAGGATAGAGAATATATATAACAATATGTTTGCAGTTAACTAACTGAGCTCCTGCTACTCTACTTATATTTGCCATTTGAGGAAAGACTTTGATTTATACAAGTAGTAAACTCTATATAAGGATGGTATATATATGCTATATAGATTTGTCGATTATTGGGAATTAATTTCAATTAAATGACAGACTTAGTTCTCTTCTCCTTGTCAGCTCTTGCTCTGAAATTTAAATATATTTCATTAGTTATTTCTCTTCTTCCTGACCGCTCTTGCTCTTCACTTTTTCCATATATCTTCGATATGCCTCTATAGCCAGAGATCCCTCTCAGCCTTTGAGCAGTTCTTATATCAATATTTACTGCAATATCAGCTAGAGGCCATTCATCAATGCTGTCATCTATGGCATTCCTTTCTAGATGCATATCAAAATTCGTATGGCTACGTGTCCTGCAAATATCATGACAAATAATGACAAATTTGCATTTCGTGTCAGGCATTGAGCCTGCGCTACAGTGACTCATAAATATGAATATCAACAGAGGCCGGTGCATTGAACTGCTCAAGCTAGATGTGTATAAATACACACACACACACACACACTCACACACACTTAGACGCTCGCACACCCACTTGAAAGGCAACAAATTCCAGCGAAAAACACTCGAAGTCAACTGTGCTGAAAGTTGCCCTGGCAGACCGCGGCCCAAGTATGTGGTGTGTATTTGCTGTGTCTTTGGTGTGTATATTTGTATTTGAACTCATAATCGTTAGCCGCACGAGGGCTGCAATCAGAGCTTCAGCTTAATGTTATTGTTGTTGGGGCGTATTTTTTGTCTTCTAGCTAGCAGCTCACAATAGGTGTTTTGTGGCACTTGCAACTATCTATCATTTGGGCTTCTGGCAAATTCTTTGTGCCCGTTGTTGTTGCTGTTGTTGTTGTTGTTGCCATTGTTGTCTGGCGCCAAGACATTGCCGGCCATATAAATCAAGAAAATTGCTGACATTTAAGCACGTTTCATTTCATTTCGTTTCGTTACGTTTCTTTCGTAGCTCCTACTTTGACTAACGGCAATTTGGGGTCTACGATATTTGCACAGCAACAGCAACAACAACAACAATTTTGCTTTGTAGCAGCATTTCCGCCAAATGTTGCTACTGTTCTTCGCTTTTGGTTCTTTAAGCCAAGCCAAGAAGCCGTTCCTATTTTTATTTTTCTTTCTGCCATAATGATATTTAAATATTTACCCACATTGCTGCCGGCATGCAACGTATGTGGGTTAATCTGCTTTTCAATTGTTTGCCTAATATTTGTTTTTGCTGCTGTTGTTGTTGCTCTTGTTGTTGTTGCTGTTGTTGTCGAGTTTGTGCGTCATTCAAGCCACAGTCTCAAATAGTTTCTGACGCGTCATATAGAGCCATAAATCCGCCTTAGCCTATGCTCAAAAAAGTTATAGATTTATTTTTCAAATTTAACGCATCGACGACAGCCTGAGCTGCGCTACCACAAAAATGCTGAGAGAAAGAGAGAGAGAGAGAGAGGGAGAGAGGGCCATACGAGTGGCAGCAAATGGCAAAAATGTGGCACGCAAATTGACTTTCGAGTGGCGTCAGCGCATTTAAGAGTTGTGTTTTGTTTTTTTTTTTTTTTTTTTTTTTGACATTTGTTGTTGACTTTTTTTTACACTTGCCTCTGGTCCCATAAATCAGCGCAGATACCCAGCTAATGTGTGTGTGCGAGTGTGTGTGTGGCTGGTGTTTGTTGTGCCACTAATGCAAGCCATAGCTCGCGCAGCTGTGTGTCTCTGTGTGTGTGTGCGCGTGTGTGTGTGCTTTGGCCATTTCATTTGATTTTGTTGCCACAAAATAAAAACTTTTCAAGCGTGACTTGCTGCTGCTGCTGCTGCTGGCTGTGTTGTTGCTGTGGTGTGGCAATAACAAAATGGCAGCACACATATATTGTTTGCATTTGTTACGCTTTTTGCTGCTGCTGATACTAAACCGCAGCAGTAGCAGCGGCAGCGGCAGCCAATGCAAAAATCCAGCAGCAAGAAAAATAAAAATGAGTCGCGCAACCGAATGCGGAAATTTATTGTGTTTTTCGTCGCTTTTCGGAAATCTTTTGAACAGCTCAAATTGTTTATCGCCGTGATTAGCATGCTTGTGGCAACATTTGGGCCAAGTGTTTGCGTATTTGGCCAACAACATTTGATGTTGCATAATTTATTAGCCAGTAGCAACAGCAGCAGCAGCAACAGCAGCAACTACGACAACAAGCAACTTGAACTTGACAATGCGCTGCATGCGCCTGGCTTAGGCCCATTAAGTGTTGTTTTGCTGTTGTTAAGTTTAATAACTTTGAAAATTGCTGCCAATTAAAAGTGAAGTGGCTAAGAAAATACAGCAACAAAATGCATGTCACGCAATTGGCCAGAGGCGATTTTACTTTTTTCTTCGATTTTACGTTTGTTGTTGTTGTTGCTTTCCAATTGAATAACCAACGACAGCAACAACAACCAGAGAGACAAACTCCAAACGTCAACAATGCTGCGGCTAAAAACACTTTGATGGCCCAGTTGAAACAAGTTTGGCTAATGGGCCGCCTGGGCGTGTCAGCTGCGTATTTGAAATTCCTGTGCCGAAAATCAAAAACAAAATATCACGCAGTTATCTTTTCAATTAGCCGGCTGCCAACGTGTCATAAAAATATGTAAATTTGTTGCTTGTTTTTTGTTTTGTGCAAATATTGTGAAGAAGAAGAAGCAGAAGCAGAAGCAGATGCAGAAGCAGAAGAGAAGGGATTTCAATGTCAATGTCATGAATGTCATGCAAATGTGGCCATAAATTGACCCAAGACTTGAGATCATTTATAACAGCGATCATCGTGCAGATAATGATGATGCTGGCGATGATGATAATGACGATGATGTAAGCGAGTGGTGCAGCCAAGCCGAACCAGACAGCGCCAGCGCCTGACTCTGTTGTAATTTCTTGCACTCTGAAAGGTGTCGCCACGCGATGAGGTAATGAAATCGATTCGAACCAATAGATGCAGATACAGCTACGGATATAGATACAGCTACAGCTACAGCTACAGCTACAGCTACAGCTACAGATATAGATATAGATACAGCTATAGATACATCTACAGCGAATGTAATCGTCTGTGTGGTTGGGGTGGGCTATAGAAAATGCAAGTAAACGTGTTGGGTTGCTGCAACATGGCTAACTCCAATTGGCTCTTTGGCTCGATTACGCTTATGGTTTGCATTTGGATTTTTCGCCTTTGCTTATTTCTGTTTACATTTTTTTCTTGTGCTATTTTGTGATTTTCATTTTGTATTTTCCGCCTTTTCGAATTCGAATTCGAAAGTGGGCCAAGCTGGGCGATAGTTGATCAGAGCTGCTGATCACTTGTTGCACAAGCGGGCGCTTTTATAACACACTCGATTGAAAAAAACACTTCTTTCTTTAATTTTTTTTTTTTTTTTTGGCTTGTTGGTTTTTTGATTTTCTTTTTAACACTGTGCAGCTCGAACGCTTGTCAAGTGTCCTTCAGCAATTGGCTGATTGCGTAAGCGCAAGCTGTCTTTGGCTCCCTGAGCGCTGTCTCGGCTCTTGGGAATTTCTCTCATTTCTCTGATCGACATGGATATGCATGTAGGTGTGTATGTATGTATGTATGTAGCTAACAATTAATACATACCGGCTCCGAATAATGCCACAAACACAACTAAAAATCTCTTCATTGTGCGGTTTTAGTTTATTGCTGTTGTGTATTTGGTAATAATGCTTTTAACCGTTGCTCGCCGATACGTAACCGAATCTGAGAGAGTAGGGGGGAGGCGCTCGCAGCACTTGAACAAAACTTTGACTTTGCGCACCACTTGGACCGACGACTTGAAACTGTGTGTGGCTCTGGCTGGTGCGGGAGCTTTTTATACCGCTGCGCATGCGCGCCAGCCGCGAACAATCCAGACGAACGTTGGCGGCGGCAGCGACGCGCACGCCGGCTGCGCAGCCGCAACGGTGGCGACGAGGCGACGTTCACTGGCAAACGATTGCAACGGTACACAGCACAGCAAGGCGGTCTGGGGCTCATAGCAGCCAGCTTTGGTATTACTTACAGCAGCTACCTGGCCTTGTCGCACCTGTGAGAATTGGCCTTTCTCTCTCTTCTTTTCGCTCATGCAGCGCTGCTTACGCTCTCTTACTTTTACGCTCTGTGTCTCCTTCTCTGTCTCTCTCTCTCTCTCTTTTTCTCTTTTTCTGTCTCTTTCGTGTATACGTTTAATTGTAATTATTAGCGACGCGTCGCTTTTAACTGTAAGTTAGCTTGTTTTGTATGCACGCGGCGCACTGTGGTCGCCAGCTGCGTCGACTGCGCTGCCAGCGTCGCATTGTTGTATTTCGGTTGCCCCCAAAGCGAACCATTCCTCAATTGATCTGCGCCGTTACGTTTTCCATCTTGAGGCGGGAGCTGCAAATGGAATTTTGTTGCCTAAAAGTTCAGCATGTCTAGGTGTATGCGTGTGTGTGTGAGTGTGTGTAGGCAACTGGCATCCAGTTCGATTTGTTGTTGATGTTTGTAGCTAATTATGGATTGGCTTTTTGTGCGAATGCCGGCCTCAGGGCACGGCTTCTACTTACCGACCCAAAATAGCAAAAATGAAGAAAAAAAAGCTGAATCTCTAGTTGAACTTCACCTAATTGGCTGAAACCATACATGTGTGTGTGTGTGTCTGGGTGAATGTGTGTGAGTGCATGTTTTGCGGGTGTGTGTGTGTGAGCGTGTGTTGCCTGCCTTGTGCCTGAGTCATGCGCCTGGCATTTCCAGCAACAGCTCTAGGCGTGTTGCGTATACGCCACGTTGTCTGTGTAGAATGTAGTTGGCTTACCCTGGCAGAGTTGGTTTTTAAAGGAATGGGTTAAGGCTTAATTCATAAGGATTATGTGTGAACTCTAATGATTATACCGTAGCACTGTAAATAAGGCTATCATAGCTTTTAGCTTTAATAATAAGACAAATTTTGTGATGTTGAATATACCGAATTCATAGATAACAGAAAAGTTTTTTAAATAGAATTGTTAGCTCAATTACTTGTCCACTCATCATTCCTTCATATCTTTCAATTGAGCAGAGCTAACTATTCAAGCTGCTGCGTCAATTGGCTCAGCGTCATATTAAATGTTAATCAACGCAATTAACATGATTTCTTAATGTAAAGGCAATGTGATGGCCAACCGGTGGCCGGCAATGCAATTGCAATTGATATGCCGCTGCACTCGCACATAAACAAATACGCACTCGCTGACTGCGGCTTGGCATTAAAACCAGGCCGTCAACTGGCGATGCGTGCAAGTAAAAGGTAGGCCAGCCAGTCACAGTCACAGTCACAGTGCAGTCGCAGTCGCAGTCACAGTCACAGTCATAGCTCCAATTGCAGTTGCTGCAGCCACGCCAGCAACTATTAAAACTGACCCAGCGCGGCGGTCAACGACGAACACTCAACGGCGCCGCAGCAACAACAACAACAAACTGTTGAAAATGTGTGCAATTAAATGCAAGAAATGTGATTCAAGGTTTCGGAATGCAGGAAGAATATGGAATTACAGCCATAGCCACAGTCAACAACAACAACAACAACAAAAACAAAAACAAGAATCGACTGGCAGAACAATTACAGCTGCCAACGACTCGAGACTGCAAATTTGTAGTAGTCGGTCGAGAGTGGTCTGTAGCCCGACCCCGGGCCTGGCTCAGTGTGTTATTGAAGTGGTCTCTAGAAAACCTGCGGCTACCCACAGTCCCAGACAGCGAACCAGTTTTAGTAGTGCGAAAAAAAAACGACAACAGAAATAAACACAAACTAAGCTACCTTGTCAGAGTTATGCTTTCGCTTTCAATAGCTGCTGCTGCTGCTGCTGCTGCTAACTGCATTGCTACTGCATAGTTTGCAGGCCAGTTATAAGTATACACTCAGCTTATAGAAAAGGCCACTGCCTAAAGCCTTTATATTTAGCTATGAGCTAAAAATGGCTTTTAGCTCCGCAGCACCTACAAAATTGAAAAATCAAAATTTTCATTTTGACCTGGCATAGAGTAATTAAATTTATGTTGAGAAATTACTACTTTACACAAGATATCAGATATCTTATGCCATTGGTAGTAGATATATAGAAATAGTAGTAGATCCATAAAAATAGTTGTAGATCTATAACAATTCAAAAAATTTATAAATATTTTATAGACAAATATCTCACTTTTCACAATTACGCCTGAATATAGTAGTAGATATATAGAAATAGTAGTAGATCCATGAAAATAGTTGTAGATCCATATCGGGCAAGTTCTTGTATTGCATAGCCACGTGAACACATTTTGTAATCATGGCACGATTATTGTAATCCATTTCAAGACCATGAAACTAAACTTAATACTACTTCTTGATGACAGTTTTTATACAAGAATTGATTTTGTGTAACAACGAAATTATTGCTACAAATTTTCTAGTAAACATTAGCAAAATCAAGTTTCAATTAATATAGAAAATCGTATTAAAAGCTTATCAATATTTAACAACTTCTAACTTCATAAAGCGTATCAGATCTTCGCTCAGCTGGTGATAGCATATCTATCTAGCTTGCTTTATATGTTGCACCCGATTTTTAGGGTTTGTTTGGCTAGCCCCTCCAAAAACAAGAGACCCAAAAAAAAGGAAATAAAAAAAAAAAAAAAAAAAACGACTAAAAACCCGTTTGCCATGCAGCTGTCAGACGACGTCTGGCCTGTTATAGATCGGGTTGAGCCTGGCATTTCGATGAGTGTGCTACCCAGGGCGAGCAATGTTTATGGCAGCGGCAAGCAGCGCTCCACTCTAAATTGAATGCCAAATCGCTGAGAATATTAGCCAGCCAGCCAGCCCGCCAACTGGCTAACTAACTGCTTATTGGCCAACAAAACACCAAACTCCAAACAGCAAACACCAAGCTCACTCTCGCACTGTATAATTTGCGGACAAGCAGTTCCAAAGTATTTGAAAAATGCAAAAATTGCATCAGCACTTGGCTTAGATTGTGAGCAGTGCTTTGTTTTTGTTTTTCTTTTTCTTTGCTTTTAATTGTTGAGTTCAGCTGGGCTGCTTGTGGGTGGGTGCGGCGTTTACCGCCACGTTGACGTCGCATATGCAACGCGGAAGAAAAGTTACCAACGCTGGCTTGGCTTGGCTTGGCTTGGCGTGGCTTGGCCTGTCTTGGCTTGGCCTGGCCTACTCTCTGTCTCCCCGCACTGCATGCCATTCGTATGCTATCTGATTCGTCGCACACCCATGCAGTAAATGCCATATGTGTGTGCATGTGCGTCTGTCTGTGTTCAATTAAGCCAATTCGCTGAAGACCTGGCCGGTAGTGGGGGCCCCTCCGATTTGGCTGTGCAAGTTCTTAATGCGTCTTTAGCAAGTGCATTTCGAAACGGTAATTTGTCGTTAACTGTTGCTGCCGCTCGTTCGTGAGTTGAATCTTTCGTTTGTCATACGCTCAAAACACAAAACTAAAGGAATACAAAATAAATAACATTAAAAAAAAACCGTTAGAACGGGTTTGCGTACGGTGAAGGTGTTGGCAAGCTTCATACAACTATTTCTGTCCCATTTCGACGTCTGTCTGTCGGAAATTGGCTAAGCTCCACCTGGCTAAGGTTAACCTTAGCGTAGTTGACATTTTCTCATTAATAACTGAATAAATTGAGGCTGAATTGCAAATTGTTTAATTAGACAACGACCTTGCTTGTAAGTGACCGAGTTGCTAGAGCAGCTCAGCTAGGGCTGAGATGTGGCATTATTATTTAGCGAAAGGTCACAGCCAGTGTTATGTATGCTATGATAACTAACCTATTTCCATTCGCAATTTATGGCTGACATATGTAAGTATTGGCAAACAACTTGCCGCTATCGTCGCACTATATTGAAATCTCTAGCTTCATGAATGTTAAAGTCTCTCTCCATATTTTTACTTTCTGCGCAGAAACTCTTCTGCGAAATTCTTATCCGGTTGAATCTTCATTTTTACTTTCGGAACAGATATTACGTGCAATGTTGTAGAACTAGCTGAGACTCCATTCATGTGCCTACAAAGCCAATTTATTTGCGACTTCTGAGTCTCAGAATGTTTTCGATGAGCAGCTCAGATAAGGCTATCTGTCCACTACGTGCTATACATTTATGCCAGAAATAGTTTAATTGCTCTTATTTTGCTGTTCTTGAGCCTGCTGGCAGCGAGCATTATAAAGATTTATGCTACACTCAACTCTAGCAAGATTTCCGGTGCAGAATTTTAATAGCTCTAGTCTATCCAATCTCTGCTCGATTCAAGTTCAGTTCTGTGCTGTAATCTTAATGTGGATATCTCTTTGATGGGAACTTTTGGCGAAAAACAAACTTTTTTTATTTCATTTGGAAGAATCGGTTGTTTGAGTGACTTGTTCAGAGCATGAATTTTATATGATCCAGCGCATTTCGAAATCTTGATAAGTTTGATTTATAAACCTTTAACAAATACTGCGCAACCTTTACCAGGCTTAGCTAATGTTTATTAGAGCCCCTGCCTAATGGCCGTATTGACACATTGACAACAATATTGTTTACATCACTTTACGTAAGACTCATTTACGAGATATTTAGGGAACAGTCCCTTGGGCTGGGTAAAAATGAAAAAATCACCTTTGGGCCGATAGAAAAGTGCAGCTCCACAAAGTGCAGCAAATGTAACGGGGCGATTTCTATATATAGATGGAGATATATTTGTATATTTATTGTACAATAACAATATTTCTCATTTCACATTTCTCATTTCACAGTTCACAGTTTTCATTTATTAACTAATTTCGGATTTACGTAATCCCAAAATCGTTCAGGCCTCAGCGACGGCGTTTACACGCAATCGCCACACTGAGAGTCGAGGTCAATGATCAGTGAAATTTACTTTCAAAAACAAAAAGAAAAAATCAGCTTTTCTGTTGACTGAAAAGCGATCGGCAAATAGCTCCAGCGGAAACCCAAGCGCCAAGTTTCTTGAGCCGCCGTTTGGGCAACTTCGAACTGCAAAGCCAACAAAAAATGCCTTTGTAATGCGGTTTGGGGCTTTGGGGGACATGTTTATTATGCTCAAATAGGGCACAGCCAACGCCCTAGCTTGTCGCTGCTTGTCATAACTATTATAATTATCGTCATCATCATCGGCAACATCATCATCATAACGAGCAGCCGCTGCTTGCCCACACCTTGTGGCCATTAGCCGCAGAGACCCAGCCCCCGTTCCCAATCCAATCACGACAATGGAGCGCTGCATTTTACCACACTTGAAATCGCAATACAATGAATATATCTGCATAATTAATTCCCACTAACGAAGATGTTGTCGAGAGTTAATGAGTGTGGCTCGTTGTTCACCATTTGCGCCAAAATTGAAGGCAACAAACACGCGCAGGTTGTTGACTTCTTTGTCTGCGTCTGGGGCCCACTTTCGGTTTCGGTTTTGGCTTCGGCTTCGGTTTCGGCTTCGGCTTTGATTTTATTTTCATTTTCAGTTTCAGTTTCAGTTTGGGCTTCAGCTTTTGGCTGCTTCTATTGTCCATGCAATTGGTCGCAGCTGTCACATTGGGCGATGCCATCTCGCCAATTCACTTGCAAAGCACACACACACACACACACACACACACACACACACACACACACACACACACACACACACACACACACACACACACACACACACACACACACACACACACACACACACACACACAGATGTATTTTTAATTATGGCCATTCCGAGCACTTGATATTTGTTGGCCAAAAACTAATCGGCTTTCAGTTTCCATTTTCCAGACGCAAATCGCGAACAGCTTGCCCAACGAGCTGATGTATTTTTAATTATACTGCGATTTCCTTTGGCTTCTCCAGATCTCAATAAAAATCGAAATACAGCAAGAGAGGTTCACTTGTTCGAGTATATAGTATATGCATATATAACGTCCTGCAGCTTTTATTTTGGCCAAGTTCAAAAGCCAGAAAGTAAACCGAGGACGCTTCTCTGTTATCTGAATATCGTGTAGTATTTTATCAAAGCGCTTGCAGTTTCATTTAATGGATTAAACATGCACGAATCGAACTCGAATCGATTTCTCACCCATAAAATATGCATTGTATTTATTTTGTTTTTAGTTTTAATTTTTATCCGCTGAACGCGCCTTTGCCAAAAACTAGGTTATAACCTTGAAATCCCACAAAAGAAACGTTTAAAATTTCAAACTTATCAATAAATTCATGACGCTGCGACACAAAGCCAGGCTGCGCATCAAAAGAAAGCAACAAAAGAAACAAAACTCAAACAGAAGCAGAAACAAAAAACGGAGTAAAAAAAAAAAGCAGCATAAATCTATATTCAAATCCATGCTAAGCTCCATTAAAATGCTAAACAGTCAAAAGCGTTTCGCAATCCCATCAGAAACAGACAAAAATATTCCAACGGGTCGGGCAACAGCTGTAAACCTGCATTTCAAATTGCCAAAGGTCAGGCCAAGAAGACGCTGCAGACGCAGACGATGTTGCAGCCGCGCATCCCCGAAAGCCAGTTCAGTCAGTGTCCCACTCTGCAGCTGTGTGTCATCATCGTCATCATTATCATGACTAGCATCATTATGAGCATTGCTACATAGGCTGCATTCAGCATAAAAGCTGTTTGGCAACAACAACAACAACAGCAGCATCATCGAGCCATATAACAATTAACCATATAACGAAAATTTGTACAAATTGACAAACTCTGAGTGAAAGAAGAGAGGAAACGAGCCAGCAACAAGAAAAAAAAAAAAAACAGAAATTGATACACGAGTGAAAAAAAACAAGAAAGAAATAAATGAAAATGAAAAGAAAAAACAAACTGGATTTATAATGGCTAAAAACACGCAAGAAAAACAAGCCAAGGTCATTGCGAAGCGGCCGAGAGCTGCGAAAGAAATTGTGGAATCATGTGGAATAACAATACACTGAGCAGAATCATGAATTAACAAAAAGCCAATTAACAGAACTCTAATTGAGAACTCAGCGCAAAACAAAGTCTTAGCAGAGCGCTCATCTGGCAGCTGACAGAAATAGAGAATAGAAATGGGAGACGAAAATAAATTAGATATTAAAAATACTTACACTGAAAAATATGTTTGGTAAGTTATGAGTGGCGATATGAGAGAAAATATTTGAATTTTTTTTATTTAAAATTATGAAAATATACTTGTTGAGACAAGGTAAAGAAAGGCAGATATTCAATCAATTGCAATCAACTAAATATGACATATTATATATTCATTCATAATATCTTGATATAGAGTAGGTTATTGATCTGGCTTTTCTTCAACCGATTGTATAACTATGAACTCCAGTTGGAGTCGAAATCAGCTGAAATGCTTTCAATTCAGAAATCTTTTCAGCAGGGGCAATCGAAAGAGTGAGAGTTTTGAAGTAATGCAGCAAATTTTCAAGCCTCATTCAGACAAAATGATTTGCAAACACTCAAATGATTTTCTCACAGTGTGCAAATAAACGTGCCTTGGCGATCTACTGGTTCAGGATTGTGGCAGAGGCACTTGTGGTTTCATTTTATTTCATTTCATATTTTGCGGCATGGCAGAACCACTTTTCGCTTGCAATTACTTGAGACGCGGTAGCACATAAAGCAGATGATCATGACAAGCAATATGATAATGATGAAGATGTTGAAGATGGAGATGAAGATGGTGCTGAAGCTGAAGTTGAAGCTGAAGCTGGAGATGAAGATGAAGATTTTCGTGCGCAGTTGGGCAGAAGTGACTGTGCGACGTGTTAAACATGTTTTGGCGAAACATCAACAGCTCGAGAAATCCGGTTGCTCAAATATGCGTAAAGTGGGACGATGTCGCTCCTTTACAAACAGCCACAAGAGCAACAACAGCAACATCAACCAGCAATAGCAACGCTCTGTAATATTATTAAATGCCTGAAAACTGGCCAGGCAAAATGCCAAAACCCAACAAATAAACATCAAAACAATTAACAGTCGAAGAGATACACACACACACACACAAACATAGAAAATGAAAAAAAAAGAGTCCAAGTGGTTGATTTGTATGTGACCTCATTGGCAGGTGTTGATTAATAAAAATGCAACTAGCTTGGGCCGGGCCTGGGTCGGGCCCATTGCGTAAGCCGTTTGAGGTGTGCCCCGCCCATCGCGTAATGCTGCTCTTTGGCAATCCCACTGAGAATCTCTCAGATGGCACAACTTTTAACTCTTGCACAACCAGCTCTAAACTTGAACTATTTGACGCGCCACTGATAATGTATGCCCCTTATCAGCCCATTCCAGTGAACCTTCGGTAGTCCAGTTCGGATTATCAATAGAACTAACTAAAATTTGTGAATTTGAGTTGCTCACATTTTTGGCAACTTTTCAGTATTTGCTCGTACTTAGAGGGTGTTGGAACTCATTAGTGAGATCATGCGTCTGCTGCTTCTTGCAACATGCCTGACTGTGGTAAGAATTGGAGTAGGATCAGCTGCCAAGTGAACTGCCTGATTGCCGTGTATAACAGTGGATTATTGTTTAAAATGAGAGAAAAGATAGACACGGTTAGGGAAAGAGAAAAAGGAAAACTGTTATAAATCTCTGTATCGATATATAAATATAATGTGACGGCTTGAATTGCTTATAAAGCTGTTTTTCTGAAATCGTCAATCAACATAACTTGAAAATGTTGCTAGTAAAGAGTTCTTGTATATAAATTTCTACTTTTCTTTACATTAATCTAGTACTGTGTTGTGTTATATTTGCTTTCTTATCACTAAATCTCTGTATCAGGGAAACCTATACAACCTACTCTGTTCAATTTATTAGCTGCTTGGTATTTCTCTCTGCATTCTTGCAGCTACCGAGCTGGGGGCTGCTGAACGGCGAGCAGCGCACTTTAAAGAAGTGTCTGAGCAGCTATGGAGGACTCAATGAGGATAATGTGAAGCGCCTGGAGCGATACACCCAATGGTCGGAGAGCTACGAGGAGTTGCCCTGCTTCACGCAGTGCTACCTCAACGAGATGTTCGAGTTCTACCACGATCAGGAGGGCTTCGACGAGCGCCGCATCAGGCAGCACTTCGGCGACGCGGTCTTCGAGGCGTGCAAAGAGCGGCTGAAGCTGGGCCCTGAGCAGAAGGAGAGCAGCTGCGAGCACGCCTATGCGGGCTTTCACTGCATTGTCAGCGTGAGTGCGATAAGCCGGACCGTGGGCCACTGACCGCTGGGCTGATAACGGCGGCTGCTCGAGTTGCCTCTACTACATGGGCCTGTTGTTGTTTACTTGCAGCTGGAGAAAGATCCGTTCATACTGATCGAAAAGATGCCAAATGTCACGCGCACTGCCAAGTCGGCGATGAAGAAGTGCCTGCAGCAGGTGGACCAGGTCGAATGGAGTCGCATGGCCGACTACGCCCACTTTCCGCAGACGGAGCCGATACCCTGCTTCACGCGTTGCTTCATCTCGCAGATGCAGCTTTTCGACGAGCGCACCCGACGCTGGCGCATACCCGCCATGCGCCAATCGCTGGGCGTGCCCCTCCCCGGCGCCCACATAGCCAACTGCGCCCAGCGTCGCAGTCGCAATCCCTGCGCCACCATTTACCAGCAGTTCAACTGCTACGTGGTTGCCGTCTAGATGGAAATGCTCTTTGACTAGCTTTATATTACGTTACCCGATTGGATAGTTGAAATCAAGAAATGTGTATATATAATAAAGGTAATATGTGTGTATTGCATTTCTCTTCTGATTCTAGTTACCCGCACGATTCGACTCTGACGCAGTCACAGCTTATGGCCAATAAAATTACATTAGCGCTTGAGCTGCAAATTCTAAAACAAGTTTGCGTCAGAGTCGAAAATGTGTTTAAACTAGATTCGTTCCATTGAGATTTCCATTGAGTCGCTCCCAGCAGAGATATTCGTCGTACATCCAGGCGCATTTGCTGCTGGCCTGGCTGCGCTGCTCATCGGAGAGGCGGCACAGGCTGTAGTCGGGTTGGTGCTCCTGGTGGGTGGGACCGAAGGCCTGCTGCCAGTTGAGCAGGCGCCAGTTGCCCGCCTCGTCATAGAAGCCCATGGCATCGGCGAAGCACTGGAACAGGCAGGGAATGGACTCCTTCGGCTTCAGTGTGCTGTACTGCAGCATCTGCACATTGGTGGCATTCAGCTGGCCGCTGCACTGCATCAGCGTGGAGATGCTGTTGCCCGCATGCAGCTCCGCCTGCTTCAGGCAGCGCAGGCCGCGATGGGCGTAGCTGCAGGCGTCGCGCGACTTGCGCCGCAGCTCGTAGTGGCAGTAGTTGTAGATGTCGGCGCCCAGCTCCTCGGCCACGCGCTGCTTGTGCCATTTGTTGGCGTCGATGTCGAACCAGCCCTTCTCGCTGGCCAGGCAGCGCATCAGGCAGGGCACCTCCTCGCTGGTCCAGCTGGCGTACTTTGCCAGCTTGCGCAGATCGCTTTCGATGCGCTCCGGGCTGCTAATGCTGCCCAGGCATTTCTCCAAAATCTGCGCATCGCCCGTGAGATCGGCCAAAGCCTGCAAAATGTGAGGGGATTGTTGTGTTTAAAAGATGCGGCACTAACTGAAGCTGTGCAGACGCACCACAGCGAGCCACAAGGTCAATAAGCCGACAGCCAGACGCATCTCAACACTCGCACTGCACAATCTCAACTGCTGTCCGCATACAAGCGCTGAGCTCATGAGCACTCGCAGCATCCGCTTATCAGGCAGCTGAGATTAATCCGCGGGTTCAATGTATCACACAGCAGTTGAACCGCATGAACCACCCGAAGCAGTTCGTAGTGGGTTAAGCTATGTGGTTCTGCTGTACTCGGGCGAGAATATTTTATTTTGAATTTATCACATACATAATTAGTTGGAGCTTAATTGTAAATCTTGCGCACGACGTGGCGGTTGATGGGCAGCCAGCAGGAGAAGACGCGATTGGCCCAGGTGCAGACATCGGATTCAGCTTCATTGTGATCGATACACTTCTCGAGGCCATGGCGCACTGACTCCAGATCCTTGTAGTTCTGCGCGGTGAACTGCGCAATAATTGCCTTCTCATTGAAGCCCTTCTTCTCGTCGAACAGGCCCATCTTCTCCACGAAGCACTTCACGTAGCAGGCGGTGCGACGGTGCTCGGGGAACACATAGTTCAGGTACTGTTCGTAAATGTCCTCGGGCACGTTGTACTTCTCCTGGCACTCTTCGTGCGCCTCCACCGCGTCCTCGTGCGTGCGTATCGTAAACTTTGCGCTAACCTGAAAGGAGGTTGTCAATATGAAGGCTCAGTTCGGCTAGCCAAGGGCACGTTCAGTTACCTGGCCGACGGCAACTGTGGCCAACACAACTGCAATGCTGATCAATAAAGCGTTGACTTTCATTTCTAGGCTGCGACTGAGACTGAGACTCTGATTGCGATTGCGAGTGGAACTGGACCGACTTCTGTCAGGGCCTGTGTGCGAATGTGCCAAGCGAGCCAAGATTTCTGTTCATAATTTGTGTGTAGCCAATCGGCTGCGGCTAGATAATAAACCAGAGCCAACACGCTAAAGTGAACAACATGCTAAACCCGTTGTTCGACTGGATTGGGATTGTCCAATAGTGGTGCAAGTGGTGCAGGCGGAGGTGGAGGTGGAGTTGGTGCTTTTGTTGCTCCGTTGATACCCTTGCGTCAGGTTTGCTCTTAAGAAAAAATAAGAAGAAGAAAACAAAACGAGTAAGTGTAGCAAACGGGTTTGGGTTTGGGCCACGGCGAAGACTGCGACGGCGGCTGTGATGTCGACGTCAACGTCGACTGCGGCTGCGAGTTTGCTGTTAACGGCATTGTTTGGGCAGCGCGTTGGTTGGTTTTGGCCTGGTGTTATATAATCGGCGGCGACGTCGGTGGCTTTAGTATGTAGTGGTTACGTTTTGTTTGAGCCAATTAAACGATTTGTTTTTGTGCCACAAATTCACTTGGTCGTTGCCGCACACAAACACACACACACACACACACACACACACACACACACAAGCAGTGTGTTTTTGTTGTTGCTGAAATATGTGAGTTGTTGTTTTTATTATTTTTTATTTGAAGCTTTGCTATTTTTTAGCTGCTGCAAATTCTAACACCTCGTCGGCCATTTGCTGCACACTTCCGCAATGAAAAAATAAACGTTAGCCTCTTTTGGGCACTCGCTGCCGTTTTTACCTGCCACACAGCAGCAGCAGCAGCAACGACAACAAAAACCAAAACATTTTGTTGATATTTAGTTTTGTCGCGGCTGCAGAGCCGCAAATAAATTAAATAAATTATTCAATTGCATTTATTTATTACCAACCAATTTGGCTGCCCAGCGGACTTTTGCATTTGTGTAATTAACGGCAGGCGGTGCACAAGCTCCACAAATTGCCAACTTCAACAACAACAGAAACGGCGCGACTCCTGAGGGAATTTCCGTTGCAGCTGTCATTGGTGCGCCGAGGTTCTTAAACCCAAGCTCAGAGACGTAGTCGGTGAAAGGCTTATAAATGGCCCTGTCTGCCAGAGACAATTTACGGCTCTTGATTGACATCTATTTTTATGTTCAATAATAAAAGCCTCTCTCAAGTGTCTGAAGAGTAATTGTAATCATTTTATGATTATATTTAATTGCATTAAATAAATTATTACAATTTATTTATTGATGCGATTGAATTTCACTCTTGCATTAAATCTCCCATTATTTCAGCAACAATTATGTATTTTGCATGCCCCGTTAGCCCCTTGCACGATTCAGCTGCCAGCCACTGCATTCAGTTCAACAACAAAAATCCTAAAGCCCAAAAAAAAGTATAAAATAAATATATCCATATAAAAATGCTGAAAAATATATATATGAATATGTGAAATGTCTCCTCGCTGGGCGCATGGCATTTTATGGGGCGGCCATCAACCTGCGACTCTTTTCAAGGGTCAACATTTTCAGTTATCGTTTTAAACTTTGATGCCATAAATTGAACAAACTGCTGTGGGGCACAGCCAGCGTCCACCCACCTGCCATTACCTGGTCTAGTATTTATTTAACAGCTCAAAAATATTTGCAATACGCTTCACAAATACATTTTTTCTCAAACACACATGGAAAATATTAAATTTTGTTGCTCGAAATAAAAGATGGGAGTGCATTTAGCTGAGAATATTATTGGGCTTAGATAAAAATTAAAATATTTATACTCTATGAAAAAGGTTTCTTGCAAATTTCTTATAGAATAAAAATTCAATAAAGCTAATCCACTTAAAAATTCGACTGAATGTAAGAAATACAATAAAAATTTAAACGCTTTAAAATGAAACAGATCGTCTTTTATTCTCCTTAGTGCTAAAGCTGGTTAACCGTGTTTAACTTTTGTAAAATGGGGAAAAACATAAAGTCAACGTCATAGAATTTCATTGCTGTTCCCTTGAATAAAAATTGACAAAAAAAAAAAAAAAAAAAAGCAAAATTGTATGGCAATTTAAAACAAAAGCAAGAAAAGCAAATGCCAAAAGCTACATGCAATACTACACGATGCTTTGCGTTTGTTTGCATGCAATGCATGGACTCATCTTTTTGTTGTTTGATTTTTTCGTTTTCATTTTGTTTGCGTTTGATAGTAGTGGTCAAATGCAAATTCAATTGGACGTCGTGTGCATGCAGGCCGTGTGGCACAGGATATCCGGGCGGCAGCCATTTTAGGCATATATATCGGAGTCCTTGACCACCAGCTCCAGCAGCAGCAGCAAAGCAGCCAAAAACTAAACAATAACATTTTTTCAAGCCGATAGCAAACACACACTTACAGCACTCTCTGACCCACGTACACTCTGTGCTATACATATATATATATATACATAGGTGTAGATATATATAGGTATGGTTTTTTGATTTTTGTTTTCTTCGACTGCCAATAAATCAGAAATTGAGCCCTGCCTCCCATTGGCTGCGGCCGCCTGTCTCTTGCTCTTTGTCTTTGGCTCGTATATTATGAGCTCATATTAAAACATTTTACACACAATTTCGTTGCAGTTGGTGGCCTGACTGCCTGCCTGCCTGCCTGGGCCAGGCATGAATTATTATGCACCTAGGCGTATACGCAATGTTTAATTTTCAACTCGAGCGGCAGCGCGCTGCACACACATAAATTCTAGGGCCGCCGACAAACGACTTGTTCAATTTCTCTATATTTTTGCCGGGCACTGCCTAAACTGAGCCCCAGCCCGCCCCTCATCAAGGTTGCAGCAAGAAAATATGTCCGAGCTGGCTAAGGATCCTTTTTTCGCTCGCTCTCTCCCTGCTGGCTCCAAGCTGAACTGATGCAGGCCAGCCACGTACACATGTCGGGAGCTAACTGCAGGCAGCCACGTTGCCCATTGCCCATTGCCCATTGCCTATTGCCCAGGGGCATTGTTGCTCCTCTGCTGGTCGTTGGCATCATCATCATCATCATCAACAGCGACGCAGCAGCAAAAATTTCAGCCATTTGTCCTGGATGCTTGCGGCATAAAAATATGCCAGGGCCAGCATTTTCATGCGGGTCATCTACTCCCAGCTACAGTTCCAGCTACAACTAGCAGCATTTGAAAGTCATGTGCTGCCCAGTTCCTTTTTCCCCTCCCTGCCCAAACGTTAGTTTGTGCAGTTTTTTTTTTTTTTTTTTTTTTTAATTTTCCTTTTTTCTATTTTTTTTGGTTGGGAGTCGCCAACTTCTCAGCCTCGGCACAAGTTGAGTTTTGGGGCAGTCTGAGTGGGCCGCAGTCGAAGTTACGAGCCTGCAAAAATCACACAAATAAAAAATACTGTTAGGGGTGCGGAGGAACGGATTCATAGTACGTTTAGCAAATGGACTCTGGCCTCAAATGCTGCTGGCACTTTCACAAAACATTTGAAATACAAATAAAAATCTGCAGCATGTGTGTGGACGAGAGACGTAGCTACTGCTGCTGCTGCTGCAGCTGCTGGAAATCATTTCAAATGCAAAGTAAAATTTCATTTTGTTTTACTTTACCCACACACACATGCACACAGAGACACACGCTGAGACACCCCTATGGAGTTCGCCGTCTGTCTGCTAGTTGAACATGTTTGTTTACGCTTCATCATGTCGTCGTTAGTTGCTGGTCGCTCCGAGAGCTCTCGGTTGTGCTGGTCAAGCGTCTGCACCATTGACACGATGACATTTTAATATGGCTCGTAACTTTTGTTTAGCTTAGACGCATCGCCCTCGCAGCCACCCACCCCCCACCACCTCATCATTTGTATTGATGTTGTCATTGCTGTTTGCCTAGTGGGAAGTTTTGTTGTCTTCAGCTTCGGTTTCAGTTTACGTGCGTGTCATCAGGCAGCAGCCAGCGATTTGTATTTAGATTGAGATATTTATATATAGATAACAGATAAGGATATGCCCTGCAGCTGCACACACATGTACACAGTTAATTCAATTCAGTTCAATTCAATTCAATTGTATACAGTTTTATTACTAAAAGAAAAGAAAGAAGACTGAAGAAATGCTCTGTCTCTTTTTTTCGTTTGCGCTTGCTGTTGATCCCATGTGCTTGCAGTTTTTCATCATATTTTCCTTTTATTTAGGTAAATTGCTGCCTGATTTGCTTCAAATTGAAATCCAAAGGTAATGTAGTGCATAAAATCAGAGTCATGCAGACATATACATAACACGTAGCCCCCACCCCCACCCCAACCACATCCCCACCCACAGCACCTTTCGCCTGCTGCGCGTTCAATTTTTCATTACTCATGCTTCAATCAATCACAAAAATGCGATTTTATTTCATTTTCATGCGTATTATAAGCGCTGATATTCACATTTCTTTTACAGCTCGCGTCGCGTGTCGCGCGGATGAAAGGAGGCTGGAGGAGTGGTGGAGAGCCGAGGGGCGAGCTGAGAGGCGGTGCTGGCAACATGTGGTATGCACATTGTGCTTTGCATATTACCAATCCAGCCATTCGATGAAAACACACTGTGGCTGTGTGTGTGTGTGTGGGTGTGCCCATGTGTGTGTGTGCACACAAATTGAAATTTATATTAATTTAAATGGGCAATTAAGCGGCAGCCATTTGAAAAAGGTTTAGCGTGAGCTGCGCCTCAGCCAGCCAGCCAGCAACAACAACAACAACAACAACAGCAGCAGCAGCAACAGCTTCAGTGATGGGCTATAAAATGTAACCTGCAGAGCCGAGTCTGCTGTGTCATCCAATCGAAAGTCAAACCAATTGAGGGATTGGAAAAAAACATATATAATAAGTCTGCGGGGCTTGGCTAGCGGGCGAAACCGATTGTCAAAAGCGTTGCAAATATTGATGATAACTTCAGATAAATCAATTTTAAGTTCAGCTATGGTAAACTGGTTTCCTATTCACTTACACTATAATAAATTGTTGATTATTATGAGAGAGCTTTGGAATGTGCAGCCATGCCCAGCTCAGTTTGCTAAGTGTTTCCTCATCTTTCATAAAGAATTCAATCAATGGAATATCGCTTTTAGAGCGAACTCAGCTATTAATTGCTTTTAACTGTTTCTGCACTTGTAGAGCTTGAAATCTTTTTGCACTGTGATATATTTTTGTATATCGCGAATGATGTCAACGCGACAAGACTAAGTGTACTCCATTAGCAGCTGAGCCGCTTGCCGAGTGCGTGCCCCCGCAGGCTGCCAAACCCAAGAGCAGCTGACGTGGCGATCACTTCTTGAGAATCTCCTGCTCCCACACACACACACAGACACACGCACACATTCACACACTCAGTGGCTAAGACGGGTTCGGCTAGCAACAACAATTTTTGGCGCTGCTGTCGCTGGCTTGACAACGCCTTTTGTGATTGGAATATAAAATAAGATACAATACACGACGACAACAATGGCGTTGAGTCTGTGGAAGACGCTGTGGCAGGCGGCAACAAGGGGCACGGGACATGAGGCATGGAACAGCAACACAAATCAAACGCATCTGTTGGTGAATTCGCCAGGCAGCTGGCTGGGAATTTGAAAAGAAGTCACAGCTTGGTTCTAGCATGTGTATCTTTGTATCTGTATCTGTATCTGCAAGTGTGTGTTGGGTTTGTCAATTGGTGACGGCTGCTTCGTAATTACGTGACGTTTTTGATAAATTTTGATTCACCACGTGATGGGCAGAGAGGCCATTACTTAAGACTAATGTGTGGCATGCTCTCAGAATTGGAACAAACGCCTCGCCGTCATATATCTCATTCGATTTAGCTTTAATGCATTTTCTATTAACGGTTGTCGCACCGTTGCCCGCACACTGACCCAGTTCGTCAACGGAATCGACAAATACGCGACATGCGCGACCAAACGGATGAATGGGCGGACGGGGCTCTACTCGCTGGTCATTGCTGAGGTTATCAACCCAACCAAATGAAACTGCGTTCAATGCATTTTGACACAATTTTTGGCTGCCAGCCAGCCGTATGCAGAATTCGTATGCACTACTCATGTTGTGGAAATGAGTTGCTTCGGTTTTTATGTGAGTGAATGAGGTTTGAATTTATAGTTTTAATGAATTTTGATTTAAATTGATAGATTATTAAATTCTATTTCTATATAACATATCAAATTATATATATCATAGTATATATTATTTATATTGCATTATTGTATATTATTTTTTTTTCATAATATATAATTAAATGAATATATTATTAACAAAAAAAAAAAAAAAAATAATAATAAAATAAAATCAAATCAAAAAGGTGTACAATTGTGTTAAGCTTCTTTGGACATGAATGAATTAGCATCATTTCTCATATATTTTGGAATTTCAACTTACAATTTAATCTCTGGAATTCCATTAAAATTTGACAATGTATTTACCACAAATTGATACAACAAGCCGATCCCATATTCTACTCTAATTCAGCACTCCTAAGACTAAGTATTTCTAGCCAAAGTCAAAGTACTTTAAACAGAGTATTGTATAGTCAATTCCAGCCGACTTCCACTGGCTAAAACTTTAGTCAACCAAATGTCGTATTTATACAGTTAACTCTGCGCACACATATACATGCACACACACACACACATGCAGACGCACGAACAACCGCCGAACAGATTTGTAGTGTAGAATTGGCTTGAAAATGCTTTTTGCCCTCGACGCCTGGCAAACCTTTCCCTAAACGTCAAATGTTGCATTTATCGCTCAGTTGCTGTCGCTATCGTTGGTTTATTATAATGTCGTTATGCTAATTTTACAGTTCGATTGAATTGAACTATAGTGAATGCTATATAAATAAGCATATATACATTAATGTGTAGCGCTTATAGACTTTTGCTGGGCTGCCAAGTGAATGGCAACCTGGCATCTCTGTTCATATTGATGAGGCTGTTGCTGTTGTTGTTGTTGTTGTTGTCACTAATGTCGCTTTGCTGTTATGTATTCTCTGCCTGCTGCCTGCATTTGACATTTCGCTCATTGCTTTCTTGCTGTGTTGTTGTTGTTGTAGTTGATGTTTTGCACGCCTCTTTAGCTTTCAATAAAAATTGTTGAATAATCAGTAGCAGCAGCAGCAGCAGCAGCGCAGCAGCAGCAACCATCAACAACAGCGTGATACGCGCATTGAAAGGTTCAAGAAGAAAGCGTATTGCGAATTTTGTGTGACTTGATTTGCGTGATGTGCATACGACAACAACACGGACTACGACGATGACGACGACGAACCCAGTTGGCATGGCAGCTGTAATCGTACTCGCGCTCGCACTCCTATTATATAAGCCCGCAAATGTTATGCTATTTTCAAGCACTATATAAATAACAAGCGTGTATGCCTTTAAAGTTCAAAACAACCAAAAAGACCTAAAAATGAAAGGGCGAAAGGCATAGATAAACAAGCGCAATGGCCAAAATGTGCGGGAATGAAGACCCGCAACTGAGTGCATTATATGTGGGGCTAACAAACAGGTGGCTGATGGAAGTGTTGAAATGTCTGCACCACATTGCCAACATATTCAACATCAACTGACTCATATCTTTGCTTATTGTGTTTAGAATGCAGTTAGCTTTGGCTTCTTAAACTGGCAGCGCACCGAAACTAACTCGCATTTAATCTGATTATCAATGATGATGGATGACAAGAGTACATACTCTAATTCATTGGATGGTCTGGAGAAATTAAATTAGTGAACAATTGAATAGAGTAAGGAAAGAAATATGTGCAAATTTAATATGACAGGCCAAATTGCACTCTAGAGTCTAAGAGCAAAGAGCTGTACTTAATGTAACTGAAATATTATAAAACAAATTATCATATATCCCATCAAAATATTCTCTGAATGCTATTAGAATGGGAGATTTCTTAAAGTTTCAATAAATCGCTATCTAAATTATGATTCTAATTTTGTGTTTATCATTTGCCTACATTTGCCTACCTTCAAACATGTAAATGTAATTCTTGTTCATTTATAGACCTATTTCTGAGCCACATTGTGAGCTGTTGTAAAGCTTAGAGCCAAACTGAGATTCTACATCAGCACTTGCCACATAGTTATTCTAATCAAAAAGAGAAAACACCGCAACATCGAATCATCCAGATAGCAAACAACAACAGTGTATTGATGCCCCGCCTTCTTTAGATAATCCTCTCGCCACGCTCGGCATATGCAAGCACAATTTTCAACAATTTCGAGAGCTTGACCCAAAGTATTTAGTGCTTAAGAGGAAAATAGGCAAAACGTGCCGGGCATAAGTGAAAATTTTCTAGGCAGCACCATATTAGATGCCACCATGACCATATTTAAAAAACCAAAAGCCACTGAATTCACAGTTTGTTGTTTCTGTTGTTGTTGTTATCTGCTGTTGCCAGTTAATAAAAAAAAAAAGAAGAAAATAAACCGGTAGCATAAAATGCCGCTTGCTGCTTGCGCTTGCGCTTGCTTGTACAGCAGCAACGCCTGGTTAGTTAGCCGACGACTGACTGGCTAGCAGCTAACAGCAAAGCTAACGTGAATTGCTGTCCATAGAGGAGAGTGAAAAAAGGTCAGGCGGCCAGCGCGGATTTGGACTGGGGCTATGAATCGGAACTTTTGAATTGGTTCTCGTTCGGCTCGGCGCATTGAATTTGCCAATTGATGGCAATTTGTGCGTCTGCAGCGCGAGTTGGTTAGCGAGTGAGTGCAAAGGTTCAATGCACCTCAGGGCGCTGCAATAACTGTTCGCGTATATGAATCAGATGTATGGCCGACCGGGTGTCTCAATTATTAATTAACTGTAAATGTCAGGGGCTCACGGCGATACATTAATCATAATTAGTTATGCCACATGACAACAGCAGCAACAACAACAGCAACAACAACACTGAAGTAACCAATGATATGTAAACAATTAGAGCTGATTTGAAAAATCGATTGGAGTTCGAAAATATTTTGTTTTCTGGCAGGGCAGAGCAGAGGGCAAAGTGCTATTGTTGAAAGTTTGTCCAACGATTAGCAAAATGTAGCGCAAAGGTTTGTTGGGCTTGTTGTTGTCGTTGTTGCTTCGGATCTACGTAACGCAAATGTGACAACAACCACAACAACAGCAGCAGCAGCAGGGAAAAGTAAAGGTATAATGGTGCACATAACCGGCTTTGGATTTGAAGCGATTCACTTTGCCAGAGAGACAATGCGGCGTATGCGTAATGTGCGCTTTCAGCTATCTGTCTGTGCGTGTGGCTGCGTGTGTCTATGTGTGTGTGTGTGTTAAACCCTTTTGAGAAGTTATCTAATCCAATTAGGAGCTGTCGCAGCATTAAAGTTTTCGAGCGCAACATTGCGTAAAAAGCACAATGGGCGTGGCAGCGAGTCAAGGCATTGCAGCGCTGGGGCCTCTCGAGGGGGCAGCTGCAAATGTTTTGGCACAAAATTTGTTGCTGATGTTTGTTGCTGTTGTTGTTGTTGCTCTCGATTAAGTTTCGAGCAGCAACTGACAAAATTCGTTATAAAATTGCATTGCAATGGACGTTGGCAGCAAACATTTTAAACAATTATAAAACTTGTTTTACGCTTCACATAGCTACAAAAAAAAAAAAAAAAAAATAAAATAAATAAAATAAAAAGAAAATAAAAAGCAGCTACAACTGCAACAGCAACAGCTAAGTGCAGCCAACGATTTGCCATCAAATGCGCCACAGCTGTCAAGTACAGCAACGCCCGCCTTTTCTTCTTCTTCTTTTTTATGTTTTATGTTTTTTCTTTTTTTAATAGCACGTTTCGCAGTGAAAATTATTTCACAAATCAACACCGAATTGCTGCTGTTCATTTTTCGGCATTTTTGATGGCAGCAAAATTTTGACGATTATTCAATTTATATATTTCGTTTGCCGAGGTTTTTTTGTTTACTTTAAGCCGGTTTTTGTAGGTAATAAAATAATGTGGACTCATTGGCTTAGCATCTCTAATTAAAAACTTGTATTGAAAAGTTATCAGAAAGTAAGATTTAATAAATCATTTAATCCACTTAAAATTCTTCTGCTATGAATTTGGTTTAAGTTCTTTTTCACAGTTCGCAATGTGAATGTACAATTTATATATATAAGAGAGCTGTTATTTATTTACGCATTCAAAAATAAAGCTTATGTTATAATCTAGCTTAAATTGACTTGCATTGATTGCATTTTAAAGGGCTTTAGTTAATAATTAAATTGAATTTGATTTTCAATTATTTAAAATTAATATCCTCTCAAAGATAAGTTTTTATTTAATACTTTCCTTTGTGCTGTAGCTTAGTATGAACTGGAATTACTACAAATTAAAGTTTATTTATTTATTAAAATATTAACTACTTGCTGAGTACTCACAATTCTAGTTTCATTCTAGATAATTCTCTTTGGCATAAACCTTTATATATATTTAAAAAATAAAGATGAATCAGTATATCATTGAATTTTCATTGATTTATAAGTTTTCATTACTTGTAAAGCCTCATTCGATCAGTCCTCATTTTAGGTGAAATTTTTACAATCAAAATGTCGGACAGTTCCTTTGAAGATGGTAAACTCATGGCTGTCATAGGCGACGAGGTGGGCGTTAGCTTTGCACGCTTTCTCCCTTTCTACATTTAGTCTCCTTCATCTTGTTGCAGGACACCTGCGTAGGATTTCTGCTTGGCGGCATTGGCGAAATCGACGATGAGCGGCAGCCCAACTTTATGGTTGTTGAGAAAGGTAGTCTGCGAGCAGCTGCATAATTATCCACTTTCATAGTTTGAATGTCACTCAAAACTTTCGTGTTGTTCTTGCTGATTCGCAGACACGAGCGCTGAGGCCATTGACGAGTGCTTCAAGCGCTTTGTGGCACGCGAGGATATTGCCATTATAATGATCAATCAGATATACGCGGATATGATACGTGCCACCATCGACCAGCATCTGCTGCCAGTGCCCACTGTGCTGGAGATACCCTCAAAGCAGCAGCCCTACGATGTCCTCAAGGACTCCATCTTGAAGCGAGCACGTGTGAGTATTGAGATGGTTAATTTCTTTTAGGTAAATTATATACATTGTCCATCACGCAGGGCATACTTCAACCAGTTAAGCGTCGCCGTTAGTTAGTGCTCACTGTACAGTGAAGCTCTTCTAATAATTCCGCTTTCAATTTATATTACTCGAATTGTTGTATTAAATATGACGCTCATAGCATATGGCATCCGCTTTGAAAGGCTTTTGTCAGTGCTACAAACTCGATGGGACAATTGATTTGAAAACTTTCGGGGGAGAAAAAAAAGCCAAGAATAGGAAAGCAAAGAAAACAAGCACCGCAAATATTTCGTGGAAGTTTTTCAAGTTTGCGTTTTAAGGAAATTGTCGAAAAGAGCAGCAGGCAAAATGGCAAAAATCTGTGGCAAACAAGAAGGGTTGCACGTTGCACGCTGCACGCTGCATGCTGCAAGTTGCATTGGCAACCGCAACAACAGCTCAAGCCATCACAGAGGCAACAACAAAGTGAGCGAAAACGATACAAATAAGCGTTGAAAATGCCAATACATGGCAAAGCGTAGGGCGGAAACAAAAGCTCAACTAGATAGAAAGAGATGAAAAGCAGGAAGAGAGTGAGAGCGAGAGGGAGAGAGGGAGAGAGAAGGGATGGCGCAACGTTGAGAAGACACAACAAAAAGTAGCAGCAAACTCATGAAAAGACAGCGCACATTGATACAATTTACGTTGCAAGCGAGTTGAATTACTGTGCAGCATCTGGGGTGGGGCGCTAGCTAGCTACACTGGGCTACACAGTTTCGTAGAGCGCTTAGCGCAACAAAAGCATGCGAAAACAATATTTGCGCAAAGTATTTTGCAGCAAACTTTTCGCGCCAAGAAGTTAACGCAAAAGGCATTCAAAAAGTTGCGACAACTTTTTGGCGCCTTCTAGCAGTGGCATGTCGCGCATCGGAGTGGGCGTGGCGAGCCACTGCTGCCGCCTGAAAGTAGGCAGCGCATCGCGAGCAGCCAACACAAATCGACGCCTGGAAGTATGTGGCGCAGTAAATCGTAGCACACACACACACACACATCATATGCGGCCCACAGATAGCGCCTAGCGCCCCATTGAAATTTAATGAGCCGTGCAATTTGAGAGCAACCAAATGGCCAACTGTCAAAAACCAGCACTGCAGGTACGCAAATTCTGACAACAAAATGGCGTGCAACGATTTTCCAGGGCCTAATTAACCACACAGATGTCACAGTCGTTGCGCACCACCCAACACCCACCACCCACCACCTGCCAATGCCCACAAAGCAGCAGGCGCCGTACACTGCGTATGCGTAATCGCATTTCGTTTGATCTGCCAAATGCATTCGACTGCACAACTCAACTGTAAACGCCACACCCACACACAGCTCATCACCGTCCCTACTTCTTGCTCCGCCTGGGACCAGCCCATTGCCTGCAGATAAATAGCCTGTTTAACAAAGGCCATTGAATTTGTGGCGCTTGCTGCGAGAGTCCTTCAGTGGCAATAAAATCGCGCTGCATACGTGTAGCAGGCTCTTGTTGGACATGCGATCTAAATGCTGCCTAATTTTTGATTATCTATCGGTTTGTTAATAGATTCTCCGGTAATTATTGGTTTTTTAATAGCGATGTCTTTTGCATAGCTCCCTTCTGTTATACCCTAATCCTCCAACATCCCTTCCCATCCTGAAGGCATCATCAAGGCATCCTCAAGATCATTGAGGCCACCTCAAGGTCAGCGACCTCTGCTGAAGGTCAGTGACCTCTGCTGAACGTCAGTGACCTCTGCTGAAGGTCAGTGACCTCTGCTGAAGGTCAGTGACCTCTGCTGAAGGTCAGTGACCTCTGCTGAAGGTCAGTGACCTCTGCTGAAGGTCAGTGACCTCTGCTGAAGGTCAGTGACCTCTGCTGAAGGTCAGTGACCTCTGCTGAAGGTCAGTGACCTCTGCTGAAGGTCAGTGACCTCTGCTGAAGGTCAGTGACCTCTGCTGAAGGTCAGTGACCTCTGCTGAAGGTCAGTGACCTCTGCTGAAGGTCAGTGACCTCTGCTGAAGGTCAGTGACCTCTGCTGAAGGTCATTGACCTCTGCTGAAGGTCAGTGACCTCTGCTGAAGGTCAGTGACCTCTGCTGAAGGTCAGTGACCTCTGCTGAAGGTCAGTGACCTCTGCTGAAGGTCAGTGACCTCTGCTGAAGGTCAGTGACCTCTGCTGAAGGTCAGTGACCTCTGCTGCAGGTCAGTGACCTCTGCTGAAGGTCAGTGACCTCTGCTGAAGGTCAGTGACCTCTGCTGAAGGTCAGTGACCTCTGCTGAAGGTCAGTGACCTCTGCTGAAGGTCAGTGACCTCTGCTGAAGGTCAGTGACCTCTGCTGAAGGTCAGTGACCTCTGCTGAAGGTCAGTGACCTCTGCTGAAGGTCAGTGACCTCTGCTGAAGGTCAGTGACCTCTGCTGAAGGTCAGTGACCTCTGCCTCTCTAAGGATTCTTATATAGTTTTGTCTGGGGTCTTCTCCTAGGTCTAGTTTAATCATCTAACAAATTGTGGGCTTTATGACCTAGGCGATAAACCAGGCCGTTTGTTTTTTTGTAGGCTCCCAAGGTATTTTTTCTTGAGATTCAACTCTCAAGTGCCAAAGGGTGGTACCTAGCGATTTTCTGTGTGTGTGCCATATGATGATTTTTCACATTATCAGTATCTCAGCGATTCATATTTATTTCCCATTTTTTCAATTTGATCCACTTTTTTAATGAGCAATAGAGGAAAAAGTCTAGAGCTTGATAATTTGAGCCCGAAATCAAACATATATCCATACCTTTGGGCCCTCATATGTGGCAGAAACACATGCTGGCAGAGTGCAACTATTTTTAATTAAAATCCAAGTCGCACAAGGCACAAGCAGAGGCATCAATCGTCTGGCCGGAGGATATAAGGGACGCTTTGCTGTACGACTTTCGACTTTCGTTTGAAGTAAAAGAAAGCAAAAAGAAAAAAAAAACTGAATAAACAAATGAATGACAAAAGTCGTCGAGGCTGCTCTATGGCTGCATAAACAGTAGATGGCTGTAAAAGTTTTGCAGCGTCTATGGCGTAAAAATATAAATAAAATTATTCAAAAAAGAAAGTAATTTTGAATAACCATGACAGCGCTTAAACACAAACAGCTGAATGCAATTTGAAAATGAGAAAATGAATTGTGCAAAATAAAAGCGGCTGACAGAGACTGAGCAAGCTGAGACAGCAGCCAACAAAGAGCCAGAGAAAACACAATACTTAGCCAATGTAAATGAGATGCAGGGACCCGAAATATCTCTACAGCCGCTTGACGAGCACTTCAAGAGCAAATTGAAACTAGCAACTGCAACGAGCAGCAACCACATTTTTAACATTCCAGCTGCAAAGAAAACCCAGAAGTGAACAAAGGAGCTGTTTTGAAGAGTGTGGCTGCCAAACACTGTATAAGTGCTTTGGTTTGATGGGTATAAAAGAAGACTGAGAAGAGATATGAAGAGACTTAAATGATAATGATAAATAAAGGTGCAAACGCTCGAAATTTTAATTTCTTTCTTACATTTAACAAATCAGCTGTGCAATGAAGAATAAGATTGACTTATACTTTTAAATAAATAAACATATCAATATATATGCATACAATATACTGATACAAACATATAACTCAATTATACACATTTAGAATTTACAGGGTATTTTAAATACGAGCATTTTGCACAAATTATCATACTGAAAATTGACCACAAAATGCTTGCAATATTCGTAATGCAAATTAACAAATGAAATTGGCCCACAGAAAATTAACTGGCAGCTCTCAAGTAGATGGACAAGGCAACATCTCCATCGGGTGGTCGCAGCATCACCGCCACTACCACCACCAACAACAACAACAACAACAATAGAAAACTGAAGCAGCAGTCGGGGAGGAGTCATAAAATTATTGCGTTTGGACGCTGGCAGCTTCAATCAGTTGAGCACAGACAGCACAAAAGATGCCCGCAAGGACAATTGCAGGCACTTGACACTATGGCAGAAGAAGCAGAAGAAGAAGAAGGAGATGAGCAGTAGCAGCAGCAGCAGTGGCAGTCGGATTCGATGTGCTCGAAAACAAAGTTAATTAAATGATCTGATCTCCATTATTCCCAAGAGCTATTCTCAATTACAAAATTGAAATGAGCAAAAGCACACGAGTAAGCTGGCCACTTCGCACACACACACACACAATTACAGCGAGAGGCGTGTGGCTATCCTGGGAGACTTTCAGTGCTGCCACCCACACACAAATAAACACATACATGCACACACACATTAACACAGACAGCGCACACACAGGCGCAAACTTGGCCAAATTGTAACTCGAATGTCAAAGAAAGCTTGGAAAGTGAAATGAACGTCGAAGATTGAAGTGCACTCGGAGGCGGGTAGTTGTGTGTGCGTGTGCGTGCATACATATGTATGTATTTGGGATATCGTTTCAGTTATACATATTATCGGGTGTGAGCTGGGCTTTTGCCCCGGAGGCGTGGCACTGGTGGTGCAGTGCAATCGGCACAGCACAAAGCGTTTCATTAACAATTGCAAATTGGTATCAATTCATGACAGACATTCAAATGTCTCGTTGCGTTCGTGTGTGCCATTGCAGACCTCACAGACACACGTGGCGTATGTGTGTTGAACTCAATTCTCCGATTCACTGAGCTAAACAAAATCATTGAAACTGCCATTGCCTGTGCTCTCAGCCTGCCCCTCTGCCCGCTCGCCATAGCAGTGATAGACTTAGAGAGAGAGAGAGAGAGAGAGAGAGAAAGAGAGAAGAGAGAGAGAGTGAGAGAGGTTAAAGTTGATGCTGTCTGGAGTGAGATATTGACACATATGTTGTATTGAGCACTTGGCCCTTGTTAAGACCGTTATAGGACTGGCCCGTACACACAAATTGTGCGTTTAATTAGCCTAAGCAGTGCCCGTTGTTGTCTATAGCAATCCACAGGCTACATAGCGTAACATATACATGCATACACATATTTATTCAGGTGAAGGCTGACAAATGGCTTTATGGAGTGCATTAGACGACTGCAAGCAGACATTTGAGTTAGTCAAGCGGATGCCGTTGCATTTAATTAATTAGTTTGAATTTAAATTAAGTCGATTTCATCAATGACAGCGTCGACAAGAATGTCGATGTTCTGCTCATTGATTGGAGGCGTGTCTATTTGCTTGTCTCCGGCATGTCGTGGGTGGCCATCACTTTACCTAATTTGTATTCGAAGCACATAGAGAAACAACAGCAACGGCAACGACAACAGCAATGGCAGCAACAGAAGACACTGCTCTGGCGTTACAGTTAGATTTGATTGAATGCCTCCTGCCATGCTGGATAGTGAAACAGTCTCAGAGCAATATCCACCTTCAGGCAGCATCGCCACCCACAGAGCCGAGTCAAGGATTAGGCAGCTGAGCAGCTTTTAGCTGTGACGCGTGCTCGGGGTTTTCCAAGTAATTGGCACCGAGTCAATCGACGTGTCGAGCGGATTAACAAATTAGATTCCCCATTCTCTATTGCATCCTGTAAGTAGCCAGCGTCTTGGCTTTCGGTTTGTAATTAATTTTTGTTGGAAGAGAGCGGAAGCATGGGATATAGTAAAGAAAGTTGTGCAGATAAAAATCATAGCACTAACATGGTTAGACTAAAAAACTGAGTTTTCTTTATTTCATTAGGTGTCGATTCCATTTATCCAAGTTGCAATTAAAGTCAACTAATCCCAGTATATTGAGTTGCAGTCTCGGAACTCGCCCGTAAAGCCCTGCATATGCATAATAATATGTTCCATCACATGCCCGAACTAGAGCTATAAAGCAAACTTCACGGTGGCATTTTGTAATGTAATTCATAATTTGGGATAGTTTGGCATATTAGTTTGGGCATTGTAATGCGGCTTTGTTTGTGCTAGCGGAAGCCGCACTTAAGCGCCTCACCAATTTGCCAAGCATTTGTACTGTAGTTGCAGCACCACCAGCACCACAGTCAGTCAGCCAACAGGAATGCCTTTGTTGCTGCCGCAATCCAGCGCTGTTTTGGTCTACTTCATATGCATAACAAATGAATGGCTTTTGCATTGTGTTATGCCAGAGTTAGAGCCGCAATGCCAGCCGAAAAAGAAAACAACAAATATGTAATACGGTGCGCAGATATATGAACAATTGAAACGTTAAAAAGAAGTCGCAGACTATAGCCAGTAAATACAATTGCGCTTATGGAAATAGATAAAAATGTATAAAAACTAACAATTGCAAATATTTAGTCGAAAATAAAAATGGAAAATGGAAATTGGACTTTTTTGCTACAGGCGGCCACAAAAATGTGCAGAAAATTTTTCTATGAAAATGGCTGTGTAAAGTGTGCCACACACACACACACACGCCTACACATATGCAGCAACAATAAAATGGCGTTTGGGGTAGCAGACGCCATCATTTTTTGGGGTAATGCAAAATTACGTTATAACGGCATAAATTTAAATAAATGCCGGTCTCGGGATTTTTATGCATTTTTACCGCATAACAAATACTTGTGCTGGCCCCGGTGCTATCGCTCTAATGCGCCTTTGTTGCCTGACACGCCTCCACTACTCACACACAGACACACTCACACACTCACACACACACACACACATACACACAAAGGCATAGCCAAACAGCTGCTGCTGCTGCTTCTGCTGCTGCGTCTGCCTCCGCTGCATTTGGCTAGTGAAATTTCCTTCCGTTTTCATTGGCACACCCGCAACCTAAAGCCACACGCTGGTGTGCCTTTGTGTGCATGTGCCTCTGTGCGCATGTGTGTGTTTCAGGGTATTGCTGGCTGTTATTTGTATGCCCCTAAAATTATGCAAAGTAATCCTGTCTGCTGCTGTGCTCGGGGCGCTCAGCGCTCTCATTTCGCGCCGATATTCGCAATTGTTAACGTAATAAGCGGTTTTAAGTGTGAGCTGCACCTGTCCTCCTCTCTCTCTCTCTCCGTCTCTCCGCCCGCCGTCTGAGTCGCGTCTGTTGCATGAGCAAATATTTGGCCACCTTAAGCGACAGTCAGCGGTTGCAGCAGTGCAGCACAAACTTGGCCAATTAAATGGCCAACCGCTGGCGTAGACCAGAGCTGCCTGGCTGACTGGCTGGCTGGCTGGCTGGCTGACTGCCTCTCGGTCCCAGCTGTAGTATTTCTTTTGCAGCGTCGCCCCTTGCCGCACCGCTTGCGCCCACCGTCTCTCACCGGATGTGGCTGCGCCATGCTGTTCGGTTTACGTAGTAAATTAACTTCCGTTTTATTTGTAAGATTTCCTTTCGCTCTGCTCGTTGTTCGTTTGCCTTTTATTTTATTTTCCTTTTCTTTTTTTCTGCTTCTTCCTCTTTTTGTGCTACCGATCCTGGCCATGGCCTTCTTCACATGCCTCTCCCCCCTCCAGCACCCGCCGCAGCCCAGCACCCTTTTGTTACTTTATTTTTGGGCACTGTGGGTCTGGCTGCTGCTGCTTTTGTATATTTTTAAGCGCTTTTTCATTCAATTTGCGAAATTGAAGTGGGAATTGAGAAATAAATTTCGTTTCGTGTGTTTCGGCAGGCACACCAATTCCGATGCCAACTCTCAGACTTGACTTTGCGTGCCAGCACACGAATGCAGCGGATATGACCAGAGACCCAAACGCCCAAACTGGGCGGAATTAGGTGAAATGCAAACGTTTTACTTAATGAAATAATTGAGGCATCTGAAGGTCGGCAACGGCAATGGCAACAGCAATGGCAGCGGTAACGGCAACGGCAACGGAAATGGGCGCATTTAAATGCTGCATAAAGCGCATTTCCGTTTGCTGTCCCTCACTCCACAGTCATGCACAGAGACATAGCCATAGCTGGCCCACTTTTGGGCTGCACTTGAATTGGTCGGCTACACAAAGATAAATAGCTGCAACCGCAAGCGAATGCTATGCAAATTTTCTTGCCTGACATTTATGCAAGCGTCGAATGAAGCTAAGAGCAGAGTAGAGCACGGCCAAAAAGGACATCGAACAGCCGTAGTGGGGCGAATGAATACAAAGCGAGAGTTTTGCATGATGCTCGTGCATTTTAGCTTATCTAAGATGCTGCAGACGAGCAGACACATGAAGTCAGTCCGTTCCTAGCTGGCAGTTGGCAGTTGGGAGTTGGCAGCTCCCAACTACTGAACCGTAGGTACATCTGGTCACTCATTGGATCAGCCATTCGTGTATTCATAGAGCTGGCTAGCTATTGTCAGGGGTTACCTGGCCTGCTTATCACAAGTGCGGCGTCTTGATTCTTTGTGAGCGTTTGCCATTTTGTGCTCCACAAAGTAGAGCCAGGGCGTCCTTTGCCTCCTCAAGTATTTTCAATTTGTATTAAAAGCTTTTGGCAGGCGGGAGGCAAGCTTAACATATGCATTAAGACGTGAGCTTCATGCCAGAGTAAAAAAGAAACTACGCAGCCCGCCCTATTCACTTCTATCTCGTACTCTCTCTTTCTCTCTCTCCCTCTGCCTTTATAACTGCCTTGTCGAAGTTGTCGTCCAATTTGGGTTGATAATTTCACGGTTTGTTGACAACTCAGGTGGACAAAACGTTGTGTGTCTGCCGATGCTGACCCCGACGACTCAGATTTGTCTGGGCTCATAGCAATGCGAGCAATGCTTCTGAGTATTCCATTTCTCACACCGCCCCCGCACTGTCATCACCTGTGCCCTGTCCAGAAGCCATTGTCATGGCATTTACAAGCACTGCTGGCTGCCACTAAGCACTAAGCCCCAACTATATGACCCTTGCCAGGCCACGCCATTCGAGCGAGCGAGACACCCAGCCACTATTTAGCAGAGCCCGACTTTGACTCAAGCAAGCGAGTTTTATATGTCAATTGATTGCCTTGTCAATTGCTTTATGGCTCAATGTGCCCGTAAATGTATTACTGGCACTGAATGGCTCTCAAGTGTGTGCTACACAAATCTATGTTGATCAAGAGAGCATAAGAGATTTATGCGCTAGGCTCCAGCAAGAAACGCTGCCAGCTGTAAGAGATACCAATAATCCACTGAGTGGCCAGGTCTTAGTTAATGATGCTCTTCATGTATATTAGACCTCGCAACTTCATTATAAACTTTACATTGACCTAGTTAAGGACACCACAGGTTTGCTGAGCTAGAATGATTAGATTATGTGGCAGTCCATAAGTTCGTTTCAATAAGATTTAATTATTTAAACTTCGCACAAAATCTATTTAAGCAGCTGACGTCTCGACCCATCAACTAATCCATCAATCGCACTCGATGGATCTGAAAGGCGAAACTCCTTAAACTCTAAATCAATGCTGTAATTTTCATATACTTCCGCTGGCTTAACACTTGCCAATCTCCTCTGCTCAGTTTTTTGCTGCCTTCGCACTCGATATCTCATTACAAGAGCAACATTTTTATTTAAACCGATTGAGTGATTTATTGTAATTTATTTCATTTAAATCGTTTGTCTGACACAGCGCGCAGCATGTCCCAATAAAACACACACAAAAAAACAGCGGAAACGAAGTAGAAGGCAAACCCACATCCAGAGTCAAGCCAACCCGCCAACAGGCGAGCCGAAAAAAAGAGCCGTGAATTTTACAATACATTTTACAGTTGGCGGTGGAGCACGCACCGCTGACCAGCGACAGCAGTGGGCCGCTGTCTCGCCCACTGTGCGCATTTAAATGTTGCCTGCCAGCAAAACGAGCTGAAAAAGTGAAAAGTGAAAAAAAGAAGAGCAGAAGATGCAGAGAAGTCCAGACATGGACAACATTGGACATTTGGTCTACGTCGCTGCTGATGGGCCGATGATCTGTCGCTGGGCGACAACTCCACTGTGGCTGTCAGCTGCTACCCTGTGAAGCGTGCTGTGTAGGGTATACTCTGTGCTGCAGGCTGAGCGCAAGGCAAAGAAATTACTAAAGAGCTAAAAACTTTCCAAAGCAAGCGTTGCAGCTGACCTGATCTTTCCTTACCTTAACCCAAAATGTATTTATCAGTTGGGCTGATCTTTGCCTTCACTTTTAGAGTATCTTAAAGCTGGACAGCTTTTATTACTGATCTTTGCAGTTTCTCTCTTTATTTTTAAATTTTATTTTTTGCGTGCTCAGTTCAGTTGCTTTCGCTTGTATTGACTTCATTTTAAATTGGCGGTTAAATCTGTTTGAAATTGTCACGCAATCACACACCAACACGCACACATACACAGAGACAGACCTCAACACACACACACACAAAGAGAGACAGAGAGCGACTGACGAGGCTCAGTGCGGATTCTCGGTCGGCTGCTGTTTTTAGTGATTTTACTTTTGCATTGCATACTTTCGTGCGCTCTGGCGACAGCGACGCCAGCTGCGACTGCGACGGCGACAGCAGCCGCACTCGGCGCAATCAACGCAACGAGGCATTAATTTGTTGTACACTGTGTGACATAATTGGGTGACAGTGCGGCAAAAACAAGTTGTGGCCCAGCATTCTGCTGAGTGTCGACTTACCTCATTCCCCTCCCTTGCACACCTAGCCTTTCTCTCTCTCTCTCTCTCTCTCTCTCTCTCTCTCATTCACTCACTCGCTTACGCCTGCTGGCTGTGTTTGTGCGCTTTTGCTACCGCATTCAGGTTTATTAGCCTATGAAAAATTTGTTAGGCGCTGCTCTTTTCTCCTGGCGTAGCATTCAAATTTTTAATTAATGCAGTCGCAACTCAGCTCAAGCCTCTACCCACTGCGCTAGCCTTGCCTCGCTGCAGTTTTTAAAGGATTTTTTTTTAATATCCGGAATTGATTTTGACACCTGGAAGCTGTCTGTTTGCAAACGTCTGCCACAAGCCCTCCCCTCTGCATACATCACTCCGTTTCACTGTGCGAACGAGCGTCTATATGCATTTGGGCAGAGCTCTGACCCTGACTCGAAATGCAACTTGAACGGGAGCTCGTTTCTGGACAGCATTTGGGGCAACCACAACAAGATTCTTATGCTGCCCGGCCCTCTCTCTCTTTCTCTCCCTCTGCCTCTAGCCCTATTTGCCAGTCTCAACGTTGCGGTCGTTGGGGTTTCGTTTGTGTGCTTAAAGAGAGCAAAGCACACAACATACATGTGTTATATACTGTACACCCCTTGTCTGTCGACTTGGCAGTTCCTCTGCTTAACTTGCCTTAACACTCTTTTTGTCGCTCGCTCAGCGCCTCCTGAGGCCGTAGATAATGCGCTCGGTCAGCTAATTATGACTGTGAAGCGGACTGCAATGCCAGCTTTTAATTTAATTCGTTCGCATTGCACACATTTGTGGTGCTTAAATGGCTATGAAATTTGGCTCTGATATTTTTGGTTTTATTGTGCGCAATTTACCTAAACAATTGAGTTTTAAATTAATTTTCAATTGTATTCCTAAATTGGGTATTGTATGGCAATGCGAAAAATCAATAGCAATAAGTGCGTTAAATTAAAATGGAATTTTTTTAAAGCAGCTCACGTAGTTCTTTATGGGGCAGAAATTTAATGGATCTGTCCAGGTATCAAATTGTATTTGTATAATTAATCAATAACTCACACGGTTTTCATTTCAATTCAGTTTTAATTAGTTTTGTATGGACTGCTTGTCAGTCTCAGTGACATTTGGAAAAATGAATGATTGTGAATATTACTGATATGTAAGTTATGTCTAATCTCTTAATATAGCTGAAATTACCTTTATATATTTGAAATGACGATCTGCTACTTTGTGAAATACTTATGCCCATGCAACTCTAGGCAACACAATTGGGGTCTCACGAAGAGCTTAACTCTTGATGGTATGCATTTATGCATTATATGGCTATTTATTATTGGTTATTGAAAATAAAACAAGTGCGTGCAAAAAGCCACAATAGAACTGTGAATATTGTGAAATTTACACACATTTAACGGAAGTGCCTGCCCGTGCCAGTGTGTGCGTGTGTGTGGGTGTGTGGGCATGTGTGTGAGGAAGCACTTAGCCTGGAAACAATAGCCAATAAAGTGCATGAAAAAACTATTTGAAATTTGGTACAACAAAACTGAAGTACAAACAATGCGCATGAAGAGCTCATATTGAAATAAAAATTACGCCGTAAATCGACCAGCAGCAACAACAATAGCAACAACAACAGCAATAACTGTTTGACAGTTAAGTGCACAATAAGCCCAACAGCAGCGCTTGCAGCAACAACAACAACCAGGAGCTGCAGCTGTAACACGCTGCATATTAAAAATTAATAAAATTCATAACTTTGGCTGCACATTTTATTATTTACATGCAATAAATAAATGATTGAAATTCCATAATTTGCGCAAGTGAACAGAAGAAGAAGAAGAATACATACATAAATAAGTGAGAGGGCGTTGCCATTTTTGTTGCTGTGGCGACTGTTGTTGTTGTTGTCGTCGCAGTTGCAGCGGATGCAGAAAGTGGAATATTTTAATTGTTGCCACGTTCATTGATTTAACATTTAACGGGGTTTTTGTTGTTCCCCTTTGTCCCAGCTAAGCAGCGCGAACCGGAAGCCGGAAGTGGCGAACGCCATTCGCGTCTGACGCGAGGCGCATGTAAATAAACCCCACCCGCGTATGTGTGCGTGTGTGTGCCTTTGTCCTTGTCTACACACATATACATACAGTATACATATGTATTAATATATATGTATATATATGATATGACATGCCATGATGCTGGCCTTTATCTGACGCTGTATGCATTCCCTGCACCCGCGTAATTGTTTAACCACAGACTTGCGCTTTAACAGCAGGTTATTGAAAAGTAACAACGGCAGCAACAGCAACAGCAACAGCAACAACAACAGCAGCCACATGCACTGTTGATATACACAACATAAAGCTGTAATGATTATAGCAACAATTGCAACAACAACTATAGCTGCAGGAACAGCAACAGCAACAGCAGCAGCAGCAGCAGCAACCCTGGACTCGTGTCGCGTGCGCAACAATTGAAAATTCAATTAAAAGTCTTTATTAAAATAAAATGCGCTATAAACTGCCAGCAGCCACGCCCAGCGTGCTCAAAAGCGCCATTTCGATAGTCTGGTCAACCTTCGGCGACCCTGGGCAAGAATTCGCTTGGCAGCAGCAGCAGCAGCTCTTGGCAGTTGCGCCTTTTGTGCTCACCTGCTGTGACACGCCCCTACCCATATGCAGCCCCTCTGTCAACCCTAGCACACACTGTGTTGCGGTTTCTTTTTTTTTTTTTTTTGAATCTGAAGCGCAACAAAGTTAATTTGGGTTTTTGTTGTTGCCAATTTTAAATGGTTGTTATTGTTGTTATTATTGAAATTGCTGTCGTTGTTGTTGTTGTTGTTGTTATTGTTGATTCGGTTGGGCTCGGTTTGGTTTGGACTGGTTTGGTTTGGTTTGGCCTGTGCTCGTAAGTGATTTTAATTAATTTAAATTCGAATTAAAGCGGCTTGTCCGATTAAAACTCAAAAAATTCGCAACAATGATCGCCGACATAATTAAAATTTAACAACATTTTCGATTTGCAATGCATTTATACAAATTGCGCATTATTTAAATTGCAGTGCATACACATAAGTATACACATCTGTATATACAAAGATATATTTACACATATGAATTGAAAAATAAATAACACTTGCAGGTCATTTCATTAATTGGCCATAGCAAATAAAGAAAAGCCGTAGATAACCTCTCTGTACTCTGAACTCCAAAAGTAAACGAAACATGTTTGTAAAAAGATAAAATACCTACTCAAAATATAGTTTAAATTAAATTTCTCATCATCTTTATATACAATATTTACAGGTTTTTAATTTTCAATTAATTCAAGAAAAGCTTTTGAACTTAATTTCGCATCTTCATATATTTTGGCGCAATGAGCGAGCGTATCAGCTATATTCCAGCAGTGTGGAGTCTAATTTATCTCTGTGGATGCATTGCAAACTTCACGACTAACTTATTATACTCTCTGCAGGTTCAATGGATTTGCACAGGACTCCCCAAAGCTCCAGCTAAGTCGTTGTTATTGCATTCGCAAGATAAATGAGGCTCCATGCCAGTTGCTGCCGCTCCACTACGTAGTCGACTCTAAAAAGCAGCTCTGTAGCCTTCGTGGCAGTGCCAAGGTAAACAAACATCTCGGATTAACAGTCGACGCTGGTCAGTGGGGCAGTCGAGGCAGCATTAGGTCCATGGACATGGACATGGACATGGACGTGCAGCATCTACAGCTGCTGCTGCTGCTGCTCCTGCTCCTACTTCCCCTCCTGCTCTTGCTGCTGTTGTTGTTGTTGTAGCTGTATGCAATGTACACCTTGCACTTGGCCAAGCGCCCAAAGTTGTTTACACTTTTCGAGCAGGACATAAGAGGCATGACAAAACACGAGGCAAACAAAACTAAAGCTGTAAATAGTGGACCAGCAGGACTCGTGCCCAGATCGAGCTAAAAAACGCAGCAGCCAACCAAAAACTTCAGTCAGCTTCGGCCTCAGCTTCAGCTTCAGCTTCTCCATTAGCAGCGGGCAGTCGCCGTGTAGAGGCGCTTGACCAAACTAACTAAAGTTGACTAAAAGCAGTTTATCCAGCTGCAAGGCGTGGCAGCTGGCCACCGGGGCAGGGGCGTGAATGCAGGGCGTAGCTCTGTGCACGTGCAAGGCGCACGTGTATTTGGCACTTGGCCATTGTTGCCTTTACCTTTGTCTCTACATCTTTGCTCTGTGACTGACTGTGCCAGTGTCCGCGCGTCTGCATGTGGCTGTGTGTGTGCTTAGACTTTAAGACTGGCTAAGCAAGCTTTTGTGGTGCCGAGTTAAACAAGAAGTGACCAAGCTGAACCACTTGCCGGGTGTCAGCGCAGTCGACGGCCACTGAATGGCAGCCGGCCCGAAAAAAAATATATATATATATCTCTATACACAAAAGAAAGCCGCCTGGCATAATCAGCTCGGTGCAGTCGCGCGCTTTGGCCGCCGCAATCGCCATGGCAATGTTGCATTTATAATTCGCCAAAAGCAAAGCAAAACAACAACAAGAGCAGCTAAATATCGTTAGCTACAGATATCCACTCATGGAGATGCCCTGTACGGACAACCTCTCAAGCTCAGATTACAGGATTTGTACACTCTGAGCAACATCTGCTCCTCTCCCTCTAGTGGATGAGCTTTATAGTTCTTTAGCTAATCCGATAAAATGTCAGAATGTAGATTCTACTTTGCTGCTGTTAAGAATTTGACCTTTACCAACATGATGCAGCACATTTAAAGTTTTATCAAAGATAATTTGCTTTCAATTCAAAGAGCTCTTTGCAAATAATATTTTCCATTCGTCTGGAAATTCTTTGATAGTCCGAACAGAATATGGAAAATTGAACATATTTTTCAATTTCTTAAAGCCTTAAACTACACTAGTTAAGATTTTAAAGCATGACTTTAATGTGATCCTATTATACTGTTGCAAAATTTGTAATACCTAATGGAAAACATATTAATTTGTGATAAATGAAGTAAAAAATTACTCAAGAAATTAATATCTTTTACCCCCTAGATTCTGTTTGATATAGAAAATAGGTAGAACGGACAATCGATAATTATCCATTTTTAATGGGTATCAATGTGAAATGAAATTGGCAGGAAACATGTAAGAAATGAAAGAAATTGTTACACATATAGACAGGCAACTTACTTCCCAGGCATCCAGCTGCCTTTAGCATACATTTAGCTACCACAGCTTCGATCAAGCCTTTTTGGTAAAATCCATTTGGCCGTGTGTACAGGGTATAACAAAAGGAGTCAAAGTATTGCTGGATGGCTGTTAGGTTTCTTGCGTAGCCATTAGACAGGTCCTGGCAGCGTTTCCGCTGCCGCCCCAAAGACTTTGGACAAGTTTTCACGGCTGGCTGCAGGCGAACCTCATCCGACTTGCACCCTGCCCCGAGCCAAGCTCTATTATCCGTCAAGGGGGATGCATGGGGTGTAATAGAAATGTTCATTTCGTTGTTTTATGCCTATTTACGCTTCTAACAGGACATCCGGCAAAACGGGGCTACAACTTAAGCGGCACCGCGACTCCTGCTACCCGTTGTTTTATATTTCTCACACGTTCCAATTACATACGAACGGCAGAGCTGCTCTCCCGCCCACTCTCGCCCCCTGGCTTTCGCCTGTGCCCCGGCCGCAAAATAATAGCGTGCCAAAGAGCTACTTCATCGTTCAGCGGAAGTGATTGAAGGTGTGCCCGTGTGAGTGTGTGTGTGTGTCTGTGTGTGTGTGCTGTCGGTATTTTCGCATACAAAAGTGCCAGGGCAAACGTGGTGAACTTTGAGTGCAGGTCGCTTGGGTCGCATAGGTCGCATACATTACAGCAAATAGCCTCAGCTCGAACGGCTTCTCCAGTTCCCGTGCCGGCTTTTGATTTCTTATGTGAAGCTAGACGACGGCCAGCCAAAGTGCTAAACTATGTTGCCCGGCTTTGTAGTGTGGTCCTGGCACCCTTTTGCGAACCTCTGTTACGCATCCAGCTCCTGTGCTCCCTGTTGGTGTGTGTGTGTCTGTGTCCGTGTGTGTGTGTGTGTGTGTGTGTGTGAGTGTTTGAACGACAAACGTTTTCAATTAGCAGTTCATGAATTTTTAAACCGTTAATGAAATATGCAAAGGTATTTTAAATGCGGCACGTATGCGTAAGTGTGTGTGTGTGTGTGTGTGTGTGTGTGCGTGTAAGTGCTGTAAAAGTGAAAGTTGCAACGCGCGCTGTTAAGTATGCAATGCCCCCAAAAATGGCTGCAAACTGTGGCAAGGCGAAGGCAAATGCAAAGGCAAAGGCAAAGGCAAAGCCACAGCAAAGGCAGCGCCCTGTCAAGCCGGAAACTACTTCGATTGCCAACGACTTCCGCTTGACACGTTCGCCAAAACAACTTGTATAAAGTTGTCGTTGTTGTTGTTGTAGATGTTGCTGTTGCTGTTGCTGTTGCTGTTGCTATTGCAGCTGTGGCGCTTGGCTTGCCGAAAATTGCTTTTGGCACATAATTAACGCTCTGGCTGCTCAGCTCGCAACGCAACTGCGACTGACAACAATTACAAATGTAATAAATGTAACAGCAAAGTGCAATTGCTGCTGCTGCTGCTGTTGCAGTTGCTGCTGCTGTTGGCGCTGTGTCGACAACTTGAAAAGTCAACGAACTACATGCAAGGCACACAGAGACACAGAGACATCTACAACAGCAACACCCACACACCTGCGTACATTTGCACCTTGCCTAGTTAGAAGTTGCTCGAGTGTTGCTGTTGCTGTTGCTGTTGCCGCGGCACTGCAGCAATTGCTGCACATGAGTAACATAGAGTGTGCGAAATGTGTCTCTCTCCCTCTCTCTCCATCTCTGTGTGTCTGTGTGTGTGTGTGTGTCGAGTCATACAATTTCATTTACATATTTGTGCTCGTTCTTTGCCCAGGCGACGACGGCTATGACGAAGTCGACTTTTTCTTTATGTAACATTTGTGTTTGGTTTTGGTTGCTGCGGTTTGTTTTTGTAACCCCACAGCTCCACAGCCCCTTCTATAGAGGCTCTCTCAGTTCTGTGTGTTGTGGCTTTTCTACACACACGCACACACGCATACACACATACACACATATCACACACAGCGCTCATTTCATTTAAATTTAAATTTTAATTGTCGAAAAATGCCATACGGAAACCATTGAGCGCTCGCTTTAGCTCCTTTCGGCCTCGGTTCGCTCTGTTGCCTTAAAAAAAAAAAAATTAAATTAAAAAACGAACAACAACAACAAAAGCTTCGGGTCCTGGCAAATTTCTTCGGGCGCAAATTTAATTCAAATTAAAGCTTTCGGCTCACACAGGCCGACACGAGAAACTATGGCACACTGACATGAGACTGGAAAAGCCGCATTCCTTTGCCTCCAGACAACAAGATTGAACAAAGCGAAAAAACAACTTTACGTTTATACACACAGATATACAGGCATATATATATATATATATATACAGGCGTATATATATACTCACACAGAAACAGTTGCTTATGTTGTGGCCTTTTAAATTGCGAAATTTAATTAAATCTACTACACACGACGTTGATTGCAGGCTTTGATAATTCGAGAGCAGCAAGCCAAATATTTAATAAATTACAATAAAGAAATCTGAGCGAATTTCAACAGGTTTCAACATTTATATAAATGCAAACATTTTGATTTAAGCGGGTTATGCACGTCAATTATCACACTGAAATAAATTGAAAACAATTCAAGCAGCTAAAAGACTTTATAATTGACACACACACACAGAGCATGACCGATTAACTGGCATTACTTGAAAGTTATGAAAAAATATGTATATGCAATCAATGTCAGCATAATTGATTTACAAATAAGTGACTGCACAGGATCAAATACGTATTATCCGTTTAAAAATTATTTATTGACTAATTGTTTACCAAAGTGGAAATTTTACTCTGATGGATTAAGAACTAAAAAAAAAAAATAAATAAAAAAAAAAAAAAAAAAAAACAAGATTATTGGATTAATACCCATTCACTGCGTAAATGATGGCTGATCCATTTTCCGATGGTATGTATGTACGTCTTTTTGTGCAAGTCAATAGAGGATGCCAACAGTAATTTGGTTTTTACATTAAGAAAATCTAACTCTAAAAAAAACCTCTAAAACTGTAGAAATTCAATTTTTCTTGATTTTTAAATTGGTTTATTGCAAGAATTCTCTTAAAAGAATTATTTTCGAATGCATTGCTTAAAAAAATTAATCATTAAAATTCTCCCCCTCACTCGAAGGGCTGTGAATTGTTTATTAAATGTCATCTAACTTAATAAATTCGATCACGTATTTATACCATATTCCAATCAATAACGGTAACATATATTAATAAATAAATAAAGGGAAAAACTAGGTATATGCTTCCAGACTTTATCATCCTACTAAGATTTGAAAATATTTCACGAGCTGTCCTTTCACAATGCTCTAATTTCATTTCATTTAGTTTAATGCTTTAATAGACCATTAGTTGGTCAGCAGTTGGCATTAAATGTTAATGCTTTTTAGCCAAGTTTAATCTTAGGAAATGCCACGCAGTGCCTTGTGCAGGGCTCGACGTGAAGTCTTTAAAAACCAAACACACAAGGACCAGGCCCAAAAAGCTTTAGGCCGACAGACAATGTGTAAAGAATAATGAATATTACATTCAAATTGTACGAGTGCCACTTAGGCACGCGCTCATACACACACACACACACACACACACACATACACTCACATGTACCCATATACACCCATATGAGTGTTTGTGGGTGTTGCTACATCTTCATATGTTGCAAAAGTCAGGCAACTTGCATAATGCCTCTCCTAGCCATGTTTATGCCACTTTATGCAAAAATAATTGCACAATTAGTTTGAAGCTGCCGGTTGGCAGTTGCCGGGTGAGCGGGCAGGAGTGGGGTTGAGAGAGGGTATCCTGGTGTCGGTTGTCGGGTCTGCTGCCTACTGCCTGCTCTCTGCTGCAGCGCTGGCTGCTTGTTGATGCCGCACATTGTAAAATTGGTTCAAGCGTTGCTGCCAGCGCCGGTGGCAAGGTGATGGCAAGCGGCAGCCCCTGCCCCCACTCACCTCTTCGACCTGCAGCCACCACCCACCCACACACCTACACACCTACACAGGCACACACATAGACAGTCGCTTGCACTCTGCTCATTAGTAAGAGTTCTGAATGCTATTACGGCGTCATCTACTCTAGTAATGCCACAGCTACGCCTCCGCATCTCTCGAATCCCCTCCCCCTCACCCAAGTGCCTCTACGTTCTTCTTACTGTTTGTACACATGTGCATAAGTGCAATGCAAACATACACCTCTCCCGCATACACACAAAGGCACACACACACACACACACACACACTCAGACTTAGATACATGCCATGGGCACTTTACTTTTTGCGCACACGTAGCTCTATGCCAGATTTTTGCCTTGTTCTGCCGCAACTGCGCTCACCTGCCCCCACATTAACAATTGGGTGTTGCCAGTGGGAGCAGAGCGGCAAGACAATGCGCCCCAAATTGGTCAGATTAGCTTGAAAATTCGGCAGAGCTTGTAGCTCATCCAGAGCCTCGCTGGCTTGGGAGCCCTTTGACATCTGCAGATTTACCTGCGCATTACCAGCTGAACCGTAGCATCTGTGCCAGCCCCACAGCTAACAGCACCCACTAACCCACCAACGGACCGACCAACTCAAACTGCCTTTTAGCAACAGAACAACAAAGTTGTACGCTCTTAAGTACTCGCTGGTGGAACTGACATTTAATTACTCTACTTAATATGCATTTTACAGCTGCAATCCCAGAAAAGAATCCTCGTTTTATATGACAAATGCAACTGTGGCTCGTTGCCCCCAGTGTGACAGTCGGATAAACACGAGCCGCCGACTAGAACTCATCTCTTCTTCTATTGTATTTTATACCAATTGCCCATGTTGGGACTTTGCTGACAATGATTCAGAAGGAGGACATAAAATTAAGCATGACATTAGACAACTATGTGACAAAGTTGTAATAAATGATTTTGAAAACAATTAGTAGATGAATGAGGGAGGATGAAAGAGACCAAATCAAATTGGAGAATAAATATTTTACTAGCTAAGATTGTAATTTATTTTAAGCAACAAAATGCTGTTTCAAAGCATCTACTTAATAGCATAAGAGGCCTTAGAGACAGACAGACAGACAGACAGCCAGACAGCCAGACAGACACAATCAATTTCAATGGCTTGAACTAATCAGTTGATTGATATTAATTAACACTATCCACATAACGGCACATGTAAATTGAGAGCATTATTGAGTCTTGTCGACGGAAATCAATCAATAATCATATTAATGACAAAACGTGGCAGTCGACATGCCCCAGCAGAAGGCTTTTGTCAACACACTTCAGAGCTGAGATGCCATTTGGCAAGGCTAAGAGTGTCTTATACATGCATTTATATGTCTGGGATATATGCAGATCGATTTCAGTATATATTTATATATATGTATATATGCTAGATGATGTGCGCAGAAAACTGCTGTTTGGGACTCCATTTGGCTTTTTGCTCTGTGCAAGTTGTCAGCAGGGCAAACGCAACGAGTATGACATGCCACTTATAGAATCAATTTGCGTAATATTTTCCATTAGGACAGGTCGCACACACACACACACACACAGGCACAGAGACACACGCTTACACACGCATACATACGCACTTGAGCACTTCTGCTGGCGTGCATTGAGACAGATGTTGGGTTTGTCTTGCGTCAACCTCGCTCGCATGTGCTTGTGGCTGCTTGTAATTACTTTAAATTGATATAAACACTTTTGAAATGAAATCGATCTAAGCTTCTTGTTAACAGATTAACATACACACCAGGCTGGCATAGCAACAGGGCAGAAGATAACTAGAAAGAGAGAGAATGAGAGATGAGGGGGAATATGTGGCTTGCAGTTTACAATTATTATTTATGCCCACAATGTGTGTACACATAAGGCTGATATATGTATGTATGTATATACAGATTTGCCTTTGTGGCATACAATTTAGGTAATTGTATGTGTGTGTGCGTGTGTGTGTCTGTGTTTGTGTGTGTGGCACACACAAGTAATCCTTGAAACATGTTTTTGATTTGCAATTTAATCAAGATAATCAAGTTTTATGTGTTTTAAGAAAATTGAAAGTGTGCCTTGTGCCATGTTAGACATTGTTTGCCTTTGCTGCTGGCCCGGCAGCCACTGCTGTTGCCTTCGCTCTAATCTTTAAATCGGCCATTAAATTTATTATTAAATGCATTTTAATAACCAAACTTTCAACCTGTTAACCATTACGGTGCAACAATTAGTTGGATTTTGGCAAAACTTGGCAACAGCTGCCAAATCACCCCAAATACCCCAAAAGGCCAAAAGAAATGTGAAACTTATTGAAGGCAAATAACTCCAACTCGAATCAAATATTTATACCTTCGCTCGATGATGATGATGAGCATAAGTTTTGCAATTAGAGCTTTCTTGATGAAATTGGGAATAGTTTTGAAAATAATTCCAAATGAATCTCCATGTAATACAGGTGACTCGCTTCCATAGAAAAACATTTTCTTATATAAGTTCTCTTTTCCCTTTAACCAAAAATAAATTGTTTTTTTTTCTTCTTCTTCTTCTTTTCCTTGCGTACCATATGCAACGAGCCACAATTTTCACACATTGCCAATTGCGTTGGCATTACTTTTCATCGAAATGTAAAAGTTTTTCATATTTTCCACTTGACAAAGTCTTCGTGCAGCTTGCATAATGGTTTTATGGCCATCCAGGGGTGGTGGAAAACTTTTTCCTTTTTCAAGAATATCTAACGCCGCAGTCCATGCCCATCGCACCACCCGACACCACCACCAAGTCCTAAGCTGCCCGTGCACTGCCACTCGTGCAGCCCTTTCAATAACCATTCAATTTACCAAGTTCTTCTGCTGTCCAGCTCGTCCTCAGCTCCTGCTGCAATTGCAGTTGATGGCTTTGATTTTATTCGTGGATGCACTTTTCTTGTTGGCTCCGCCGAAGCGCCCCACCCGCTGGCAGGCGCATCTATTGTGGCTTCTGCTGTCCCTTTATGCGCTGCGCACTGCTGTTGCATGCTTTTATTATTAATATTTTTCTTTGCTTCTTTGCGCATTATTTATTGCTGCTGAAAAATGTTTACCCACAACTCAGCGCTAACTTGACTGCAACTTGTACAGAAGACAAATTTTATTTCACTCTCTGCGTTCGCTGGCTTTCCATTTTGGCCTCGTGCTCTGCTGTGTGTGTGTGTGTGTGGGTCAGGTTATTATGTGAGCTGAGTGAGTGTGCGAGCGCTGAGTGCTAAGCTTTTAGCCATTGGCTAACGCAGCGTATGCGTAATCGTAATGCGCTTACGTGCTGGCCATCCCAAGCAGCAGCAGCAGCAGCAGCAGCTCAATTTGCGGCATATGTAAATAGAACATTTCTGTTGTTAGATTCGAATCATGTTTGTTCTCAAATACAAGACGAATTCCGAGCAAAAGAATCTGGGCAAACAGTGGGAGCAGCAGCTTATTAAGGCTCTGCCAGTTGGTCCCAAACCTTTATCAAGCATACGCAGCAAAGTTATCGGCAAACGGCAATCTAGGCCTGCCCCAGCTTTGGCTACAACTTCCAGCGTATGCCTCTGGGTCCGGATCTCTCCCTCCGATTCGCTGGCCCCCCTCTGGCCACTCCCATTGGCAGCTAATATCGTTTAATACACAAAAGTGTAGACTCTCTGGAATGAACGGCCGAATGGATGTTGGCCTGGCTTGGCGCACTGGCTAATTTCGGAGCTGGATTGTTTGGCTAAATCTCGAGGCGCACATTGAGCTCACACACACCCACACTCACACACACATATGCACCCATTTTGCATAAATCAAACAAGCAAATCGGCATGTAAACAACAATTTTTGCCAATTCAATTGAATTTCCAGTTACAGAAATGAAACCGAAACTCCGCACACTGGTCGCAAAGGTGCCTGGCCCCGCCCACTGGCCACGGGCAGTGGCTGGCCATGCCAGTGCCGGGAACAATCCGTACAATTTTCGTCCCGGCACGGCACACGTGCCAGCCACAGCAACAACAATAACAACAACAACAAAGGCACGCACACTCAATTATTTGCTAAAAGCTTATGTAAACGCCTTCGAGTCAAGGGATTTTATTAACTGTTTCTTTTGGCATAGCTGCTCGCCTGGCCTAGGCCAAATATCAAACTAACACACCTACACCAATACACAAACACACACACATATGCGCATAATGACAGTGGAAAATTTGCACACAAATCGTTCGGCAGCTGAGAAGCGTCGTAGATAGAAATCGCTACAAGAAAAGGAAAAAGAGAGAAAAATATATATATGTATATAAGAATAAGAAAAGCAAGCAGACGGCAAAATGAAGGAAAGTATTCAATACAAAGAAATTGAAAAATGCTACAAAATGAATCAAAGCGAAAAACGAATGAGAGAGGCGAAACAGCAGCCAAAAAAAAACAGAGTGTATGCATGCGTGTATGAGTGTGTGTATATTACGTTCGCCTAACGAGCAAATCGTGTTCAATAAATATTTGCTAGTCAGCCAGGGAGCTAAACAGAGACAAACTGAGCAGGGCGAAAGCAAGCGAGCCCTAGACAACGGATAGTTGGATGAGTGAGACGCAGCCGTGTCATGCGGGCAGGTGAATCTCACCATTGCCAGAATCCAAATCCATATCAAAATCCAAACTCCAACGAATTAGCTGGAGAGAGATCTGCTGGCACGGAGCTAATACAATCGAAACAGTTTGTTAATGGCTAGCAACGGTTTATTGGCCTAGGGACGAAGGGGCTGTGGGTGGGAGCAAACGTGTGTATCTGCATCTCTGCATCTGCATCTGGGTTCGTATGAAATATTCATTCATTTTCAACTCCCCTCAGAGAATTGACTCATGTGCGGCTGCTCGCAAGTCGCGTTTCAAACTCAATTTATGAGCGCCCGGTGTGTGCTTTAATAGTTCGCAGCTGAATTAATTGAGTTCAGCTGGGCCAGAGGGTAGGGTAGGATCGGGCAGGGACGGCTGTGTGTGTGTGTGTGTGCGAGTGTGCATGGGAGGAGGCGATGTAGGAGATAGGATTCTTACATTATACATACATTTACCATAGATCTCTCACTTACTATTAAAATAATTTAATCAAAATGCTGTTTACCCAGCCGCACACGCCCACACATACACACACATAGGCACACACAGAGGCACACAGATAAGCTGAAAGGCAAAGTTTCAATAAAAGCGTATGTCTGCTGCTCTCTTATATCTCTATAGAAACAGTTCGATTGCGTGTGGCTGTGTGTGTGTGTGGCTCTGTGTGTGCGGTTCAAGCGGATAAAGTGCATAAATTTTAATCAATTGTTTACTTACTTTTAGCTTCTTCTTTTCACAGTCTTCTTTTTTTTTTTTGGCTTTTATTTTATTTACTGCGCACAAGTTGTGAATTGTTTTGCACTTTTGGCTGCCTTCCGAGGGTATAAAAACTGGCTAATGATGTTGGTAACACAAATTGAAGTACAACTTTATTCTATACCAGCGAAAGTTCCAAGAAATCTTGGCAGTATCTGTTTCAATGCGGGTTTTCTTTCAAAAGATAAGAACTAAATTATAAATAAAGAAATTAAGAATATTTATATATATATTTTAATTAAAGGCACAAAGTAAATAAAACGAGAAAACTATTCTAAAAAATTTAATATAAATGTAAACTCACAATTTTAATAGGATTTTAATGCCATTCTTGGAGGTCGTTGAGAATATAATTACCTTCACTGGGAATAACTATTGTAACTACTACTACTAACTACTGTAAGAACTAGAACAATTTCTTTTTTCACAGTAAGTCAGGTCAGATCTTAACCCAATTATAATTTAATTAAATAAATAAAAATATGAATTATGAGAAAAGATAGCTATTGAAAAATAAGGTATATTAAGGAATTATTTAGAATTTTGAAACTCTCCTGATGAGGGCAAACAAGTGTAAGATCTTAGGTGAATAGGTAAAGAGCCCCGATTCTCTCTGGGGACGGACGTGTATTAAAGACAAAGAGGGGCTGCAGAAAGAACGTGTAGAAATTCGTAATGTGTCCCCAGGGCTACTCCAACCACTTCACACATATCTTACAAAATGCCTTTAGCTGTGATATGCTGTAAGGAGCGGCCATTATCGATGGCGCATTCTCAGTTAACAAAGCGTTTGGTCTCTACTTGGTTTCTTGCGATTGAGCATTCGGGCTTCAGTGTGGTTCGCTGCGGTCTTTCGTTTGGTAGTGGCCACAACTGCAGCAGCAGCAGGAGCAGGAGCAGCAGCAGGAGTAGGGGCATCATCAGTTGAACCACATAGTGAACGAAGCCAACGGATTGTAACAAAGGCAGATTAAAACTTATGCACACACTGAAAGCATAAAAGTCTCTGGCTGACGGGGCTGTACCATAATGTGAGCTATGTTAGTTTTATGGCAGACACCAAATGGGTTAGGGCACTGCCAGCAGTAGCAGCAAAACAGCAACAGCAACAGCAACAACAACAACATCAGCAATGCTTTGACAATAAAAAATGTAACTAACCGCCGCCACTGGCGTGGCCAAGAGCATTGTGAATGCTTTATGAGCCTTAGGAGTGCCATAATTTTCACTTAATAATCCGTTGAGTAGCTGCCCGTGATTTGTGGCCCAGCCCCAGTAAATGTAATGAGCTCCAAGGCACGCCGAGTGGCCGAGTGGTGTCGGCTGGAGCGGGTCGGTGGGGCCAAACAATTTCAAAGTTTTTGTCGAAAACATAATGTGTTCCTAATTTTATTTGTCGCCAATTGGGAGCACCATGCCCCCCTCCCAGCCCGCCCCCAGCAGCCCACACAATTTATAGTGGGCGGACTTAAACACCTGCGCCGGAAAGTATGCAGCATTAACTGTAAGCTTCGACGTGCGCTTTACATATTGAAGCCGGTGCCGGGAAGTATGCCAAAATAATAACTATGCACACAGCAGCTGGAAAAAACAGCAGCAGCAGCAGCAGCAGCAGCAGCAGCAGCAACAGCAACAACGACAACAATGATATTTAATGACCGAAATGCACATGAAATTGCGCGCATAAACTAATTACCTCGGATAAAGTTAACAATGCCAGCCCCCACATAAGGCTGCGAAGGGGCGTGTGCCTTGAAAAGGTTTAACTGCCAGGCAGTGCAGGCTCGGCGACAGCCAGTGCCTGCCATATAGCTGTCAGTCGAACGAGTCCTGCGAGTCCTGCCAGCTCTGCCAGTTCTGCCAGTCCTGCTGTGGCCACAAGCTGCTCATACGGCACTGTTTGCCCGTATTACCGGCATTTACAATATTTATTTTAATATTGCACGGTTTTTGGCAGCCACCCGACCCACCTGCCGCCGTAGCTGCTCCCACTCCCACACGCCCAGCGGTATATTGTGTGTATGTTTTTGTGCCAAATTGTTTATGAAAAATTGCGTATGACGACGACGACGACGACGACGACGACGCCGACGACGGTGAAGCCGACAGCGTCGCTGTTGGCGCATAAATCAAGCTGCCTTGGCTCAGGATTTGGGCCAGTCGCTCGACGGGTCGCCAGGCCTGGTAATTACAATGTAGCCGCCTGTGAATTTAACGATCCGGGCCGCAGTGCCAACAGTCGCCAACAAGCAAATGCGGAAACACAACAATTTTAACCAACGCCACCCGCCGATGTAAAGGGTTTGCTGCTCCTGCTGCGCCTGCTGCTGCTGGCTGAGGGTCAGTTGGCCTGGTCAGTTGGGCGGGCCAGATTGGCTGGCTGGCGGAGTGCGTGTGGGCGGCATGTTAAACACAAGTGTGAGCCAAGTGGAAAATAACATTTAAAAATGCCATAACAATAACTAACAAAGACACCAAAAGCAAATGGCAATAGCAAATGGGCCGACTGGGCCGCCAGCACCGAAGCTGAGGCTGGAGCAGGCGTCTGAGCTGGACCCGTAGAAGGAAGCCATTTCCCGTGTCGAAAGGCCGAGAGGCGGAGGGGCGGAGGTCCGCCTGGCAGAAATTAAATGGCGCGAGAAAATTGCACGGTCAGTGCGGAGTCTGAGTGGAGCAGGTTTACATAATTGCCAAGCAAAGAGGAATAGATGAGGAGAGAGAGATAGCAGCACCGAGTGAGTGAGATAGAGACTGCAAACACAATCAGACATGGTTAACGGCATTGGGTGTGCACACCTTGGCCCAGTGCAAAGTACATATATAATCGGATTGCAATTTCGAACGAATATTCAAACTTTAGCCATTTCAAATCAATCCTTAAAGTCTTGAAATACAATTTGTTTAACTTTGCGTAAACTAAAATTTCAAAATATAAAGCTTATTTTGTTTATTTTTATTTTACTGCAAGCTGTTGATGAACTGATCTTCATCTTTGTTTAGATGATAATTGATAAGAAAAAGATATATTAGATATTAGATATATTTTATCAATTAAACTTTCTGTTCTCATGACATATAAATCGGATCAACAATATTTCATATTAAACATAAGACAGATCAGAGGCAGATCTAAATGAGATCAGCTCCAAAAATCATTGCATATCATTATAATAAAATATAATTACTTTGCTGGCCATAAATATATATAGTATAATACATAGTTCAAAATCCACTTCGAGACTCAATAAAACACAGAGGTTGCCTTTTCAAAACTATTTACTACTTAGATCTAGACATGGTTAGTTAGTATGTTTGCATGCTTGTTGTTTGTTCTTGTTGTTGTTGTTGTTGTTGTTGACTAAGTTAAACTGGGCTTACGATTAGGGGTTATACAAAATGCAAATAGCGCGCTTAAGTGCTAAATACGAGTATATGTCTGTATAATTTTATGTATATGGTCGAAAGGCTCTGCTCTCCACTCAGCAGTTGTGGCACTTGACCAGGCCCACCTCGTCGCAGTTCATGCACTTGAGCGCCACGAACTCGGCCGTGAAGTGATTGCGATGCACGGATTTCTTGGAGCCGTTGCACGAGGGGCACGGCAGCAGCCGATAGCCGCCGCAGGTCTGGCAGGTGTAGTTGCTGGCGATGGTCTTGTAGGGCTTCAGCAGCTGCCGCAGCTCCCCGGACTCATTCATGCGTTCCACTGTGGCCGCATCGCCGATGTGCTGGCCCTCCACATACAGCTGGGGCACCCGGATCTGTGAGGTCTGCATGCGCTGCCGTATCTCGGCCTGATACTCGACGCTCATGAAGACGTCCCGCTCCTCGAACTTGACCAGCAGAGTGCGCAGTATCTGCTTAACGTTGGCACATTTCGTGTAGGTGTCTCGTATGACGCCCATGCTGGTCGTGTAGAGCACCACTTTGCCGAGGTCTTTCTCCATGAAGCACTGCGAACGGTAGGAACAGGTATCAGATTAGAATGTTAGTTCCAGTTCTCTAGCCGGACGGGAAAAGCAGGTCACTAAAAATAAAATGCTTGAAATTGGCACAGAATTCGCCACAGCGCTCAGACATTGGTCATGGCCCGAATGGGGCGAGACCAAATGAAGATCAAATGAGGCTGCAAAGAACGGAGCATAAAACAATTACCATGACCAAATATAATCCATACAAAACGCAGCGACATTTTCCGCTTTCAACGGGGGAGAAATCTCTGGAAGACAGAACCAGCCGCAAAGACAATGGGCCTTTTGTATGCAATAAAGCCAAATGTAAAGACGGCTCGGACACTAGTCTCTTGTGCTTACAACCTGTTGGGTTCATTAGCTCTTGGTGGTGCCTCACGTAACCAAACGACTCTGCATGTCATTCCAAATCCTATTAATCAATTCAATTAAGCAATAATGGAAAAACTGCTAGCCAATTGACAGCACACAATGGAAATGCGACGTTTTCCCGACTATTTATGATGGCTTATTTTATAAGGCCGGCGCTGAACCGGTTCGGGTTCACTCATTTCATTTGACAATTAACATTTCCGTTAGTTGGCCAACTTTGGTGGCGTCTGCTTTAAATAATGAACCGCTTTTCAGCCAACAGAGCGCACCGAGCCGGCCGAGCCACGGCTGGTATCAATGAACTGTACAAGTGCAGTCACGAACGTGGGTATACTCCGAAATAAGTCTCAAATCCCCCGCTTTGCAAACCGGTCCAACGAGAATTCGCAGAGGCAAATGCATTAAACTCGAGATTAGACCGTTAGACCACGGCGCACTTGATAACAAATACTCGATTCAAGTGGGCAGCGCACTGAGACCTGTTCCAATTAGCATTGCTCAGCATTGCACAAATGCAGATCAACCAAAAAAAATTAATAAATAAATAAATAAAAATAAATAAAATAAAATAAAAAATTAACTATTCACGCTCTTAAATGATGTTGCCAAAATCAAAATACAAATTTCTTTTTGTGTCGAACTATCTGGCATTGTCGGCGTGAAAAATATACATGTTTGTTAATTTATAGCTGGGATATTGTGAAAATTATTTCACTCAAATAATGACAAAATAGAGTTCAAAGCCTCGAGCCAAAAACTTTGCAGCAAAACAAAAACAAGCTGCGGTCAAATGGAAAGTCACTTTGTGCAATGCGGTGAACGTCGCTCTGTGATGTCGCCAGGCGGTTTTTCCAACTCCAAGCCGACGAGTGTCCCTGGTGAAAATCCGAGGATTTACCCTCCCCGCCCGCCTGTCATGCCCCTCTGCGGCCAGCCATTCACTTCGCCCGCTGAGCCTGATTAACGTTTCGCCTGGCTGCAACACGAAATGTTGTCAGCATGCAGGCTTTAAGATGCGATTTTGTGAGTTGCCAAAAAATAAATAACACCCAGACAGACAAACAATTAACACACGTGATTTGCACGGCTAACCTCATGGCAGTAACAGTTTCACACACCCTGTAATTATACTTGCAAGAAAGAGGGTATAGTCGGCGGATAGATAAACTTGTGTCTATATAATTTATTGGTATTCTTGCTCTAGGCTGGAAACCAGTCTGAATGCTTATCTGCACATCAATCTGCCCATCTTGCTGTCTGTTGGCCGAACTCATTCTGTCAGTCTTGAGATACATATCAAATGAGATCTTATTTAGCAGCTAATTTCAAAGTGAGATCGTTTGTTTCAATTAGCTAATTTTAGCGCGGGAAGGTCGCTAGGTCTTAAAATGGGCTGATGCAGAAGATGAATATGAAGCAGTTACAACAGAAAGTGTTTCCGTGTCTGTTCGATTTGGTTGCTGTTTGGAGTGAAATTGCTACAGAGTATCTACTAGTGGATCAGTGGATTGACTAGAGCACAGTTAGTTGCTTTTTTTGATTTTGTTTCTGTTTATGTCAAGCTGCAGCCGCAACATATACGAAGACGCAGTCGCAGCCGCAGCCGCAGTCGCAGCCGCAGCCGCAGCAGCCGCATGAATTGGTAAAAAGAGAAAGCAGGTCACTTGTATGGCCAGCAAAGAGGCAGCAGTCGGTTCGAATGATTGGCAATCGAAGAGTTGAGCAACAAGCGGAGTCAGATACGAGGCTAATGCTGACAGCCGACAGCGGACAGCGGACATCGGACAGCCGTAGCAGTTGCTGTTGTTGCTGCTGCTGTTGTTGCTGCTGCTGTTGTTGCCTTCTCGAAGGTGACAAAACGAAGGCAACAACATGATTGTTGGTTTCATTATGATTTTTAATTGTGAGCAACAGTGGCAACAGCAAATTTGACAGCAGTTTGCTCTAATTAGGTACGACTTAAAGTCAGTTGCCCAGTCCAGGCAGGGCATAAATCGCAGGGCTCCGCTTGCCACCAATATCGAATCTAAAACTCAACAACAAATCCTCAAAACAATGGCTTACAGATTTTCACTTTCGATTCAGCCCGATTGCTCTGCATACGAACTGCTGCCGCCCGTTGCTCGCATGCTGACTGCATCGTAATTAGCAGCATCTGAGTGCCGCGATTGTTATGCAGATGAGGATCGCAGCGCGTTGGCCTTAAGCTCGACTTCTTCTCTAGTTCGTTTTGGCCAATTTGCATGTGAGCCGCTATAAAGCCATAAAACACATTTCTTTTCTTTGGCATTTAGCCAATTTATGGCGATCTGTTCGCCTCTTCAGCTCTTCAGCATTCCATAGAATTCATCATCTGGCCCCCAGAGTCAAGCTCCATAGCTTTGAAAGTGAAAAGCAAGAGCAGCAGCAGCCGCAACAAAGCCAACAATTAAACTGATCTTAAATCTGAGCATTAAAATAGATAAAGGGAAATTTCCGGGTCTTCGGTGGAAGTGAAATGCGCACAGCTGACTAACTTAATAATAAAAGTTAAAGAGCATAAAAAAAAAAAAACAAACCCCAAATAAACCCATCTATAGCATTACAGAGCAACGGAAAGTTCCATCAGCTTTGTGGATGAACTGATTTTTATGCTTGATATAAAATGCTGAAATAACTGTCTACGAATGTAATGATTGAAGCCTTCAGAATTTGAATGCTTTGACGATATCTGATAAAGTTTTCTAAAATGTGAAACTTGAAGAGCGACTTGAATGTGTTTAATTACTGATTTAATAATTAATGAATAAAACAATCTGATTAACTTTTAGACTCACAGAACTAGATGTGCCGTGATATGAATTTTTTTTATGCACTGAATACAATTGAGACTTTATTTACACTTTCATTAACAATGACATCAACTAAACAGGCTTCTGGGTTTTTTTTTATATTTATACTTACAGTTCCTGCCTACAAACTTTGTTTATTTATCTAGATCAAACGAATGATGTAGTAATTGGACTTAAACAATGTTCTAAAGAGAAGATGCCAGAAATTTTAAAGCTTACGACTCTAGCTTTAGAGTATTTTCTTGAGACTTGACAGAGCTGCAGAGCTGTTTCCATTGTCAAAGATAGATATCTCGATTCGAGAACCGAGTTTTCTTGCAACCATATATCAATTAACTTTTTGTTTGTTTACCTATATTCTTGCATGGCGAATGGGCAATTAACCGCCATAAAAAAGACGCGAATCGAGTTTTCGTATGAGCTGGATGTAATTGAGTTAAATAATATATGTCGATAGGCGATAGGAAGTGCACTTGATTGCGAAGCAATGTAATCTACGTCTTCCCGTGGATACTGAATACGCCATGGTTATCGCACACACGCATAAATAAATGTCTGTGGGGGTATTGCTGACATCTGATCTCGAACATTCGCTATACTTAGCGAGGCAGGGAAATATGTTAATCATATCTTAGTTAGATGACACTCGCTTGTTTCATTAATTGACTTGCTGATTCGTTTCGTTCACAATGAGATCTCAGCGCCCGCCCCAAAGAAAATGTTGACAATTTCGAACAACTCTGCTGACTTTCTATGATTAGTTGTTGCTATTGTTGTTCGTTGAAGTTTTCTAACTGCACAATTTCCGAGCGCTGCCATTAGCAGCTCAACGGCTCAAGCTAAACCATTTATCTCACTGGGAGCAAAGAAAACCAACAAAAAATACAACAACAAAATAAAAAGGTGAAAAACAAACGGACAGAAAATAGACAGAGCAAAAAAGCCGCTGGCCCAAACCAACGACTGGTGGCAAAGCACCACAAAACCGATATCTAAATAAGCCATAGCCAAGCGAGCGACAACAAAATAAGCCACTTAACGGTATTCATTATACATGCGAGTGTGTAATTGCACGCACCACACACACACACACGCACACACATACAGAGAATGGAGAAAAGATGCAGTGCTTATGGTGTTAGCCAGACTCGTGGCTCATTAGATTACAAGCAGCAGACGGACAGACATAAATACCAAATGTGAAAGATATACATATACAGATACACACAACAGCAGCAACCAGAGCAACAACAGCAAGCACGACTAACGGCAATTGTTTGGCAGCACTTTCTCCCATGGAGCGTGCAATTGGTAAACAATTTGCCAAGAGATGCGCGCGCTGTGATTGCATAATTTAGACAGCAGGTGACTCAATAAAGGGCAACACACACACACACACACACCCATGCACACACACACAGATGTAGACACAGCGTGGGAAATTGACTGTTGCACAACTCACCTTTGCATTGGGCTGCTGCTGCAGCTGCAAGAACGTGGCTATTCCATTGCGCACACGATTCTTAACGCCGCGCACCGTTCCCTTGGCGGAGCGTATTGTGGACTGTGTCGAGCTGGCGCTGCTGCGCACATCTCGATAGCCAGCGAACACGTCGTGCTCCTCATCCTCGGCTGCCGCGTCCCGCTGGTCGCCGTGCCGCACGAAGCTCCTGAAGTTCTCGTGCTCGTTTATGTGAAAGCTGTAGTATTGATCGTCCGCATATTTGTAGTTGCTGCTGCAGCGATTGCTGTTGTTGTTGCTGTTGCTGTTGCTGTTGCTGTTGCCGTTACCGTTACTGTTGCGGCTGTCCGTTTGCGACGTGGCTGCCAGCTGTGCCTGTTCACCGGTTTGCACAAAGTTGGCTCGCTGCACCGCCGCGCGCAGCTCCTCGATCTTCGCCTCGTTGAGCGACTCGCGCGACAAGCGCAACGACTCTGCCTCCGTCTCTGTCTCTGCCTCCGTCTCCCTCTCTGTCTCTGGCTCAGCTATGGTCACTACCTTGGCCTGCCGGTTTGGCGGCTTGTCCTTGACCTCGACGGGGCTGCTGAACTGAACTACGTACTCCGCACTCCGTCTGTCCCGTATGTCGCGCAGCAGCGAGTCCGGCAGCAGCGTGCCCAGCATGCGCAGCGACTTGTGTCGTTGGCGCTGTCCCAACTGGCCGCTGGGCTTGGCGGCTGCCTGACGCACGTACTCCGTGCTGCTGCAGTTGAGGCTGTCGCTGTTCAAGGAGGAGGGCTCGCTCTCCTCGCTGTCGTCCGTTAGGATGAGTGTGGCCTGTACGGGGCCGCCGTTGCTCTCCAGATCGCTGCCGTTGCCGCTGTCCGCCGTCTCGCAGTGTGTGGCATATTTCTGATACTGTTGCATGTAGCAGTTGCCCGGGCCGTCTGCCACCGCTGCGGCTGGCAGTGTGGGCGTGGCTGCCTTTTGCACAACCATATTCAACACGGGCCAATTATCTAGGGCTCTATGTTTATGTTTCAACACTGGGCCTTAAAGTCGGATTATCTGAAGATCTACAGTTTTAACTCTGAGTGGGCTTCACTAATTTTTATGTTTTATGTATTTGTTGTTGTTGTTGTAACTTTGATTTAATGCGTTGCGTTCACTGACTCTGGTGGCCGTTGCACCCGTCGTCGCATGTCTTTCTGCTTCAGCTCTTGTCGTTAGACTGCGCTGCGTTTTTTCCCGCTGCTCTAACAAAGCTGCCAAAGACCGCAGCCACACCGCCGCAGCTAAGCAGCCAACCAGCCAAGCTGCCAAGCAAGTAGCCATCCAAGACACTGCCATGATCGCCGCTTACTCGGGCTCTCCCACTGTCTCTCATTTGCACGCTCTCTCTCTCTCTCTCCCTCTCTTTCACATTTCACCTAGTTATGCGGCGCACTCCATTCAGCGCTCAGATTCAGCAAACGCTCACAATGGCTTTCTTTTCGTGATCTGCAGCTCCGAGCGGGCCATTCGAGAGCAAACGGGTATTTTCCATTAGGCGCGCATTATTAAATTTTTGCAATTTGGCGCCCGTTTCTATGGCTGTTCTCAAATCGTTGGCCATTAGCGTTGAGCTGTGAAGATGCTTCTGGCTGGCTTCTAATGGCTTGCACAGCGCAGCTGCCAGCAGATCGGCACGAAATGTTCGTAATGATTCGCCGACGATTATGTCAACGCGAAAATCGGCCAAGATCCCAATACCTATTTGCCAAGAATAGCCAAGTGGCCAACGCTGGATTGATCCCAACAATCATTAGACTGCCAAGCTAACAAATGCTTATGGCCTTAAAAAGTGCCTTTTGGCTAATAAAAGCTTTGGGTCATTACAATTCACTAATGGGGCTGCTAGAGCGTAATAGGATTAGTGTGGATTAGCTCTGCGTAAATGTGTATGCGTTTATGTAACCTGAACCAATTGAATGCGGGAGTACTCTTAAATTTTAATACAATAGAGTCGCGATACTTTGTCTCTCGCTATGTTGAAAGCCTCGAAAAACTCATTGGTTAACTTGTTCATTGCCATTTCCAACTATCGGAACTCTACTGTATGTGTAGCAGGCAAAAGAAGCCAAGTTTGATCCCTTCTTTCCTTCTTCTTGTTTAGAATCAAGAGTCAAGAAAATTTGTCCTTGCAGAGCTGTCTGTGTGTCCATCTGTCTGTCTGTCTTTCTGACCGTCCGTTCGCAGCTCGGAGTTTTGTAGGAAGCAACGACATCAGAGTCTCTCAGAGTCACAGCCTTGGTTATGCACGCTTAGGTTTTTCTATAGCACGCGCTGATCAAGTTTCTTTCAAATAAATTAATAAGATATTCCGTTGCCATGAAACCGTTTCACATCGATTTCAAGCTTCTGGTATTCAGTATTTTTTGCACATGTTTCAAGCTTCTGTCACTGGATTTGTTGAAGCCAAAAAATTAATATATACACATATTACGACTAGCAAAATTTGTTGTATGAATGACAGAACATGACAGCTGAAATATCCTGAGTACAAATTCCGCTGCACACATGTGTATATAAGTATTATAAATGTATGTATATTTGTTTATATTTAAAATGCAGCTCAAAACGAACCGTCTGCTATTTGTGCTAACGAAAAATATATTTGACATTTAGACTTCATTGTGTTAATTCAAAGGTTAACATGCAAAGAGAGTCGAGCTTTCAGTTAAACATTTCAAACTGCAGGCTATTAAAAACGCAAATTAATTTAGTTGATGGCCTTAGTCAAGCCAAGATATATGGAGCCCGAGTCGAATCGCTAAGAGCGTGTCCATTTGCATGCATGTGTGCTTCTATGCAGGCAAACTAGTATATCAGTTTGACAAATATGCAAGTGATTTTTATTGCTGTCAATAAGCTAAACCAGCCTCATCAACTTTTATCGCATTAATAATCGCTGCCAATGAAACCGAAAGCCTGTTTAATTTAATCGAAATAGTTTCCCTCCCAGCGCTTTATCTTTATTCCCTGAGATGAATGACTTTGAAGTAGACAGAAACTAAATTTTAAATGAGCAAAGCATTTGCCCAAAGATTGGAGACTAATTAATAACAACATTGAATTTACAATGCATATCTGCTCATCACTCACGCCTCTTGGCTTAAAGACAACTTCGATAAGCCAGATTAAAGTTTATCTCGACTGCAGGCGTGCGAATGCTCGACATATTTTGCTGAATGAATATGTGCGTCGCCCACTTATCGGCCGGATATTAGAGAATTTCCATTGCCGATTGCACAAAATTCATTCAATGGTATAAAAAAAGCAACTCACCCACACATACTCTCTCTCTCTCTCTCTCTCTCTCTCTCTCTCTCTCTCTCTCTTTCTGAACTCAACTTAAATTCAGGTAGTTTTCAGCTTGGTCAACTTTATTGATACGGCATGAAGTGCAGCATGAGTAAAGCCGTTGGGGCGATAAGCAGCTCGAAATGCACCATAATCAGTTTGCAGAAGTGCGGAAAAGATAGTCACAGCACAGTCCAGCGCCAAATAGTTGTCACTCAGACAAGTTATAAACTTTTTCCAAATGCTACCAGCAGCAGCAGCTGTATCAGCAGCAGAGACCGCACAATCAATGCAAATGCCAAGTTTAAAGTCTTATCTAGATTCGAGCCGCTTCGTCAAAATCGCCAAGAAATCACGTAGCAAAAGCCGCAACAAGATTCTCGATGTCGCCAAGTAAAAGCCCAATCGAATATCTAATTCACTAAATCAAAACTTTTCTCAATTACTAGAAATATAATCATTAGTAAACCACTTTTTGAGCCTGAAACCATTTAATTTTCATTTAATTTTAACTTTAAAGAAATCGAACTTTGAGGAAAGAGAACTCTAAGACTGGCGACAAATTTGAAATTGATCATATATATTTTAATTGTTCCCAGACAGAAAAAGTGTTAATTGGCCATTTAAAATAAAATTTTCTGTTTGTGGTTTGATAAAAAATCTTTTGATATCTATTTTCTTTTACAATTATGTTTTGTGATACAGTGAAATATCAAATTAGTGCTTGCTGAATGTGTAGCAGCTGCTTGGCATATCGAGCCAGAGATAAGCTTTTTTCAGCTGAATGCAATGTGTGATGCCAGCAGCTTAGCATATTTCTATCTGCGCACTTATCTCGCATCTCTCTCGCGTGTGTGCGTGTGCGATTATCACGTGTCGACAACAACTCGGCAGTGCCACAATTTTTGGTGCTCTATCAGCGGCATGTGTCACGCTTTGGTATAAAAGAGTCGAACGCATCTCCAATTGCATTTAGTTTGAACTTAGTTACTGCAGATGCACCAGAACATGACTTGGATTGGCTTAGAACCCGGGCGAGCAGCTAGGCTGCTGGCTCTGTTCACTCTGCTGGCGGCGGCAGCTGCCACTGTGGACCATGAGACGATGCTGTGCGCGAGTGATGATACGCCCATGTGCGGACGCAGCCAGGGCGAGTATCTGCTGTTCAAGAACGAGTGCGATTTGCGCAAGGCGCAGCGGGAAAATCTGATGGGCGGACCACTATGTAAGTCGCCAAGCCAGCTATAGCTGTGGAGTCAGATAACTTAACCAGCTTCCTTGCATCTTCCGCTTGTAGTTGATGTCCCCTTGCACAACTGTTTGCCCAGCTGCGAGCTGGAGTGCGAGGGCGCCGCTCAGCCCGTGTGCGGCGTGAGCGTTGCCACAGGTGAGCGCAAGAGCTTCCGGAACCGCTGCGAGATGATGCGCACCAGCTGCCTGACCAGATCCGATTGGCTGGTGCACAAGTGGGGCGTCTGTCCCCATGGCCAGAAGCAGCCCAAGCAGCCGGCGCACACCGTGCTCGTGGGTCGTCGCAAGCGTCGCCGGCCCATACCCTGCACGAATGTCTACAGGCCGGTCTGTGCCAGCTATGCGGGCGTCAAGTCAACCTTCTCCAACGAGTGCCTGGTCAACGCGGAGAACATACGCACGGGCAGAAGTAAGCGCACGGTAAGAGATTAGCCCGATAGATGCTCAAGTTACGATTTTGCAGATTGGCGCATCGTGTCCGAGGGGCTGTGCGGCGAGGACAGCACCAAGATGAAGCACAGCCGCAAGTGGAAGCCCAAGACGAAGCCGAGGCCGGAGATGGAGCGCAGCAAGCGCAGCTACAGGCAGGTCAATCAGTTGGACGACTTCGAGATGGCCGAGGATGCAGTGCAAATCTTTGCACCCTCCACATTTCACACCCAATTCATCAGCAAATCGGGCATCATGGAGAAGAGCTACTCGCTGCCCGCGCGCAAGCCCTATCCGTCGGACAGGGTGAGGAGCCTATCTCGGCGTATCTATGACAGCAGCCCAATGAAATCCCGGTCTGGTTATGGCAACGAGCTGCAGCCAGCCAGGCGCGTAAGCTCAAAGCCCTGCGTGTTCAGTAATGAACCCGTTTGCGGCAGCTTCAATGGCGAGAGTCGCACTTTCGACAATGTGTGCGCTTTGATGGAGTTCAGTCAAACGGTGGGCAATGGTAAGCACTGAACCGTCGGGGATTTGGCCAGCGACTCTAATTAAAACTACTCCACAGCCTGGACCATTCTGTATGAGGGCCGCTGCCGGCGCTGCGATAAGCCCTGCCCCAGCAAATACAGCCCGGTCTGCGCGGCTCGTAATGGCATCAGCTACACCATCATCAACGAGTGCTACCTCGAGCGTGTGCGCTGCAAGGATCCCAATAGCAGTAGGTTTAGCCTTTATTTCATTTCGCCACAAATTTCTCACAGTTGGCATCTCGATTTGACAGATTGGAAGATCACGCACATGGGCGAGTGCATCCTGCCCGCCGACGAGGTGGCTCACAATTTGCCCCCACCCAGTCCCAAGCCATCGGCGCGCATACCACACATGCTCTACGCTGTGCCGCCGACCAGGCGCAGCGGCAGCAGCAATGACACCTTGTTTACAACCACATTCAGACCTAGATCATGGGGCAAACGTCGAGCTAGTATACCAACACGAGCTGCTCCTTCGCAGCTTCGCATGCTAAGGAAGTTCAAGCGACCAACTCCAACTCCAACGTCCAAGCCCACGCCCACTCCCACGCTCAAGGATCTGAGCAACCGCAAGATACGCAAAATAGAGCCCATCGTCTTCCAAGGCTACAAAGCGAACAGCTGCGGCAAGGCAGAAAAAGCAGCGCCCATCAAGGCTCCATTCACAGCGAAGGCGTGGTCCGCCAAGGACAACTGGCAGACTCCGCTGCTGCCGGAGAGTGGCAAGGACGCGTATCATAAGAGACCGCATCATAAGAAGGCGTACAGTGAGAAGTATGCGCAGTACAGCTGGCAACTGGCTCTGACCACGCCACGACCCACTGTGTCCACCACCACTCCAGCACCACTAAACACACTCGAAGGCATTGCGAATGCGCAGTTGTTAGATTTAGACCTTAAGTCTGCGGCGGAAATCTTTGGTGAGATTGAAGCCGATACCGAAATACTCTTTATGATGGACAGCACGGCCGCAACAGCAAATACGATCGAAACGGAGTCCACCACAAGTGCCGTAACCAAGCAAGCAACCACTCGAGCATCCACAACAGAGGCGCCAATTGCCTCAACAGCATACATACCCACAGCCCCGCCAACCACAACAACAACGACAACAACAGCTGCGCCCCCCAGCATCGAAGACGCCACTGAATACACACCTGAGCAAGAGACGGAGGAGAGTTCGACAGATCTACCCACGAGCAGCATCTTTGATGTTGCAACCAGCGAGAGCCTGGACCAAAGCACAGCGGATGATGTCGAGGCAACCACAACCATAGAAGTAACAACTACGACAAAAACAAATGAAGACGCAGTTGTAAGCGATCCATCAACAACATCCAACGTGGACTATTTGTCGGATGAGCCCATGAGCACACAAAGCGATCAGACCTCGATATACGGGTTGGATAAGAACTCGCTGATCATGCGCCTATTGCGGGCCAGGAGCGGCAAGAATATGGTATTATAGTTTATCTGTATGATATTAATTGATGCTTAGGAGTCAGTGATATGAGTGCTCTATATGTTACTTAGATTAAATTACATTTAATTAAGCCATAATTAATTAGTTGGGGTATTAAAATGTTGCATCTTTAACTGTTTCATTGCTAACTGAAGCCTAGCGACATCTATTGTTTAAGCTTTGTGGTTGTTGCATCGGCTTACCGTATGCACAAAGCGCACTTCGCACCCAGCGCAACTCTGTGCTTACTCAGCTTCCACACTTAACGAAGTTTCGGAGTACGATGGCACTGCCACCTATTGTACATTTTTTTTTAGTACTTATTCATACTACGGCAAGCGAATACAGCAACCATTGTATATACTTAACGATTAGTTGAATCTGCTCCACAGATAGCAATGTTTTGCACTTGACTCAAAAAGGAATTTGTGGAGTACTTTTAGCGTAGACAAAAACCAATACGATTAGACGCTGAAAAAGTTAGAGATATGTATGTGTATGCATATGTTTTCTTATATATATGTATGTATGTATGGTGAGTAATAGATGGTATCAAATAATTTATTGATATCATTCTGAAAAATCAGTTTGCCGAAAGGTTTGAGAGGGTCCACATAGTATATCACCTCTTGTTAATGCAAATACCTAAATATTTAAATTTATTGCCCAGTTTTGATATGATGAACTTAATGATTTTATTTGACTTGATTATATTTCTGACACTTCACTAACATATTTTTTATTATCTTCAACTTGATCTTCTCTTCGACTTGAAGTTGGTTTTTGCGCGTTGTGGCCCGCTCAAACTAAAGATTTTTTGATCTTTTTTGACGAATTTAGTTAATTTAACAATTTACCTCTTACTTTACATGGGGCTCCATATATGTTTATAGCAATGCAGACAAGTCCAAGGTCATCTGTCTTATTTACTTTGCCTAACACAGAAATAAAAAGTACCGAAAAACATTTCAATCAATCAGGAAAATTAAGCAAACACTTAATGTTATGCTATTTTGATCATACAATTTATATTTGGCCACTTATGTTTGCGACGCATGCACTATTTATAGAGAATCTAACGTCCTATTATCTGATCTTGACATTGAAATTTAGTGGCTGATTTTAATTGTCCGGTCAACCAACAAAATTTCACTGTTTTTTTCAGCTGGTGATAAAAATTAAAAAATATAAAAAAACAACGTATTAATAATAGTCAAACTCTCGTTGGCGGAAACACTAATAAGCCTCCAGCCTGGCAATAATAAAATGACCATCCGGTTACCAGTTGGTCAGTTGGCCAGTTGGAAGTTGGCTTGTTGGCTAGTTGGCTGGTTGGCGAGTTGACTCCGAGGCAAAGTCCTCTCGGCTTTAATTTGTTTAATTGCGCATTCGCTTCGATGGCATCTAAGTCTCGTAAAAGTCGCTTTTCGGCGGCCGGGCGGTCCATCAAAATGCTCGCACGTTTGCGTGTGCCACATGATTTGATATGCAGCCATCAGCCGCTCCGACTTTGATCTGGGGCCAATCATCATTGTTGGCTAAGTTTAGGCTAAAAAAAAAAAAAAAAACTATTTTGCGGCTGCCTAAACACAATGTTTACAGCAATAGCAAACAAACTTTCTACCAGCAGCTGCCAGCTGGCGAGATCTAATATACCTTCGCCGAGGCATACGAAGCACATTCTATAAATCAGTCAAATTTGCGCTTCGTTCGGGATTACCTCATGACCGAGCAATAAGGCCAGCCGCTGACAATGACTAATTAATTAGCTGGCTGAGAATGCGAGACAGTGGGGACACTACACTGCATGCCTCATGCCATATGCTACATGCTACATGCTACATGCTATGCATGCCATAAAAACAGTCGACAAACTGCGCCAATTGTTACTTTCACTGGTCAATAATGCAACAGGGGCAACAGAGGCAACATCAGCACAAATCACAATTGCAACAGCAGCAACAACAACTTTCGCGTGGCAACGTTGGCTGCGTTGTAATTAAGACGGTCAGATTCAATGACTCCGTCTCCAACCTCGACTCCATCTCCGTCTCCAACTCGAGATCGAGATCGAACTCCATCTCCAACTGCCACTTCGATTTGTATTCGCACTGAAACAATTCATAATTCGCAACAATTTGAAGCACACTTTTTCGCCCAAATATGCAAATTGCACGCCGATGCTAAGGTTGACCAATCTCAAGTGCGCACATTTGTTGGCTACACTCAGAGAAACAAACATATTACTTGTTCTCAAGAGAACTGTGGATGTGCTACTCATAATTTGTGAACTTGAAATTGAACTGAGAGCTGAACTCTTCTTACTTGATGGTGAATTTGAAAATAAATAATTAACTAAAATTCATTATACAAAGGAACAGCTTTGTTACTTCATAAAAGAAAATCTTTGTATTTTTTTGCATAGATAATTTGTTTAGCTTCCAGTTTTTGGCTCGAAAATCGGAAACTATTTAAATTAAGGAATTTTACAACTTAATCAACTATTTAAATTATCTTCTTCCATCTAAACATATTTTCGCTTGTAACTAGACTTTACTCATCTTGTATCTATCTAAATGGTATTTTATTTAGCTGACTCTCCAATTTCATTCAGTGCGTTTCTCTCAGTGTACAGCCATATGCATGTGCTACTGCACACGGGTTAATCTCACTTAAATGCATTCGCACTTATTCTGATTGCTATCATTTACATGGCATCTCCGCAGCCGCAGCTGCTGGCTTCGGCATTGTTAGGCCAAGGCCTGAATGGCGCCAAGGCGTTCCGTGTGTGTAGCCGAGTATCTGTTAGCGGCTCGGGATTCACTTTCGTTTGGCATTCACGTTTGTGGCTTTTGCTTTCAGTCGCACGCTGGTCGCAGGCATTGAGCCGGTCGCTGGTTCATAATCCAGACGCGACTCAATTTGTTGTGAATGCTTTTGCTGCTCGTTCAATGATCGGCTCGAAACACGCTCACAGCTCCGACTCTGGCTCTGGCTCTGGCTCTGGCTCTGGCTCTGACCCAGAAAGCGACGCACTGGCTTCGGCATTGACTTTGGCTTCGACTCTGAGCTGGATGCTGCAGTCGATGCTGTTGCTGCTTGTAGGCAGGAATCTCAATTCCGGTGCATGCCGCTCGATGCATACAGCATGCAGCATGAGCATTAGCTGTGGCTGTGCCTCGGTGCCACTGTTGCAGCTCGTTAGCCGGCATGCGGTTGATGCTTTGTGATAAAAGGAGTACCCGGTCGCCTTCAGTTTCCATTTGTGTTTCACTCGTCCAGCCGTGCGGTGGTCTTTCGCAGTGCGCTAAAATCAAAGACTCGCAACTATCCAAGCAACATGTCGCTCTCCCGCTGGAGCATAGCTGCCTATGTGGCATTGGTGCTGTTGCTGCTCTTGCATTTCGGCAGCTCACAGGAGCTGCCTGCAGCAGCACCACCACCAGCTCCTGCTCAGCCAGCGCCAACAGAGGCACCTCTATATCCCACCCCCTACCCAGCCCCCTCGCCGTCTCCCGAGCCCACTGCCCAAGTGAATGTCGAAACGGCACGCGCCAGCGGCGGTTTGATCGGTCAGAGTGATGTCTACATAGCGCGCAATCAGCGTCAGTGCTTCGAAACGCGAAATCTGATGTCCTGCATCAAGTACAAGGCATCCAAGCTCATCTGGAAGCTGGCCACCAACGGCATGGGCTTCTTCCCCAACGAGCACGAGCGGGTGCTGGGCGAACAGCAGCCGCGCTTTCTGCGCCTGGTGCAGCTCGGCGAACCAGCCGACGACATTGTGGTCTTCAACGACGCCAAGAGCCTGGCAGGTGGGTCTCAACCTGCGCTTTGATTGCCATTCGAATGGGAAAGTGGCCGCCAGAGCAAAGGCAATTAACTGCTCGTGGCGAGAGATTGGCCTATTGGCCACATTGTTTTCACCACCAGCAGCAGCAGCAGCAACAATTGCGGTGCGCCACATTTTGTTTGGAATGCAAACATCGCATAGAGGCAACTGTATATTGCCCACGCTTTATCGCTTCTCAGTAAGTGATAAACACCCGCGGATGTTTATCGCTCATCTAATTAATTAATTTCCACGCAACTTGGCTTTCTTTTATGTATCTTCAAATTCCCTTCTCGAGAGTATTCCTGCACCGCGAGACTATATGTATTTATGCTGCCTAGAAGCAGATATTGCTGAAGAAATTGTTTATTTGTGCATATCATCTTTAATAATAGTCGAGTCCATATTGGCATGCCTTTATTTTTGTGCTGAGCTGTCGAGCAATAGGCTCGCGAATATCATATACGTTTATAGATCTTTTTGATTTGAAATCATAATCATAATCTCTCAATGAAACTCAGCCATTTCTGTTATTTCTATTTAAAATGCCATGGATCCACATTCGTGTGATCCACAGAAGTGTATTAAAGCTTCTTCATAGCCCACAGATAGCTTTCTCGCTTAGAGGTTTCTGTTCGCTTAGCAAATAGTGCTTAGGTCAACAAACAATTAAAAAAAAAAAAAAACAATTAAACTTATTTCATATGTTTTTTCAGGCGACAGTGAGCTGTTGAACATTTTCAAGTTCCTTAAACGGGCCGTCGAGACGTTCGGACGGAATCACGCAGTGCAGCTGGCGCTGCCGAAAGGCACATCCGCCCGGGTAATGGATGAGAGTGGTGAGTAGCAAGAGCCGAATGCGAGGCTGGTTAATTAACGCCTTTCTCCACGCAGACCCACGTGGTGCTCGCAAGAAGAAGAAGTGGCTGATCCTGCTGCCGCTGATCATCCTGATGAAAATCGCTCACCTGAAGATGACCTTGGTCACGTTGCTGCTCGGCGTGCTGGGCATGAACGTGCTGCTGGTGGGCGGCACGGGCTGGCTGATTCACTATCTGAAGTACAAGACGCTGTGCAAGATTCATCCGCATCTGGTGCAGAGCCACTCGCACGTCTACGACTCCGATCCGGCGGAATACTCACAGTTCCTGGGCAGCAGCTTCTCCAACAGCTACAGTCCGTCCAGTGCGCACGACGTCAATGCCAACGGCTACAGCAAGGACTGGTCCAGGACGAGCAATCCCTATCATGGCTACAACTATTTGGACACGATTAGCAAGCGATTACAGTGAGGTCCCTGGCGTGTGAACGATTCGTGCCAGGCGTGCGCCCGCCCCTAGCAAAATTGTCATCGCCGTCGTCGTCGTCGTCGTCGCTGATATTGTTTTAACTTAATAAACGTTAATTTACATAAGTAATAGCAAGTATTTAATAAACGAAATGTTAGCAACTGTTGCACAAATATGCCGGCGTGTCGGTGGATCGGTAGTGCGGTGAGTAGAGGGTGGTGGGGTATGTTTACTTACGCCTTATCAGCGGACCGCTTTTGTTTACCCAACAATTTGCTCTGGCTGCCGAAAAAGTGGCCCAGAAGACAGCAAAGTACGCAATCAGCGCCAAAATCAATATGTTTATATTATTTGTACCGCAGTGGTTCCCATTAAAATATAAATACAACTTGCGGCTAGCTGAGTAACAGACTGCCTCCGCGCTATCTTCCCTGTACATATGTAAATGCTTTAGTTGAGTAAATATGATTTAGAAGGTGTTGCTGCTGTTGTCACTGTGGCTGTCGCTGTTGTTGTTGTTGTTGCTGATGTAGCAGCAGCTGCTACTGCTGTTGCCCCTGCCATTGATTGGATGGATGACGGCCGAGCCACCTCGAGCTCTGCTGCTGTTTGCGCCATTTATGACAGCCAGCTGAAGCTACGCAGTTAAGCGCCCGGCAAACACAGATGATAAGCGCCGCACTGGAGGCGGGCAACGAGTGATCCACCTCAGCAGCTAAATTTGCAGCGGCAACTGTTGCCTAGCCTGGGCCAGAAAATAATATAAGCAAGCTGAGTGTCCAATAATGAATCAATAGAAATTCGCTATGCAGTTAAGTGCTGAGAAGAAACCTTTTACAATGAACTTTCACTCGGGTCGAGCGTGAAGCAATCATTGGGTTGTATATAGATAAAAATAAGAAATAAAAAATGATGAAATCAAAAATGCAATGTAGGAAGCACTCTCATCTAGAAGACCTATGAGTGACCTTTGAAAAGAACGACAATTACATTTTTATCTGGAAAACTTATTTACATATATATAACAGATGCTAAAAGACTGACAGATAGCGAGGGAGAGAGAGAGAGGCGGAAAGAAGGAGAGAGAGAGAGGGGGGAGAGAGAGAGAGAGAGAGAGAGAGAGAGAGAGAGAGAGAGAAATTAGCTGAAGTCCTAAGCCAACATACAGAAAGAGAGACAGAGAGAGCAGAACGAGAGGGAAATAAGCTGGACTCCTAATACAACATATCCAGAGAGATAGAGAGGGAAAAATGGACAGGGAGCGAGAGAGAGAAAGAGAGACACAGATAGCGATATAGATTAGTTAAAGGCGTAAGACAACGTATAGAGAAAGACAGATGCAAAGTGCGAGAGAGGGACAGATAGCGAAAGAGATTAGTTAAACAGATTAGTTAAAGAAAACATATATATAGAGAGAGATTGAAAGAGTCGGAGAGAGAGAGAGAGAGAGAGAGAGAGAGAGAGAGAGAAACTAGCTGAAGTCCTAAGACAACATATTTTGAGTAGATCATTTCAGTACTCACCTCAAAATCGTATCATTAGAGATAAGAAAATTAGCTTCGTCATGGTTATACGGATATATTTTTGGTCACTTTTCAGAGCAGAGTATACAAAGAGTAGAGAGTATATATTATATTCAGGTATATAACGTAGACGATGTGGTCGCGTTAACTTTGGTTACATATACTTATGGCGGGTCATATAAAGATTTTTAATATTTGTGGTATATTAACGGCACACTTTAGTGGTCGTTCCATAATATAATGATAAAGTGCAAAGTGACGTGATAAGATAGAACGTCATTATATTAGCTAGATCTCTGATGCGAATTTCTCTTAGTTCTCAGGCATCAGCCAGACCCAACTCTATGAAATGGCTAGCTCCGATTTACCCTGCTGGCTGACCAAGGATTACTTGCAAACTCACCTGAAGGCTTACCACAAGGATCCTCAGTTGAATGTACGCAAATTGTGGTCGAATGCAGCCACGGCCAAGGGACAAAACTATGTGGGCGTGGTGACCCGCATTCATGTGGAATACGAGCTGACGAGCGGTGCAGTCGAGCAGCGCACATACTTGCTAAAGGAAAGCTGCCCAGACGACGCTCCCCAGGCGGGCATGTTTGTCGAGTACGGCGTATACACTCGCGAGATGGATATGTACGAGTTTATCCTGCCCAGGATGCAGCGGTTGCTGCGAGAGGTGGGCGTCGAGGACAAGCTGCATGCGCATGCCGTCTGCATCGATAGGGAGCATGGCATTATGCTGTTGGAGGACTTAGCTCCGCTCAAGTACCGGAACGCGGATCGTGTGAAGCAGCTGGATCTGGCACATACTCAGCTCACGCTCCAAATGCTGGCCAAGTTTCATGCCGCTTCTTTGATGCTAAGGCAACAGCAGCCCGAGCTGTTTGCTAAGGGATTTACTACCAGTTTCTTCAATCGCGGACCTCAGGGGTACTCAAAAGTATTTACGAACCTATTTAAGGGGCTGATGCGCTACGTCAAGACACAGCCCAAGCTATCTGCTTGCTACTATGGCAAGCTGGAGCGTCTCTTGGTCAGTCTCATGGAGTACGCAGCACGTGTGTTCGATGTGACAGACGACGATTTCCAGGTCTTAACTCACGGTGACTGCTGGACTACGAATATTATGTTCCAATACGATGCGAACGAGCAACCAATCGCAGTGCTGCCCATAGACTTTCAGTTCAGCACCCTCGGCCCTCCAGTTTTGGACCTTCACTACTTTTTCTGCACCTCGCTGCAAGAGGAGGTGCTGGCCAGAGAAACGGAGCTGGTTCAGTATTATTATTATGCCCTAAAGCGTGCTTTGGGCCAGTTCAACTACGAGGGCAAGGTACCCAGTCTGATGGACCTCCAAATGCAGTTCGAGCGACGCAGATTTCTCTGTAAGTGTTCCAATTCCATATCAACTTCTAATAGCAGAATTTCTCTTCCTATGCAGGCGTCATAATAGGTTTGGTCTTTCAACCTCTCATGATTTACAACGGCAACGAGTGTCCAGACTTTTGTAAACTGTATATTGACACGCCCGAGGCAATTAGTTTCCAGGACTCGGTGTACGAGGGTGTCAGAGCACAGGGTATTGTAGCCAAATTGCTGCCATTCTTCGATGCCAGGGGGCTGCTCGATGAGCAGTAAGAGTGTGGGTTATATTATATATATATATATATATGTAAATAAATATAAATTGATATACATATACATATATTTCTGCTTATACCTTTAATATATAAACAAACTCATCATAATAATATGCTCTGCCCCACTGTGCTGACAGCTTTTTGGATAGCTTCAACCCCTAGCTGCGCTGATAAGAAAGCTCGGCACAGCTGTTGGTCCAAAACAAACCCGAAAGCATTCGCCTATAAGCAGACAGCGTGCGCGGCACGTTCAGTTGCAAGTTCGGGCTCACGCAGCGTATACGCAACGAGCAGTGCTCGGCGCTTCCAAGTGTGTTTAGGGGCAGTGCTATAAAAGTTAGGACTGTGCACTAAAAGCCAACAGATGGTCGCCGGCTGTTCACCCGCCGAGTTATCGGGATCGACAAATCTCAACTGGAATGTTTTAAGTAATTAAAACTGGAAATCAAAGCAAAACAATAACAAAAAACAAAAAAAAAAAAAAAAAAAAAAAAAAAAAAAAAAAAATCACAAAAATTATAAATAAATATATTTTATAAATATTCAGAATGCTGAATATTTATACGAATTATATTCGCAGTTGGAGAATGATTGAGCAAATAAAGAAAAGGTAATCCAGCAAGATGTGTGAAAATGTTTTTGTTTGTTTTTTCATTCGGCGCCATTAAAAAATCGAAGGCGTGAAAATTTCAGAGAATAGCTCGAGTGGTACGCGGATATTTGCCAATAATCGGCCGGACGCCACTTTTCCAATTTCCCATTGTGAATTGTGAATTGTGAATGCGATTCTGTGTACTCGAGTCTCTATTTGAGTTTGTATTCCGTTCTCTGGCCAAATGTGCCAAATGTGTATCAAAATGGGAATCGGGCGTAATGCGAACCGACGTGTGCGGCAGCCAAACCTCATCATCGCGATTGTAATTATCTGTTCGCATAACACAAACTAGTGCCAAGTGCTCCAAATATGAACAAGAAAAGTTAATCTTGAAAGAAAATTGTAGCTCAAGCGGAATCTGATTTGAGTGCCGGAATTTATGCAGAGTGCCAAATAATGGAAAAACAAACAGTTTGCGGTTGGGGCTCTACTCGGTTAATGTGGATTTGCGGAAACGAAGAGCGGAAGTTCGTATAAGTGAGCTGAAAGCATTGCGCCAGAGAAAAATTATGAAAATTGAGCGAAGCATTAACGCTTTCGATTCGTAACTAATTGTGGAAAGATATGTGTTCCCTATAACCATAAACTGTGTGAAAAATTCGTACTCTTAGCGGAAGCATAAAGAAAATAATCATATGGAAACTATTCAAGAGCTCAATAGTTTATCAGAGAACTATTTAGTGATGCTTGAAAGTTACATGAAATCTGTTCTCAAGGAAAATATCGTCTTCCTTGAATAATATTGACAAACTTTTTATGTTGAAGGAGTGTGTGGAATGAGGCTAATATTTACATGAAATTTCATTAATTTTCATTTCATTGTTTATTTTTTGGTTTGTCAAATTTATTAATTCCTTCCGCACTTTAAGCACAGTTAAAGGGAACAAAGGCATACAATTATTGTGTGTTGTGGGAGTATTTTTCAACATATAATATAAATTATACCCTCAATGCATATTCATTCATTTAAATGAAGTCCAAGAGATAATCTACATGTGAACAATGATACTAAACTCTTAACTGTTCTTCTTCTTCTCTGTCTCTCTCTCTTTCTTCCTATGAGTATTTCGCCACTAAATTAGAAACTATCAGACTTATTTTATTTTACAAAGATTTGAACGCTATATCTTCTATATATATTTTATATATCGTCTGTAGCTTTCAGTAAATATTCATTAGCATTTGAATATGTATTTTCGTCAGCTCCATTAAAGAGAAACTTGAAATGCTAGTGGCACGCCCACTGTGATAATGGAAAATTATAAAAATCGATTCTTGAACAAATTTTGCTGCGTTCGAGCCATTGATAATTATTTTGCTGTCGGTCGCGGCCAATTGCAGCGCACTCGATGAGTTGGCTAAACGACGATTAATTAGAGTAAACAGCATAATGAGAATTCAGGCTTATGTCCCGGATTGGCGTATTGCCCATGCTAATTTAAGCTCTCTGCTAATTAGGTCAATTAGAAAGAGTTAGTTGAGTAGCCCGAAATGCCGACAGTCTCTAAAAAAGGATAAATATTCCATGGAAAACGTAAATACTCGTAGGAATTGTGGCAAATTTAATAGCTTGTTACCCATAATTTACGAATTATGAAACTTCATTAAAAAGTAAATGCGTAAATTGTAATATAGTTAAGTTTTAGCTTCCACAATTTATCCAGCTTACGCGAAGCAGCTAATAAATTAATATGCTCTCTCAGGAGTTGAACAGCATGGTTCCATTAGTGCCTTAATTAGATTAGGTGAGCGCTGGCACATCCTTGTTTATAATTTTAATGGGTATAGTGGCGGATACGGCAGTCTAGCTAAGTGCTGTCGAGGTAATAATATGCAAGCCAGAAATGTTAAGAGTCAGCAAGTATTTAAATTCATTCGCATTCACCAGTCACTGTGCGACGATGTAAGTATTTTCATTTTCCATTTTATTTGACATGTCAAAGAATTGCATTTTCACAGTTTGTTAACTTGTCGCCTGCTGGTAACATGACAGCTTTATAAAGCGCAATAGAAAATACATATATATGGGCATGTGTACATACATATATTTATATGACATTGCGAGGAAATAAAAATAGAGAAGCTAAGCAGCTAAATGTATGTACATAATATAGATCCCTTAGATCCCCTCTGCGTATGACTCTGGGAGTCTTAGAAAGCAATCCTCTTATTCGTTCACAAAACGCAGGGATTTATTTGAAATGTTTGCAATAACATCATTCGCAGCTCAAGTGCCATTTGGTGCCTTGCAGCTGAAGTAAAATATGGTGCGACACGGATTAAGGCAAAAAGCTAGAAGGACACACCACAACAACAACAATAGCAACAGCTACAGCTACAGCTACAGCAACAAGCAAAAGGCACAAGTCCCTTGCGTGCATTTCATGTTGCAAGTTAAATGAATGTCTCCTGCCAACGGCCGGAGACAAATGCTAGTGGCAACAGCAAGTTCCACAACTGCTGAAGACAGTCTCAAATAAATGCAGCTAATAACAGACAAAGGCGCATACCTCACGACAGTGACCAGTGGGAGCGACAGAGAGCAGAACAGGGAGTGAGAGTGAACACATTATGTTTGTAATGGCAATATAAATGCTTCCCAAGAAGCCGTCACAAATGAGATGTCAGCTAGAAACGCAATTCAACTTTTGTTTTTCATCGGAAGGCGAAAACTTTTCGCTTACTTTGCAATTTACGTGCGTTCCTTGGTAGGGCATCCCGAAACATACTTGGCCATATGGCAGTTGGCATCGTTTCATTTTACATTCATAGAGCCTCTGACAGGTTGACAGATGGACAGTGGTACGAAGATGCTCTGTGGAAGCTGCTTTAAATTTAATTAATTAACTTACAGTTGGGCTTCTTTTGGTTAAACATTGAAATCCTTTTGCCTTAACCCACTTTTGTTTTTTTTTTTTTGACCACGAAAAACGGGACTTATGCTGTCCCAAATTCCATTTGTCAATTCACATTGTATGCTCAGCTAAAATTGAATTAATTGTTGGAAAAAATATACAAATCATTTTCTTACTACACTTTGAAAGAGCTTTTCTCTAGCTGAAAAACACGTTCGCAGCCAATTAATAGATCGAGTCCATTCATAGGCCCGGGCTTCGCGTATGAATGCATTACATTTCCCTTATCAAATTGAGACATTTCTCATGCTTAAGCCCAGCAGTTGCTCAAAAGGCAATGGAAATGGCTTTGAAAGGCGAGGAAGGCCCCCGCCCACTTGCCAACATATCAGATAAATCACAAACGCGGCTGAGCCAAAAATGGCAGAGCTAAGAAGAAAAATGGGTTCGAGTTTTATTTTGATTTTATTTTTTGTGGGTGTTTTTATTTATTTTTGTTTTACATACATTTTGTTATTTTTTTGGCATTTAAAATCTTTACCACGCAGCTTAACGTGGAGTTGTCGTAGGGTGAAAATGCAAATAGACCCACGCATTGCGCCAGCCACGTTGACAGTTTGAAAATTATTCAAATTCATGACAAGTTCTATGAACTTGAGGCTACTTTACATAATTTTCTTGTCATCAAGTTTGGAAAAAGTCATTTCGTAAGCGTCCCACAGAGATAAACCCAAGCAAAAGCTAAAATAAAGAAACATTCTATAATAGAAACTAAAACCAAATTGTAGAATGAATGTGAAGCAGCTTCGCAGACATGAAAACTCAATTTTCATCCTGTCGCCCATCTATGCGGCTCTCTGCAAATGACTAACCGAGACTGAGCCTGTTTCTGCGAAAAAAATACCAAAAAACAATTGGTCAAACTTTGTGTATAACCTTGTCATTCTATTGTTGCCTTGTTGAACATTCTTAACAATTGTAAATATTTTGTTCCTTTTTCAGCTTTTGTTTTTTCATGGCGTATCTCTTGAACGCCTCAGAGGACAAAAAATCCTTATGAGAAATGAATCTATTTGTAAACTTTGATGCACACAGCAAAGATTTGTGAATTGTTACTTGCAAACTTCAAAATTGCATTTTTTTTCAGCAATTCCGTTTTCATGTTGTGCATCAGCCGAGTCGAGGGAAAGGGAAATCAATATTTCTATTTCTAGAGAGCATTAACTCTTTTGGGATGCCTGTGAGTCCCTCGAGTCGGGCGAGCAGCCAGCCCATTTGATTTACAGACAGCCCATTAATCGCGTCAACCGATTGTGCTGCATACTTTGTGGAATCTGAATAATGTGCTGATGTTGCCCAGGAGGTCTCCGTCGTCGGTTTATTGATGTTGATAAGTACACGCTCATCTGGAGCATAAAATTACGCAATTATCTTAAGCAATTGTGTTCATTTATAACCCAAGTACAAATCGAATGGATTCTAGCTGCCGGCCTGTCTGCTATATAAAAGAGATGCGGCCCCCATTGCGTATTCGCGACAGCTCAGATAATTGGAGCGCCTCCTGCATCGCCCATTTCACATTGTTTGTGTATCGAATATGCTGAGCATGGCAACACGTCAAAACGGAACTTTAATTTGAGACGGAGCTTCACTTCGCCCGTCAATGAGGGAGCTTCGCATAATTGATGACGCAAGTGGTGTAAATAGAGCTTCAATGAGTTCATAGAAACCTAAAGTTAATTATAAGATTCACTTCCAGCTAGGAGTCGCCGAGCTCGGATGCTCATTTTTACAGAGATATTAAATTAGTTTTTAATATTATTTTGAAGTTGAAGACTTTATAAAGGAAAACAGATTGTAAAAGTGAGAGATATTTAGCTGACTTATAAACTTGACGAGCAATAACTTAAACACACTTGGCAGGGCATTCGAAGTGCGGTAATGTACCAAATATTTTCGATTCTGTTGTTTGCATAAATTTAATGCAGATTACATAACAGGGAGTGGAGTGAATTTATAGGAAAAAACAAACAACAAAAAATGCAGGCTTTTTTTCCAAACAAACTTTTTTAATTAAAATCAGTTTCTGCTCTTGCTGAAATGAATTCACTATAATTATAGATTGAGAAGAATTTTATTTGGAAATATAATAAAAGGAACGGATGAAAAACCCAAACGATTTATTTTGGTTACTATAAAAATAAGTCATAACTTAGCCCGAAGTCTTATTAAAAAACTGGCAAAGTTTTATAGAGCAACTGAGCCTTTGGTTTAGCACCAACGAGGCTCAATCCCTTTGGCTCACGTCAAATACCAATAGCGGGCTAAAGTTTTAGCATAAACCAAACGGCAGGCACTGCACATCCTTTTTTTCGATTTTCCTTGGCTTGGGCGATAGTGACTGCTGTGTATTTTTAGTCAAATGCCTTGCTCCTGTTTGGGGGCGTGTGGCATGTGCGTTGGAAGCAGCACTTAAATCACGCTCAGCACACACGCAAAGCCGAAAGAAATGCCCACTTTTTGCATGGCACTGATTAACATGCTGTTTGTATCTGTCTTCTCTCCCTCCCTCTCTCCCTCTCTCTTTCTCTCTCTCTCTCTCTCTGTGTAGATTATCGTCATGAACCGCACTGAACTTGGCAGTCAAATTCTGAGCTCAGCCGAGTTGTATAAAGCACTTTCGAGCGACGCCACATTTGATACGATTGGGGAGAGTCGACATTTGGTTAATTATCCTGGCCTTGATGCAGGCGGTGCTTACACTAGGAACCACAACTACGACAAACTCAACAGCAACTACGAAGACAGCAGCAGCAGCAGCAGCAACGACAACGACAGCATGACTATGTTGCTGCTGAACAGCACAAGCAACGGGAGCTATGTGCCCGCAGGTATGGACCCAGTGCTGATGGACCAATATCTGCACAACCGTTCCATCGGCAGTCCGTGGTACCACTTGCTAATCGCCATATACGGCGTATTGATTGTATTCGGAGCCATGGGCAACATAATGGTGGTAATTGCAGTACTGCGTAAACCAATCATGCGCACGGCCCGCAACCTCTTCATACTCAATCTGGCCATATCGGGTGAGTTGACAATTTGTTTGCGTTTTTATGCGTGTGTGTGTGTGTGTGTGTGTGTGTGTGTGTGTGGGTTTGTTATGTAACCTGAAATTTCGCATTTATGATGCCCTCTTGTTGGATATTTGCAGACCTGCTCTTATGCCTAGTTACCATGCCGCTGACACTGATGGAACTCCTTTCGAAGTTCTGGCCATACGGCTCCTGTGCCACCCTGTGCAAAACGATTGCCACTCTGCAGGCCCTGAGCATATTCGTGTCCACCATATCCATAACAGCGATTGCCTTCGACAGATATCAGGTTGGTAGCCTCGTTGTACATTAACCGTAATCGTGGCCAACTGCTATGACAACATCCGAATCATCCGAAAAATCGATAGAGCGGACATCGAAGCGTTTTGTCGTTTCTAATCAAAAGTCAAAGAGCGTGAAAGAAATTGTGTGTTCCGGCGCAATGTGGCGAAAGGTTTAGCAAAGATAACTATAAAACTCTTGAGGACAACGTTAAGCCAGAACACAACAGTTCTCAGATAGCCTTTTACCCCCTCCACAGTGGCAGGCAAAAGTTTTAGCATTGCGATGGTAGCTTGGTTACAATTTTCAAAGTTTCCTGTTTCCTGCTTCCTGCTTCCTTTCATGTTTGTCATAGCACTTATCTGTTCTATTTTTAATGTGTATAGATAAAAGTTCAAAATGGTATTTTTAGATCGTCAATTAGCGTGTAACCAAGCAGAATGATTTCAGCTCCGCTGCATGCGTTAGTTTACATTGAGTACTTTCCGTATGTTAAGCAGATTCTTATAGTTGGCAGATGAATGGGTTAACTTGAGACAAAGTACCTTAAGGCCAACTGATACGTATTCACTTGAAACATTTACTTTTTTACCACACGAATTGCTCACCCGTTGCCCAGGTAATTGTCTATCCCACGCGGGACAGTCTGCAGTTCGTCGGAGCTGTGACCATACTGGCCGGCATTTGGACACTCGCCCTGATTCTGGCCTCGCCGCTGTTCATCTACAAGCAGCTGATCAACATGGACATGCCGCTGATGCTGCAGAAGTTCGGAGTGCCCCACAGGATATCGTACTGCATCGAGGACTGGCCGATGAGCGATGGCCGCTTCTACTACTCGATCTTTTCGCTGTGCGTGCAGTATCTGGTGCCCATAGTGATAGTGTCGATCGCCTACTTCGGCATCTACAACAAGCTGAAGAGCCGCATCACCGTGGTCGCCGTGCAGTGCTCGTCGCAGCGCAAGACGGAGCGGGGCAGGCGAATGCAGCGGACGAATCGACTGCTGATTAGCATTGCGATCATTTTCGGGGTTTCGTGGCTGCCGCTGAACTTCATCAATTTGTACGCGGACATGCAACGGCCCTCGGCCGTCACGCCGAGAATGATTGTGGCGTATGCCATATGCCACATGATTGGCATGAGCTCGGCCTGCTCGAATCCGCTGCTCTATGGATGGCTCAACGATAACTTCCGTAAAGAATTTCAAGAACTCTTGTGTCGTTGCACTGAATCCACTAATGTTGCTCTCCATGGTCACACGACAGGCAGCAACGTCCAGGCAGCTGCAACGCGTCGTCGCCGCAAACACGAAGCCGACCTGTCCAAGGGCGAGCTGCAGCTGCTGGGTAAGAGCGCCACGCGCGGCCTGGCGACCTCCGATGGCGACTGCCTCGGCGGCGTTAGCATCGCGGCCACCGACTTTAACGCACGAAATGGAACGCGCAGCGCTGTCACGGAGTCTGTGGCACTCACCGAGAATCCCATGCCGTCGGAGCTGATCATCCTGGCGCCGCCTTAAACAGACCACAAATCCGACTAATACTAACCCAACTAAACTAAGTCCCTGCCTAAGCAGGAGCAAGCCAGTCTCTGTGCTTTGTCGTACGTATATGTATTTGCATATGTATATGTATATGTAAATATTTGTAAATATAAATACGAGACACTGACATTGTGCAGGACGTGCCGGAGCCCCGGAGCTCCCAGATAATTGAATTTGCATGCAAGACGTTTGTGAAAGGCAATTGAAAGAGTGCCGCAGGTTGCATGCATTTGCATTTGTATTAGAGATTCTGTAGCATAATTTTCATTTAAGTCGCAAGTAAACAAAAGTGCATCTGATGTGCTTTTCCTAGAGACCATTTCATCATTTGTGCACACTTACAGCTTGGCAACACTACTAAAATGCCGATTTGCAGTGTTGAGCACAAGCTCAATGCCTAATGCCAACTGAGTTACCCAGAACTCTGAGCATCGGAGCGGAGCGAGGAGCAGGAGGAGTGCAGCAGCCATAATCCATTTCGAAATCCTAAATTTAAACTTAGTTTTAGAGACTTAGAGACGAATATTGTGTGTAGGCGTAAGCATCTATGTTGACTGAACGAAAGCAAAGCTGAGCTAAATATAAGTCTAGGCGGGATAACTGTGCTCGCAGCTGTAAAACGTACTTGTAGATCCTTTAGCTCTTCATATATGTATATTAAGCATCATTAATTATGCAATATAAGCACACACACACTACACGCAGTACACTTAGGTTTCATCAAATACTGTGATTTAATTGAACGAGCCCTTCAATTAAATTTCGGGTAATTGATAAACGCAAACACAACTCCTCAGATATAAGCAGCGATTACTATGTATGATACACATATATGTGAATATATATGTTAAATATGTAAAGTATGATTAATTATTCAACTTTGTTCCTATTTACGCTTTTCACTCTAAGGCTTTGTACGTACTTCGCAATTGAACGTATTTCCTTGAGTTATAAATTTATAATATATATATATACATATTCATAGTCAATATAACTTAACATGCAATGTGTCCATACTACTAACGACGTGTCTGTTATATTTAATCTCAGCTTAAGCTCAACCAATAATGAATTCCGAGTATTTGCTGTTTGGCAACGAATATTAGATAAATAAATGTTTTAATTAACATTGCTTGTACTTGTGCTTCTTCTGGTTATGCAAGGATTATCAATTCATAGTTGCTCATTTCGCTGGCTTCTCGAGTTCCATGGGCTGCGCTGATTGTACTCGAGGGCGCCCAATGAACAGTTACAGTTGCGAGAGTAACTCTTTGGGGCACACATCAAATGCTTTTTACGCGCAGTTGCTCGAGGAATCATTGAGTCGAATTTTAAGGCATTCCGTTGATTTGTATGGCTTTATTTTTCAACAACTTTATATATGTTTTCTGGGCACCCTTTTGCCAATGGCTGCAAATGTCAATTCGCATTTGACATTTATGATGGAAATAAACGCCGAATACAGTGCAGTCGAGATTTGATTTGGTTTATTTGCGGGTCGCCAAATCCCTCGATTTTCGATTCTCAGATTGTCCCAGAATTATTCTTATAGAGTTTTTGAAATAGGGTCAGACTCTTGGAAATTTCTAGCAGCAATCTTGTCGACTAATACTCTGGCAAAATTGACGGTCTATGGAAGGAAAATGGATCCATATAGGTACAAAGTCTTGTTTTCTCGACTTGATGGAATCAATAACGGATTAAAGAAGCAAATTTTGCACGCAGAGCAAAAGTTGTTCCTACAAGAAAATAATTACAACGAAAAAACATTGGGTGATTACTTTTGCCTCAACCTGTACTCATGACTGAGTAAATTGTTTCTGAAATATACATTCATACCTCGAGTCCCAATTAAGGTACTTTTCGTACAGAGTTTAGAGCAAGTGCCACTTCCGCCTCGAGCACTCTTCACATCAAATTCCCACTTGATTACAGCATTATGTATGTATTTAATAACAGTCCAAAGGTAAAAGGTAAAACAAGATACATGAAGGCATTTTAATACAGACATAAAGATGCTGGGAAACACAAGTTCTAAAAATGCTAATAATATAAAAATAAAATGTAGCAGAAACATGTTTATATAACATTTTCTTGCATTCATTCAGAGACATCGTCGTTGACAGCTGGATGCTAATTAGGAATATTTAAGGTTTGTCTGATATATATGATTATACATACATGCATATGTATATGCCTTCAGACATTCGTCTTTTAATTATTGTGGTCTGTATGCGGCTAATGTGATTTATTTAACATACATTACGCAGAGCTGCTCGTCTGGCTATACACCTGGTACACCTTTAACATTTGGCACTGGCTAGCGCCCTTTAAAGCAGTTGCTGTGGCTGTTGTCGTTGGCTCGACTTGATATGGAGTCAAGCAGCCAAGTTGGAGGCATAACGTTAAGAGCAATGGGCCATTAAACGGCCCAAATGTGGGCCCACAGTGATAAATATAAATGCGAGCGTATGAGAGTCTATGGGACCTACATATGGATACTTATGTGACAGCCGAAATACGGAACAGACAGACAGACAGACAACTGGTTTTATGTTGCCTCACATCCGCAATTCCGCACTTTGGGGCCGAGTTGAGGACAAATGTTAATGTTTGTGCTGCCAAATGTGTATGTAAGTGTATTGATAAGCCACCCAGACGCAGCTCATCAATCACAGCCGCCGGAGCACAGGCATGTGGTTAAGCTGCTCCGATTGAGCCCTTCATAAGAGTGACGCCTTCAACTCGGCGGTCGGAACCTCTCGGTGGTGGCATTTGAATTGTAATAATGTGACGATTGCGTTAATTGTTACGGCTGGAAAAGCGGCTTACCACCCAAGCAGAAGGGTCATCGTCGTCATTAACAACGCATCTTCCAACGGTGAAGAATAATACCCGTGCGACCCGAGTGAGACGAGGCATGGGACACGCACCAACAAAAGGTGAGAGCGGCCCACGACTGAAAGCAATAATAACAATAATTTAATTAAATAATTTCGGACTAGGGCAGCTGAGCAGCGGACATGTCGCGCTCTCTGCACTTGCAGCTATATGTGAAAGTGTTTGTTTATTTGCCGGGCGTGGCGTGTTTTGGCCTGGCCAAATGATGTCACTAACGACAGTTGTCAGCCGTATGCTAAAAACTGTCTGTGGACTCAAGAGATCTGTGGCCAGCTGCCGCAGCGACGAATGGAATGTGTACACAAGAGAGAGTGAGACGGAGAGAGAGAGGGGGAAAGAAAAGTTATTTAACTTTCTTCTTGAACGCATTGCGTAACTCAATCTGACGGCCTAGGCATTCTAAAATTGACCAGACTCTTAGCCAACTGCCCTGAAGTGTCAAACATAATAAACGATTTGGGTAAGAGCTAAAAAGCAGCCGAAAAAGATTTGCTGTGAAAATCAATTTGGCAAAGTTGCGCTGCGGTTTGACTGAGGCGTGAGCCATTGATTAGCATATTTATGAGTAAAAGTGAAATTAATGAACAGCTAGGCACAGAGACCGAGAGTAAAAAAGGTTCGCTAATATTGACAGAGTTCATCCAGCCAACATCTAATGCGATTTATTGCCAGAGCCAGAGCGTTGCTGCACCCCCCAAGGTTGCCAGGCCACAAAATATTGTAAGATAGTGACTCAATGCCATCCTAGCCCACACTGATTCACGGCTCGTGCCCACTTCAAAGCTCATAAACATATGGCTGTTCCCGTGGATAAGCGTCTCGAATGGTTTCTTTCTCATCAGGTTGCCAAGCTGCCAGGTTGCCGATTTGCCAATTACCAGTTGCTAGCTTTTTGGCTAAAACATGTTAAATGACTTTCTGACACTTTCCCATGAGTTGGCCAATATTTGCACGTGCTGATGCCACAATTCATTTTTCCAGCCTACATAGAATATGCCGCAAACATGAAGACAAAAAACCATTGCTGAGCCATTGTTCACGTTTTCAGTTATTGAGAGCGAACTGTTATTGATTCTGTGGTTTCAAATACTAAGTAACTTTCATTTCGTTTTGCCATTTGATTTTGCTGCCTTTGAATGATTGTGGTCGAAGTTGAGGGCAGCAGGCCAGGCCAGCCCCCGCTCCACTCAGTTTCTGGTCGTTGGGCACACGGCTCAATGGCCACGTTTGTCACCAGAAATTAATAACAATGTGCCGGTTAGTTGGACAATTCTGGGCTATGACTTTCTCGTGCGTAAACCGGCCAAAGAAACTCGCTCGCCGCCAATAAATAAATACTACACCCCACTGATTTAGCAACGTCGATGGACTAGTTTGTGAAACTCCGCAATTGATGGTTTAACTCATGGGACAACTTTTTAAAATGCTGTCGATATACGATACGAATAATGAATTTTATTGAATATATTTTAATATCATTCAAGAGTTTTCCCAGATTAAATATTTATTGTATATATTAATATTTTCACTATTAATTAATCGGATACTTAATTGATGTTTCAATGATGAGATTGCGTGCTGTGAATCAAAACATATCTTATTATACTGATCGATCATGATAGAGCAAACGAAGAAGAGAATATTTAGTTATTAAATTTTACAAATAATTTAAGTATATAAAGAGTCAACGAACCTCACAAATAGTAGTTCAAAAGTATACCTCATAATGATATTAAACATCTCTTCATGATTGAATTTGTATGTTAAAATATTTCTTTTACAGATCGCACATATTAATGATGAATAATTCGAAATAAATATTGCATGAATATTTGAATATTCATTTTAATATTTATCGATTTTCGAAGCTCTACAAACATATTGTAATTAAGCCCAAAGTATATTTTATTGCCAGGAAAAGGTGAGAAATTTCTAAATTTAGCATGCAAAGCTTTTATGAGCTCTCTCTCTCTCTGCCTTGATGACTTAGTAAATTTAGCTAAAAAAAACCAGAATCGAAGGGATTGATGGTTTCTGGAGGCATTTCCTTGACGTCTTCGTTTGCCGCACGTGTTGCCTCTCTAATTGCCCATTAAGCTAATAATTTGAGCCACATACTGAAAGGTAGGCGTGGCTGCAATCACCTCTGTGGGAAAGTAGCTCTTCTAGCTGGGGTGGTCTAAGCTATTCCGTAATGGCTCGTAAAGCATTCAATGAACGGGCATTTTTTGCATCTGCTGTCTTGGCTCTGCAGTTGCAGTTCGGTTTTTGCCCATCAAAAACGAAAGTCAATTTGGCTGGGTCAGCCGGACTGACTTCGGCATTTCCGTTAATCTATGGTGCAGGGCTATGACATTTATTGTTCGCGATGATGATAAAGCACAAATGGAGGAGATTTGTAATCTTTGGAGCTGCCGACATTGACGAGCCACAGTCGGCACAGGGTTAAATGCAGTCTTAGTTTAGGTTTTTCACACTCGCTCAGTTTCCATTAGCCTTTCAAATTTCCGTGTAAAAGAGAAAATCGCTTGTGGCTTTGTCACTCTGTTTACGATGCGCCGTCAATGTCAGGTTGGACGGATATTGCTCTTAGTGGAGCGCCAGCAGCTGCTCCACTCGCAGCGAACAGCTGTGGCTCTCTGCAACGGCAAGACGTAAGCCGTTACGTTCCGCTTACGCTTACGTTACAGCCAGCTAAACTGGTTGATCGCACCCGCCGCGTCGACATCGGAGCCGTTGGCTTTCGCCCGACAGTCCAACTCTTGGCGAGCTGTGAGACAGTCGCAACGCAGTGCCGGTCCGCGCTTGGAATTTATGCAAATGAAAGCACACTTGGGATAGCATTTAACCGTTGTTGCGCGCCCATCTCGATTGAGGTGACGGAATGCCAAATCGAGTAGAAATTATATGAATATCTCGACAAATCGTCGATTCGACTTGTGCTCAAAGTGGGCTAAGTGAAAAGAGCCAAACGCAAACGCGAACGCGAACGCAACAATTGCATTGACAGAAGTGATGAATCGCAGTGTTGGCGCAAAGTGAACGGGTTTTCGGTCGGGTTTCGGTTAGTCGGTTATTTAGTCGCTTGTTGCAGGCATTTCACCAACGCCGACTGCAATTCCAATTTCCGAACAAGTCAGACCAAAAGTCAAAAACGAAAGTTTCAACGAAATTCGTAAAGTCGAGCCAAATTCTTTGGCGGAATTCCGCAAAAGTTTTGTTAAGGCCCCAGTGGGCAGTGCTAAAGGCCAAAGCCCGTAAAATGTGTAAAACAAATCAATTAGCCGCAAGTTGCAGCCAACTGAACTAATGCGCATTATCTAAGAGGTAAACTAATTAAAAAAGCTAAGCGGATTGAAAGTGAGTTTGTCTTCTGTTTGTTGGTATTTCTATGTAACGGCGCTGAAAATTAATTCGGCTCTATAATTACGTGAGATTTTGCGGAGATCTAAAGCGAGCGTGACAGAAATAATAGCCAAGTCAATTGTTAACATTTCACTGTCGTCGAATTTACACCTCTCTCTCTCTCTCACACACACACACTCATCTCTGCCTCCCTCTCTCACTCTGTTGAATGGACTTTGAAATTGAAAGCGCGCAAGCGAGTTAGGGCTTGAATTGAATTGTTGAAGAGCTTGTGTGTTATATAAGACTTAACAACTGGCCTACCTCAATTAACAGAGAATCGAACCCGGCCACAACAACAACAACGATAACAACAACAACAACAACAGCAGCAGAAGCAGCAGCAGCAACAGTTGCAACAACAATGTCATATGACACTTTCTTTTCGAGTCATCCGAGTGTATGCGAGTATGCGCCTACAAGAAAGTCCACAACTTAATTTTAGTTGTTTTCGCTTTTATTTGTTATTTGTCTTTTCGTTTTGGTCTTAGCTGTGGTTGTTGCTGCCATCAATCAACTGCAAAATGTTAATAATTTCACAGACTGCTGCACCGAGAGCTCATCATTAATGCGGAGACTATTGATTACCGAACGTTAAGCAGCTGTAACTGAAACTGTCGCAATGTGCTGCTGTGGTGCTGCTGTGCCGCTGGCCGGTGGTGCGTGTAAATGTGGTTGGGCCTGGTGAAATGTATCTGCCAGATACATTCAGTGCAGAGCATATACACACAAAGTACTTTCATTTTGCTTACTGGCAGCATAAGTGTCTGCTGCTGCTGCTGCTGCTGCTGCTGTTGTTGCTGCTGCTGTTGTTGCTGCTGCTGTTGTTGCTTCTGCTGCTGATTTCCAACTCTCGCTTTGAGGACGTGCAGCAACTTTGAAAGTTGCCACTGTGACTGCAACTGCCGCCGGTTGACGAGTGCCATACGCATCCGACAGATGGAGGCCATATGCACATTTGTCTCTGACAAATCGTCCAGGCGGAAAAGTTGCGCTGCTCGAATGCCAACATGATTTGGGTGCTAGTCTCAAATTGAGCTGTTGGCCATTGTCATTTGATGGCCGTCAAGTCTTTGGAGGGATTGCGTAATTTGTGCACTAAAACAATTCAATTTGGATTTATTGGATGGCGTTTAACGGCCGCACGCAAAGCGGAGATGTAACTTTCTAAAGCATCAGCATCAAATGGCGTTTTTTTTTTTTTTTCCTTCGATCAGCGACTGCAGTTAAAGTAATTTTTGGCCAATAGCAAGGCAAACAAGGCATACACCACGCATACAAATTAGTCAATTTGATTGGCAGCCGACGCCCCAAAAAGCACAGGCCAAAACCGGGGGGAAACGAAAAAAAAAAAAATCAGCGCTTAATGGGCCTGGGCTGCAGGCGAAATTGGTAACTAATTGGCGAAAACAACATTTCACATTTGACGCACACCCAAATTGCATTACACGGGCCAATCACGGCACGGAGGGGAGCGGAGGGGAATGACTTGGCTCGGCTCGGCTCAGGAAATTGATATGAATTGACATTCAAACACAAGCCAAGAATAGACTAGAAATTTGTGCGGAGTGGAGCAGCGACTAGGTATATGCCCAGCCAGATTTAGCCATTAATCAGAGTGCGGAGTATGACAGGAGCTCATTTAAGCCTTACCAAATTGACTTTTTACGTTGTTTACTTTTATATTGTTCTCTTTTTTTTTTTTTTTTGTGAGCTATTTTGAGGATGGACTTTAACTTTTGATTGATTGCAGTACTTATTGAATGGATTTTATTTTAAGGATGAGATTCGGTTGTGTTTAAGTTAACAAAAGATGAACAAAAAGAAGATGTTGTTAGAACAATTGCGGAAAATGATTTGATTTTTATCAATTGTATGGAATTCTTTGAACAACTGTCAATATTTCCTCAACTGGCTGTCGTTTCCTTGAAAGGAACTCAATTTATTTGCTGTGCTCTGCATATGACAGAAATGATGTGCGCTCACACAGCTAACTAGCGCTAGCCCCCAGTTGTCCGTTTGCCTTGCCATATAAGCGAATATATTGATTTACCTGATGAATGTCAGATACTGAATATCCGATGTCCACATTCCACGTTATGAATGGCAGAGACTCGAGTAGCACTTAAATATTTTACTTTATTATGAGTACTTAAATTAAATATTTTAGTTGAATATTCAGTTGAATGAATATAGTTGAATGGTATGTTTGAGTGACTCATTCCATAATTTTTCGATTCCCATGCTGTCTGCACTCACACAACTACCCTTCTCTCGAATGGCCGACAACTGCTGGTTATAGAATCCCATTTGGCTTTTGGCCAGCTCTTGCGTCTGTTTGTGGCAAGGGATTCTGCTGCGGCAGCTGATAACTGGTTCTAGACCACACTTGAGCACTGCTGCTAACGGTTATGTCAGCCATTTGGCCGAGACAATTGCGACGTCCAAGTGTTTGTTTTTGAGCGCTTTTGACCGCTAACTGGCGGCCGTTTGTCAACTTGTTACACAAACTTGTTGCGGTGGCTTAAGGCATTGTCTAACTTTTGTACTTTGTGTTATTACCAACAGCAGTGCGTGCTCGAGCATGTCGCAAATGCTGACAGTGAGCTTATTAACCCCACAGCTCTACACACGTCTATCTGCCTCTCTCTCTCTCTCTCGCTCTCCTTCTCTTTCGCTCCACGGTCTGTTGGCCTTTGTGCCTTTATATAAAGCTAATGGCATTCGTATGCAACAACTTGGACGCGACTTATGATCCAATTCCATCAATTTGCATTAAGGCAACGGCGACGGCGGCTGTCATAAGTTTCGAAAAGTTTTGCGAATTAATTGAGAAACTTGCGTCTGCGACTAGAACAGCGTTTTGAGATGAGCCAAGCCCACGCTGAGCCAAAAGCAGCAAAAGTAAAGGGCCACGAGCCCAGAGCTAAGCAGATTAAAAGCTGCTGTCTGACAGCTGCAGTGGCTGAGCCAAACTCGTGCCACATATGGGGGCAAGAATATTAGAGCATGAAGCCAGCTGGAGCTAGAAGAGAATAGGAAACTAGCAGCCAGGCTTGCTCCGATGCCCTATAGAGAGATGCAAACATCGTGATAAAGTCTCGTTAGTTTGTTCTGCCCGTCGACTTTTGGGTTTCATCTAAGCATTTATATTCTGGCAGCTAATTTGCATGCAGACATCGCAGTATGCTGTGCGCCACATTACTCACAGCTCGAGCAGACTTGGAATAATTAATATATAGCCCGAATTTTTAAAACGTGTGTGCAAGTGAATAACTAAGTTAATTTATTTGCCAAGCATTGGCAGCTCCAGCTGCAACTGCAACTGCAACTGTGGCAGTAAATGCGTCTGTCCATGATAAATGATTGCAGCCAATGCAACGTGAATGCACCATTTATAAAAGCATCAGTATCATTTGCTGTTCGTGTTAATTAGTTTTTCAGCACTGCTCGAACTGCTCGTTCGTCTTCTGCTGTCGATTAATATTTGATGGCTTTGAGCCAAATGCAGTCAGCTGACGTATAAATTAGTCTCAATGGGTTACACACATGAAAGAATTTGCTACAATAAAGCAGTTGAGTGCTTGCGGCGTAGCCTTTGCTCCATTTTGCTTTGTTCATTTGAATTTGCAGCAAATTTGATATTTGAATGTGTGAAGAAAGTAGTTAGAAATAAAGCAGAGAAGATCTACATATAAATGTTGTATAATTGAATTATTATCATTGTAATGTATGTGTTAATTGTAACTGTGTGTGTTAATTGAATATGCAAGCTATATATACAGTGCCTACAGCCAGGTCAGCTGCTGATTAACAATCGGTTGCTGGGCATTTGCCTGGATGCGCTGCTTGAGTGTTCTTTAAGGACTCGGAACTGCCACTTTATATAATACATCAATTATGTTGGTGCCAACTGTCATTCGCACTGCAATTATTATTGTCAATAATCAGTCAGCCGCATATATGGAATTGAAACAATTGCCTAGGCCTGTTCATTAGCAACATGACACAGTTGGAGAGTGTTTAATTACGTTAACAACTATTTGCTGATTTCATTTGATATCGTATGTATTGCATAATTCCATCAGTTTCTCTGCATGCGTGTAAACACAGATCACGTAATTTCATAAACCAACGAGAGCACTGAGCTATGCAGTTTTATTATTAGAGTTCTGTCAATTTATCTATTGAAAACGTATGTGAAATTATGAAATTATATTACATATTTATGCTCAGCTATGAGTACTCTGTGAAGTAAGGGGTATGCCATGATTCGCACACAGAATGTGATTATTCACTTAATAAGACCTTTCGAAACGGAGAGAGAAAAGAGTTTTTACTCTTTAATTGTGTTGCTCTTTAAAGTCGAATAGCTCTTGATAGCAATTCTGTAATATTCGTTTTGTATCGAGCACATTCATTATGCAGCCAAGCAGCAGCAGCAGCAGCAGCTGAAGCAAAATCGAAAGTGAAAATTCGACATGAAAATATCGTGAGTTGGCTTGGTTTGACGGGCGCAGCTTCAGCTGTACCACTGAAATGTGGTGCAAATATAAACAAACAGTATACATTTTCACTTTTGAGGCGCCTAGAGGAGGGGCAAAGGGGGAGAGGAGTCTGGGTGCTAAAAATCGTCGTCGACAAAGACAAATAAAAAGTGTGCGACGTGCATTGCTTGCTTAACGCCTAACAAAACGCCGCTGGCTGCGTTTTGCGGTTGGCTGGGGGTGGGAGAGGGAGAGGCAGGAACCTGAGGAGAGAGGGAGAGCAAGTGTTGTGGTAATAGACAAGCTGATTAACAAGTGGGTGGCTGCTGCTTCAGGTCACATTCGGCGCGTCTGTCACGCACGTGCTGTAAAATGATTTATGCGCCAAGCGAATCGCAGTTGTGGCCAATTGCTCAAACCGCCCTCGCCGCGTGAGAGTGCGAGAAACAAGTTTAACGCCTTTGGCTTTCATTGCAGAGAGCGTAACGAACAGAACGTGCAACAGCGATCCAGCGAAACGGTGGCATGAAATTGATGCACAAAATAAAAGAAAAAGAAAAAGGAAAACAAAACAGCACAGAGATACAATATAAAAACAAATTACAGCAGAGTGGTGCCGAGTGGTGCAGCAAAAGTTTAATGAAAATGCTAAGCAGGCCGAGCGCTGTTGCCAGCCGTCAGATCAAATTAAAAGCAAACACGCACAGAAAGCGACGCTGCAGCCCGCTGCTGTTGCCGTTGCTGCCACTGCTGCTGCAGCTGCTTTGTCAGCTGGGGCATGCGTCAGTGTTGACAAGTGGCGGGCACAATGAAGCAGGCGGCACTGCTGGCCAGGCCTTCAGTCAGCCTTTGACGACGATGACGGGCGTGGCGCGTAGCGACGACAACAGCTTCCGGCCCATTCTGCCCAGGGACGTCAGCGCCGAGTTTATATCGCGCAATGTGTTTACCAAATCGGGGCAGTACCGTGTCTTCCAGCCGGTGGAAGGCGAAAGCGACTTGCGCCTGGCAGTCGCTATGAAGCGCAGGGATTACATGCGAGAGGATGCACCTGCAGGAGCACACAATGTCCAGGCCGAGGCAAGGTCGAAGCCAACTCAAATGTCAACAACTGCGACAACGACAATAGCGAGAACAACAACAACAACAACAACAACGACGACGACGCCGACAACAACCACGAAACCCTTTGAGAGAGTCAAGCAGCTTAACGAGAGCTCGACTGTGATGCAAAATGAGCTGCAGGGCCTGGAGGACTTGCTCACGGAATATGTACAGCAATTCTTCAACGAGGGCAAATATGAGGCGATGCCAGGACTTGTGTTTGCTCTGCAAAAGAATCACACAACGCAGCACGTGGAAAAACCGGCCAGGCTCGAGCGCAGCATTTTCGAATCGGCCAATGTGGAGCTCAACGTTCCCCGTGCACTGCAAAGCGCTCGGCTATTGTTTTTTGCAGGTAAGACTTTAAGAAAACAATATTCTCCCACTCGCACTAACGCATCACGTTCACCGACAGGACTCAAGAAGATAATGTGGCCCATCTACATGGCTTTGCAGGTGCTAAAGAGTTTGCTGTTCGCCCTCTTTCTGCCCACAATCATTGGCAGCGTGAGTCGCCTGATTGGCAAGGGTGAGTACTGAAGCATGAGTGTACCGTTAAGTAATGAGTGTGACTAGTAGAGGAGAGTACTCATAGTAGCTCTAAGTAGTTAGTCATCTTATATGCTATAGCATGCACAGCATCTACAGTCAAATATATATCAGCAATCAAATGTTTGATCTTTGAAACTGAGAATGCATAATTGCGGCGTATCTGCTAATCGTTCACTTTCGCCTAGAATACATTGACAAACGTTTTGTTCAATTTCTGCAACTGGTCCATTCATTAACAGGCATTACCTCGGGCTCGGCCAGCTCCGTGCCGTTGTTTGTGCGTCCCATGGACCCGCCGCAGGAGCTGGACTTTCGGGATAACAGCCTTAACTTTGAGGAGGATAACAAGTTTGCCATGGCCGATGATGGCAAGCCGAGTGCTGGCTATGAGTATAATGCAGGTTGGTTTAATTGTCTATTCAATGGCATTCGCCCAGCTAATATGCTTTTGCTTTCCCCTCCCACACAGAGGCCTCGCAGCAGCAGTCGCAGTATGCGCCGTTCAATCCCAACTCGTTGAACTCGGCCACGCTGTCGAGGTACGGGGGGCAGCAGATGCAGGACACGTATCTCAGTGCGCTGCAGAGCATTGGCGCCGCCTCCTTCAAGAACTCGCAGAGCCTGTCGTCGGGCTCGTCCAGCGGCATGGCGGCACCCGGCATGGCCAAGAAGCCCGCCTCGCCCGCTAATATGAACACATTCCAGAGCTTCCAGAAGGTGCCAAACTCCTCGCTGCTGTTGTCCAACTACGATCCCTTCTACAGTCCGCTGCTGTCGCGTCTGGACTCGGTGTTTGCCCAGCTAAAGCTGAACTCGGAGAACGAGCACTGCCGCGAGAAGCTCATCTGCCTGATGTACGCCAATCCCGCAAAGTATGCTCCGTACAGCAACCTCGTCTCGGCCCAGCTCAGTCGGTGAGTATTTCTGCACGCCCGATATTATGCAATGAAACAGCATTAAGCGATGTGTGAAACTCGTTAAATTTGTATATTATTTTCTGATTCATTTGCCAGCGAGCTAAATGAATTGCGCAAGCCGACCTCCGATAACCCAGACATCCTGCGCTTCTTCAAGTACATGCGCGCCGCCAAGGATGGCCAGGATGGCGTCGACTGCGAGCAGTCGTTCGTGAAATGCAAAGAATTCAAGGATTTCGAAAATCCAGCAATGCTCTCCACATACAACGACATCAACAAATTGGTGGAGGCCCGCAAGCTCGCGTAGGACGCAGGATGCCAGACCAAGCAGACGAGCCAGACGAGCGAAAGGTGAAAGTTCGCACGAGTCAAGACCTGGACACCCCAGGTGTTGATGCCTGTAGCTGTAATTATGCAAATTTAACTTTAGCCTAGCCATACATGAATGCATATGAGCGACTATACATTATTTATCTATACACATATACAACATGCTTCGCATAGACATAAATACTTGTATAAATATTTATGTACCTTGAATATGTTGTCAGCTGACGGTGGGTTGTGTGTTTCGGGGCTTTAATTAGAGTGCTGTAAATAGAGAATTTTTATGTTGAATAGTTTAATTAACACGCAAAGCAGTTGCTGTTATCTTTAGCCATTTAGTTGAGTTGTTTAACGGATTAATTTATTGAATATGCTATATAATTTATGTATTTGTATACACTATATATATACTTATTTATTTATTTATTTATTTATTTAATATTGTTATATCCAATTAGTCAGCCTGAATTGCTTTAAGCTGTTTAAGCTCCTATACAAAATGAATAAAAATTAATCTGTAGTATAAAGCGGACAACAAGATTTTCATTGAGCTATAGCTTAGGACTTTTCCCAGGGGTCTCATGAAAAATGGGACAGAAACGAGAGAAATGTAAGTATTAATAGAAAATTGTGAACCCTAAACGAAATGTAAATATTGTTTACAAATATTTAACGAGAAAACTGCAAAATAATTAATAAGCAAACATTTTGTGAGTCTTTTGGATTTTATATAACAAAAAGAAAACATTCATACATGACATAATTATTATTTTATTATATATTCTCGTATTTTTGAAAATCTACCCGCATATTGAAAAGACAAAAAGGATTGGCAAATGTTTTCAAACTTTTGTTTTTTTTTTTTTTTTTTTTTTTTTTTTTATCATTCATTCAACTTCAAAGCCGTAAAGTTATATGGATGGACAGACGTCTGTGTCATAAACTAGTTTTCAAAACATTTGTACATCAGCCAAAAACAAGCGAGTATCAACGATTTTTCGAAAACTGATGAGAAAAAACTAATTTGTTTAACAATCTGCCAGTCTGCCCCAAGAGTCATTTTTATTAACACCACCCTCGCTGTAAATGTATCTTTGGCTGAGTGTGCGTGTGTATTCTACTTGTGTATGTGTGTGCATTATGTCTATTACTCGAAACGAAAACCAAGTTTAATTTGTTTTTATGAAAGCAACTCTCACTGCCATGCAAGTTAGTCGAATATGCTAGGCCTTCTGAATGCATTATATATTATAATTTCATTCTATTGAATAGATTAAGTTTACACACACTGTTTTCATTTGTATCTTCATCTCTTTCTCTTCATTTTTCACTCCTTAAGAGCTTCTCTTGTATAATAAAATATAGAATATATACATAGAAACACTTGTTTATTATACCACACTAAACATACTTTTGCAATTTTCTTTTGTTCTTGAGCTTTTGCCCTTTATGCAGTCGTATGTGCCTGACAGCTGATTTCCGCTTGAAAGAGTTTGCTGGCCATGCTGGAAGGGTGAACTAGCATGCAATGCGAGCACAGTTCTGCACATCTAAATATACCCTACACTCATGGCGTGGTGTATCATAGGTGTGAATGTTGGCTTAACCAATAGACGCAATTCTTGGTAAGCACCTACAGTGGTGTTCATTTGGGTATTGGGTATGCCTGGCCCTATTTATGCTTTCGAATGGCTTCATGGAAATGCTTTAAAATTGATTGCCTGACCTACAAATGTATTTATTTATTCAATGAATTCGTATGAAATCTGAATTAACTGAAGCGAATAATATTATGTTTTGAGCCACGATTCACATGAACCTTACAATGAAGATTTCATGGCCGGGTAGACAGATCTGCCACTTAAGTATTCTTTAATATCTGTCAGCTCTGGAATGTGCGATTTGCCAGAGCATTGGCTAATTGGATAACAAGTGGAGCTGAGCAACATGGCAGCTGCCAGAGCTGTCCAATCCGCATCACGACTGTCACAGGCCCACAGACTAGGAAATGTTCGAGTTGCGTTTGTCTCCAAATGGTAATTACTGCCCCGGCTCTGCTTAGACGCTGTGTCGTATAAGTGTAATTTTCTCTGCAGAACTCCCTCGTTGACGGGAGGCGAACAGAAAGGCACATGGAACAGAAACGCCAGCCGAAGTGGGAATTTCCCAATTTAATCTGAGTTTTGGTTTCTCGGGGGCTTTCCTGAAACCATAAATTGGTTCACACAGCAGCCGAAGCACGCAAAAACTGAAAATAAAGATTGGTACGTTGCAGCCTCAGCTGCATGCGGGTAAATCCCAACTTTTTTTTGTGACTGCAATCAGTTTGTTCACATTTTGCCGTGACTTTAAATTGAGCGCTGTCCCCCTGTTTTGTGGGCGGGACTCAGTCGCAACCAAGTCGCAAGCTGGCTCGAACAGTAAAAGTGATTATTACCTGTGCTCAGCATTACATAATCTGTGGCTCTGGCTGTGACGTACGTTTTCCCGCTGATCCGCATGGTGAGTCATCGTCTCTTGAAATTAAACTCGAATTTGACCCAAGGCCTCGACGTGCGCCACAATAATTTTGGGGATTTCTCAAGGCGCTCGCGACGCGCGGCCAGCCGGACGACGAAGTCGTTGACGCCGCAGCCCACAGACCTACATCGCTTAGCCAAACCCCAACCTACCGCAAGTGCGAGCGTGTTGACGTCTTCGGCTCTTTAACATCATCATGAATGGCCGCTTGATCGGGCGAGTGCCTCTCAGCTATCCGCATTGTAGATTTGCGCTGGTGTCTGGGCCTCAGCTCTGCTCTGGCCCATTGTTTCGTTGCGTTTGTGTTTGTGTTTGTGAGTTGAGGCACAAAAAAAGCAACGTTTTTGCTTGCACCTCTTTCTCGACACTTCTCGCATTTCATATAAAATCTTTGCCGAGCAACGGCAGCAGCACAGTCGCTTCAGAGCCAGCTAAAACACCGGGTCTGAAGACTCTAGTAAGCCGTTAAGGATAAAGCCAACAAACCCAAGTGTTTATAGGAAGCAGCAAAAGGTAAAGCAGACCACAACGGAAAACAAAACAAAAGTGAAGTGAAATGAAGTGCGACGTGTTATGCAATATGCGAAAGAAAAAGCAAAAAGGAAAGAAAAGTGACATGGAAAAAGGCATAAAGTAAACATCAAGAGTGTGTGCTACAAAAGGCGATTCATAAACATTCCCATATAGGTATCTCGGTTTTCAAGCTGAACGCATGATTACAAATAAATTGAGCAACATCTGCTATTTGCATATGTTTTGGCAACGCTGATGTCTACAACATTTCATTGACCTTCAATGGTTGATGCTAATCCGAAAGCCAAGCGAATGGAGCCATCACAATATTTGCTTTCAATTTCGCAATCATTTATAGAAATTAGTTGGAAGCTTGTGTGAGAGGTACTTAATTTAAATTTAATGGCAACAGCCATTTAATTTATTCAAAACACACATTAAATCAAATACAGATTTACTACCATACCCCATCCCAATGGGGGTCATTAGTTTGGTCATAACGCAAAAAGTGCTGCATACTTTGCGGCTGGTGCAGAATATTTCAAGTTTCCGTTGCCTACTTTTATGCGCCCCCATTAATGTTGCTATAAATATTGCCATTTGCCATAATGCAGCGTACGTTGCACAGTTTCTTGTTTGGCGTTTCCAGGCATCAAATGCTATTCAATCGCTTTCCTTTGTGCTGGCGTGCATTGATTAAACTGCAAATTTCTCCCGCCCGAACGGTAGCACGACAGGATACTTCCGTCGACGTATTGAGGCATAATAGGGAATCGATCGATTCGCTGTCAAACGAATGAAAAGTAAACGAGCAACTGCTCGCAAATGCAACAACATTTTCCATTATGTATGCTCTGCAGCATTCTTGTGGACTCAGCACATAATATAAATCTTGCTTTGTGCTACATATTTTTACAGTGCACATTTTTGCTTAATTTCCAGTCATACCTGGATCAGAGAGCAATTTATTTTATAGCCCTTATTAAGTTTTGGTTTGATTTTGGTCTTTTTTTTTATTTATTTATTTACCACGGACTTTTCTGACACGCTGACCTAAAAGAAAATGAAACATGTATAGCTTGAATAACATAAGACATATTTTATTGAAAATTAAAAGAAGTAACTCTCAGTCCATATTTGAGATAGATAATTTTAAACCACCGCCCGAAAGTAGGCAATACTTTTTGCCTTGAATGTAGTTGAGACTATAATTCGTTTGAATTTACTTAATATAAAATTTTGATTGTTTTATTAAAATATTAATTTAAAAAAAAAAAAAAATAAAATAATAATAATAATAATAATAATAACAATGAAAGTACATTCTGTAAAATATTATATACCATCTATTCAATCTTATCCTAAATGACATATATTGAAGAGCATTGAGTTTTCGTTAAATCGATCCAGCTTTTCCCGTTTATAGTCGATTAGCCTTGCGCTCTGTAAATTTAACACAATTTCAATTACGTGCAGTGGCTTTGGCCAGCTCATTGCTGACAAAGGGTTAAGTGGCCACAAAAATAACCCACAAAAAAGGCAAACTCAACCTAACAAAAAATAAATAAAAACCGGTTTGATTGCATTTCACTTTGGGCCGTAAGCAGAGTTCAAAATTTTGGTTAATGCTCGGCGCCAAAGCCACAGAAAGCTCGCCTATCGGCTCGAGCGAGCACCGCGGGCACTGTTAGCTGTAAACGCAGCGCTTTGCTGGAAAGTGAGAGTTATTACGTGTGCGCAAATAACTGCAAAAGTTGGGCCCCGACTGCGGCTGCCAAAAGCTTCGCCAATGGCCGTGACAAACGCGATACACCGGCCGCTTCTTCAAACTGTGTCAGTTGGGAGCCGGGAGCCGAGCCCACGCTAGCTAAAAGCCAATCAGCTCGACCACTAAACAAACAATGAGCATTAAAGTTGCCAAAAAAGAGCTAAGCATCACACACACACACACACATACACACCCATACGCACACACACTTATAACTCATAACTTTTGTCTCAAGCCCAGCTGAGCTCCGCTTGCAGCGCGCAGCTTCAGAGCCGTCAAACCAATCGCAGAGAAAACATCGATTGACCGGTCCCGACTCAATTGGCCGAAAAGTGTTTTTGTTTTTTTCACTTTTTGTTTTGTGCTTTTTATGTGGTTTTTATGGGCCATTCGGCTAATGCGCCTTAAATTTTCTGTCTTTTAGCCATGACAATGAGAGCGCTCACCTTGCTGACCATCGTGTCTTGCTGCGGCATCAGCCTCGTGGCCGCCGAGGGGCTGCGATTGCCCGACCAGCAGTCGTCCAACAACATCCAACAGATCTATGCGCCGCAGTCGCAGCAACAGCAACCACAACAACAACAACAGACGCTGCAGTTCCAGCAGCAGCCACAGCAGGTGGCGCAGCCGGGCGAGGAGCGTGGTCGCTCCTCGATTTTGAGCATCTTCGGCTTGGGCAACGACAACGATCCCTACTTGGCGCGCACCAACAGCAACTGCTTGAGCGGCGACCTGGCCGAGTGTTTCAAGACGCAGGCGCTCAACACGTTCGATGAGATTTTCTACAAGGATCAGTATCGGTAGGGATTGTCCCCCATCATTAAAAACGATTCGTGCTCACCTCTTGCCTCCCCCCAACAGTCTCTCGGACTTTGCGCGCGTCGTGCGGCTGCCTGAGACACAGCAGCGCTCGCTGCTGCAGGAACCCTTCGAGTACTCCGAGGAGCCGCGCTCCGAAGACGACGACTGGAATCTGCTGGTGAAATACGCTCTACGCCGTGCCGAACGGTAGGTCGTAATTGGTAGACAATTAGTCAAATGACTTCAACTTTTGCTAATTAATGTGGGTCGCGGCTCTCTTAATTGACTCGCCAGAAACTTTTTAGGAACTTAGCAACTTATGCATAATGTATCTTTGCTCTTGTTTGACCACATCCTTTTTCCTGTGCCGCAGATTCATCAAGTCCACTGCGCTGGAGCTGGAGTGGCCCGAGGAGCTCACCGAAGCCGGCCGCTACGAGGCGCGCTTCATAGGCAATGACATTGACGACGAACTGGATGTCATTGAGAACAAGCGCGCTGGACACTTCTGTAAGTGACTCGCTCTTATCTTTAGTTTTCGGTGTAGACTAACTCTGACTATCGTCCTGCAGCTCGCAAGAAGTTGAAGAAGATGATTATTCCCCTGCTGCTGGTGCTGAAGATCTTCAAGCTGAAGCTGCTGCTCTTCCTGCCCTTCATCCTGGGCATTGCGGGTCTGAAGAAGATTCTGGGCCTGGCCGCCATCATTCTGCCGGGCCTGTTCGCCTACTTCAAGCTCTGCCGCCCGCCAGGTGGTGTTGGAGGCGCCTTTGGCGGTGGCCTGTCCAGCCTTTTTGGCGGCAAGCCCGCTTTCCCCGAGTACACGCCCCAAGGCGTGGGCGCTGCCACCTACTATCACCATCATGAGCACTACGAAGGCGGCCATGGCGGCCATGGCGCACCCGGCCCCTACTACCGCCCGGAGCCGTCCTTTGCCAAGCCCTACAGCGACTACTACAGCAAGAGCTACCAGGGCCAGGAGCCGATCCAGGGCCAGGTGGGCGGCAACTCCATTAGCTTCGGCGATTCGCATGACGCCGCCTACAATGGCTACTATGGCCGCAACACCGGCAAGGATATCGCTGCCGAGCCGCAGGCGACGCCACAGAAGAGTTAAAGGATGTTTCGGTCTAGACCAGGTCGCTTTGTTATTTATTTTCGCGCCATTCCTATAAGAATATTTATTGCTCTAACTGTAAATAAAAGTCCAATATTAAGTTCAAAGCAAACGTCGTTTGAGTGGGTTGACTGGACTCAGTGGGCTGAGTGGGTTGAGTGGGCGTGCCCGCCGCTGCTCCAATAGAAGGGGTGCACTAATTAGCGATAGAAAATTTCACAATTCAGTGTTTCTCCAAATGTGCGCGTGTATCTGCCGTACCTGAGCCCCTGCAGCCGCACTCTTCGCTCGCATTGGCTGTGGCTGAGTTTGGAGCTGCCACAGATAAAATGCAGCATTTAATTAAGGCAATGAAATGCCAAGGCGAGAAATTGACGGCCAGCGCAAAGGAAAAGTGGCCTGGCGTGTTTAATCTTGCTTTTCTTCAACGAGGGCCGCCATCAATGTTTGCCTCTGGAAGCCACAATAAACAAGAGAAACCATAAGAGTTTCCAATTTTCCCTACCAAAGGTAGCTGAAGGACTGGCTGCCTTTATTTGATTACCTGCGATATTTATAGCTGACCCATATTTGATTTTTAGGGTTTAGTCACACAAATCCACCTCAGATTCGGATCATTAATCTTCTCGACTTGACTTGGACTTTGTAGCAATAAATACTCGTTAAGGAAGATTAAAGCGTGAGCAAAGGAGTGAATGTAAGATACCACAATTTTAATATATGTATATATATATATTTTTTTTTTAATATTTATTTATGAGGTTAAAGTCAGCTTGATTGATTACTTCCTATTGCTCTACTTATTGCTTTTGAACAGTTTGAGCCTTTCTCTAGGTATTCATAACAATTTGAAACACTCCAGCTAACACATTCAATATGAATATATATAATTCTAATATAATTTACTCTAGTACGAATTGCATTTTACATTAGAAAACAATTCCTAATTGGTCGAAGAAAATGGCTGAAGCTTCGGGCGATTTGTGTTCTCTGGACTAATTGATTCCATTAAAATGGCAACAACTCTAGACGTTTTCTGCAACTGTGAAACCTATGCTTGTTACGAGCTATAAAAATATGTTTAAATATTATTGTGCGACCACGTAAAGGTAGTGTTTAGATGGCAGGTAAGACAGGTATTCTTACCTATGCAGCGCTTTTATGAATTGTTTTCATTTATATAAAATTAATTGCCAGCTTGAGCTTTTTCTGAATGAAACCTCGCTTGGCGTGGTCTTGACCATGGTGTTGGCAGTTCAAAGTCAATGCCAAAACCGCAAAGCTGTCCACACTCCCCCCACTCCTGCTCGGCCAGCGGCGTCTGTGCTCACCGCCTGGTGACTGGTGACAACACTGGCGTTTCGTCGACGACAGCGTCAGTTCAGGCGAGTGGACCACATTTTTCGATAGAAAGCGGCAGCACTTGAGAAATTGTTATGACTCTGCCAGGGGCCGACGGCAGCCAGGTGGAGCAGGCAAGGAGCAGGAGGTGCAGCGCTGGAAGAGGCGGGAGCCAACTGACTCAGGCGGACGCAATGTTTTTGATTTTGGTGCGGTTTGATTTGGGACCACGCAGCAGCAGTAGCACAACGGCTTATGGCCAGATCGTGTAGCGGTTTCTGCGCCCCACTGCCAACCACTTTCGTCGTGGCGTGCCACATTTTGTGGAGCGGCCGTTTTGTGGCTCATGTTAGCCTACTTAGGCCGCCTCGCAGCTCTCTTTGATTTGTTGCTCTTGTTGTTGCTGCTGCTGGTTGTCGGCCAATTTGCTGTGTGTGCATTAATTCAGCTAGCGTATGATAGCCAAATTGATTCAATTCAATTAGTGGGCCAAGCACGAACCCTTAAAACAACCAGTCGACCACTATGGCCATAAATTGTGCCCCACCTTGTTGTGCAAAGTTGAGGTGAAGCCAAACATCCATTTGTTGCCTGAGTTCTGAACTTGAACTTGATAAGATGCACCTGTCGCAGGATGTGGGTGAGCAGCTCTAGCTCGACTTTCCCTTTGAGTTATGAGCTCATACAGATCTGTGGTTAAAGCCCCGATCACATGTGGCTTAATTGATGCAAACTAAATTGTTTTCACGCTACCATGCAACATGCCACAGAGTCCCCGACCACAGCGCTTCGTGTGGCACTGCCGAGGGTCTGTGGGAAAATTGGCCTGTTTGTTGTTGGGAATTGGGTCTGTTGTTTACTTTCAGTCGCATTGTTTTGGCAAAGCCAACGAAAGAAAACAAAAACAAAGTCAGCAAAAGCAGCTGCAGAACGTAAGCAAAGTCAATTGGCCGACTCAGTGCTTCGCTTGACTTGGGGCCATAGACAGCGCTAGCTTAGAATTTCCTTGAACTGGCTAAACAAGTCCCAGTCACATTTGCAGCTTTTGTTGTGAGTTTGGGACAGAAATACACTCCACACACACAAATACACACACACACTCACACACACACATAGACAGCACTTACACTTAGCCTGCGACTAGTTTGACGCTGCAAAAACAAAAGTCGACGTCGACGCCGACGCTGGCTTCGGCCTGCATTGTGTTTGCGTGGCTTTTGGCCGATTTTCATATAAAATCGAAATCGCTGGCGGAAAATTCGCATTAGGTTTTCTTATAAGACGACGATGTCAACAGTAACCGCTGAACAGTCGACGTGACATTCGAGCCAAGCGTAGACGCTTCCGCCAAGTGCTGTGCGCGTGTGTATATAAGTGTGTGTGTGTGTGTGTGTGCTCGAGTACCAAGGACATTTATGAAACATAAAATCGAACATTGTATACAGTGAAATAACAGAAACAAATAAAGATAACAAAGAAGCTAACTAAGCAACAGCGACAGCATTTACAACAAGATGCAAACATTTACTTTCTACACGCTGCTGGGCATGGCGTTTGTCCTTGCCACAGCACGTGCCACGCCCACTCAGAACGGAAGTGACAACTCGGTAAGGTCAAACAAGTTTTGCACTTGCCCCCTCGACATGCTAAGAGGGGGAAAGGGAAGTAAAGCAGCTGCCAGCGATAAGAGTGAAAAATCGCTGCCCAGTCCAGGCACTGCGAATATCCTGGCGAATATCCTGGCTTGAGCCGATAGCCCATGCGTTCGGTCCCGAAATCTTATCAATTTCCAAACATGGCCGCAGGACTGCAGCCCATTAATGTCAAACCTTTGTTTGCACTCGGCCAAGAAATGGGTCAAATAATTATTGCTTGGATATTTTTATCGGCCGGCAGCAGCTGCTGCTGAGTTGTAGCCGTTGGCTAATGCCATTAATGCTCTATTCCAGATAACCGGCGATTATGTTGGCAAGGAGGAGGAGCAGGCCATGATTAAGCTGAACGAGAAGTGCATCCAGAACGATAACCACTCGTGCAGTATGCTCAAGACGGTCATCTTTCTGGATCGCCTCTTTAAGAAGTCTAGCATTGATTTGAGCGAGAACTTTCGGGTCTCGCGCAACAGGTGAGTGTCGTAGCAGCGAGCTCCCTATACTAAGCTCTCTTAATTTGATTGCGCTCCAATTAGAGCTGTGCCCGACGTACCAGACGACAGCGAGGACGAGCTGCTGCTGGCCCGCGCCATGGACTCGGACGAGGAGTCCTACGGCCTGCTGATAGCCAACAAGCTGTGGCGCTTCGTTCGCTCGCGCACACTGCGCTACAAGTTCTCGGACAATGCGGACTTTGTACTGAGCAGCGGCCCCAAGGGCAGCCTCAACCTTGGCGTCTCGGTGCGTCCCATCGAGGCGCTGGAGGAGGGGCGCGGCAAAATGAAGAACATGGGCCCCGTCCTAATGATGATGGCGGCCAAGACGGGCATGGTGGGCGCCATCCTGCTGAAGGGTCTCTTCCTGCTCGCGGGCAAAGCGTTGATTGTATCCAAAATAGCGCTGCTGCTGGCCGTGATCATATCGCTGAAGAAGCTGCTCTCACAGAAGAAGACCATTGTGGAGGTGCCATCGCATCACGACAGCTACAGCTCAGGATGGGCGCGCGCTCTCGATGGCTTTGTGGAGGGCTTGGCCCAGGTGCCGGCGCACATTATGGCCCAGGAGGCGCAGGAGATGGCCTACAGTGCGCAGCAGCCCGACAAGGTGGCGCAATAAGAGAATGCTAAACAACAACAACAATAACAACAACGAAAACAAAAACACAATTATGAAACAAATAATTGCACTACCAAATAATGCGAAGCTTTTCATTACTGTTGCATTTATAAAGTGGGGGCCGCGCTTTTCTCATTATAGTTGTAATCACGTTTTCTCTTTTCATGATTCTATCTTGCTCTCACGTTCTGTCTTACTTTATTTTGTAATTTCTTTTTAATTGCGTTTTAAATGCTTGAACTTTACTTTCTTTCACTCTACTTGTACTTTATTTATTTATATTTATATTTATATTTACATATATTTATTTATTTATTTAAATATTTTAATTAAATATTCAACGTTAAATAAAATACATTTAAAATACACAGAATTACAATTTTCGAGACAATTTTCGCTCTTCATTTTTATTAATTAAAATTCGTTTTTTTTTTTTTTTTAAGTTTTTGTAGCATTTTCGGTTGCTAGTTTCAGGTATTTTCAACTAAGTGTGTGTGTGTGTTAGACCTAACTCTAAACTATAAACAATTTGATAAATAAACATAAAGAGCAATAAATAAATAAGTTAATTATGTTAATTAAGCAGCTTAGAGCACTCCTCGTTTGCCGGGCATCAGATGTTCATTTGTTATGGCAGCAGAACCTCCTCACCTTCTCCTCCACACTGTCGTCCCACGGTCTTTGGTTGCGGTAGGGGCCAAGAGCTGCACGAATCGGCCTAAGCCCAGCCCCTACGGGCGGTAGAAGGGCAACTGCGGCTGCACGTAGTTGTAGATGAGGGGTCGTCGGGCCGCCGTGGCTGCAACGAATACACTTATCAGTACCAATGCTCACTTGACAAGCACTTTCTAGTTGGTTTCATAAATTGTTCATCGAAGTACGAAATAAGTTTGCAATCACTAGCCAAAACTTTCCACTCTCCTCTTGATAGCCCGCTTGTGTGCTTGCTTTGAGTGCAGCCGCAAAGTATGCAGCGATTTAATATATGTCCAGAGAGAGAGTTTCGTGTGTGTGTTTGTGTATGTGTGAGAGAGAGATAGTCTATGTGTGTTTGTTTGTGCTTGTTTTAATTGCGGCTTTGCTGAATTAAGTGGAAACAAAACGCCGGCAGCATTGACTTTAGCCCCACTTTGTTTGGCTCAAACCGAAACTTTCTGCAAACAGTGATACGACTTATTGGAAAACTTTGGTATGTGCTCCGCCCAGTGTGGAATGTCTGTCCGCTTACAAATTTGCAATCTAATAAGCAATAGGTAGTGCATATTCCAATATTGTGCCAACTGAATGAACGTGCAACAAGTTGTGGGGTCACACGCAATTTTGCAGCCCGAAATTGGCCTAAAATGGTCTCAAAGCAGATGCAAAAAGCTTCCTGCACTTCAGGTACGTTCGTCAAAGGCATTCTTGGAAATTAGTGAGTGGATTTTCAGCTTACAGTTTCATGTGCTGTCATCTGTGATGGTTGCTAGCCAAATTTTAGTCCGATGTAATATGAAAGGGGCCTGTTTTATTCACTGTTAGAGCTACATTAAAAGTGTCGTATGGAAAAAGTTTAAGCTGCACCTTTGTGATAAGCAACATTAATGAATTGGATATTTCTATGAGATCTCAAACATCCCAGGATTCTGGAAATTATTGTATAAAATGTGTAGCATATAAAATAATAACTCGAGATTTTAGAGTCTTAATACTGCAGCTCAAAGATCTGTTAGCTCCCGCAGTAGATTTAGAAGAAAACTCAGAAGCCTAGCACCATCAAGACCTACTGAATCGGCTATCGACTTTAAATCAATTAAAAACCCCATTCAGTTTTATCTGTGATAATTACACCGCTTCTTCCTTTAATCTATGTATTCTGTGCTTGTTATCTATCTTGGTGTTATAAAATATATTCAGTTTATTATATTTATATTGTCATAATAAAAAGAAAAAAAAAAAAAAAAAAAAAAAAAGAAACGACTCCTAAATATTAACAGACTAAATGGTATAGATTTAGATTGCTGAAGATAAGAATATGATAATATAAATAATTTGGTTTGGCCTATCCATGCCCCGTTTTATTAAGGAACCAATAAAAAAAAAAAAAAAAAACATAATTCTTATCTCATATATCACATCTTTAATTTTTTAGGATTCATTCACTGAACTAGTAATTGACAGCTTCATTCACTAAACTAACTAACTATCTATTAAATCAGCCTAGTATATAATTTATTTTCGCCTTACCGGCTATTGGTTCATATAAGGAATATAGAAATGCATATGATGTTTGCGGTTTCTCTCTAGAAGATTTCTTTATAGATTTCGTAATAGACTAATGGAATTCCTGATTCATTCTCTATAAACCTTCAGTCTCAGTGCATTTAAAACTAGACACATACGATAAGATATATACAAATTGGAAAGGCTTAGGGGCTTGAAAACACCTCCCAAAGTAACTCCTTTACCTAATGAGAGTGCAGTGCTGATCATCTAGTACTCTTATAGGGTATTACCAAAACAGCCCAACACAAAGCATTCAACAACCGTGCGAAAGCAAAAGCTAAAGTATATACACTACTCAGAAATCATCCCCATCCTCTTCATCGTCTGCCTCAACGCTCGCCTCGGCCACGGCTGCGGCCACGGCGAGCGTGCTGGCATCGATCTGGCCAGAAGTGTGCCAGAGGCGTTGGCCTGGCGATCTACCAGAGCGCAGAGGCCACGTGGGCCTGGCTATCTGAAACAAGGGTAAGGCTGTTTTATGACGCCGCACACAATGCACTTACTCTTCGCTATCCAAGAGTCCTCACGTTTGATCTTATGCCCCAGGCCGCCATACGCGCCGAGGGCGGCCAGCGGATTGGTGTTGTTGCTGCCATCGCTGGAGACCTGTGACTGCAAGTGGCTCTCAGCGCTCATGCTCTCCAGGCCGGGATGGCCTGGATGCGGCATCTGGCTACCGCCGGCGACAGCCAGTTGATGCAGGGCACTGGGGAACATCTCTGGCGAGATATCGGGGGAGTGCATGGGGTAGTCCATGCCGTAGGGCATCATGTAGGGTGTGTGCTCCGGGAACTGGTACATCATTCTGAAAATGGAGATTGGGCTGGTGCTCTGAGGCAGGTGCTGATGATTATGATGCTGTCGACTCACTTTTCACTAGCATTGTCCATTAGTTTCTTGATCAGCACGATGGCTGCAACGACAAAGGCAATTTTCGACAGGATTAGAGCCTTGAGGGTCAGCAAACCCACCGCCTTGGCAGCCACCATGGTCCAGCCAAAGGTTGAGGCAGCCAGATACATGGGTATATACATTTGGAATTGCTTCTTATCCTGATGCTGGTGACGGCGACGTCCACCGAGCAGGCCACCGCCGCCCTCGTCACCTCCGCCCAGCAGGCCACCGCCACCGCCGCCGCCACCGCCGAGCAGTCCGCCGCCTCCGCCACCGCCGAGCAGTCCGCCGCCACCGCCGCCGTTGCCCTGCAGGCGACCTGTACAAATTTATGGAAGCAGGACACGTTTTAAGCTTTATGGCTTTAATGTAACACGATGTGTGTTTGCCTGTGTGTATTTGTGTGTGTGTGTGTGTGTGTGTGTGGGTGGGTGTGGGATAATAGTAGTTTGGACTGGATTGAATTGGAGCGTTCTGATATGATTGATGTTTCAACGAGCATCACACCTAATGAATATAAATAATGGCTGCTGGAGCAGCAGGCCTACTGGCCGCGGGGCCATTTATATGCGCCAGAGGTCCTGCCAAGGTTAAGCATTTGACAAATGCTGCCCGAAGGTACGAACCAGTCTGTCGCCTTAGGCCAACTGGCTGATGGATGTGGGCTGCATAACAACTAATCCCAAATACGCCGAACAAAATGTACTCCAATTGAGCAGCACATGTTTTTTTGATGCCAATCGGAGTTAAGTGACCGCACATGCTGCCAATTAGGTACAGATCAATCAGACGCACCAAGGACCATTACCTGTGCCACTCGACGCCTTCTTCAGCAGCGCCACTTCAATGTAGTCGCTGTCATCCTCGGCCCGCTGCACACTGAACACCATCGGGCCCACGGGCACTCGAATTGCATTGCCGCTGATGAAGTCCATGAAGCTGGACATACCGCGCCCAGTGCCCCACTTGTGCTTGTGCGCCTCGTCCAGCGGCGGCAGCTTAACCAGATCGAAGAGACCCAGCTTAATCGTCTCGCCACGGCGGTACGAAGACATAATGCCATTGGCCACGCCGTGCAGGCAGCTGGCATTGTTGGCGCACTTCCAGCTCAGCTTATCCAGCAGATCCGTATTCTCTGCCGTCGGCTTTTGCGTGGGCGTCGCCTCTGGCTCAGTGGCCACCGTATTGGCAGCACGGGCTCCGCTACGCTTGTGGATTGCCGCAGAGGTTGGCGTCGCGCACAGAAGCGCCACCAACGCGCAGCTGGCAGCGATGTAGTGCAACATTATTGCGCGTCTATTTATCGATGCAACGGACTTTATCTAATCCAGCAGTTGGCCAGCACAGCACAGCACTCAAATATGTAGAGAAACACTAAACAGGATTAGGACGAGGACGAGAACGAGCGCGAGTACGCGGCGTATCCTTCATATGGATATTCTTCCGAGTAGTTGGCAGCTGCTGCAGCGCGTTGCAACACGCCGATATAAACACTAATTACTTGCCGTTGCATGCAACTCAGTTTTATTGTTTGCCACAGCCACGGCAGCAGCAGCGGCAACAGCAGCAGCAGCAGCAGCAGCATCCACGGACCAGCGACGTTGGCGTCGGCATCTCTGCTATGCCTAGGCGTATTATTCTGTGAGCCACTTTGCTACAGTTTTGATTTCAAGACAAGCAGCTGAGTGACGGCCATCGCTCAGCGGGCGGCACCACCAATCGAAGCAGCTAGACATGCCATGCACAGTGGTGCAAAACTGAAATAGGAAAAGACAAATTTGTATAGCTGCGAGGCTGAGAAATAATTCAGAGTAAATATTATTGCATTGATTTGAAAATTTCAATAATAATAATAATAATAATAATAATGATAATAATACCATTCTTAAATTGAAAAAAAAAAAAAAAAATTAAACTTATTATTTTAATAATAGTAATAATAACAATAAAAAATTTAATTAATCAAAATTAATTTAAATTAATACTGCCCAATAATTTAAACTAAGATTATAAAAAAGTTTCCTTTAAGCAACTATCTATATAAGTACTTATTTTAAAAGAATGTAATATAATTATTCAATTCAAGTAAATGGTAATATGACATAAACGTTTATGATTGAGAGATTCCCCGAACCCTGCAAAGAGCTGATATTTCCTGCTTTTATATCTTTCGAGATCTCGATATACTGACGCATAGATGGACGGACGGACTAACAGATGGAAAAGGTCTGCCACGCCTCCATCTGCCTGCTACATTTCCCACTTTCAGGGTTCAATCAATTGTAAATTACTTTCGCTTAGATTGCTATTTGTTCCACTGTGCAGCTGGTGCCGCAGTGCCAATTGCCGAGTTTTGTTCGCCATATGTTTGCATGTGAGACAGTGAGGCTATGGTCTCTGCCAGAGTTTGGCACTGTCAAAGGTTCAAGGACTGAGCTAATTAGAGGCAATTGGAGTAGCTGCACGACAAATGCTCATAGTTGTGCGAGCCTGTTCAGCTGCTCAGGCCCCCACCACATTAGCCAGGCAGTGCTCTAATGTGGTTAATTTTCTGCTCATTAAATTGCGAGTAATTTGCACAAAACAATTTTGCTGGCAAAAGTAAAAGCAAACAAAGCCAGTGCCGACAATTAAAACAGAGCCAGCCAGTGGGGGCCAGTGGGGCAGGCAGGCAGCTGGGGTGGGGTGGGGTAGACTGCGGAGCGCCGTATACTGTGTGACCACGCCTCGACGCCGCGAATGGGGAGACGGGAGCACTCAACAAGTGTAACAAAGTTGCTCACATATAAATAAATACTAAATAATAAAAGAAAAGTGAAACGAACTATTAGCTCTCGTTTTTCATAAGTAGCCGCTGGAACCACAGCACTCAGCAGCACTCGGCAGATCTCGGCGGCTGGCTCAGTTACATTCTGTTGCACATGTGGCCAGACTGGCGATGAGGGGCGATGGGAGGGCGTCAGCACTTGGCGCTGCATCTTGCATTTGGCTAATAACGAATTCACTTAGGCAGTCACGCAGGCTACTCGACTGCTCGATATAATTGCTGTAGTTTTTGGCGCTTGCCACTGGCTGTTTTCAGCTTGCCGCTTGCTGCTTGCTGCTTGCTGCTTGCCACTTGCCGCTTGTTGCACTGTAATTTTGAAGACTCTGGCAATGGCAATCAGACCTCAACCGTTTCAAACTGTGGCACCATTTTGCACCTGGCCAACGATTGGCTGCTTTATCTATGCAACATAATAGCCATAATCCAGACGCAGCAGCCACGAATGACAGGTTGCCCGTTGCCCGTTGCCATTTACCGCCCTTGCGGCAGCATGCTGCATGCCCTGAGGCAACCTGATACCCCTTCTACGCACTATTGTCCTCTTCGCGGTCAATGCCAGCCAAGCCCCGTACGTGCCGGCCACAAAGGCGCAAGTAATGCGAAGAGTTGGACCTGGTTTCATTTGACAAGAAAGCGACTGGCTGCCGACTCAGCTCCCAGGCAGCAGTCCATTCCAATCGCAGCCAGCCCAGTTCAATCCACTGGCCGTGACCGTGCACGGCACGTCATCCAATGGCCTGGTAGGGAAAGTGATGCCGTTCAGCATGCTGTTGCGGGCGTTGGCATTGCCACTGCCACTGCCACTGCCATTGCACAGAAAGTGGTAATCCGATGCCAATCCATGTTGCGACAATCTATTGTGTCAGCTGTGCGCGTGCATAGGCGCATGTGTGTCACCAGGTGTTGGTATGTGTAGACATATGTGTCCCTTAAGTTTAATGATCCTTGACTGGCAGCACATACCGCAGCCGGATCCACTTAAAATCAGGCCACAGCCACACCTCTTTGCAACAATATTGACTTTAATGCCTTCCACAGAGGCAAAGGACACGCTGCTCGCGGGCAGGCTGCAGCCGGTAGTTAGTCGTGAAAGTTTTTCAATTGCACTTAACGAAATTGCGTTTCATAATTTATATGAAAAATAAATTATTTACTCTAAAAGTTGCTTGCTGCCAACGGCGATTGTCAAAAACAGAAATGTGGCGTATTTTGCTATTTGTTTGAAGTACAACACAATAGCTGGCGATTAAGTAAGCGTGGGCATGGCCAACTAAGGAGTGGATATGTAACTTGTGAAAGCATATTATCAGATTATCCAATATCCAATGTCTATATACAATTAAATTTATACAAAAGAGTTAAAGATGTACTTAAGTTTATTTTATATCCTCACATTCATAATCAAAGACTGATTGCTTGAGAGTATAATTTGAGTGGAATATAATTAAGAGTAGCATAAGGGAGTTTTTTCTTTATTTATTTTTTGTTCTTTTATTTATTTTATTTTATTATTATTATTTGTATTTATTTTTTTTATTTTATTTATTTATTTATTTATTTTTTATTTTTATTTTTATTTTTATTTTTTTTGTTATGTTCATCAATTTCATACACTTAAAAGACTTTCAGTGTAATTAGTTCATTAAGAGGTTAGGGGATTTGTCATAAGGGATAAATTCATAAATTGATTTTTTTATTAAAAAAAAAATAAATAAAATAAAATAAATATATAATGGAAACACTAAATAAAAAATATTAAAAGTTTAGTTTATCTTCTTGGATTTTCTTATTTAATTCACAATGCTCCCAGCAGTCAACCAACTAAACAGGGTATTCGAAGCCGCATACACCTCAAATTATTTAGTTTGTAGCTTATTTTCTTTTTCGCCGACTGTTTTTGATTGTTGCTCATACAAAGCTCTCAATTTTTTAAGGTCAATTTAGCGTTCTCATTGGCCTCAGGCTTGACTTACGAAAACCGAAAACAAAAGTGAAAATTGAATAATTAATGCATCGCTTTGATAGTGCGTCAATTATTAAAGAGTTTTCTGCCGTGAAACAACGAAAAGTTCTGGTTCGATACTGTTGCATGTCTCCGGCGGGACAAACGAATGAATGGCCTTGAGACATGCAAAAATGAAGAAGAAAAACAGTAGAAAATGGCAATTGCCAATTAAATTTATTTAATATATTTCTATTTGTATTTGTATTATTTTCCATTTTTATTTATTTATATGGGTTTTTTTCATTTTTTTTTTCGCAATAAAATTGTTGATTTTTTCTTTAATTGTTTGCAGTCTGGCAGACGTTGGGGCGAGTCGAGCAGCTAAATGTTGTTGTGCTGCTGTTGTTATATTTGTTTTATTTTCTCTGGCACGAATTTCGCCAATGTTTAGTGTTCGTGTGGTGCTTGCTGCTGTTTATATTTCGCCACAGCTAGATCGATTGCCTGCGCCCAGCGATTCGTTTAATTTATTTTAATCTAATTGTTTTCTAATTAAAGTGACTCGCTTATTTTCATTAGATTTCACCAGCACTAGCTCCCACCATAGCCGCTCCAAATTCAATTTGCAATTTGAATTACTTGAATTACTCTGCAGGTGGAGCCAGCCGGCGGCTCAGTCTGTGTTTGTGCGACGCCATCAGATGGGCGTGCCAGCAACGACATGTGTAATTAAACCGAATGTGGTATGCTAATCTAATGCGAACTGTGGCTTCATTATAAAACACTGCATACTATCGGGCGCGTATTTGTTTGTGGCAGCCTTTGCGGCGGGCAGAACATCAATATGCAGCTGGATGTTGCTTTATGCTTTAGATGTTCGTTTACATGGCTGGATTTAACAGACACAGTTCAGCCGAGTCAAGCAGCACTTACTATGAATTTTGTCTGATTGAGCGAAACCTGCTCACTAAATGAAAACTTTTATAAAAATAAACAGACAAATGAAAAACCATTTCAATTCGCTTCTCAGCTCGTTAAGCAACTAAGCGATGCGACTTAGAATAATGCGCTTGGCATAAGGGATTTTAATACATATACATATTCAACTTATACAGGGGAAGAACTTATACAATAAGCTGCAAGTGAACAACCAGACTGGATTTAGACAATTGTTTAAAAATGCAATCAAACTTCAGAATGCACAGAGGACATTGACCAGACTACTTTTATTACAGTACCAAACATTCTGGAAAATTAAATTTAAAGTCAGTCAAGGCAAAATAAAAAAAAAGCCAATCGAAAATAAAAGCGAAAGGAATCGGAATGCGACCTTTTGCCATCAAAGTATGCAGGACAATTAAAGAAGACAGTCAGTTGACTTGACCCAACCTAAATCAACAAAAAAGAAAAAAAAAGAGCTTGAAGCTTAAAATTGAAAACTCAATAGTTCATATTCGTTGTAGGGTATTCCTGCGTCAAAGATATTTATGATTAATGCAAAGATATAGAAAATACGCATTTTGTCTCTCCGTGTAACACACGTTTTCTATAAATAAAAGAAAATATTTGAATGGAATTAATGGATCGTAAGATATACAGTTAGTTCACCATGCAGCATTAAACAGTTTAAAGCTATCATGAGAGAACACACAGAGCGCTTTGCTTGAAGTGCGCATAGAGGAGAGTTGTTAAGAATAAATATTGTAAGAAATTTAAAAAAAGGAGATAGAAGCTTGAGTAAAAAATAACGGTATAATGTTAATATTAATATTCATGGGAATTCTCACTTTCTATTTTTAATATGATGAATTGTTGTGGAGCAAAGTTGATTGGAGCAAACAATAATTCAAAGAATATATATAAAACTAATATAGAAATTAAAGATATAACTAAGTGTGTTTGGTCCCTCATACTTTATCAAATATATTTTTAAGATACGAAATTTAAATGTCATAGACTAAATACACAACAGCATTAGTAGAGGGTAACACGATATTCAATAACGCCGTAGAACAAAATAGGTATTTTCTTTGGTCAAACTCGAGAAAAGTTCATATTCAATTAAAGCAAATACACGGTATTTTCAAATCAAGTAAACCACTTTAATAACTTTTTCATTGAAGGAAGTGAAGCGTGATAAATGCTGAAAGAAGTTCAGAATAACAATTGTGGCAATACAATACTATTATTGTGGATTCATCCACTCGTTCTAATAGGGTGTTTCACCATGATGGATGGTCCATTGACTGCAGCGAAGCCCCCACCCACCCACGTTGCAATGGACTAGTTGCAGTGCCACTCAATCAGAGTGAGATGCAGTGCACATCTCATTCAAGCTGGGCCCACGAAAACTTCAATAGAAATGAGTATGATGCTGATGATGTTGATGATGATGTTGATGATGATGGTGCACAACAATCAATTATAACAAGTTGCCGATACAGATCTAAGCAGCAACAACAACAATTACAACAATTAAATCTATAACAATGTGCTGTGAATGAATTCACAATAGTCGCACACTCAAATGAAACGAATCGGACTTTTGGTCCGTCGAACGCTTTCCATGCAGCCAAGCAACGGGTTCCACCGATGGACACCAAATGGTGCTGCTGCTGCCGCTGCTGCTGTTGTTGCTGCTGTTGCCCCTCGATGATCTGCTGCTGGGTAGATGAGTGGCTGGTAGATACTTTCTTTTTATTGCCGTCAACGTCAACAACAACAAAAAGCCAAACGTAACGAGTTCAGATCAATTTTGGTTGACTTCACATGCGGCGGGGCTCGAGCGCAGTTCAATAACGTTTCGACTTGACTTGTTTTTATTGCGGATACAATCCATATCTATATATATCTATACATACATATATATAAATATATGTACACACAATTTTTTTCATTTTTTTGAGTAGCTTCAAATTTCCCGTAATATATAGCATGTGCATACACAGATGTGTGCGTATGTGTGTGTGTGTATGCTTTGTGAACAACAATATGTTAAATATAAAAATTAATACATCGAGAGTGAAAGTTATTGCTTTTTGTGAATAGCTACGTCGATCATCATTCGATGCTGCTGCCGATCGTCATCATAATAATGGTGATCATGCCGTTCATCATGATGCTGATTTCTTTTGATGGAATATTGTAGCCGTTGCGAGCTGGAGTCACGTCAATTTGATTAATACATTGTGCACTATTACAAAATAGTCGAAAGGTGTTAGCCAGCTTATGAAACGCATGCGATAGATCCGAAGAAGTTTGAGGTAGTACAGGGAAAAGAGCTTAACATCTAGTGGATGGAAAATTTGACTAAGCTGGCAGATACCCTAAATAGTGTTGAGGTAGCCCCTTGAAGCTTCTATATTTATTTTATATACAAGGAAAATGTATTTCTGATTGAACACCATATCATCGTATCATTATCATTAACACTGTCTTAATTATCTTCAGTATAGACTACAAATCCAAATGGGAAAAGCTTTCTCTTTAAGCTCACATCTCTAACGAGAATTCTATGAAAGTCCGAGTTGATCTGCCTCAATTCCTATATAGACAGAACAGACGAACGAATAGATAGACCTGTTGAAAGACTTATTCTGCCTCTAACATATGTCGGTGTGGCAACATGATACCCCACTCTCGTGCTATGCAGTTGCGTGAGGTTCAGGGTATAAAAAAGGTCGTCATGGGTTCAAATTTGTTTTTGCTTTATGTGAAAAACAAAAAAACAAAAAATACAACTATTAACCAGCTTAAAGTATTTTTTCGAGACGCATTCGACAAAGCAATCAAAATTCGAGCTAACTTTCGCTTTTCTAGTCTGGTATGGGGACACGCACATCGCAGCGGGCTAATAGAGCCGTTTAGGCCCAGATGGTAGACAATTGTGTGAGCCACACAGTAATCATTGTAAGGTGTGCGCTAGGAACAAACCTGTAGCACTTTGAGTAGCTCTAATTTGTATAATTTTGAGATCTTGCGAGTGGGGAGCCGTGCTTCAAATTCATTTTACTTTTCCACTGCCGCTCTGGGCCATGTGAAGTGGCCGCCGGACGCAGCAGAGCGAGACGCACGACGCAGCTCGCTGGCCAACTGACCGTTGAAAATTGAAAATTGCAGCGGCCAGTGAAGAAGAAAATTGCAATGCAAACGCGAAAAACGCAACGCAAACAGAAAGCATTGCCACTTAAGTATATTTTCAGAGCTATTGTTTTATGCCATTTTCAGCTTCTGTTTCGATTCATTTCAATTGTGACAATTCGCTTCAATGCGCTGGCCTTGGGAAAGCGCCTCAGAATAGTTGGCTATAAAGTATGACCATGGCATTGTCAAGGCCTTCAGTTGAAACGCAAACGAGACTCGAGCGACATGTGTCCTCCACGCTACGCCACTCCACTGTGCCTGCTCAGCCTGCTGGGCCTGCTGTGCCTGGCCAGCGCCCAGCTGGACAACTGCAGCAAGGATCCTGCCACGCTGCTCTGCCGCGGCGAGCGCGCCATGCGGAATGTGCTGCGCAATCTGAGCAAGAGTGATAAGCCCCTGGTGATAATGCGTGGCCTGGAGATAGTGCCACTGCCCAACGAAGTGGAGGCGCCACCGACAGCTGCCCCCAACGCGGATGCGGATGCCACGCTGTTGGACAGTCTGTCCACGTATCTGCGCACGCACGAGCTGAACTTGAAGCTGGCCGATTTGCTGGACGAGGCCAGTCCCAGTGGCGCAACAGCGGCAGGTGGGTGATGTGGCGCAAGTTATGCGTAAAGTGGGGCAAATGATTTGCATTTCCTGTTCAATTTGCCGGAAAAGTTTCTAATACGATTATGACACTTGTTGCCATTCAGTTTTACGGCACTTTCCTCAAAACTGTGCAACAAAAAGTTCTCGGAAAAGTTGCAGAAGTGTTTACGAACTTAAGAACTAACTTCCATCGACTTGACGGGGGGCGTTATTAAATATTCGAAAGAGTGGAGCGGAGTAACAAAATACACGCATTTTAACAGCTACTCGAGCTAAGCCCTGCTCTAATGAAGTTTCGTTAATATTCATGCTGGCATATTGATGCTGTGGTCCAATTTAAAAATGGATTTAAAGTCTAAGAAAATCAGTCTTAAAAAAAATTTTGTTTTCTGATTTCAATACTTTGCGAAAGAAGTAAAGAAAGGAATAAATGGATGCTAAGTCCAATCATCCTATTTTTAGGATAGCCAGACACGATATGAAAGTGATACTTCAAAAGTCATCTTAAAATATGTATGCCAAGCTCAAGTCGACAGCTAAATATTTAAATACAATCATCATACATAATCATCATCAATATATTATCATCATGAGTATAACTTCAATGATTTGTCAAGCCTTTATCTGTAACCTCCGAAGCGCAAATTATCTTTCACACTTTGAACTGAGCTCACCTTTTTTCAATTCCCCATCAGTAACTTGATCTTTTAGTATCCTAACCATCAAATATGGCAAACAAAAGGCATTAAACTAAAGTCTAGACATGGAACACGCAGAGTTATGCTTTGTCATCCGCGCGGACTCATAAATTCCAATGTTAATTCTGCTTCTTCTTCTTCGTCTTTTCGATTACGCAGAGGCACGCAAGAAGGACAAAGGACAGGGCCTGCTGCTGGCCATGGCACTGATGTTTGGCAAAATGATGGCTGTGCTGGGCCTGGGCGGCATCGGAGCCTTGGCCATGAAGGCGTTGGGCGTGGCCATGGTAGCACTCATGATGGCCGGCATTCTAGGGCTGAAAGCAGCCTCCCAGCAGGGCCACGAGAGCAGCCACAGCATCTCCTATGTGACCGGCGAGGGACATCATCACAAGCGACGTCGTCGTGCCACAAACATTGTGGAGGAGCAGCAGCAGGAGCAGCAGCCGCAGCGCCTGGCCTACAGGGCCTGGCAGCGCTGAGCGGCAAGTGCAATGTGCATCAGTATTTGTTTTGTATTTTGTATTTGTAGCTGTAACTAATTTAAATTGACTTAATTTATAATTTAATTTATATGCAACCAATGGGGAATCTCTTTCAATCACTCTGAATAGGGGCAGTATCTGGCTGCCACCGAATGCGCTGCCAGTTGGTTCTTTGTCTAACACTCGTTGCTGCCACTGTCGCAACATGGTTTTGTCTTGTTTACTTCAACAGCGGCTGATGCTGCTGCTGCTGCTGCTGAGGCAGAGGCTGCGGCTGAGGCTGCTGCTACTGCTGCTCTTCGCTTTATGAAATTGGTGAAAGTTTATTTTAGTTCAGCTCGCATTGTGTTGCCAGCAGCAACAACTACAGCGAGCAGCGAGCAGTCAACCTATTCACAACAGCCACACTTCAGCTCGGGCTGTACTTGTCTTAACACCCTTTCTCAGGGTATTATCAAATCGTCAGTTGATTGAACTTAATATACATAAATTTGTATAGGCCATCCTTAATGCTGATTTATTGGTCTACGAACTTCTTTTGAATCCATAAATTTAGCTCCTGCTGTGAAAAATCTTACAGCGCAAAGAGGCATTGCAAGAGAGGGTATCATAAAGTCTGCTATTGTATATGAAAACTGGAAAGAGACAGCTTTGTCTGACTGTTTAGCTCATTCCCATTGTTCACTTATTCATCTCTTTGTCTCCTAGCAATATATTTTCAAGGGATCAAAGAGTAAACGCCTATTGAGTATATTTCTTGAATATGCCTATTTAAATATATATTTAATATATTCAGTAAATATATATGTTATTTATATATTTAAATACAAATAAAGTATATTAATTATACATATATATTTCTATATTTTTTACCATTATCAGCTCCCTCCATAGGTTGGACCTGATATATAGACCTGATATACTCTTCTCCTTGAATCGACTTGACATTTCTAGAGCACCCAATAGTCGGCATAAGTCAGTTGAGCTGCTTGATTTTGTCATGTTCATTGTTTGTTCTCTGTGTCATTAATTTGTCAGTTAGTTGTTGGCTGATGTGTTATCTGCTTTGGCTGCAACAGATGCGCATGCCATAACAAGGCTTTGGCTGCATTTTGGGCGGCGTCACAGATTTCATCTGGGATTTGGATTTCTGGTGAATCTGGTTAATTCGATTTGCATACAGGCCCGGCTGGCTGGCCAGGCAACTTTCACTCTATTTTGGCAGCGCAACGGTTCTTTTTGGAGATCACCAGCGGCAGCAGCACCACGAGCACCACCACCGCCAACAACAAAAACAACAGCAACAACAACAGAGACAACAAAAACAACTGTCTGCCATGGGCAACAACAAATTACTACCATGAGAGAGACCTACATTTATTTTGGCCACGCTGCGTTCTGTTACACAATATCAATTAAAGCCAGGCCGGGCCGAGCCGAGCCGGTCCGGTCTGGTCCGGGCCGGGCTGGGCTGAGCTGGGGCACTTGAAAAACCCGTTAAGCTCACGGCAGGGATATCTTGAAGAGCGCAACATGCTCTACCTCGCACCACGAACCTTGGCACTGGCTGTGGCTCAGACAGCTGCTTCGACTGTGGCCGCCGCAGCGCCGTTAACTTTCCCTTTTAAACGGCTTTTAACGCGTTCGCATTTCGAGTCGAGTTCGACTTTGGCCAGGCGTCGGCTGCAGTTTAGCGTCTTCGTCGCATAATTAAATTATAAAATAGGTTCATAAAAAGTGAATTTGTTTGTTTATAACATTTGTCTCTAAGCACACATATGATGATGCGAGTAGATAGATATACAAATATGTCTGTATGTGTGTATGTGTGTATGTCTATATGATATATACATATATGATTATGCGGTAGCTGCTGCCGTTTTTATGTAAGTTCCCGTTTCGACGCCAAGTGAAATGAAATCCAAATTGATTTTCTAAATTTCGGCTTTTTGATTTTTTATTGCACATAATCTGCCAGCCGCACACAGTTGACAATAAAAATATACGAGTCTCTGAACAGATGAAGGCAACGTGTCTGAATGCGGCTGCTGTCTCTGTCTCGGCCTCTGTCTCTGCCTCAGTCTGTTGCTCTGCTACTGCTGCTGCTGCTGCTACTGCTGCATAAATGAAAGTTCATAAAGAAATTAGCTGATTAATCGTCGTTCGATGAGCTTGGAAAATGACCGAGAGCCGAACCGTCCAAGCTAACTGAAAGTGTCACGCAGCCTACATTTCAGTCGCAGCTTCCACAAATTTCACTTTTCAATGATGAGCCCCCTCCTTCCGCCACAAGTTCGCTCCCCTCCTTCTCCTCCTGCTGCTGGTCAGCCCACCTGCTGATGAACAGCTGTAGCGGCTGAGCTGAGCTGCCCGTTTCACATGTAAATTAATTTTTAACCCAAATACCGCAAATTCTTTATACGGAACGTCGCTGCACGTCTGTTGTCACAGCATCAGGTCGGACTGCTTTTTTTTTTTGCCTCATATATATACTTTTTTGATTATTATGCAAATTTACTTACAATTCAAATAAACGTAAAAGGCGAATGAGATTAAAGTTTACCAACCAAGTTTATGGCTTGTGAAATTTTCATCTTTAATTACATATTTATAAGGCGTATAGTTGCTTTGATGTGCTTCTCTTTTTTTTTTTTTTTTTTTTTTTTTTGGTTTGTAATGGGATGTTGATGAAAATATTCCTAGCTTTGTGCATATTTGTTTCTCTTGAACCAATTTAGTTGCCAGCATAAACATTGTCTCTGCTGTATTTGCTAAAAATATGTTTGCTCGATATGCTGAGGGCAATTGAGTCTGCTTTGCCCCATAGCCAATTAGAAAAACCAGAAAATGGTTTACATATTTGCTTTGGATAAAGTGGAATAATTATGTTTGAGCTATTAAAAATATTGTGGTTTCATTTAGTATCTAGCTATGAGTTATAATGATATGAGCCTTCAAAATAGGTGATTTTATTGTGGAATAGTGTTGAGCGAATTTATACTAGGTAGGCGCTAACTGTACTATGAATAAATTTGGAGTAAACGTTGGATAATTAGAGAAATGTTCTAGAATATATTACAAATATTCTTAAATTAATTCAGAAACTTAAAAACTTGTGTGTGCATTTTATATAACTTAACATACACTACAAATTCTAAATTCCAGTAAAAATTCTCTCTTATATAAAATACTTACTTAAGTTTGCTTCTATTGAATTCGGATTTGTACAAGGTTTGCAGAACTTCGTAGAGTCCCTTATTGCATCATCTTCCGTTTCACTTTCCATTATTGAATAGTTCCGCAATGGAAACATCATCATCAGCTTCAGCATCGGGCGCGATTTCAGTTAAAAAATTGAGTTTTATTGGTTTTTTTTTTTTTTTTTTTTTTTTTTTTTTGCGTGGCATCTGAATGCAAATTGTGTCTTTGTGTGTTTGGTATCTGTATCTGCTATTTGGTATTGTGTATCCGAGGCTACGGCTGCTGTATATGGCTTACTTCTGACCACGACTTTCTCCGAGAAATTGTTGTTATTTATTCATTAAATTTTTACTTCTGCTATTGTTGCTGCTCCTCGCTCTTGTTGCTTTGCTTCTTCTTCTCTTTTTTTTTTTTTTAATATTTTGGTCACTCTTGTTGTTGTTCTGGTAGCTGTATTTATTATTATTATTATTGCTGTTGTTGTTGTTGATATTTATGTAAACACACCTACATGGCGCGCAAGAAATATTTTTTGCATGAGGCCTCAATAACAAACGGCACAAAAATGTAATGCAAAACCAACAAGAAATCTGAAATATTTCTGATGTCTGGACACTCGCATACTTTCGCACACACACACTTACGCACAATGTGGCAATTGATTGGCAAACTACTGAAGAAAGATGTCAGCAAACAATGTGAATTTGTGATACCAATTGGATCGCACCTGAAACTATTTACCTGCGATTCGTATGCGGCCCCTGTTGTTACTTCAGCCTCTGCCGGAGCGGCAGCAGCTGTCATTTGGCCAAAGACACGGTACATTAACGGTACCGTTAATTTAACAGCCTCTTGCCCCCGCCGATAAAGATCGACGCCAACTGAAACGAAAATCTTTTCTAATTAGTCGCAAGAGTTTACTAATGCAAAGATTTTCCCCGTTTCTAACAGTCGCTTTTGTTGCTTATGCAAATTAACCAAACAACACAAAAAGCTAAATGTCCAAAAAAAAAACTTTCTCATCCAAAAACAGATTTTAACTTTAATTTAATTCAAATACTTTGTTGAAACAGCAAAAGCCAAAAACTGTAAAAATACAGAAAAAAAAAAAAAAAAAAAAACATCGAACCACGTCGTTTCATCACCTGACAAATGACTGTGCGGTCCGAAACGAAGCCAAGCGAAATGAAAGTGAGAACACCGATGAGAGTACATCAGCAGCCAAGATGCTATCCCGGCCCCTATCCATAAATAACTGGCTTAACTACCCAGATACTGTCAGCGGTGCATATATCACAGACGAGCAAAATTTTAAGTATCGCATCAGATTCGTAATTCAAAGGTATGCACACATATAAATATGTAAGTATGTATATAATTATATAAATAAAAAATATATACATACGCGAAAATATTTTGTTTTTATATTTAACTTAATTTATATATTTATTTTTATTTATTTATTTTTTTTTTATTTATTTATTTATTTTTCTTTTAACTTTAAACTTTAATATAATAGTAAATTTTTAGATTTTGATATATGTATATTTTGATTTTGTTTCAATAATAATAATATACCAACTACCAACTCCTTATCTTAAGAAGCCCCAAAGAACGAATTTAGCTTTAGGTACGTGTATGCTTTACTCACGTGTATGCTGGGACATTCTTTCAGGAATACCCTTGGTTGATTAAAAGTCTCCTTATGCCAAAGGTCAAAAGATATTTAACTTCAAGTCCATACCTGAAACAGAAAAAGGCATCTTAAGGTATTACAAAAATGGTAATACCGAAAAAAAGCATTCGAGTATATTTTTTACAAACATTTACACATGAGCTTCAATTATGTTTTATTTGCATATATTGAATGTATGCATAGAAAACATATTCATAGACTCAATAGCAACAATGCAAACAAACAATGTTTCAGTGTGCATAGAAGCTGATACGATAGAAACAATAAATTTGAAGAAGTGAAAATTATTCAAAGCCAATGAACAAATAAACGTATGTTTTTTAATTGAAGAGATAGCTTAGTTACTTAAAAAGGTAAATCATTTGAGCAGAGCAACTAGCTTAGCTTTAGTATGGCAATTATTTTATGCATATGCATTGAATGAATTAAATAGTTCAGAGCTTAAATTTAACGAATAATCTCATAAATTCATTTGCAAAATATCTTTTTTTTAATATCCTTTCAAGGGAGCTTTTCTGATAAATTACTGAAAGGCTGAACCGAGAAAATAGTTGCGGCTAACGAATGTGCCAGTGTGTGAGCGAGTATGTGTATGTGTGTGTGGTGTGCGTGTGTGTGTAGTAGCTGATGTAATGTGCTGTTGCAGACAGACAATTTATGGCCATTTCTTGTTGAGTGTTAAGCCATTTGGCAATCTGTTTGCTTTGGACTGCATTGACCATTGGCCATTCGCCATTGGCCATTGGGCACTGTAGCCACAGTAGTGTGGCTCGTGTGGCAGCTGTCGAGCGGGCGGCAACGCCTTTTCCAGCTAAGGCGAAATTCATTCATAAAATGACGCTCGACACTTGGTCGGCAGCTTTTCGCATGAATGGCCGCGGCTTAAAGCTTACGGCTTATGGCTCGTGGCTTTAACTGTTGGCCATGTTGGCACATGGCAGATTGATGGCGTCCAGTGCGTGGACCAACATAATTTAGAGTAAACGGATGTGCAGGTGTGTGTAATTGTGCGCACGTCTTCGTCTGTGTGGGGCACTGTATGTGTGTGTGTATGTTGATGAACTCATTTGCATTTGAATGTGTGACGAGATTGCGGACCGGTGAAAATCGAAATTTCAACATGGCTGATGAACCGATTTGCGTTGCTTTTCTCCCTAGCGGCACGGCTGCTGCGCCCTGTTTTTCGATGCGGCTTTGGTTACGAAATGTGGGTTCAGGTATTTGTCGAGCAATTTGAGAGTTTTGTACACTGTTTTTACCGTTACACCAATTGACGTCACACACTTCTTGCAACGAAAGCTGATTAAATGGTAGTAACGCATTACGAATTACTCATACGCCCCTTGACCACTCATCGACTATGCCGCATAATGACTGTGACTCAGTCAAGCATTTCGTAAGCCACAGATCCGCCTGACAGTTGATAGTGTCTAAGGGTGTCGCATATCTCAGCACGCATTCACCTTGAAATGGAAATGGAAATGGAAGACAGTGCTAAAAATAAAAATAAAATAAAATAAAATATAAAAAAAGCGGTATAAGCCCAGCAATTGTTGACTCTTATTTTGTTGTTGTTATTTTCTGCTAAACGGCGTGCTCAAGGCGTGAAGATGGCTCTGACGGCAGGCCAAGCAACCCATACATCATCTATGCATCTCGAACTCCAGTGCCATCGCCGTCTCGCTAGACCATCATCATTTATCGCACATCTCGGACGGACGGGGCTCGTATCCGTTTTTGTTTGCTTTTCGTGTAATTTCTCTTTCATTTCACTTGAGCAATTGAAGCGCGCGCTTATTTGCACTTTTGCTGAGCTCAAATTGTTGACTAATGTGTCACAATTGCAAAGTCAGCCAGCGCTTTTTTCCCCTATTTAATTGTTAGCTAAGTGCGGCAGAGGGAACGACACGAGTGGGGCGATTTTCACCTGCCCTCAGCAGAACGTGCTTATCACTCGATTGCTTTTCACTCTTTATGAGCTGACCCTTTGCTTATGTGTATATGAATATTATGATTACTGTTTGATCTGGGTGTTCTGAATTTAATTATCACACATTGTGATACAAATCGCAGCTGATGTTACATAATAACAATAATAATAATAATGATAGAAATTCCCAGCCACAACAACTATGAAGTCACGAATATGAAAAGTAATTCAAGGCGCACACATGCGATAAACATAAAAAAATATAAACCACACGCCCACCTGCCCACCTGCTCATCTGCCCATCTGCCCTGCGGCAGATGAGTCCAGCTGAAGAGGGGCAACTGGCAGAGACAGCGGCAGGGGCAATGGCAGGGGCTGGTGGAGAGGGGCCACAGGGGGCAAGGGGCAGCTGAGTAACAGTAGTATGAAAATACATTATAATACACACAACTTTCATTTCTTGCGGCCAAAAACAACCGAAAGCAACAACAAAAAGCGTTCAAAATTAACAAAGGTTGAAGAAGAATATGGCACACTAGTTGCGACTGCTACATATGCTTGGGGCCAGAGTGTAAGCGCGGGGATGGCGGGCTGAGCTGCGCACCTGTTTATCACCTCATGTGTTGTAATCTGTGTAGCTTCAACTCCACTAACAGAAACAACAACAGTTTACGCGAAGAGCAATAACAATAACAATAACTCAACGAAGAATGCTACAGCCAGCACACTCTCTGCCTACGTATGTGTGTGTGTGTGTGTCCGTGTGTACGTGTGAGAGAGTGAGAAGCAACGGAGGCTGCAGCAAATCGTATGCATGCTAGCCTCTGTCTGTGTGCGTGAGCGAGGCAGCCCAAGCAGCGCGAGCCAACGGCAGACAACCTTGGGGCTTGCTCACAATTTCGCTCTTCTGCCTGCTTACGGACGAAACTTTCTCGCGCGCTCACACTCTGCGCCGGCGCCGCCGCGTCAAGCCCTTGCGCAGTCGCCGTCGTCGCTGTTGACTTTCTTTAATGCGGAAGCAGAGCCAGCAACAGCAACACCAACAACAACAGCAACAACAGCAACAACAACAGCAACAACAGCTAACAAAAGCGCGTGAGCATTTAGCGTTGGCGTCGCTGCTCACCTAATGTGTCTTCTAAGAGCAGAGATGCTGTTGCTGTGGCGCTGCTGATGCTGCCCTCTTTCTCTCACTCTCACTCTCTCTCTCGCATCCCGCATGCGTAGGGAGCGGCAATGCGGCCCTCTTATACATATTTCTGAACGCGCTGTCGGCGTCGCTGCCTGGGCCCAATGCTGGGTCGCTCTCTTCTGTCCGGCTCGGTCTCTGCGTTTGAGTGTGTGTGTGTGTGTGTGCACTTTTTACATAATTTTACGTTATGCCGCGTCGAGGCGTCCGTTAGGTTGAAAACTCTTTAAAAACAGCCTGACTGAGTCGAAAAGTTATCAAACCGCAGCTTGTTCCATTCGAATGAACACACCAGTGAATTCGGTGGTGCTTAAGAAATTCAGTTCAGTTCAAAACAAATCATATTCAGCCATGAAGTTCTTCGTTGCCACCGCTTGTGTCCTGCTTTTGGCGTCCGGCATCTCGGCCGATCCTGTTAAGGCGGCAGCCGCCACCGATGAACAGCCCGGCGCATTTGCAAAGTGCCTGGAAGCTGATTCCATCTCGTGTCTGCAGCTCACGGTACGGATTAACTAACAAGGATTAAACATATTACACAAGAACTTGAACCACAACATCAACATAATCATCATAATCATCAATTAAAGTGAAAGTGCAAATGATATCATCAGCAAAATCGATAAATGAACCTGCAAGTGAAAGTCTTCTAAAGACATGCCAACAAACCATATAGACATCTACATATACATATACATGTTATATAAGTGCAAAGGATGCCCTGGCAGAAGTGAAAGTGCACCAATCACAATCATTTGGAATATGAACAATAATTGTTAATAATTACCAAATATTTAGTTGTAGCTTGTGAACCAATTGATCCAACCTCGCTAATTTGTGCTTCCCCCTCTCTTTCTCCCTCTTCTTCTCTCTCCACGTGTCTCTATTTCTCTCTGCAGCTCTACCGCAAGGCCAAGTCCATCTTCGAAAGTCCCCAAATCGAACTCTTCGGCGGCGTCTCTCTGGTCAAGGCCAACGATGGACGCCAGGGCAAATCGTTGGACAACTCTCTTGCCGTTGAGGCCGCACCCACTGTGGAGGCACGCACCGCCGAAATGGGCAACTACTTCATGGACAATGCCAAGAGCTTCTTGTCGGAGCGCTCTCTGAACTTCAACTTCGCCAATGCCGCCCGCAGCGTTGCCCGTGCCATTCCCGATGACATCAAGGCCGATCTCCGTGAGCTGGTTGTTGAGTCGCGTACCCGCAAGAAGAAGCTCTTGAAGAAGTTCCTGCCCATCCTCCTGGGTGTTGGTGCTAAGGTTGCCGTGCTCGCCATTGGCGCCATCTTCGGTCTGCTCTTCATGGCCAAGAAGGCTCTGATTGTGTCCGTTATCGCCTTCTTCCTCGCTCTGGCTGCTGGCGCCTCCAGCGGTCTAGGTCGCCTGGGCGGCTCTGGCGGCAGCGGCGGTCTGCTCGGCGGTCTGGGTGGTCTCTTCGGTGGCAAGAACGCCGGCTCTGCCGCTGTCAGCTCCGGTGGCTGGTCCTCGGGCGGTGGTGCTGCCAGCGGTGGCTGGTCCTCGGGCAACTCCGGCTGGGACTCGCACGGTGCCTACAGCGCACCCGTTGCCCAGACCATTGCCTACCAGGGCTACAAGCAGGCCAGGCGGTAAATAAACCATGGTCACCAGATGGGAAATTCGCTAACGAAACTACACAAAACACAAAATGATGACCATTAATGTCTATATTTATATTTATTTATAAATTATTTATTTTAATTTATTTACCTAAAAAATCAACGTGAACGAGAGCGGGGCCCGCGTGGTCCTCAACCAATTAAGTGCCTTCCAATTGTAATCTCTCAGAGCTGAGAGACGTCGAACATCCACAACAATCAATTCCACACACACAACAACAACAAACCAACAACAACAACATCACCATTCAACTTCACTTTTCATCTTTACACGCAGTCAACAACGAAAACCAACAACGAAAGCCAACACCCAATTTCTACACTTCTACACAGCCCAACCTAATTTCACTCTACACTCAAGACACTATTTCATACTATCTTAACTGTATTTCCACGGCTGCGCTTTGATTTATGTGCACAAAATGCTTTGAACTAGTCGCGCCCATAAATCAAAATCAAAGTCGCCTAAGCTAACTGTCACTGTTTGCTATCTATCATCAATCTGTCTATCTATCTCTCTATCTATCTATCCATCTATCTTATATCTATCTGTATCTATCTGTCTATCTCTCTCTTTCTCTCTCTCTCTCTATCTGTATCTCATACTCAATCTGTGTTTTCCTGCTCTTACCGAAACGGAAAATTTTAACAAATGCTGCTACATCAAAGAATCAAATAATAATTCCGAAAAATATCAACAAACTGGAAACAATCTTTCATTTCACAATGCCCCGACTTTTCGCCCATTCTATTTAAATTGCAGGCATCACTCATACGCAGCATTGTCTGCTCACAATTTGCATTTTCTTGGCCCTCCACTTTCATTTCATTTCATTTCGTTTCATTTAATGTCATTTCATTCTTTGTTATCAGTCCCAAAAACCAACAAAGATGCTTTCTACAAATTTCACCCACTCACAATATATATATAAATATATTTGTATATTTTTGTGGATCTTCATTTCCATTGCACTTTCCTCGCCCATCTCTCCGCCTCTACATCTCTCTCACTCTTTCTAACTCGTTGCCAGAATACAAAAAAAGCAATTTGCTAAAAAATAAAATAAACATTTTGGGACTCATTCAATAGGCGCTTGCTGAACGGGGGCAGCCACAATGCAACAACAACAATAATGGCCATAACAATAGACGCACATTTTGCACCTGTCGGTCTTTTATATTCTCGCCTGAGCATTGTTGTACGCTGCTAAACAACAATTTGAAGAAAGTTCCCAAAATACAAAAAAAAAAAAAAAACCCACACACAAAAAAAAAAATTGAAAATTGTAAGTGAAGAAGCTTCCAGCGGTCCGAGCAACTTTGGTTAACTGCAACTGGCCAAGGCGACAGTTAGGGCCAACTGCTGTTGCTATTACAGCTGGGCGCTTTACTTATGAATATGACCCAGTTAAGTGGCTGCGCACTTGGCCCATGGCTGATGGCTGATTGTTGATGGCTGATGGTTGATGGCTGATCTCTAAACTCTGATGCTGTGCGTTTGCCATTGCCCTCAACGGCTGATTTACGTGCCGTTTACCGAGCGTCGCCTCTTAACTTGGCTTTCTTCTGACAAATACCGGCAATTAATGTGTTGCCGTCTCTGCGTCTGCTTTTTGAGCATTTAGCAGTTCTTTTCTTCTCTCTCTTGCTCTCTTTCTGTCTCGCTCTCTTGCTGATCATTTGGGCCATTTTATCGCTGTTATATTTGCTTAGCATTTAACATTTTTTTTTACAATTTTCTGCTGCCGTTTGTTGCGCTGTTTCTGCCAGTTAACTGCGTGACTTTGCTCGAGTGAAATTTGTGCTGCTGCCACGCCTCAAATCGATTGACATTGTGGGCCAGGTTAACGGCGTCATGTACCATTGTCAGCGTTATCCGGCAACAGAGCCATTCTAGAGCGTTCGACGTCTGTTCCAGCTGCTGAGGTAATTGAAAGTGAAAGTGTAGCCAAATGGAGAACTCCAATTATATTTTGAACTCACATCTCTGGCTTTATGAACAAATTGAAAATTGTTGAAATAAAAAATTACTTTGGAAAATTCTAGACATAAAGTAATACTTGCTATATAAATAATATTAATATTTTTCGATTATTCTGTTATTATTTCAACGTTATAAAAGTAGAAGATCTCGTATTGTTCTATTTACATTGACTTGCATAGCTTCTTTGCCCATTTTCAATATACTTAAGGCCGAGTGAAGCCTAAGACTTGACATTCAAGTTTATATCAAGCTGATATTTAACTGTGAAAACTGAAACAATTTGTTATATTATTTTTGTTATACCCTAGAGCCATTATGAGTTTAGATAGAAAAGCCGCGACAGACTTCCTAAAGTACTTACATATATTGTTGAGCAGAACAATGAGCTAAATTGATCTAGCTTTATCAGTTTATACGCAATGATCCATACCATACGAGAGTATTATTTCTTTGACACCTTTTCCCTTATCAATATACACTATAAAATTGTATAATTTGTAAAAAAATTTTTTATTTATGTACACATAAAATAAAGTTGGATTGAATGATTGAAATATCATTGTCAAGGTTTAGGGCATTCCTGGCTATAGCAATCTTTCCTAGCACACATATTCACAATAATGAATCTTAACTTCTTTCTAAACGGACTGGGGTGCTCGAATTGCTTACAAATATCCTGGTCAAGCCTCAGGCGTGCAGCACGTATAGCCACAACTTTAATATTAAAGCATACCAAGAAGCTGAGAATTTTCGAGCTGCGCCTTAAAGCACGCTCCTCAAAGAGCGCATTAGTGAAGACGCAGCTCAAAGCTTAGCAAATATTTAAAGCACAGCTGAGTGCGGCTTTCTCCAGGTACAGCTTTGGGGCCAGCTAAAAAGTAGACCACGAGCTGTTGCTGTCTGCGTGAACAGTCGCACCACAATAGCCGCTGTCAACTAGTTTTTATGTGGTGGATTTGGGCTGCGGTTTAGGTCGTGGATGCCACCACTTCAGCTGCAGCTGTTGCTGTTGTTGCTGTGGTTAGGCTAAAAAGCTTTCGACCAAAAAAATGGTTTGAGGCTTAACATTTGGAATGCGTTGCACGTGCGACTTTGTTATGGCCTTTTATGGTCTAAACAACTGCACAAAGGCAGTAATAAACCACAGCCAAAGAGTGGTGCTACAGTTGCTGTTGTGGTTGCTATGGAGCTGCTGTTGTTGTTCATGTTGTTGTTGTTGCTGCTCGCTGCCCCGTGCGCTTTTCCGGTTTGCGGTTAGCGCTTGGGCATGGGTCAATGCACACTTTACGGATTTGGCTTTGAAATGCTGGCCATTTCACTGCACAGGTAGCCCAGGTGCTGCAGCAACAACGGCAGCGTGTGTGAAAGTGTTGCAATATGCAACGACTATTAGCCAGCCAGCATTAATTGAATATGCTCAGGCTGACATTGAATAATACGAGCAGCAATAATTCAATATTTGTACAAACACAAATAGTGCGTAGTGTAGTGTAAAGAGCAGTTGTTCGGACAGTACTCTACATCCACGCACACACACACACACTCACACACAGCTAGAGCTCGTTGTGCGTCTATAGATGTGTGAAAGTTGTCAGTTTGGCACTTTTATTGTCAACAAATTAACGAATGTACAAAACGCATAAACGAACGTATATAGCCGCTAATGATCAACACTGATCAGTCGGATTGATCATAATGATCGCACTGATCATAATGTCGTTGACAATGACAATGAGCATAACGTTCACCTAACTGTCCAGCTGTTTTGATCTCCATTGCCAGAGCGTGCCACAAAAGAGCCCGCTAAACGAGCGGCTCATTTGGCCAACAAAAGAACAAACGCAACTTTGTTAACATCAAATCGAAAGTGAAATGCCATATTTGATATGTCGGCGTGTGCGTGTGCGTGTGCGTGCATGTGTGTGTGAATGCTGATCATAAAGATAACGACAATTTTTTTAATGAAATGAAATGCCTTGAAAGTGAAACCTGTGCAATTAAAAGCAGAGCGGCCAGTTGCCACGCCCAGCTGCTTGCCCACTACCTTTTTTTTTCGTTTTTTGTTCGTTGGCTTTCGCTTCTTCATTTCGCAGCCCAGTTGGCATTACACAATGTGGGCGTGGCTGCACAATAGGGCGTCAGAGATTTGCATTTCTGTGCGGGGTCGCTTGAAGTTTTCATAAAATTTCCAAATGCGACTAGGCCAAGCGACATATACGAACTGTAGATACCCTTTGCAAATTTGACAGAGGTAAAGGTGGATTAGTTTATATGAGAAAAAAGTTAGTGAAAATATTAGCTAGGTATGTAACCCTATAGTATGGGAGAAGATGAGTGACTAGCAGATGCTAACTGATATATATAATAGTGGATAACCGACTTGTAGATACTCTAGAGCATTAGTTACTTTTAACTATATAATAATAGCTAAACGAGAGAAATAGATACTGAAGGAATGCATAGGAAAATTAAGGAAGTGAATATATATTCAAACAAACCCCTATACGACTACTGATACCCTGTAACTTATTGAAACTATAAAAAAGTAGTAATTTAAGAATGTATTACGAGTATATATTTTTTTTATATTTTGTCTTAAGATTTATTAAATAAAAAATAAAACTTGACCATCACTTCAAATATTTCTTATCAACGATATATTGTATAATACCCTTTTGCATGCAGTTTCTGAGAGTAGGGTATTTGAAGGAAAAAAACAGAGTCGAATCTGAAACTCGAAAGAAATGATTATGAAGTGGAAACTCTCACTTTTACGATTATTTTTCTTCTACATAGCTTTCGGTCGTCATTGCCAGCTTTAAGTTGTTGCTATTGTTGTGTTTTCTTTTGTTATTGTATCGTATGTCCCATAATGATATTAGACTTTCGCAGTCGCAGTCGCAGCCTCAGTCGCAGTTTGAGTGTTTCAGTTCAGCTAGAAAATAAGGCATAAAAGTCAATTTTATGCTCAGTTTTTGTTGCTGATTGGCTCGATCGCAACATGAAAGTGGTCGAGCCTCTCAGAATCATGGCCGATGATTGAGTGTGTGATTTGGAGCAACACTAAATATCTCAATTAGAAGTTGTTATTTAGGGCTTAAACAGCGTCTAATGTGGGTCACGCCTTTCTCTGCAGTCGAGAATCGCATTAAACGCCTTCAATTCCAACCGATGCGCCGATACGGCACGGCGGGCGATGCGGGCGATGCGGGCAGCGCAAGCCAAGATTCATTCATTCAAGAAATGATTTGTGCCCAACCCACCTGACAATTAATTAAATTCAAATTGTGGTTTCGCCCGCCTCTGCCACCGCCCCTCAACCCCTCAACCCATTCAGTTTAACCATTTGGCAGCACGCGCTCCACGTCGCAGCTCATATCTGATTCGAGCTCTGGCTGGGAATCAGAGTAGGAATCGAGGCGTTCGACTGTGACTGCGGCTATATATTTGTTTTGATTTTTAGTTGTTTTCGCTGCTCCGTTGCTTCGGTGTTTGTTGGCTGCTGCATTCGCTTGGCCGTGTCGCTTAATTTTTGAATTTCTACCACATCTTTGGCCATGCAGCCGGCCAAACGAGTCGAAAGAAAGTGCTGGGACCGCTGCTCGACTTTGGACCGCTCTGGCTGTTAGCTGTTTTATATCCGTTTTTGGTTCGATTTATGCCATTTGATAAATCAACCAACAACACACCACAATCAAGGCACTCACACACGCTCCGAGACCAAAAAGGTGTCCATTCAGTTATTCATGCAAGCCAGACCCAAAACACATATACACAAGTGCGTATGTGTGTGTGTTCTTCTGTGTGTGTATGACCGTAGGTGAGGCATAAAATAAATCGTTAAGATTATATGAAAAAATTTCACTTTCTCATTGGTTTACAGTTATTTATAAATATGGCAACTTTTGCTTTTTTTTTTTTTTCATATTTTCTTTGAGCATTAGCCCCGCCCTAAGGATGAATAATACATAAGCAAACTGACACACACAGACATAAATTGCTCAAGTTGTAGGCAGTGGCATCAAATGTTGCGTGATAAACGTGAAATGCCAAAAGTCTTGATCATCTTTGTCTCTTCGTCTGCCCCAGCCACTTGGTCAATTGATTACGAAATGTCTTTGGCATTACGCAGTTGATTTGATGTTAAGAGATTAGAATTGTTTACGCATTTCATTTGCAATTGATTTGCAGCAGCTAATTGAAACGATGCATCTGACGGAATATTACGTATACGCCTCGGTGACCCAATTAGAGCTGTCGCCCGCATAATTTCTACAGCCACGCCCCTTTGCAGACACTCTCCTGTCACTGGGTGCACTCCGTGGACATTGAGCGATAGTTGGGTGTAATTGCATTCGCCTAAAATGAGCAGCTGACTTTTACTTTGGCATCAAGAGGCCATCGTGGTCAAAATTTGATTTATAACCACTGCAACTAGGGGTCAGCTGCGCTATTAACGGCCACACGACTTATGCATGTGTGTATAACACTATGTATTTGGCTAATCCATTAATAGCCCAGCGGTGCATGACGGCATGAGCATGCCTCTGAGCGTGTTGTCGAACACGAGCTCTTAGCCAAATACCTTTCAGCATGCCAATTACACGCGACAACAACAACAACAGCAAGAAAAGTAATAACAACAACAACAACAACCGGAGACAAATTGCTCTGAGCTGGGCGCCCCAAAGTGCCGCAAGCTCAGTTCGGACATGTGAACATGCACAGCTTAAGATACAGATACATGAAACACCTTTGCTTACATATACATTAGGTATACATATATATATATATATATATATATGCACATATATATTTGTATATATATTATAAATATGTATGTTTGTCTTTATATATATTTCGTAGCGCAAAAAAAAAAAAAAAAAAAAAAAAAACTTTCACTGAAGCTGATTTGAAGCGAACGTCGCGACGTTGTCGCTGCGGCTCCTGTCAAAAGGCCCGCGCACTTGATGATGAACAGCAGATATGATGCTGAGCCATGGCCGGGGCTATGGCTCGCAGTTGTAGCCATAAGCCAGCACAGACATAAGCCATAAGCCATGAGGCATGAGCCATAAGCCGTGCAATCGTGACGAAAAGCCATCAGCTGCCCCGGCTGGACATTGACACTTGTTTAGCGGCTATGCCGGACCGCACATGCCCCCATCCCCCTCTCTCTCTCTACATCTCTCTCTTTCTCACTTTTTGCATAAGAAAACATTCGCTGTAAACAGTGTACTTTCATTTGGCAAATATGTGGCGAGATGTTCCTGGAAAATGTGAAATGGCCAACTCAGACAATGAGCCCACTTGATGTGTGGTTCATTAACTTGGCCCACAGTCAGCGAAGCAGCTAAAGTCTTAATTATAATTTTTAATTGGGCCCCAAACGCATGCTCCAATTGGCTAGCCGGAAATACCGTTTGATCAGTTTGATCAGCTTGGCCAGCTTGATCTAAAGGGCCACTGCCCCTACCCACTTGCCCCGCCCCATCGTGATCAGTTGATCAGAAGATCAACGCTTGTCCGCTGCTCGTCTCTGACCGAAATACCATTGAAAGCAAAAGAAGAAAGTTCAGCAATGCGAGCTGCGACCGCAGCTCAGCTCATCTGTGGCATGCCGTTTAGAATTTGCCCGCTTTTCACGATTATGAACATAACTTGGTTGGCTCAGGCTGCTGCCTTTTATTTCACTTGATTTAATTTACCGAGTCGTTTAGAGTCTTAAACTTAAAATGAAGTCAGCGAGCGCTCCACGAAATTTCACTTTGAAGAATGCATTAAACGCAAACGCTCAGCATCCGGTCCGGGGGCCCTTAGGCGGCACATACTGCATTATTTATGATGCAAAGTGGGGCGCAGCATCAGCATCAGCATCAACAGCAGCGGCAGCAGCGGCAGCAGCGTCTGCATCAAGGGCGTTACTGCAGCAATTTCGTGAAAGTCGCGGAAGCTGTCAAAGCCTCGGGTTTCGACGTTATCCTCCAAATAAGAAAAACAAAAGTAAAGAAATATTGGTAAAAAGAGGTACTGAAAAAGCGAAAGGGCTGGGCACACGTGCGCCGGGGCTAAGATCGAGACAGAAAACTGCAATTTTTTGGTCGATTCATTTTTATTTCATTTTTTCTTTTTGTTTTTTTTTTTCTGCTTTTGGCAAGTTTCTCAAGCCTCGCCGAAACCCTTTCTCTTTCGGAAGAAAGTCGTGTGAATCGGCTTCAAGCTTAAGCAGGCAGAGAAGAAGTAAATTCGGCAAGTAAGTGCAGTTGTTTTTCACAAATTATATAACTGGCGACTGACTCTGCAGAGCTTTGCTCGTATTGCGCCATCATTTGTTTACACTTGGCCATCAATTATTCAATCGTAGCTAACTTACATAAAACAATAACAACAGCAGCATCCACATGAGCTCGGCGACTAATAATTTATTGAGTAAATGCTGCAATCAAAATTGTCGCCGTGAGCTGTCTCTTAACGCGTTTGTCTCGATCCAGTTAGCTGTAAACGTTGATTATGACCGTTGTATTAGATAATAATTTAATATGAGCCATATGCGTAGCTCGCATCTATAACTATCTGCCTCCATCTGTATCAGTATCTGTGCCTGTATCCGTAGCCGTAGCCATAGCCGTAGCCATGACTCGTCTTCTTGCTGCATATCTGTGAGGCGGGCAGTCGTAATGGAAAGTGAAAGTGTGCCCAGAGATTTGTATTCGTGCATTTTTAATTTGTATCTTAAAGTCGGCGGCCGGACCAACTGTTGCTAAAATGTCGAAATACTTACATATATGCTAATGCCAATCTCCATGGCAGCCAAGCTGGCGATTACAACAGCCGCAGTAGCTGTAAATTTCTCATGTGACATGGCCTGGTCCTCACCTCCGCCACAAGCGAATTCCGGCTGATCGGTCATAGTTGGCAATGACTGTCATCTAGCAGACCCCGATTAATGGCAGAGTTCACCTAGCAACAAATACAGCTACATTTGCATCTGTTAGATACGCAAATGTTTGGCGTAATTAATTCAGTTGAAGCTCTCATTTGTTTAATTTCGATATTCATCTTTTCTATTTAAATCTGAATTTAGATCTTGTCATTGACTGCTGAAACTTTCCGAATTCCGAATTTCAAACTGGAGTTGCAATAAATATGTTTGTTTTTTTTTTTTTTTTTTTTTTTTTACAGCTTTAGCTCTTTATGTATTCAAATGCAAACAGCATAGATTTTTACTTAAGAAGATAATTCCACAAAATTATTGCTAATAATATATAATGTAGATAACGATGTTTTTTAGAAAGAGATTAATTATATTTAAATATTATGCAGGTGAAACTCATTATTATATATTATTTAAAATTTATAAAAAAAAAAAGAAAATTTAATATGTATTTAAATGTAAAAATTAAATTAAATTAAAATATTAGGTTTTTTTTTAATGACTATATTAGTTATGTTAATGAGTAAATATTAGTTAAGGATTTCGTATAAGAATTCTTTATTTTGTGTTCATGACTAAGCAAAATAAAATTAAAATAAATTAATTAAAAACAACTAACTTCATATTGTTTATTTGTATTTCATTCATTCTCTCTATCTCTCTCTCTCTCTCTCTCTCTCTCTCTCTCTCTCTCTCTCTCTCTCTCTCTCTTACTGTCTGTCTCTCTCGCATTGGCACTGCTATGCTTGAACTGTTTAGGCACGTCTAGGGCATCGCCGCCCACTTGACCAGCCCGCTCTGACTACGAAATTAAGCCATTAAGTGGCAGTTGGCAGTTGGCAGTTGTGGCAATTGCGATTGCAGTTTACTTAACGGTTTCACTGCGATGGGCCGGTGCGGCGGCATCTGCAGCTGCTGCATGCGACATGGACATGGCCCGCAACTGTGGCAGCAGCGACATCAGTGTTGTTTACTCGAACACCCACTGCGAGTGCCTGGGCAGCACTCACCCAGGCAGCCAGCCAGCCAGTCAGTCAGCCAGTCAGTCCGTCAATCATTCATTCATTTATTCATTCATTCATGCTGCTTTGTTAGCTTATATTTTCGAGTTGCAAAGTTGCACGCGTTGAGCGGCGCGTCGGGCTCGGTCGCAAGGCGGTGAATGTTGTCTACGAAAAAGGAAAATTCACGTTAAACTTTCTTTTTTGCTGCAGCACCAACCACAGCAGCAGCAGCAGCAACAACAGCAGCCACAATATTATAAATAAAATATGTACTTCGCTTGTTGCTGCGGCTTTATATGTACATATATTCACATTTGGCTTTTATGGTCGCACAGTTAAAAACTCGTTGAACTGTTATGAATTTTACTTTTGGTTTTCAAAGCGAAACCAAATAAACCTGTTGCTCTCGCACAATAGAACAAGAAGAGCACCGCTTCAGCTCCAGCTCCAGTTCCAGCTGCAGCTGCAGCTCCGCCTTTAGGTCCAGCTCCAGTTCCAGCTTCGGCTCCAATTCGGGCTCCTCCCCGAAATGCAGTGAAAGTGTCGTTTCTCATCGTTTTCTGCACAATATAACGGAGTGAGGCGAAATAAATGGGAAAAGAAACCAAGAGTTAATTAAATGTCAAATAATTTAGCATTCAACTGCGTTCGATGGCCTCGCCACGATTTGCATCCCTACTTGCCAAGCACGCAATGCGTCCTGCCTCCTGCCTCCTGCCAGCAGCCATCGGCCAGCATCCACTTGCCCCTGCCACATATGAAATTCGCTTTCACTGATGCTGATGCCCCGTTGGCTGATCTGGAAAAGCGTTTTCACACCATTTGCCGGCCTTTTGTTTAGCTGCATTTTCACACATTCATAATGCTTTAATTAAGCATATACTCAACACTTTCTTGCATCCTGGGCCCCAAATGCGATTTGCCGCTCAGCAGCAGCTTATCAACTCTCTTTTTCCTGATGACTTTCATTTATGCAGGCGCGCTGCCTGCCTCGCTGCCTCGCTGCTTGCGTGTCTGCTCCTGGTCCAAACATCAACTCTATTTGCGCACTTTTACTTGTCGCATCCAACTACTGCTGGCTAACAGCCGCTGGCTACTGGTCAACATGGTATGTGATGTATGCATGTGTGTGTGATTGTTTGTCCAGCGGACTTTCGGCACACATTGCTGGCTGCGAGTCAATAACTCAGCGGGCCGCAACCGCCAGCTGTTTGTTTTGGCCATTTCGGTATTTGACAACGCATAAAATATGCACATAAATCTATGCAGCAGCAGCAACAACAACAAAATCAGAGGTAGAAGCAGAAGCAGCAGCAGAAGCAGAAGCAGAAGCAGAAGCAGAAGCTAAAGCAGTGTGCACAACAGTAGGTGGGGCAGCGGTAAAAAGGGCGCACAACGGTTAGCTGCATGCCACAGCGAGAAGTGTCGCAACTTTCCCTTTTGAATGGCTGCGATCGCCGTTGTATGATATTTTGAATCGAATACCAATTCGGCTTATTCTTTATGGCTGACTGTTTATTGGCCTGGCCCACATACGCGGCTCGTTAGCCGTCTTTTATGTAACACAAATTCTAATGGGCACACACACTCACGAGCGTGACGCTCCAGCCGTGACTGCAGAGTCAGTGAGCCAGTGAACCGGTGACCGGAGATCGACGATCGGTGATCTGTGATCGGTGATCGGTGATCGGTGTTTGATCACGGCTATCGCAGCACCTGGCGCACTGCACCTGCCGTGATGGACAGACACGCATTGCGAAATGCGAGAGGGAAATGCCTTTTACCTTAAGCCATTAAAGCGATTTCAATTTCAATTTCAATTTAAAAACAATTAAGATTACGCTTTTCAGCGCCTTTTTCGGGTAAAAGTAAGCAGCCAAGCCGCCAAACATTGTTCCCACAGTGTAGCATCAGCATCGGCATCAGCAGACGCCTAGCGTCTGATCTCCGCCTCAGCTTCAGGTTCAGCTGATTTTGACAATGTTACATGAACTTCAAGCGAAAGCAGCGCAGTGCGGCGCATAAGGCCAACAAATTACAGTAACAATGCTTTTCCAAGCCAAGCGTCAAGACGGCGACGCGCGTTACCGTTGGCTGGCAAAACGAAAGACTTAAGCGAGAAACTTGCCCGACCAGTTCTTAGCCGAGGCAGAAATGCTTTCGTTCGCCTCGGCCTCGGCAGAGAGGCGGCAGAGAGAGATGAGCACGCTGCCTATATAAGTTGTGCTTGGCATTGGGAAATTGTATCATTTCATCCTAACCCGTCAAAGCAGCAACACAGCAGCCAGCAGCGTTGTGTGCCAAAAGTGCAAGACTCTTGAGTTGAAACGAAATACAAGAAAAAAGAGAAAGTGCGTTTTGTCGATTTGTGTGCGGTACAAAAGCCCAAACAGTGTTCACAGCCCTTAAAGGACTATACAACAAGAACAACAACAACAACAACACAATAAAGTGCAACAACAACAACAAACAATTAAAAATGGCAAACAATAAAGTTATTTTCGGTGTCTTGTGTTTGGTGACGCTGTCCGCTGCGCTCCCCGCCGAGGAAACGCGCGGCCATGCCCGCAACGCCATCGGCGGCGACAACGACATTATGGATAGCATCTATAGCGATTGCCTGCGCAAGGATTCGGTCTCGTGCGTCAAGTACAAGCTGTTCAACTTCGTCGACAAGGTGCTGGGAGCCCGCGACCAATTCGCTCTCACCGAGGGCGTCACTGTTGTCCGCTCACCGGATGCGCCCGTCCAGGAGGCTGCACGCTCCATCTCAGCCGATGAGTCGTTCGAATCGCTCGCCCTGAACCGCATCAGCAGCTTCCTCAACTCGCACACCATCAAGGTGGAACTGAAGGGCGCCGACATCGTTCAGGCCGTGAGCTCCACTGGCCGCGCTTTGGAGGATGCCTCTGAGTCGCTGTTCGGCAGCAACGATCCCAATGCGCCCGAGGAGAGCCGTGGCAAGAAGAAGAAGGCCGCCAAAATCCTGGGCCCCATTCTGGCTCTGGTTGCACTGAAGGCCGCCGCCCTCCTGCCCCTGCTCCTGGGTGCCATCGCTTTGATCGCCGGCAAGGCTCTGCTCATTGGTAAGATCGCTCTGGTGCTGTCGGCCGTCATTGGCCTGAAGAAGCTGCTGTCGCAGGAGAAGCACGTCACCTACGAAGTGGTCGCCCATCCCCATCACAGCAGCAGCCACTCCGTCAGCCACGGCGACTCATACGGCAGCGGCTACAGCGCCGATGCGGGCGCCTCCTCTGCTTCGTACGGCAGCAGCGGCCATGGTGGCTGGGGACGCTCCATTGATGCCCAGGATCTGGCCTATGGTGCCCAGAAGCCTCAGGCTTAAGTGAAGTCACAGTCAATCAACCACAACCACAACAACAACAACCACACGAACCACAACCAATCACTGACTTGAGCCATTCAGCTCAGATACAGACTCTTGAAGAGGAACACATATTATTTATTGTTCGTTTTAATTAATTTATTAATATAATTTATTTTATTTATTTTTCCACACGAAAAAGCGCAAAGCCACGCACACAAAAAACGGAAACTAAAACGTAAAAAAGAAAAAAAAAAAAATGAAAATCAAATCAAATCACTTGAGAAAGAATTGTTAAACGACATTGTAGCGAAAAGAGATGAAGAAGCAGAGCAGACGAAACCCCCATGCTGAGTGTGCGTGCATTTAGTTGCTTGGCATACGTACATACGTACATACATACATACATACATACTTACATACCATATCGTTTAAAGCTAAAGTTAAGTTTGTAAAAATATCACAAAGCGAGAGTTAAAGTCGGTACCTAATGCAAATCGTTTCAAATACTCATAAGCCCAGGCGGCGGCTCTGTGCAGCGTCCAGCCTTAGGTCTAAGCTCGCACCCACTTACAACACACACTCACTATCTCTCACTGTCTCCGTCTATCTCTCTCACACTCTCTCTTTGTCTATCGGCTACTCTCTCTAACGCACGAACATGCTGACCGCACAGTCTCTGAGTCATACATTCTCTGTAGCTATCTATCACTATATATCACAATCTATCATCTATCGACATCTATCACTCTAAAGACTATACCAAAACTCTGTTGGTTGCCATGCAACGAACTATCTATGTAATTACAATACTCTACTCTATTCTACTGTACTCTACTCTACTCTACTCTACACTACATCTACAACTATTCTACTCTACTCTACTCTACACTACATCTACAACTATTCTACTCTACTCTACTCTACCATATACGCTATCCTGTACACTTTACATGCAATTCTAGTCTTACAATAACAAGCGACAAGCGACAATAACAGCTACAACAACTACTGCAACTAGCTTTAACTCAACAAACTAGCTCTTATATCTATCAATCTATCTATCTATCTATCTATCTATCTATCTATCTATCTATGAATCTATCACAACTCTCATCTATCTTCGAGTCATAGTTTTGGTATTCGCAAACGCCATAACTTGCCATAGTTTTCTTGCCTCATGCACTCAAAGCTGAACTGAACTGAACTGAACTGAAATTAAAAATTTCGAACTCGTCTAAATTCGAACGACTTTTCCAATTTTCACTCAAGCTCTGTGAACTTTCTCATTTCCTTTTGCACCTTCAGCTTCACAATATAGCTCTCTCTTATTTCATTGTCACCTTATCTCCATCTCACTCTCTATCGCTCCCATTCTCACTCGACATCTTCTCTCCCTCACGCTCTCATCGTAACTTTTTCTGCTGCTCTCTAGCTGTCACTTTCTAGCGCTCTAGCTTCCACGCACACACGCACGTACGTTCTCTGTAACCATAGTTCACTGTAGGCTTTTTTTTTTTGTAAATCACACATTTGTTATTGAATACATATTATACTTTAGATGTTTATCAGCGACTTGGACCGTTTGCCCAGCTGGTGGCATTCGCTTTATGCATTTTGGCTTCAACTTATTTCTAATCGGCTTTTAGAAATATTTGTTTAAGTCATTTTGAAAGCGCGCTGCTCACAAGCACCAAGTCGCTAAGCGCTTAATTTATAATACCCTCAAGAAAACATATATATATATATATATATATCTATATATATCTATAAACATACATATATACTCTTAAGCAGAATCGTACGGCACTTTCGCAGCGAGATGAATTGGGCAATTCACAGTAGTAGCAGAAGCAGAAGCAGAAGAAACATAATTCACAAATATTCACAAAGACAACAACAAACAGCAAGACACACACACAATGAATGTAAATCTCTTTTACAAGCAGCATCTTTTCTCTGTCATAAATGCATGTCATTAAAAAAATGAAGAAAAACAATAAGTAAAAAAAAACAAAAACAAAAAAAACAAAAAAAGAAATAAAAACAAGGAATAAATAAAATAAATGAAAAATTCAATAATGTGTTTACATCTTTGTATATATGTAAACATAGATATATCTAAATACATACATATACATATAAATATATACATTCTTAATGGCCAACAGGTGAAAGCGATAAAAGCCGAATGCGAAATATTTGACTGGCACTGGAGCTGGCATGTTATGGTTATGCATAATGCCCGACAGAGATCAGAGCCATTGACAAGTCCATCTTTGGGGCAGCGGATGAATGCGCGAAGCGAGAGGAGAGTGCTTTCATTTCAAGTGAAATTGATTTGCGACCCAGTTGGCTAAGCGAATATTTAAGACCCGGCCGTTAAAAGGTGTAAATAATTATGAGTCTGGCCAAGGCAGTTGGCCAAGCCAGCAGCAGCAGCAGCAGCAACAACGGCAAAAGGTGGCCGAAAGTGTGCCCCGCTGGCTACCGTTGCGGCCAAAACTGATGCCAACAGACAGTGAAAGTAAACAGTTAGGAAAGACGACTACAACAAAAACGACAACAACAGCAACGACAACAATAACAACGACAAACAGTAAATGCATGGAAAACGTGTTGTGAAAAGCTAGCAAGCTGTTGGCCATGGCCAAGGCATTTTTTTGGCTTAGCTTATGATCAGCATTAACGACTCGACAAAAAAGGGGCAGGTGGAGTGGCGAGAGTGTGCTGCAACAAAAGCCAAGTTAACAGCTCATTCCAGCAGACAAACTGTTAACCATTGACTCGGACAAAGTAGAAATAATAAAAAAGACAAAAGGCAGACAAAACAAACCAAATTCAGCACAAAAGGTCTATTAAAAGTGGGCAACTATGTGACACCGAATGCCCACTCGCTAGAAACCCTCATCAACAGCAATACACACTACAACAACAACAATAATAACGACGACAATAAGAAAAAGACGAGTTAATTGTGTCACGTGGGCATCGTCATTAGAATGTGCGAGCGGAGCTGATGAAATGTTTGTTTTAGGCCTTTACTATGGGAAATTTTAAAGAATTTTGCTTTAATGTGTAGCTGACCTCGGCTTTAAGGTTTTACTTCCTTTTACATTTCAGCTTGGGCAATGGGCGGCACAGGTGGCAAAAGAGCTATATTGAGGATGGAAATGCAGGTGAAGCACTTGAATAAAATGTATATTATATATTTTTATAATATATATTTTTATAGTTATCTTAACATTATTCTTTGGAAATCATTATTCAATCTTTGGGGCTGATTCCTAAAATCACATCCACGCATAATTCTTACACCTTTGCCAGCTGTTTCGATCCCTTTTTAGCTTTGCTAATTCGTTCCTTTTTATTTTCCTTTTCATTGACCCAATATTTGATTTTCCGGTAACCTTGAACTTTTATTTCCTTTGACCGGGCTTGCCTTTACTTTGCTTCAATTTGGCTGATGCTATCTTTTTTTTTTTTTTTTTTTTTTTTTTTTTGTATGGTGCTTGAGCCTTTAAGCCTTTGAATTGTTATTTACCAAGATTCCTTTCATATATTGGATCAGCGTGGGGTGCTAAATAGCACTTTCCACTTTCATTAGTCAGCTATTTGAGCTGTGCCGAATTGAATTTCGTAGTCTTATGCAAATCGATGCTTGCTGCTTCTCGATTCCCGCTTGCCACTCCCCTATTCTCCCCGGCTCTCACCCAAAATGAAAGGCTGCCCATGCGATTTGGAGCGAATTACCGTTGTGGCTCGACTCAAGAGTTCCGCTAGAGAAATGTGAATTGACTGCAGCTGCCGTTGCTGTTGCCGCTGTGGTTGTGGCTGTGGCTGTGGCTGTGGCTGAGAGAGAAAAACTGGTGCAGGCATCGCTGGCTGCCAATTTCACATTCTGAAAACCAGATAAAAAGCCACAAAATTTGCAATAATTCATAAGCCGGCAGCGAATTGCGATCGCACACACACACACGCACGCTCCAATGCCAGATATAATTCAGGTCTGCCAGTGTTGGGAATCGTGCAATGTCTGAGCTGCCACTGCCACAGCCACAGCCGCTACCCAATTTAGATGCAATTTCACTGTCAACGGACCCCGATGCATGCAAGGGCGGTGCAGAATGCTGAACGAAATGAAAACGAGTTTGATCCGAAAGCGGGTCACCAGAACATAGCCGACAACAACAACAACAACAACAACAACAACCACGCTCAGATCTGCTGCACCGTTTGCATAGGCCAACAGACAACCTGATCGTCCGGCCTTGCATTGCGCTTTCCAACATACAAAAATCACCTGTGTTAAGCATTTTACTGGCTGTCATCATTTTCCACTCGAACAAGTTTTCCCACACTCGAAAAAAAAAAATAAAAACCCAGAAATGAAAAACACGCATCACATTATGATTACAGTAATTCCTTTCTTGTTGCTGTTGTTGTTGCTGTTGCCATTGTTGTTATTGTTGTGCATGGAAGCGTTAAGTTTGTTAAGCGCCTCCGTGCGCAGTTACGATTATTATTAGTCATGATTAATTGAAAGTTAATTGGGCATACGAGTCGCATGCAAAATGCTGAAACAGTTGAATAACTAAATAACGCCGCCCAGTTGACTTAACGGTTGATTTATGATTCCGACTACGCGTGCACACACCGAGCACCGCACATCGCACTTCTCAGTTAGTTAATAACAATTTGTGGATTAATTGATGAGCCGCAATGGCCGCAAACGGTCGATTGGCTCGGTTCGTGGTTTTGCTGCTTGAATAGTTATTCATTTTATTGCAAATCATACATAAGCTTTATCGATGCGGTTTCAGTTGCCATTGCCACACGCCCAATGGGCCATAAGCATATCTATACGGTCGACTAAGTTTGCATTGCTTAATTGAAACATTACCGATTATCATGATAGATTAGACAACGACTGTGTTTATTTCATTGAGCGAAGCTGTTCTCTTCCTCTTCCTTGAATATATTACTAACCCAATGCAGGCTAGAAGCATAAAATGTGTTTTGGCTATTTCCAGTAAGGATTCTGATAGATATTTTTTATGAGATGTAATTTATTTTATACAGCTTATTATCAGATAGCTCTTACTTTAATATCTTTTTTTTATCTATTCCCAGCCCATATATTTTCTTCATTATTCACCTTCAACTGCATGTTCGCAGAGAAAATTCCAGTTGGTTTAGATATGCTGTCAACTTAACATACATAATCAAGCATATATTCTTTAAGCCTATTTTTCATTGTTGAATTATAAATTACAATAACAAATACAACTCGAGTCACGCATTAAATTGTCATTTTCTTTGAACTAAAATAAGTATTCATAGATGCTTATACATATAACCCACTTCTCTTAAAAACCATGTTATATTGGATAAATATGTATATGTCTTATCAGCATAACAAAAGAAAAGCTTTCTCTTACTTTCGTTCAATTTCACAAAGTTTGTGTCTCAACTCTTTCGTTTAGCCAATGCACTCTTCACTCGATCAGTGCCTTAAGGTGGAAGTAATTTTCTGAATGAGCCTAAGACTATGCAACACTTTTTTGTATACGAAATATCCTTCTTTTTTTTTTTTTTTTTTTTTTTTTTTTTTTTTTATTTGTTAAAGCCATACGAGGTTTTTCGATAACCCCTTTGTGAGCTTATTATCTGTTCATTCAGCCCTTTAGGGCGCGCCGGCAACTTACGTTGCTGTCGCAATTTACGAATATTTACAATTACAAATATTTACAACATAATACAATAATAACACAATGATGGCAGCTATATGTCAACTCCTGTTGACCGTCATCCGGGGCGATCGGAGAATCAGGTCCCTTGGTTGTCTCCTTTTAAGCCTCCTAGGAGTTCTGTTTGGTATGAGCATTTTTGCTAGCCTGTTTTTGTGCCGCTCCAATCTATCATTATACCGGCTAGAGTGCTGATTTATCGCATCAAAGACAGTGGCGAGTTTCAGGTCTCTGTGCAGTATGGAAAAATATCCTTCTGCGGTTGAAGATTTTAGTAATATTGGATAAAATATTCAAATTAATATTTATCTAAAAATTGGAATTGAATAAGATAAGAATAAAGTTGTAAGTTTTTTTTGTATATTTATTTTAAGCGCTGAATCTGTACAATGCAAGTTTAGTACCTTAAAGTTGTAAGTAACAATATATTTTTTTTATATAATAATGTTTATTGAAGCCAGTAAAAGATAAGAAAAGGTCAGTTAACAAGAATCTTGTTATACACCTCTTAATACAATCCTAAAATAAATTGTAAAACATAAACGAGCCATCGCCTTTGGGTACATTTAGCGAGTGCTTGCTGTGTTGCAGTGCCGAATTCTTCGTTTATAAAAAGAAAAGTTACGATTTGTGGGATGACAGTGAATCTGTGATAAAAACCGAAAAAACAAGAGAGCCCCTGCGATTCGGTCTACTAAACAGGCCTAACACAGATATAGAAATTGTAGCTTGGGATTAACAGCTGCGCCCAATGCCAATGCCATTGACTGTGGAGGAGGCGTGCAGCAAGTAGCATGAGGCATGTGGCAGTCACGCACGCAGCAGCGCGCTCTGTTTTACATGTGCAGAAAAACTCAATAGCTTAGAACGAGCTGCAAGTTGTTTGTTATAATTACAAATGAAATTGCAGCACTGGCAGCAATGGAGATGCAGTCGCTGCAGCTGCATAGATTTTCGGTTGCTTTCGCAGCAGCGAAATCACGAAAGCGCAGCTTCAATGGCCAAAAGCCTCTGGCCGCAGCCGCCAGTCCGACTAATTGGCGTGATATTTAGACTAAAACAAACTGCGTTGTTTTTTTTTTTTTTTTTTTTTTTGTTTTGCTTGCATTATTACAATTTGTTTTTCATCTTCTTCTCTTTGATGAAATTCATCTGCTGCTGCTTGACATGCACCCAAGCGCAATTAGCCATCAGACAAACGGGCAGGCGGTATAAAATGCTAGCACTGCTCTAGCAAGCACTCAGTTGAGCAACTTAAGAGCAGCGCCCAGCAACAGTTTTGCCATTACGCTGCAGGATATCCACAAAGGAGCTTAGTACACACTCACACACCCAGACACAGTCACACATACACACACACACACACGAGCACAGAGATGATCAAGTACATGTGGCATGTGGCAGCGCTGCTGATAATCTTCTGCTGGCTGCCTGGCTCTACGGCGCGCACGGCCAGCTACCACCACATCAATGGCCTCAGCGTGGAGCAACAGCAGCAGCAGCAGCAACAACAACAGAAAGTGCAACCGGCGGCACAGTCGGCTAGTTCGACGGGCCTGTGGAAAGACCTGTCGCTGGTCTACCGCATCTACCAACAGTGCACGGGCGAGAACCTCTCCGTGTGCCTCAAGGTCAAGCTGCTGACCGGGCTAGAGAAGGCCTTCCGCTCGGCCAAAACGTTGCCCCTGTTCGAGGGCATTCAGTTTGTGAGCAGCACGGATGAGGCGCAGAAGCGGTCACAGCTGCCGCCCATCACGGAGCAGGATATTGAGGCCGTGCTGCCGCGCGGCCTGGATGCCAAGGAGCAGATCCTCAACAGCATGATCATGAAGCGCGTGGCCACCTTCCTGCAGGATCACACGTTGCAGGTGAGTGTGGCTCAGCTTAGGCCAGCCTAAGTGCCCAACCACTGCTCCTTCTCTCTCTCTCTCTATCTCTGCTCTGCCTCTCTCACTCGCAGATCAAATTTCCCGACTTGCGTGGCGTTGATAGCAACTCAGTGGAGGGACGCAAGAAAAAGGATAAGAAGGGCAACGGCGCCTACATCATGATCCCCCTGCTGCTGGGCGGCACCTTCGTGCCCATCGCATACGGCGCACTAGCCATGCTGGCGGGCAAGGCGTTGATCGTGTCCAAACTGGCTCTGGTGCTGGCCTCCATAATTGGCATTAAGAAACTGCTCAGCGGCGGCGGCGGCGGCAAGGAGTCCTCCCACGAGGTGGTCGTCTCCTCCGGCGGCCATTCGGGCTGGGGCCGTGACTTTGACATGGCCTACAGCGGCTGGAAGCCGGCCAAGGAGTCGCCGGGCAGCGCAAAGAGCCTGTAAAGCGGCCAGCCAACCAGCTGAGCTAGCATTTGCATTTGAGATGGAGTTCACCAAAGAAACGATTGCCGCATGAATTGTCTGAATAATCAATAATGTTTAGCTTAATTCGATTATCTCTATATACATATACATATACATATATACATAAATATCTATGTGTAACGAACTAAATGTGTGTGTTAGGCCTAAGTAAGCGTTAATTAAATGTAGTAAACAATTTTTGCTTAAAATTTCGCCTACCTCTTCTCAGTCTCGGCCAGCCCAGCCACGCCTCAACAGCGCCAGCTGAATTTATGATAACAATTTCAAAAAATGCTTACGTGCGTGCTAAAAAAAAAAAAACACTGAAAATGTCTTCGCTTTCTACCAAAAAGAGCTACATATAAAACTGCGAGCACATTTTTTAGAGTCGAATGCAATATTCATAGATCAAATATGCTCGAGCGTCTCTCACTTGCTTCAATTGTGTTGTAGTTGCCGTTGTTGTATTTGTTGTTGTTGCTTTCAGAGGTATGCGACATTTTCACTTTTGCAGTCTGCACAAAATATTAATGAGCTACTGGCCCAGCAAGCAGCCAGGCCAAAACGAGGTAGAACATTGAACCTATTCAACAAAAACTGAGCCTGAGACTCATTTAAATACGTTTCTCACGCCTAATCAAATGGCCTTTTCGTTGCTTAATTGCTGACGTCACATTCGGGGCCTGGGCAACACTTTCATTAATTGAAAATTACTCAAGCCTGACGGAACAAGAGGTAGCCGGAATTCGCCAGCAAATGTCACAGATTGCGGGACAGAGGAGGCCGGAGGGGGCCTCAGGCTTGGCATGAAAGTGAAACTTTCAAAAAGGTGTCAATTCGATAGACGGTAGACGGCAGCTGGAAAAAGGGTTGGGCGCGAGAGCTGAGGACCTGAGCGTGAAATGAAAGCAGTCGGAGCCATGAGTAATCGCAGCGTAGCTGGAGGAACTGAGCCCAGCGTCTAATGAACAGGATGCTGTCAAGCTGTTTCCTGAGCCGAGTCAATGTTCGAGCAAGCATCGTTAAGTATCTTAAATATTTCAGTAATGGCTTTTCTCTAAGACTTTAGCCGCTTAGCCGGCGACGCTTACATAAGCAAAAATCTCAGCTCGTCCGCAGCCATTCAAATGAAATCAAATACTATTTCACTTTCATTGCTTTTGACATGCAGTCAAAATAATTGCCCGAATCTTAAATAGCTGGCTAACAGCCGGCTAGTCGACCGACACATGCCCTACACACGATTCGAGGCTAGATGCGTGCTGCACGAGTGTACAACACCTCAGACCTGATAGCCTGATGGCTGATGGCTGATGGGCATTCAAGTCACGTCACACGCACATCCATCTACATCTACATATACACGTGCACGTCATTTGAATATCCCATCAGCATCAGGCACAGCAGCTACAGCAACAGCAACAATAACAGTAACTAAACACCTTTCGGCTCATCAACTATACGCTGTTTAGGCTACGCAGATAATCAGCTACAAAAAATTTGGCTTGCTTTGCATCTGGAATCGAGCATAAGTAGCGTGCAAATCTCAGCATTCAGCGCTTTCTTTCAGGTACTTGACTAATGCGTAAATTACACAAAAACCGAAGAAGCAAAAAAAAAAAAAAAAACGAAGAAAATGAGGCAAGCGAGAAAGCGCATGTGTAGAGTGTTTGACTATGAAATACTCTTTAATACAGTTTTATACCCTGAACCCTTTAAATATGAGAAATCAAGGTTTAATGCTTTTTTTTTTTTTTTTTTTTAGTTATTGTTAATGATCTTGGCCTTATCTTAATGATCTGAATCTGAATTTAATTTAAGCCAGTTCAAATCACTTGGCATTTAAGTATATATATATATATGATGCTATATATTTTATAGGTATTCTTTAGGTATATATAATAATATAAAATTTAAAAAAAATGTTTCACTATATTTTAAAATATTTTTATCTTTTTTTATTCGCCTTAGAACATTTTCAGTTGGGATTTAAAAAAAAGAATCTTTTTATTTCGGCTTGTAAATATATCTTTCCAGATTAAGAAATTCATACATTAATTATATTGATCTGCTCAAACTGTGTCTGGAAACAAAATTTTTATTATATTTTTTGTTATACACATAAATTAATTTAGATTACCCAATTTTTTATTTATTTATTATTTTTTTTTTTTTTATTTTAAATATTACAAAATAGGTAGAACACTCTAGGTATTAAGCATTTAAGCATCTAATAACTTAGTTTTAACGATAATATAACAATTATTTTGATATACGAAGCATAAAATGTACAATAAAGGAAGCTTAAATTAAAATGAGTTTCACCAGCTTCAATTATGTATATACAAATATATAATGAACTACATATTTGAATTTGCTATAACTCAACTAAAAGCTAAACTAGATGCGAAATGTGAAAATCGTAATACATATTATTAGATATAAAAAAAAAAAAAAAAAAAAAAAAAAAAAGAATTTTAAAATGGGATAACTTAAATTTACATTTTCTGCATAAACACAGTTAGAGACAAATACTGCATTTGATACCAATTTTTATTAGCCATCGTAGCTTTTGCCATATGCAGGGTATTTTTAAAGACGTGCTAAAAATTTAAAATGATAATATTCATGTAAAAGAGTAAAAATTAAAGCGACATAATGCGAAAGATTTTGTGTGATATGAAACTCTTGTGCAAATGTTAGCGATTGGCATACAAAATTGCAGATATATAGAGATATGTTTATGTGCTAATGTGTGTGGAGGAGAGATGTACAGATGGTGGGGCTATAAGTGAGATGGAGAAAAACAAATACATAAATAAAAAGCAAAATTAAAGTGAAATTTTTTTATCCATGCCGCCTGCAAACTAGTTAATTTTCTATTTTACTCCAATTTGAGCGATGCCCGTTGCCGTGTGGTTGCTTTCATCATAAGTAGAGCCGCTGTTGTTGCTGTTGTTGTTGCTGTTGTTGTTGCTGCTGTTGTTGTTGCTGTTGTTGATGTGCTATGATTGGCCAGCTATGCTGGCGTTTGATTAGCGCTAGCTTTAAGTGCCGCATCAAGTCACGTGTCTGCAATTTCTAATGGTTCGATCAGTGGAGCGTCTAGCAGCACGCACCACTTTCAGCCCCAGACCACACTCTGAGCTCGATGGTTCTCAGCCAGCCGAAAGTGTGCCACTTGTGCAGGCGCCAATGCAAAATTTTGAGCTGTCAAAAATTAATGCACGCTAAACTGATTCAAATCATTTAGCGGCTAGGTGTGTCCGAGTGTGTGTGTGTGTTTGTGTCTGTGTGTGCAAATAGCTAAGTGCTGTTTAAGTCTGTTGACAAACAACAATAACAACAACAGCAGCAACAGCAGTCGCTAACAAGCCAGGGCAGCGCTGCTGGCAGCGACTGCGACGTCGACCGTGACTGCGGCACTGCGTCAGCATAGCACACACTCACACTCACGCACACACATGCACGCACGCACACTGTTGGCCAGGCCAAGCCAAGTCAAGCCAGGTTGCATCAAGAGCCGCAGCCGTTGCGCTTCGCTGTGGTTGTGAATGTGGCGATTGTGGTTGTGGCTGTGGCTGTAGTTGTGCTTGACGTCGTCTTCGTCAGGTTGTTTATTTAAATTCTAAGCTCGGCTACTGTTTGAGTCGCCATGTGTGTGTGTGTGTGTGTGTGAGTGTTGGGGATGCGGCTAGCGCGTCGTGAGTCGTCGTTGCCATCGACGTCGTTGTCGGTGTCGTTGTCGTTGTCAGCAACGGCGCTGCTGGCCGGGAATAAAACTCGATCCGCGTGCGTCTTCTAGCCACAGTTTACGGATTGCCTTCTGACCGACAGATCGAATAAGCCAATCGAGCGCAGTGCACTCAATCAACTGTACAGCTGAGACTCAGGCAGAGTCGTGTGCCCAAATCAAGGATAATCAATACCAAGTGTCAAGTGTTGTTGTGGTGTGTTGCGTCAGATCCCACGCTGCCCCCCCGCTCACGCAAAGAGAATTAAACAAAAACAAATTCAATTATGCTGAAATCAGTGTGCCTGTTCGCGCTGCTTGCCTCAGCGGCAGCAGCAGCCTCTGAGGCTGACAGCCTGTTGACGAGTGCCCTTCGCATGGTCAAGGACTGCGGCGAGCGCTCCATGGTGCTGTGCATGAAGGTAAACAAAAAAAAAAAAAAAAAAAAAAAAAAAAAAAAAAAAAAAAAAGAAAACAACAACAGTGTGCAGAGCGCGGCTTTATCAATCGATTATCTCATATCACAAATATGAAAACATCACCCACTCACACACACACATACACTCTTATGTAAACAGGAACGCGCCTTGCACTACTTTGACTCGGAGAACGGAGATGTGAAGCTGACGGAGGGCATTTCCCTGGTCAAGACCGATGATATACCCGTGGGACGTTCCCTGAACGATGTGGCCCTGCCCGAGGAGGCGGAGGCACGCGAGAGTGAGGTCGACTCGCTGCTGGTGGAGCGTGTCGCACGCTTCTTCGGCACACACACGCTGCAGTTCAAGGTGCCCAAGGACTCCATACAGGATATGCAGCGCGCTCTCGAAGAATGTGAGTAAAGCATATCAAACTAGCCAAGCAGCCAAACGGAAAGCTTGCTCTTTGCTTCTGGCTTACTGGTTCTGCGCTATTCTGCCAATTTGGGTTAGTGGTGCAATTATCGTTGTCAGCGCGATGCAGTTGCGTCTGGCTGCCAACCTGCAGCAGCAGCAACAGCAGCCGCAGCACACGCAAACTGGGCATCGCTGGAAATCCTGTTTTCACTGTTAGCTGTCGCACACACATGCACACATTGGGGTCAGAGCCAGCCAGCAGGACCGATGCGGTGGCTCTTGGTCTAGCGGTGCATTGACAGGCGCTTGTGGCATGCAGCTTGGCAAGCAACCTTGTTGCCGCTTGTTGCCGCTCGTTGCAATTAATTGCATTTTAGCCAGTTCAGCGCGGCTCGGGCGCACTTTCTTTTCTGTGCGATTTCCGACCATAGAAAGCAGCCAATCCTGTTTGCCGCTTCATTATTCATTGCTCATTGCCGTCCAATTAATAATTATGCGCCTTGCTCCAGTTGCTAATGAGCAGATAACAAGCCAATGGCCAGCCAGCAAGCGAAAGTATCGCATGTCAAGCAGACATTTATCAAATGAATTTATTTTATATATCAATTTTCAATATCTTATTTTTGCTTGCTTGATTTTTTTTTTTGTTTGTTTAGCACGCGGCAAGAAGAAGGAGAAGAAGAAGTATCTGATGCCGCTGCTGATGCTCTTCAAGCTGAAGATGGCCGCGCTGCTGCCCCTGGCCATTGGCTTCCTGGCGCTCATCTCGTTCAAGGCCCTGGTCATTGGCAAGATTGCGCTGCTGCTCTCTGGCATCATCGGTCTGAAGAAGCTGCTCGAGTCGAAGAAGGAGAACTACGAGGTGGTTGCGCACCCGCACTACGAGCACGAGCACAGCTACGGCCGGTCGCTGCACAACAATGCTGAGGCACAGAACCTGGCCTACGCGGCGTATCAGCAATAGATGCTGAGGTCACAGCATCAGAGCAACAACAATTAGTGCAATACACACAAAGGAAGATGATGAAGAGGAAAACTCATGAAAGTGAAGGAAATGCAAAGGAAATGAGCACAGAGCTCTCGCAGCTCGTTTAATTTATTTTATTTATTTAATTTATTTCTAGCTTAACTCAAGCGAAAGGCGCCATCAGCAGCAGCAACAACACAAAACAAACAAAAAGAAAACAAAAGAAAACAAAGAAAAAACACTGTCAAACAAGAGAAATGAAACCCTAGTTAATAAGCTCTAACAAACATGAAGTCGGCTGTAATTGCAGTCGGCTAAATGAAAGCGGGGGCGGCACTTGCTCAAACTTAAACTTAACTAAACTGTTAACTGTAAACTATAAATTATAACTTTAAACTGTAAACTGTAAACTGTAAACTCTAAACTGTTAACTCTTAACTGTTAACTGTACTCGTGTACTTGTATTATGTGTAATTATTTGCTCATAGCTTTACTATTTTTTACAACTATTAACTATATACAGTTTCTGATTGTTTTACGACAAGCCACACACAAACTACTCTGTCCAGTCAACGTTTCGCCACGCCCCCACGCCCGCACCCAATTGCCCCAACTCACACGCACACGCACACGCACACACAGACACAGACACTCAAATGAAACTCAATAAAGCCGCATTTATCTGTAACCAAAAACATCGCTTTGCATTTCACAGGCATAACTACATATATATATATATGCATACATATGCGTATATATGTTTATATTGCGCATACGCAACGTGCGTCGCATACAGCTCGCTTGCTTGCTTGCGTCTTTTTTTTTCGGATTTTTTCTTGTGTTTTTCAAGTGAAATGCTTTCACTCTTTCACTAATAAAATGAATTACCAACTAAGGCGAACGAGGCCAGTGATATCAATTGCATGTGCGACACACAAAATCACACAGCAACAGCAACAACTGCACGAAGAAGTCGAAGCAGAAGCTGAAGCCGAAGCTGAGGAAGAATTTCACTTGCCAGCCAGCGCACTGAGGCGTGCAGGAGATCCAACTGAGAGCTGCAATCGCTAGCTGCTGGCCAACTAGCTTCCTATTGGCCTAGCCATTGCACATACACTCTCCAACATGCTCACGGCCCCCTCCCACCCACTCTCTGCCCACGCCAATGTGCTCATTGGTATCCGGTGTCGCTCCAAAATCAAATGAAAGTCCCCACATTTGGCTACGACCTGCTTTTTGCATGTGCAATTGCAGCACGTATGCTCTGCACGCCCCGCCCCGCCGCGCAATGTCAATGCTGCCATGAAGATGGGGCACGCCCTGCTTGTGTGGGGGGAGTCGGTGCAATTTATGGCCGTATGGCAAATGCCAAATGGCCAAAACGATTTCTTAACTGTTTGTCAACAATTTTCGCCTGCTGCAACTGTTGCTGCTGCTGCTGCTGCTGTAGTTCGTTGAATCTGAAATGTTGCTGGTGAAAGTGTTTATTAATACAATTTCTAGTGCTTGCGTTTGTCACAGTCTGTGGCAATGGGAAAATTAATTCCACTTATTTGGCCAGATTTGCGGCAATCGCTCTGAAAATCTGGCCCAGACACAGCCTGAAAACTTTGCGCTGCCTCTGTTCGAGTGCGAAAACTTTGGCCAGGCTGTGGCTCAAACTAAGCCTTAAAGTTCTGGCAAATTGCAAATTGGCCTACTCGAAAATAAGTGGGCTGCAGGGGGCGTGCCACTTCTGGTTACCTAAAGTTTACGACTGTCGGAATTCATTAGCAAAATATGCAAAACTTTATCAACCACTCGGTGGCTAAAAGCTGTAGACGGTGTAGAGTTTATCTAACGACCTACCAGTTGCTGTTGTCGTTACAGTTGTTGCTGTAGTTGTTGTTATTAAGGGCTTTGTTGCACTCCGACGGGCTTGCAACACCTTAGCTTGTTTCCAGTTCCGCCTGAAAGTATGCAACACTTTCGAATCAACTTTTTGCTGTTGCCCCAGAGCAGCCAAAAGATCCATTGTGCGGTGCGAGTGGTCAACCGCTTTCGGATTGCTTTTCCCACAGCAACAACAACTGCAAAGATTAGAAAGGACAAATCATTAGGCAAGTGTGAGATGTCTAGGGAGTTTATTTACGCACACACATGAATTGCAGCAAAACTGAACCAATATCAAATACAAAAGGGAAACTGGAGAAATCATAAATGTTTGTTTTACTGAGAAATATTTAGTAAATAAAGTATGAATGTGAACTGAGTCTGGAAAGTAAAACATCACACTTAACTATAAAATTCTTAAAAGCAACAACATTTTTTTGCTTTGAACTTGGGATTTTCGTCAGACTTTAAATTCCGAAAATAATTTTCTTAGAAAAATGTCTTGGGCCCAAACCTCGAGATGTGCGTTTATATTCTTAAAATAATTCGTGGTATAAAAATTCTTGCCTTAAGTATTTGAAATATGCAGCAGGTATTAAAATAGTTTAGAATCCTGTCGAATTTTTCAAGTAAACAGACTTAGAGCTCTGCTCGAAAAATTCTATAGCGATAAAAGCCACAAACTCTCGGTATGTTGTAGCTCAAAATGTAGCCTTCCAGAGGGAAAAATTTTAGTCTCCTCTCTTTGTCTCTCTGCCGTCCATTGAAAATCATAACGACTGTCTGCATAGTCTGTGTAGTCATCTCACTCTCAGCAACATATGTTTTTGTCTATTGCTCTCTCTCTCTCTCTCTCACTCACTCTCCCTCTTTATCTCTCTCTCTCTTTCATAGTCATAGTCAGAATTAGAGAGAAGCCTGCAACTAACGTACGGAGCAATCAATAAAAAGTTGAACAGAATTAGAAGACTTAGAATGGAGAATCTCTTATTCCTTTTACAACATTCAATCATGAGTTAGATGCGACATATATTTTAAAACAGTAAGTGTGTGTGTAGAAATATATTTATATGAGCTATATGACTTAAAATTAAGCTAAAATAATATTTACATAATATACAATTCTTTGAATTCTCAAAATAAAGTTAGTTCTTCATAGATGTGCGTCATATATAAATTTAATTTTTATTTTATTTATTTATTTATTTATTATTATTATTATTTTTTTTTTTTTTTTTTTTTTTTGTAATTAAAGTAATATATTGAAATCATAGGGAACAGAGAGTGAAGAAAGGGAGAGTGTATAAACTTGAGCATAAATATTCTATTTATATATATATTTCAGCTATAAATATTCTATTTATATAGATTTTATACATTTATACTCTTCACAATTGTCTCTCATTTTATATATAAAAAAAAAAAAAAAAAAAAAAAAAATCAAGGGCTTACTGCTTGGCACAAAGGCAACGCCTATTTCCTACATTACTAGCTAGCTACAGATTTAACTCAATCGGAACTCTAATATCCGCTGATTTATTTTGGGCGCTTACAAGATTTTAAAAAACTTCAAATTTGACTCTTTAAATGGGCGTTCATTTGTGGTAATGCCATAATTGCAGACGCTTATTTGATGGAGCTGCCTGTATTGGATCTGAGCTGTGGCGCCTCTTTCATAACATTTCTGGAGCTCGACAATGGCTCATTATGTAATGGCCAAGATGTGCGAAATGAAACAACAACAATAACAACAACAAAATTGGCCGCAAGTCGGCGCCGTGGGTCGCCGGCCGCGCGTGTGCACTGACCATGACCATGATGCCAGCTGCTGCAGAAGCACCCACAACACGAACAACAACAACAACAACAACGTTGTCAGTCACTTGGCGTTGATGTACAACAATTTCCGTTATTGGGCCACGGCGGCATTACATGTGCAAAAACTGAGCCGAACTCGAGCAGATTTGGCCAAAATGTGAGTTGTATAACGCGACTGGTTCAACTATAAAGCGAACGGGTCAGCTGGCCAGCAGGCTCAGTTGAATCGCGTTCATCGAGCTGCACAGCATGGAAAGTCTGCCGCCTCTGCTCTTGCCACTGTTGCTCCTCATCAGAGCCACAGCTGGCACCGACCTGCAGCAGGACAGCCTGGAGGAGCTGCAGCACTTCAAGCAGTGCGTGCGTGGCTCGCAGCGCGGCAAACTGAGCGAATGCCTGGGCCGCTCCGCTCTCAACTTCATACAGCGCTTCGAGGAGCGGGACAATGTGACCTTTGTGGCCGACCTTGTGGCCGTCAAGCAGGAGACGGCCGCCAGTCGCTCGCTGGTGAATGTGCTGGACACAGATCCGGTGGACTTTCGCGGCATTCTGGAGAATGCGGGCGCTGTGATGGGGCAGCGCAGCCTGGAGTGGCACATGGATGGCATTTATCCCGGCCTCATGTTCAAAATCGGACCCACCGCCGATGCGAACAGCGTGGCGGAGTTTGTGCTGGACACTGATGCGCTCGACCAGCGGCAGTTTGGCTTTGAGGAGGCCAGCACAGGTGAGCTGTGAGACTCTCAGATAAGGTTATGTAAATGGACTGACACATATATACACATAGGTCGCTTGCTGGCCAAGCAGTATCTGGTGCCCTTTCTGCTCGGTCTGAAGTTCAATTTGGTGGCCCTGGTGCCGCTGCTCTTCGCTGGCATTTGCCTGCTGCTGAAGAAGTCCCTCTTCCTGGCCAAGCTGGCGATCTACGTGAGCAGCTTCCTGGGCCTCGGCGGCGTGCTGGGCACGCTGGGCGGCTTTGGTGGCGTGGGTGGCCTTGGAGGCGGTGCCGCTGCCTTCGGCTATGGCGGTGGCTTTGGCGGACCACGCCCCATTGGCCATTTCCCGGGCAAGACAACAGTTTACAGCCACAACGACGAGCTGCACCATCAATCCTACAATGTGCACGAGCCGCAGCCCTATAAACGCAGCGACCGCAAGGTGCGCTTCGAGCAGCCCCGGGAACAGCCAGCGGCAGCTGCTATCACCAAGCGACCCACCGAGGATCGTTTCTACGACTATGAGAAGCAGCACAGGGTAAAGAATCCGCTGGTGGACAGCATTGGCTCAGCGGATGCGCTAGTGCGCAGTCTGCAGAGCAGCTCTGGCTCCAGCCAGATGAATGGCTGGCAGGTTGTGGATGTGAGATCGCTGTGAGCTCGTAAAAGTAAGAAGAGTCTGATGGAAAATGGAAACCAACTAAAGTCATTTAAGGCTTCGTTGGCTGCGTGAAAATTACTCTTGGAGCCATCCATCGTTCCATCCAAAAACTCAATTTTGTTGCAGAGTGCTTCATATTCTAATTAAGACATAGTTCAATTAGCTTAACTTAACTTATGAAATAAATAAACATATATATGTGTAGGTATATAATAAATCGTTGTTTTTTTTTTTCTAAGCGCTTTCCAAAGCGAAAGTCGCTCCATGCGAAAGATTTGGCGGTTCAGTGAGCACTGAAGAGTTCGAGCTCTGTCAAGAGTTCGAGCTGGCGTGAAAGACAAACTTTTCTTATTAGATTCCCATCAAGAGCGCTCGCTTCGGCTGTGTCGCGCTTTGACAAGCCATTTAATTGTTCCATTCTGCTGTGAAGCCCGTGACGTCACAGCGCTCATATAAATAATAGGCCACAGGCTGGCAGCCGACTTATTTGTAGTTCGAACGTGAAACATGCGGCAAGTCGTGTTCTTCTGGCTGTGGCTGGTGCTCGCCGCTGCCCGGGCACAAGAGCTGAACGGAACGAGTGAAGTCTCCTTGTGGAGCAGGCACAGTCTGGGTCAGCTGCTGCAGCTGTGCCTGTCCGACGCCGAGGCGTGGCACTGCCTGGCCGAGCAGGCGGAACGGCTGCTGGATGCAGCCCGGCAGGATAACAGCACCTGGCAGCTGAGCGAGTATCTCAGCATCGAGCCGCATCAGCCAAACACCATGCAGATGGAGCAGAGGAAGCAGGGGCGCAGCTCGCGAGGATTGCCAGCCAAGCTGCTGGAGCTGGCGCAGGGCAGGGCGCTGCGCGTGAGGCTGCCACGGCAGCTGACCATATCGAATGCCATCGATGACTTTGGCACTGCACCGGGCTCGGATCAAGGTACGATAGCTCGCATAGATGATAAAATCGATAACATAGTTGCGGGCTTTGGTAGTTTGGCAGTGCATGCGACAGCGACAGATACAGATAAAGATAAAGATAAGCTAAAAAAGAAAAAGAAAAAGAAAGACAAAGACAAGAAGAAGAAAAAGAAAAAGAAGAAGAAAAAGAAAAAAGGTAAAGATAAGAAGAAAAAGAAAAATAAAAACAAAAACTGTTTCAATAAAACAGGTCGCAAGAAGAAGGACAAAGATAAGAACATGGCCATGATGGGCGGCATGATAATGCTGGCAACCTTCGCGCAAATGTTCCTCGGCAAGGTCATCATCATCGCTGGCGCTGCCTTCATAATGGCCAAAATCGCTCTCGTCATATCGCTGCTGGTGAGTCAATTTAGTAACGAAATGATTAACAAAATGAAGAAGAAGAAGAAGAAGAGAGAAAAAAAAAAACAATTTGCATTTGCAGCACTCAAAGAAAAAGTGCACTTAAAACTTAAATTGTTCATTTTTATTGCTGTGAAAGGGAAGCAAAGTAAATGATAATGTGAAAAGTAATCGGATAGCATTAAGCCGAAATAGCTTGTGCATATATTAGTGCAGTAGCAGCTGCTGAGCTGATATGTCATGTTCGATAGTTTAACTCTCCATTTGTAGGCAAGCACAATGAGTAGTAATGAAAGGTTTATCACCATTGTCATGCATAAAGTTCTTGAATAGTAAACTCTTTGGCTTTTCATAATATCCTAAGGGAATGAATGGAAGAATGTGGAATGGAAGAATATGATGAACTTGTCGAATATTGTTCACCTTTGTATCAAAATATTTTCACGAGTTTATTAATTCAGACGTATTATTATTCTCTTACTGCTTTCTCCAGACAGCGTTCAAAGCAATTAGCTTTTGAGTGTAGACATTTATAAGAATCAGTTCATATCAAACAGCTTTTGTATGCAGCCAATTAATAGCTCTTTGCAAAGGTATAATATTCATAAAATTAACAAATTAATTCAAAAAGTGACTAGCCAATAACATAAAATATCAATTCATTTTCAATGAAAAGAAAATCATGAGAAATATTTGATATATTATAGCCATATATACATATATTTTGCTCGACTTCTCCGAGTGTAGGCTAAGCACATTTAATCCGATCAAGTCAATTGGCGCTACGCTCATTTTTGCAGGGCAGTCTAAAAAAGGGATCGACTGGTGGCAGTAGTGCGCCGGAGCACGTGATCGTGACGAGCGGTGGAGGAGGACACAGTCACGAGAGCGGCTGGCATCGCAGCATGCCCACGCACGACTACAGTGGCACCCATCCGGCGGAGACGGCAGGAGACGAGTCGCATTCGAATCACGATCAGGCGTACTATGCCTACGAGATGGAGCAGCCGAGTCGACGACAATTGACGATAAGTAAAGAAGCGAAGCCAACAAGTGCCGCAGTGCGCAGACCTGGTTTTCTCTAGCTTTATGTATTTCTGTGGTAAAAATAATCGTAACTATGATAACTAGGCTTAGGCTAAGTTGAAAGTCAACAAGTGTAAATACAATTGCAGACAAATTGAAGCTATGCGAAACAATTTCGGTTCTTTGGTGATGGGCGAGCTGCTGGGCGAGCTTATCGGGTGACCTTGGTGGAGGCGCCAGCGGCAGCGCCCGGGCCACCGGCTGCACCGCCGGCACCAGCCTGCGGCAACCAGGCGTGATAGGCCTTGTCCTGCATCATCATCTCGTCGTCGATGCTGCGATGATAGGAGCCACCGTCGTGGCCGCCGGTGTCATACTCGCCCTGGTGGCTCGACGAGTAGGTGTGGCTCTGCTGCACCTGCGGGTGCTTGACAATCTCATAGGTGGTCTTCTCGCCGCCGTCGTGGCTGACCAGCTTCTTCAGCCCGATGATGGCGCTGATGATCAGCGCGATCTTGCCCACGATCAGCGCCTTGCCGGCCACAATGGCTATCGAGTGATAGGCCATCTTCAGTATGGCCGTCTTGAGCAGCACGGCGGCTATGAACGGCCCCAGATACTTCTTGTCGTCCTTCTTCTTGCGGCCCTCGCTATCCACGCCCGCCGGCTCGCCGTTCATGAAGTAGCCCAGCAGCGACTGCAGCCAGTCCTGGCTGTTGCGTTCGCCGTAGCGCAGCAGCCGCGGCAGATTCACCTGCAGCTGGTGGCTGTGCAGGAAGTGGAGGAAGCGCTCCAGCAGCAGCGCGTCCAGGCTCTTGCTGGACATGTGCTCGAGGTCGCGATTGTTCAGCTGGTGCTCGCTAATGCTGGCGCGTCCTGTGCGCGTGTCCTCCGTGCCAGCGGCGCCGGCTCGCCTCACCAGATTAATGCCATCCACAATGCTGAGCTGCTGCACCTTAAGAGCGCGCCCAAGCAGGCGGGCTCCCTGCAGCTTGCAGCACCAAAAAATATCCTCGCTCTCGGCGCACTGCGTCCACACGTGCCGCATGGTGCGCAGCAGTCCGCTCTCGCCCGCAGCAGTCGCATTGTGGGGCACCTCCAGCGTCCAGATGGGCGCCGCCAGCAGCAGCAGCACGCCGAGTAGACCCAAACGCGTATCCATTGTGTGCATATGTGTATATCCTTTGGGATTAGCCTCTGCTCACTTGACAGCTGTGCGTGTGCTGTATGTTGTCGTTCTGGCCAACTCGCTCGGCCAACTGATCTTGTGCGGCGGACTGTGCCACAAATTTATACACTTGTAGTTGCCACAATTAGCCAGGCAGCCGTTGCATCCAGTTTTGCTTTTGTTGGCGCCCCAGTGCCAGTTGGCTATTCAGAGCGTAATATGCATGTTGGATGCACTTCTGTTCAGCTGCCGATCTGCTAAGCTGCCGGCGCAATCTGCTTCGCTGCAGATTTAGTGCAATTGGCAGTAAAACCGCCAGCCAGGCATCCAGGCAGGCAGCCAGCCAGCCAGGCATTTTCATTGCTCATTGTGGTAATTAGCAAGTCTTTGTAATTATTTCAATCGTTTTTTTTTTTTTTTTTTTTTTTCGTTTTGTTTTTATTACCGCCGCTGCGCTTAATGATACATTCGCTCTAACGCCCACTTTCATCGGCAGCCCCCAAACATACAGACATTAAACTAAAAAAACTCTTTATATATGGAATATATACATCCAGCAGCCTATCTTGGTTGCTCTTGTCTTTTATTTGGACACGCAAAGATTTTGGCACAGATATTAGCCATGCTGCATAGAAAACGAAATTGACTCAATTTGCGGGCAAATTGCAGCCTTGCCAACGGAATTGCTAGAAAATTGTCGCCGCCAATAAGAAAGTTAATGAAAGTGCGGGGCTATAGAACTCGGAACGAATCGGTATGATCGTTTATGGCAATTATTCTATGATAAGCCATGGGGCAACACAAGAGAATTTCTATTTTGCGCGGGTTGCCTTGACAGTAGTAACATTTGATTTTATTAAATTTTATATGATATATAGTAGGCACTGAAAACTTTAAAATCCTTAAACATGCCAGTAGTTATTTATCGTATTCAGTAGAAAATGCAGTGAAGTGAATGATCGTGTACTTTTTGCCCAGCACTTCACATCCAAGCGTGTTATCAAAGGAACAATCAATATTGATTGTAAATATTTTTTTTCAAACAGAGGTTTAAAATTCTGTCACTATAAAAATATATTTTCCATGCTCCTTTATAGTCGCCATTTATTTATATATAACAATCCCCACAATGCCATTGCAATGGCCAGTTGAACAAAAAACTATAGCATGCTTTCAGGCTGCGCATTGAAATGACATATCAGGCAGCCTTTGTCAGCTGCATACCTGAAGCGCTGCAGCTGGCTTCTGGATAATTTGGGTTTTTTATTAAATTAATTATAATTTCAAAGAAATGCCATGCAATGAGCTGTCAGGTGTATATTATCTCGTATACATAAGTAATTATATGTATATATATGTGTGTATATACATATATATTTATACAGGTGCAAGCAGCGTGAAAGTTGAAAATTTTGATGCTGCCAGCGAGACAAGATGCACTCTGTCTTGTTCTACATTTTGGACATGCACAGCTGAACAGAGGCGAGCATGTGTTTGGGCTTGTATGGGAAGCCAGACCGCATAATCCGCTGGCGATAATTTATGGTAATTCACGTGGAGCTCACACGCAAGCGCAATGCAACTTTCGCAGTGGAAGCTGCAGCTCATCCGCTGCAAATAGCCCAAAAAGCAGAGCTAATTTAATGCAAGAGCAACAGCAACAGCAACAGCAGCCGTGGCAGTGGCAGCAGTGGCAGAAATAGCCAATTTGCTGTAATTGCCATTTGTGTTAACAGCAGAGCAAACAAAACGCTTAGCAGCCTGCGCCGCATTCAATGCCAATAGCGGCGCTTAGGAACAAAAGAGTGAGGCAACGAACTTGCCAAGATCAGCACGAAACTTTTACCATCGATTTATTTGGCCTTTGTTTTGTGGCAGGCCCGGCAAGTAGACCAAAAGCCAAACCAGAACGAGTCGTGGCGCTCTGGGAAAACGCCAAGCGTGGGTCCCAGGCAATTGCATAAAAGGAAAAGCCTTCGTTGTTTTGCTTGTTGCTTTGTTGCTTTTTTTTTTCATTTTTGGCGGAGTTTTCACTTTCACTTTGTGTTGACATCGAATGCGCCCCCGCTGGAAAAATACTACAGGTAGGCAGCGCAATTTCTGTTGCTTCAGGTGCTGGCCTGGCCCGATGGTTGCCTGGCTGCGATGGTTAATCAAAAATTAAGCGCTGCTGGCCAATTACGTTTCACTTTGACCCCGCCGTGGAAAGCCGGACTCCGTGACTCTGGCCTGACGAACTCTGCTGCGCTGATGAATTTATTATACGCCTCGCCGTGCTGTCAACCACATTTGTTGCTGTTGCTGATGCTGATGCTGTTGCTGATGTTGCTGATGCTGTTGATGTTGCTGATGCTGCTATTGTTGGTTTTCTCAGGCAATTTTCTTTCAATTCAAGTCAATTTAATGTAAATATTTTGTGTAGATTTGCATGCGCTGCCAGCAAGTTACAAATCATTTTGCTTGTGTTTTATTTAACAAATTCTGGCAGTAAAATTCAAATTTATCCCCTGCGCATTTGCACACACACACACATAACACACACACACGCACAGCCGCAGTTTTCCACCCTCAGTGCGGGCTTAGCGTTTGAGCTTCTCGGAAATAAATTGCGTGTGCACAGCTGGGGGCTTTCTAGCCAACATAGAGCATAGCTCATAGCCGCGTCTGTTGTTTTTGTCCTCGCCTTGCGTTACGCCACATTAGAGTAATTCATAAATAAAGCTCTCGCTTGATTACCTTATATGCACATTCGCATTCGAGTTTCCCCCAAAGTATTTGCAGTGAAATTTCGATGGCAGCACATCATTTGCTTAGCGCCCAGTCAAACAACATGCAAAGTTCAATGTTAAATGCCAATCAATGTGAACATGGCCGCTGCAGTCGTTTGCTGCCGAATGCGAGACGTTGGCCAAGCTCCGAGCAGCGCTCATCAATCAGAGCCGGAGCCCCGTTCAATGTTTTCGTTTGCCGAAAACGCAAAAGCGACATAGAAAATATCAGACGAGTGCGGTGCATTAAATTTCACATTATAAATGAATTTGAGGCCTTGACATTTGTTGCTGTTCAACAGAGCAGAGCCGGGCTCGCTCTCGCTCAGGGCCGCAGGCCTCTTGTCAGACTGCCATGATACGGCTGCAGACAACAGCAGCCGAAATAACTACGAAAAGTAAGAGTGATCGACTGCCCGACTTCGATATGCTCTGTACTTACTACTTTAGCTACATTCTGCGGGAATCTTCTTTGTGTGGGACTCTTATACAATGATCAAGATATAAAGGAAGAAATAATATCTACTTTCTCTTTCAAGGAGTTCAATGCTTCGAATAAACTTTCCTGCATAAATATGTAAAGCATAAATATTGTGAGTTCAGCAGCTCCAACTCTCTCTGGAACACACCACAAGAATTAAGCCCCATTTACCCTTCTTAACATCGTTATGCTTACAGGGTCAACAACAAGGACTGTAAACAATTTTTTATTACATTTGTGCAGCACTCAGCGAGGGGGCAGACAAAAGGTCCTGCCGCATAGACGCGATTGTTTGCACAAATCCTAAAGAATTTGGGAAAATATTGTGGAATTTAAATATGATTTTCGGCTGTGTCCCGCCGTGGTCGTAATTTGGTCACCTTGACAAATGACAGAAGCTTTAACCCTTTAAAAAAAAAAAAAAAAAGAGATCTTCGCAAGCCCTCAGCACTGTGCGGGTTCAATGGACCGGCTGCACAGCCAACCGTTGATGATAAATTGATGCAAAGGCGAACGTGACACGGCCCCAAAATAGAAAAAAAAATCACAAACACAAACGAGCAGACAAAAGTGAAAGCATCTGCGGCTAAGTGAAACTGGCCAAGGAAGAGCTGCTGCGACCTTTTGGCAAAGCATCATCAAGTTGCCTTGGCCGCGACATTGTAGCACCATGCATTGCTCTCTAGCCACAGCGCCACAATGTGGCAAGTCTGTGGAGACTTTCGAGCTGCGGCGGAGCTTGTTGCATGTCAATATGCGGCAAGACGCAAAAGCTGATCGACTTAAGCTAAACAGTTGCAAATGCCAAAGGCGCCACAGATTTTCCTTTCTTGAAGAGTAAATACTGTATGTTTAGATGCGTGTATTTGTGTGAGTGTGTTGCTGGGTGTGCGTGTATGTATGTGTGTGCGTTCATGCTTACAGGCAAAGCTCAAGAGCTTTTACATTGTATACCTGATAATGACTTTTCCAGTTGCTGAATGCAAACATTTGCGATATATTATTGTCTGCGTTTCGCGCTCTCACCCTTTCGGCCCTATACACTGCCGTCTTCTTCTGCCCCTTGTGCTTCTCCTTCTCACTGACTTGGGTCAAATGTGCATGAATTTTAATTGTGGCTTTCTGCGATTTAATCGCTTTAATTAGAGAATGAGATGCCATGCCGAACAAAGGTTGCTCGACCATTACACACTCTTTATGTTGTAAATGCGATGCTTGAGAATCTAATGACAAGGCACGCACAGAGCTCAAAGTACCCATCTGCACAAGCAAATAGGTCGACAGAGAGAGCGAGAGAGATAGAGAGAGAGAGTGAGAGTCAACGAGAGGGAGAGCAGCAGATGTCGAAATGTACATCTGTCCAATTTTCACCAAAGAAAGCAAAAGCAACGCATTATAATTAATTGATGCAATAATAAAAATAAATTTACTTTGACACTAGACACTTGCGCGTGGCCAGCTATGAAAAATGCTCAAAAGCTTTTCATCTGTATACTCTCTCTGGGCGGGTATAAGTATGCACTCGCGAAATTTGATATACATTCGAAAATATAAAGAAAATAAAACAAAATATATTACATTCTATTTAAATCAAATTCAAATATAATGAAAATGAAACTCAATATATTGTATCTAATACATATTCATTTAATAAATCAATAGCTACCCCTAGCTAAAGAAATTTATAGATTCAGGCAAGTCTGAGCTAAAACTTTTTTATATAATTTTATACGCTAAAAAACTTTTTTGATTGATTTTATCTAATTCCACCAACAACTTCATCGGCTTAGCTATGTACAAACTGATTGATGAGCTGCACTGTAAAAGATCAAGTCCTTCATATGCCAAAGTTGTAATACCTGTACATACCTTTTTATGTGCTATATAATGGAAAATTTTGCGAAAAACTTGTATACAAAAGCATTTCTAATATTTCGTATTAACTCTGCACGAAATACTTTTAGCAAATTCCCACATCATTTTGACTCACGTTTTGTCTGCAAGTGTATTACATCTTCGCAAGCTCTAAGCTGTTCTTGAGCTTGCCTTGTTTTTACTTGAGGCTTCAAATTGGCCAAGCGTTTAAATAAATTGTGTGGAGATTAAATGAAAATTGCCTCGTGCCGAGTGTCGAGTGTCGAGTGCTGCATCCCCATCGAGCGACGCCTGTCCAAGCTGAAGCTCATTTCAGGCTTATCCCCATTCACATCCCCAGCCCCAGCTCCAACTCCATCGCCATCTCCCTCTTCAGCTGGTGACACGTATGGCTGCTGACACATCCGCTGAAGCAGAAAGTTGTCAGCATCGCTGATCGCCTCTAAAGGCTAATTAGTATGAGATTTGGTCTTTGATTAGTTGCAAAGAGTCATCAAAAAAGACAGCAAATGATGAAAGCGAACGCCGAATCTAATATACACTCGCTGGGCGCATGTTTCTGACTGTCTAAGCAGCTGTATCCGATCTTTATCGGCGGATATGCTTGAAAGTCTGTCGGCAAAGTTATTAAGACCCTGAGAGCGTCTAAATTAAACAAGTATAAGAAAGCCCACACACACAAACATACATAAGCATACACACACACTCACAGGCACACATACATTTTCACTTTCTTTTGTTTTGACTCGGTTTGTGAAAATTGCAATTTTTATTGCACTTGGGTCGCTTGAATGAACGCCCGCATGAAATAGAAAGTTAAATATAAGTAAACACATACACAATGTTTCTGTGTGTGTGTGTGTATATATATATTTATGTAGGGCTTGAGTTCTAAAACTGAAAGTCAAACTGAACTTTAACCCGTCAGCGACTTCTCGCTTTGGCACTTGTTTGCGCCCCAAAGTTTATGGCAAGAATTTAGAACAAATTATTTACTTTCTCGGCATGGAAAGAAATGAAAAACTTCACACACATAAAATGACAACAACAACATAAAATGCACTGTGGATGCTCATATTGTTGTTGTTGTCTTTACTGCGTGCTGTTGTTGCTGTTGCTATCGTTGTTGTTGTAGCTGTCACGTTGTCTGCTGTTTATTAAAACGCAATTCTGGTTTGTTTTTAATGTAGCCACAATGAAATTGTTTTTATGGCGTTTGCCGCTGTTGCCACTGCTGATGCTTTATTTGCCATACCCTGTAGTTATTGTAAATATTGAGAGTTTATTGGGATATGATGATTAGGGGGGGCTCATGTAAGGCTGTAAAAATATGGGTCAAATGTGTAGATCAACGATAACTATGTTTATTTTTATATAATTTATCGGTTAACTGAGCTTAAGACCTTATTTCTGATAGACACAGCTGCATATGTAGGTAAAAGTCATGCCTGAAATAAAAATTCTCCAGTGGGTGGGGAACAACTTACTAACTCGTCAAAGCATCTACATAAAAGTATTTAGGTTACTATAATCGAGATCCTGTCAATAGAATGTGTATATCGATAAACAGTGCTGTCCACATTAGACGAACTCATCTGACTACTCCATATTTATATTTGACAGAGACTATCCATCGTTTATCTCATAACAACTATGCCATAGCCATATAACCATAACATACCTTTGAAACATATTTTTTTCTAGTACTAGAACCTCTCTTATAGTCCACATAGATGCACTCGATCAGATCTAAAATGTTCGCTATGTGTATATATTTGATTTGATAAGTGAATCTGAATCACAAACTTTTAATATATACATATGTCTATCTTTTAAATAAGAGTTTAAGTGATATCTCAAATTCGAGCAGAGCCGTTATTTATTTTATTTTTATTTTTATTTTGTTTTTTTTTTTTTACTTTTTTTTTACTTTGTATTTTATTTTGTTTTGGTCTCGACCGCAAAATGGCTCACAGAAACAGTGGAAAATCTCATGGCTCTTGAGAGAAAAGTGCAAGGCGTGTCACAGCCAGATGCCGGATTATGCTCTGCGGCTAGTGGCTGGCGGTTGGCCCGGCTAACGACGCGACGCGGCCAATAGAGAGTGTAATGTCTGCCGCGGCACTGCTTGGCCTTGCCGCTGGCATTCATTCAGACAATTTAGCTCCGGGCTCGCGTGCACTGAAGCCGTCCAAGAAACATATAGAGAAACATATCTCCACAGATGCGCTTGTGTTTAACCAGGCAGCTGCACCCGCACAAGAATAGATCAGCTACAGTGTGATTGTTGTGGACTCGTCGGCCCTAGTGTGGGCAACGCAATGGACAGCTTGACGGCTTCGACGGGTCTGCATTATCCATGAGTTGGGTTGAGGCGCATAAATCGTGGCGACGAGCGAGCTTATTAGATGTCAGGCATGAAATTTGTGCATAACAGATGCATAAGCATAAGCATATGCGGAGCTGTCAAAGAGAGAAGGAACAGCGGACGGACGAGATGATGCGAATTGATTGACTATCAGATGCCCTGGGAAAAGTTAGTAAATGCTTTACTAAACATTTGCGATGGATAGAAAGAGAGAGAATACTCTAATGCGAGTTTCATTGTTGCAAAAGAGTAAAAGATACCCTGTAATAAATATGAAATATTCACTAAGAGGTATATCTTTACCAGATCGAATAGAAAAGTAATGCATATTCGCTGCAGGTATATAAAATTTAGTATTATTTCTGTTTGTTTGACTGACATCAGATGCCCTGTAAAAAAATATGTATATTATATAGAAATATTATCATCAATATATATATATATATATAATATTATCAAACATAAGGAAAACTATCGAATATGCGTTATATTGTTACGTACGAGTAGAGTATGCCCTGTAATATTATTTAATTACACTGTTTTGATAAGTAGATACCCTTTAACACGGGTACAAACATATGTATAGCATTGGATAACCTGTAAAGTTATTGGAAGCAATTATGTTTTGTTGTAGACTTCACAGCAATCAATTCTAAAAGTGTCTCAATTTATATTTATTATTCTTTCTTTGGTATAGAAGAAAATGCACAATTTAATAATTTAATATCTAAAAGTATATATAAAACTCTAGTATAACTTACCTTCTACCTCACTACTACGATATATTTAAAGTTTTGGTCGTTCACCTTTACCTCAGCAGCGCTATACCCTAGCTGGGCATTAAAAACACACAAAAACAAATGAGAACTGTCTGCGCGGCTTAAAGTTTTTGTTCATATTTTTTGTATGGACATAATGAAATGCTCGTCTCTTTCAATGGCGGTCTTAGCCAACTTGAGGGTCCGTCCAACTCTCTCCATGGCAATATTATGCAGCCGGGCTGAAGCGGTCAGTGAACCTACTTACTTAAGGACAGCACAGCAATGTGAGTACTTGAAATGAGCGCCATTCACCTTTGCTCATCAGCATTGAAAAGTACTCGTAATGCTATCAAACAAACCAAATATAATAACATCGAGCGATCCATGCAAATCGAAGGCCTTGCCCTATCCCGAGCCCCTGGCCCCTGCTCGGCCATTTGGTGGGCACTAGTGAAAGTAAAGTGGAAATTGCGGCAGCCAACATCAAAAATTAGTGGCCCAGAAAGCGACGGCAAAAACAACAAGAGGGAAATCTTGGACTCGTATATATCCGATCTGCAATGCCTTCTGTGGGCAACAAGTAGCCGGCGCACACGACAGTCATTGGACTGTGGGACCTGCACAGGTGCCGCTGTGGGGCCTAAATTTGCGACTTTATTAGTTGAAAATGAGTCGAGCGGAGCTTCGGGGCCGGAATCCGAAATGAAAAATGAGCGGAGGCTGGACAGCCAGGTTGAGTGGCATGCGAGCAAATCCCTTTGTGGTCGCAGCACCTGCCACATAAAGTGCCCAATACTGGAGCTGACTGGAGCTGGGCGAAAGCACTGGACAAGAATACCAGAAGATAAAGAGACACACATACACATACCCACACACACACAAACACATACAAAGTATTTCCGCTGGTCTTTTTGGGGAAAATATTTGTTGCTAACGTTGGCTCAAAGCCACAATTATGCGGCAGCTTTCCTTTTGCCTGGCTGGCTGCCTGTTTGCCAGTGCGACTTCATGTGGCACGTTCTATGAGAAACTCAGCGGATGCTGGCTCATGCATAAAACACAGCCAACAGAGGCAGGGCCAACAATTTGTCTTTTGTGGCAACAGCAACGGCAGCGGCAGCAACAACAGCAGCAGCAACAGCAGCAGCCGCAAGTCAATGGCCTGGCCTGGCTTTAATAGATGCATATCATGATAGCTGAAAGCCCTCGATTGCATTGGCCATCAGCTAGATATAGGCTGGGTGTTGATCGGATGCTAAATAGAGTTGCTATTGGTGTTGCTGTTGGTGTTGTTGTTGTTGCCTCCTTTGTGTGAAATTTGCATAATAAAATTGAGCTGCAAATTGCAAGCGTTTAGTGGTTAATAAATACTTTTTTTATGGCAATAGAAATGCGAGGCGAAAATTGGCAAATGCCAAATTGAAATTAAAGTGTCGACAAGAGCAACAACTGCAGCAGCAACAGCCGCAGCGACAATGTTGACCAAACGGCAGCCAGTTTAAAATGGTCAAAAAGCTAAACACCTACCCAGGCAACAAATCCAACTAATATATTTGGCCATAAACAACGAAAGCGGCTGGCAAAAAGAAAGAAAAAAAAAACACGTCCAGAGCTGTAGCGGTTGTTGTTGCCGCTGATGTTGCTTTTGCAGTTGTTGCTGGCAGCGCAATGATCATTAGAGGCAGCAACTACCCAACAGCAACGGCAACTACAGACACGAAGTCTCGACTCCAACTCCGACTCCAACTCCAACTCGAACTTGAACAACTGCAGCACGAAGAAAATCAAATTGCGATTAAGTCAAGCTCGAGCCGAGCTCGAGGTCTATATAAGAATAGGCGCGCCAAGGCTGGCCATCAGTTTGATTGAAACCAGTTGGCAGTGCAAGCAAGACGCGCTCCAAGGCAAAGCCAACGATATCACATACCCAGCCAGGATTAGTCCAGACGCGTGTGTGTGCGTGCGTGCGTGTTTCTGTGTGCGTGTGTGTGTTAGCTAAGACGCGTGTGTCTAGTGCAGCAGTGAGTGTGCGTGAAAATGACATTCAGGCAAAAGCATTTAGTGCTCCTGCTCGGCCTGTGCCTGGCCATCAGCCTCAGCAGCAGCGGCTGCGATGCGGCCACCGAGCAGCTAAGCAATCTACCCGCCAGCAGCAGCCATAATGCGGGCGCACGCACTCTGCTCCGGGTCTATGATGAATGCAATCGGGCCGAGAGCGGCTTTGTGCCATGCCTGAAGAAGAAGGCCATATCGTTTATCGATCGCATTGCGCCCATCGATGCCATCAATGTGGCCGATGGCATCAAGCTGGTGCGCCTCGAGACGGCGCCACGCCCACCCGCCTACAGCGACAACGAGCTGGAGTCCTCGCTGGCCCGCTCCGGCAGCGATCGGGATGCGAAGCTGACGAATATGCTGATTGAACGCTTGAGCTACTTCTTCAACGGGCACTCGCTGCAGGTCAGCTTCCCCAAATTGACTTCCGATGAGATTGGACGCGGACTCGAGGAAGGTAAGCATGCCACATAGCACACCCCACACACACACACACACATAGTTGGCTGTGTAATTGCAGTTATGTTAACCGCTTCATGCACTTAACCATTGCGCGTGACAGTGACATAATTTTGCCAGAGCTCCGCTCATAATTGACGGTTATTAGAGCCAGGCGTTGTTGGCAACACATATCACATTTTAAATATATACTTATATGTGTCTAGATTTGCTGTGCACATACAGACCAGGCTTAATTGAATAGCTGACAATGACATTGGCAGCCAGGAAGTGGGTTAACAACTGCCGCGCGCTTGCATTGTATGCTAAGAGCGAAGCGTGGAAAATTCTAGTCTATGGGAAGATATGCAATTGTTTTCAAGCCTACACACACACACACACACACACACACACACACACACATACACAGTAGTCAAAACTCGTTCGAAAAACTTACATTGACCCATAAACCTTAACAACAACAATGACAGCAAAAAAAAAAAAAAAAAAAAAATTGTCATGCCAGAGTTTCGTGTTAGCCCGCACAAATAAACATAAACATGAGCAGACAGACAAACGCATGCACTTTATGTATTATTTTCATTTGTAGAGAGTTTTGGGAAAAACTTCAATTCGTAATTGTAAACACAGGGCTGAAAGAGATATAAAGTCCAGTCTAAACAGCTAGCTAACGGTCTTAGTTAATTGTGGATGGTGGAAGATTGTTGTATTAAGACATATATAAAACACATAAACTATATATAATCTACGCACAGATACATATAATTTTTTATAAGAGGAATTAAGTTGTAATAGACTAAAATCAGAAACCAGTTTCAATTTGTGTACACAATACAAACAATAATTAAAATAGAAGAATTTAATTTGGTGGAATATATGGAAATAATTAACTAAGGAAATGTAAACAATTTTACAGATCAGCAAGAAAAAAAAAAAAAAAAAAAAAAAAAAAAACAAACAAAATCATGATAATAATTATCAAACAAATTTGAAAATAGCAGATCATTTAAAAGTCAAATATTTTCGTTAGCTAAAAAGGTATATAAAAAATTTGACAAGTCAGCAAGGCTACAAAAAATAAATTAATAATAATTTTCGATTTATTTTTATTTTTATTTTTTTTTTTTTTAAAACGAGATCATTACAAAGTCAAATGTTTTTCATGTTTCTCAATTATTACAAAACAATTTCTTAATCCTCTCAAATGTAAAATTAGCTCTGCTAGTATGTTAATAAGAGTATGTTAATATTTATAAATCTGTTATTGATTTTTTCATTCCACAAAACTTTTATGCTACAACTAAGTTATGCAAATTGAAAGCCGAGCAGAATAATTTAGAATATTAAGTTAGGTTCGGCAGCCTATCAATAACATGCTTATACTATAAACCTGTTAAATATGCATTATATCTTAATGGGTAATCTCATATTTAGCTTAAGATTATCAATAGGTTATATATTTCATATGTCATATTTAATATATGACATACATAAATAATATAATATAATATATATCACTGCTAATAATTTCAAAATCATTTCTAAGCAATTCGGAACCTTTTAAGATTTTTCAAATTATTATTAAATAGTTGGTAAATGGAAGAGCTTTTTAAAACTTTCTCAATGTGCTCTGATTGAAGGCTAGAAATCATTTTAATTGTCAGTAAAAAATCTTTAAATCCCATAAAATTTTCATACAAGTTTTCACTCAACAGCTTTAAGTGCGCAAAGAAAAGCGTATCAACAATAACAAGACAGATATTACTCATGGCAATATACTTGGTCTTTAATGGACTGAAGTAAAAAGAAAAATAGAAAGAACCGCCGAAAGTTAAGACTCATTTGGAGTTGAAGTACATTTAAATACGGCCTCTTTGCAAACACACGAAAACACGACACGCCACGCAGTTTGTGGCGGGCTTTGAGATGTCATGACCATGTCGAATGCGCAGCCCAATGAAAGTGTCGGCCACGTTTCACTTGGCCCGCTTGGTGTTTGCGGCTTCTAGTGGGCTGGCTGGCTGGCTGGTTGGCTGGCTGGCTGGCAGGCGAGTGCGCTTTGCATCAATTACAAATTTGACAGAAGCACTTAAAGCATTCGCAGCGACAGCAAATATTTTCTCGTAATGAAAAGCGAACTTACTTACTTTCACGATGCATGGATGATATTTTTCCTCTTTTTACTTTCATATTATTGATCGAGATCAAGATATTCAGTTGCTCAACATGGCCAACGCTTTCCCAACTGCCATTTGCAGTTAATTGCAATCGCATCTTGTTATTGACTTGGATTTCGGTTGCATTTGCACAGCTCGCAGATCGCACCCCCCTTTGGATTTTCACCTGAGCAAGTGAAATCGCCAAAAATGTCCCTGATGCAAAAGTAATGCAAGCATATGCAACAAAACGAAAGTCATACGAGCAACAAAGCTTTATCAAATATACACATATATATAACAAAATATATTTATAAGCATTACATATATAGTTGTATGCGCTGCCTTCATGGCTGGGGAACTTTCTCCTGAGCTAGGAACGCTCCCTTGACATTAAGGCCAAGCATCAAGCTGAACAAACTCATTGTTTACAGCTGCAGGAATTATGTGGAAAGCGTGTGGGAATTCATGCTAAGAGTGATTTCCAGTCACACTCAACATATATGCCTACAATTATGTCTTTAAGCTCAACTGCTAAATGTATTTTATTGTCTTCGTTGCAGGCCGCGGAAAGATGAAGAAAATGGGCATGATGATGGCCATGATGATGGCCACCAAGCTGATGGGCATGCTGCCGATTGCCATGGGCGCGCTTTATATACTGGCGGGCAAGGCTTTGATTATCTCCAAGATTGCTTTGCTCCTGGCCGGCATCATTGGGCTGAAGAAGCTGATGGCTGGCAAATCGTCGGGCGGCAGTTCCGGCTGGTCCTCGGGCGGCGGTGGCGGCGGCGGCGGCTGGTCCTCGGGCGGCGGTGGCGGTGGTGGTGGCTGGGACAGACGTTCCTTGACCGAGGCGCAGGAGATGGCATATCGTGCGCACAGCAGGCAGCAGGCAGCCCTTCAGCAGCAGCAGCAGCAGCCAGTGGGAGCGCAGCCAGCGCTGGTCAAGTCATAGACGCCACACACACACACACACATATATACAGACAAAGAGCGAAACATATTCACACAGACAAAGTTCATAGCTCCCTAGACTGCATTTATCTTGTAGATAAATCTAGGGGGGCTGACAAACTGAGACGAGACAGGGCTGGCAAATTGTAATTAGATTTTCATCAACTGCTTTCTTCGGCTCACTTTTTCTTTTCACACACCTCAACACGGCGAGCAACGGTCAAATGCGCAGTTGCACCTGCGGATACATGGCTGCAAATGTATCTGTAACGTGAAGCTAACTTAATCATTGGCATTTGCATAAGACACAAATCGATTTGCGTAATACGCACCCAGTTCCGCTTCCATTCTATGCCCGTTTACAGCTATTCAAGTGCAACGTCTGTCTGAACTTTATCTCTGCATCTCTCCATCTCGACTCCGACTCTCTTGGCCAGCTAACTGCACTCCCAGTTCCTGTTATTTTTCAATTATTCATTCACTCACTCACGTTATCTTCTTTCATTCATTCTGCTCGGCTCCTGCTCTCGTTTCCAGCTCATTTTTTCACGCGCGCATTTTTCGATTAGCTTTAAGCTTAATTCATTTAACTGTAGTCTAGTGTAATAATTTATTAACATTATTTATTTCTTAACTCTAGACGTGTCTCGCATGTAAGCAGCAAAGTTTTTCAAGAAACACAAAAGTAACAAAAAAAAAAAAAAAAAAAAGAAGAAGAATACAAGCACAAATACAAATACAATTACAAATTATACATATAAATATTTATATAAATAAAAGATTTACGTGTAGAAACGCTGTCTTGGCTCAATTTATTAAAGTGTCTAGGCATTATCTGTCGCAAGGTCATGTTAAAGTTCAGCAGCTGCGGCCTCACGTCCTCAGCCGTATGCTGATGTAGCTGCACGCAGAGGACACGTATACACTTCCTGCCATCCGGTTGCCATATGCCAAGCTGCTCAGTGTCCTTGACAACCTTTGTGCTGACTGCCAGCGCGTATCCTGCGTATCCTGTGTCTCCATATGCCGTCTGTCCGCCCACTCGAGCAGCGCCCACACACTCTGTACGACTGCGCCAGCTGAGGCCGGCACTGAAGTTTATTGCTCCTGCAGGGAATTCCAGAGGACAAATGCATGCAATGCGAAAATAAATAACCAGAATCTTTTATTTACTCGGATAAATATGCGTTTGCCAGCAACTGCGGTTAATTATGAAATGACTCGGCAAAAATATCTTTAACGCTTGTCCGATTAGAAAGGCGACAAAAACAGCTAATTAATTTATGGAAAAATCCCCCACAGAATTCACTCAAGTTCAATGTCAAGTCCGCAGCTCGACAAACCGATTTCAAGTTTACAAAGAATGAAATGAAAAGAAACAGACAAATGCTCAATGCTCATGCTTCTGTGCGCCGCTTGTTAAATGTTGAGCTGTAACCCTTACATAATTATCAGCGGCATAAATTAAGCCTGATTAATCGAAGATGAGTTAAGCTCTCAACTGATAACCTATTCTGGTTTTTATACTCATTCACGAAAGTGAATCAGTATATTGGTTTTGTGCAATGTCCGTCTTGCTGTCCGTCCGTCTGTCCGTCCGTCCGTCCGTCCGTCTGTCCGTCTGTCCGTCTGTCCGTATGAACGCAATCTATTTCGACGCTATTGAAGCTAAAGACTTGAAATTTGGAACACATACTCGTGTATATCTCCGATTTATAAAGTGTTAAAATTTTCCCGATCCGCCCACTAGGGTCGTGGCAAATCGGAAAATGCATTTTCCGATATACCAGAAATCATGTTAGTTAAAGAGCTAGAAAGCTGAAATTTGGTATTTAGGTCCGCGTCGACCACCCAAGATCACAAGCTATGGCGGATATATCTCCGCCCATTGGGGGCGTGGCAAATGAGATAAAACTGTATCTCCTAAAGTTGTAAACTTAGAATGCTGAAATTTTGCATGTCAGCTAATGTTATGATTCTATAAAGTCTAAGGACAAAATTAGAAGTCTACACATATTAGGGGCGTGGCAAATCGGACCTGAAGATATAGTGATTTTTCGAATTCTGCTATATTTTGGATACTATTGATGCCAGAGATCTCAAATTTTGTATATAGACTCAGGCTGATTACCCAAGACCAAAAAGCTTTGTCGGATATATGTGCGCCCACAGGAGGCGTGGCAAACCGAAAAAGTTTATATATCCTAAAGTATATAACCTAGAAGCTTCAAATTTTGATAGTTGAGTTACTGGTAGCCTCCTCTATCGATTCATCAAACAAATAATTTTTATGCCTCTTTAGGGGCGTGGCATATCGAAAAATACCTTGTAATTTTCACTTTTTTTGAGGGTAAGCAGTCAATCTTTGCAGTTAGGGTAGAGTTATCTCGTTTTAAAAACTGACCAAAAATGAGGTGTCTACGCCCAGTTGGGGCGTGGCAAATTGGAAAAAACTGTATATTCTACAGTATTAAAGCGAAACTTAACTACTAAATTGTTGATGGGATGTGAATGAGTATTCCGCAGTCGGTAACGCCCGACTGCAACGTTCTTACTTGTTAGATATACAGGTTTGCCGCTCCAGGCATCTGCCCATTGACGTGCGTATTCCAAATGAAAGACCATTTTATTGTGGCCCCAAATCAATATGTTATGCAAATTATAAGAACTGATTTACGTATTTTGGTGGGCGTGTCGAACAGAGTATTGTAAGAGCTTATGCGGTTTAGAGACTTTTAAAGTTTTTTTATAAACGATTAAATTCTGATTTTAAAAGCGGTTTCTTTATGCTGCACAAAACTAATTTACATTTTTATTTGTTTAAACGATTTTTTGGGAAACTTTTTTAACCATTAAAATAGTGTTTAAGAAATAACAGTTCCGCGATATAACTGGTTTAGTAACCTTGAACTAAAATTAATGGCAGAATATTCCAGACTTTATATGAACTCTTCAACAAATCCCTCTGTAAATCCCCGGATTTTCAAGCACAGTCACTGATTAGAGATATCTGATCCTGAATTTTTGCAGGATATCTCAGCTTCATTCGCAATTTAAAAATTTGGCAAACAATATATATATATTTTTTTTTTTTTCAGTTTTTATTTTAAGTTCTCCTTACTCTACAGTTTGTCGGGCGTTTACTTCTTCTTCCACCAGCCGGAGGAGCCACCATAGCCGCCGCCATAGCCGCCGCCATAGCCGCCGCCATAACCGCCGCCATAACCGCCGCCGTAGCCACCGCCGTAGCCACCGCCGTAGCCGCCGCCGGTAGTTGTGATGACCTTGTAGACCTGGACCAGACCGCCATGACCACCGCCATAGCCGCCGCCATAGCCGCCGCCATAACCGCCACCGTATCCGAGACCATAGCCGCCGGAGTAACCACCGCCGTAGCCTCCGCCGTAGCCGCCACCATAGCCGCCACCGTATCCGCCGCCATAGCCGCCAGCTCCACTGTTGATCACCTTGATGACCTGGACGCCACCGCCGCTGCCATAGCCGCCGCCGTAGCCGCCATAGCCGCCTCCATAGCCGCCGCTATAGCCACCGCCATAGCCGCCGCCATAGCCGCCGCCATAGCCGCCACCACCGTAACCGCCGCCGCCCTTGCCTAGGAGGCCAAGGAGTCCAGCTTGAGCTGTTGCCAATGTGGCGACCACCACGAGGAGACACACAAACAGCTGAACAAACGAGAGAGAGAGATAGAGATACTTAGTGACTGTGCTCGCAATGTGTGAAAGGAGTTGAGTCCTTGAATCCTGGCAGCTGGTTAACTCACTTTCATAGCGCACCGAACTCTGTCAAAGCAGGCGAAAAACTAATTCGAATTAAGCAAAGCGCTTTCAATTTATGAGCAGACGCCTCCCAGCTGTCTGCGCATCAAACCGACTTAGCCTGGCCAAGAACAACACCAACAAAGAGAAGACAGCACAGCCACAATTTGGCCCGCCGGGCATGAATCTGCGTGTGTGCGAGAGAGATGGCCTCTGGAAAGGTCTGTGGCTGTGGCTCCGAAAGTATATTTATTTATTATTTGCATTAGTAATCGCTTAGGAAGTGTGGATCTTAAACTAGTTCTGTTCGAATTAATTAGCATCTCATTTGGAACTAAAAGATACAACAAAAGTTAGCATATCAGATTCGGTTCAATAACAATCGACTGCATACTTTGTACACTCTGCTCTCAATCCAATTAATTCGATTGGCAAACTAATAATAAAAAAAAAAAATATTTAAAAATTCACTAATATTCACTGGTTTATGCTGCTTCTTGTTGTTGTACATCTGCATGTTGAGCTAAATTAATTTATGACTTTAATGAACGCTAGTCAAACAGTCAAATTGTTGTTCAAACAGCAAACTGTGTGAGCACCACGCCAGGTGAGTGTAGGTAGATGTGACCAGTTTATCACACTCTGAAGCTCACACACACACACACTGGCAAACATTTAATGAGACTGCGGCAATAAAAATGAAATAAACACATTAAAGCCTTAAATGATTCCAGTGGGTATCATGCATGATTGCATCTGGCCATGCCTCTCGCCTTGACAATGAAATATTGTGAGGAAGGTAAAGGCAGATGGCCGATGGAGTTAACACAAGCTGCTCTTGACTTGCATAAGGAATAGCATTTGTTGCTGAGCGGGGTCCATTAATTAATAATCTAATTACCTAATTTGAGAATAATCAATTCTAGTTTTAGTTTTAAGCAGCTCTTGATAAATATATGAATTGAAACTTTGCTTGTCTGAGGAGTTAAGATGACAACGACTGCATAATACTCGCTTGCTGTCCCATCAAAGAGCTAAATTTATCAATGAGTGAATCGCACACACAAAAGATTATTTTTAAACAATTAGACAAAAGATCTCAACAGCAGCAAAATGCAAAAGGAACGAACAGAAATAATACATTCTTTAGTAATACGTAAATAAATTTATATATTTTAAAGGTACATCCCCTCCATCAAATGCAGCAGCTGAAGCAAAAGGAATAATTAATACTAATAATAAGTATGAATTATATATTTCTAGGCCATTACAGCAGAATGTCATATTAACATATACATATTATACTTGTTTAAGCTTTTAAATATTTCAAGATCGAGGTCATATACATATCTTCGTTGATTGATTGCTAATCAATAGTAATAGCGCTAAACATAAGAAAATTGACATGTTGTAGAGCGACATCAAGACATATTCTGTGCTATCATTGGCACACTGCGCTACTGATTTATCATTGAACATAAAGGTTGCTAATTAAATCATCTCATATTTTACTCAAGAATACGAAGGCAAACACTTGGCTCACATTAGCTCTTACATCTTTCAAAATATTTCTTAGACTTAATCAAGGTTAATTTTCCAACTGAATATAGAATTATTATTTTATTATTATTATTATTTTGATGAAGAGATACATTTTATATGACTAGTATATCACATCGCCAATATAAAGCTATGATTTGGCTCTGATACTCTTGTATAGCTAAACAAGCTATAAAACGGTCGAATTTTGGCCTCAGTTTAGCCGTAAGAAATCCATTGCCAATTCAGCGTATTTCACATCATGTCAAACATCTGCAATTTATGGCACCCACTGGGCCCTATCATATACATGTGTGTAATAGTTGTATAAATTCCCTTTCGGCTCCCATTCTGCGATTGCTGCTATGAATACTCGATTGAGCCAGCTCGCTCAGATATGTATCTCAGCTTGAAAAACTATCGCTTAAATAAAATGAAAAAGTTCAGCAATCACAACTTTCGCATGATGAAGCACGTAACCAATTTAAGCAACAGCAGCAGCAGCTGTTGCATGTCGAAACAGCAGCGGGTGGAGGTGGGCCGGAACTCCTTAGAGAATCCGAATCCTGTGGCATGCAAAGCACATGCTGTGGACCGAATCCAATTACAGCTGAGAGTGGGGGCCCACCTCAAAAGTATGCAACAGGCTCCGGCAACAACTGCGGAAAGAAGCTTAAAAGCTAGCAACAGTTTTACTCACATGCAACAGCTCCAAGCGAAGCGCCTAAAAGCGCATGCAACTGCGGACAGGCGGCATTTGAAGACATTTAGGCGCAGCTGTGAGTCTGCTGCAACTTAATGCGGCGGCACTCGCTGACAGCGACAGTTTGTAGCTTAGACAGGCGCCAATTAGCAGGCTGGCAGGCAGGCAATCGTGTTGCAAGTTCAGCGCTGGCAATTAGCATGCACGTTGCCCCAAAGTACTTGCGCTGAATGATTGCATTGGCCACACTTTCCCAGCTGAGGTCGGACTTGCACTGGGTCTTATATAGAATCATAATATCAGCTGCAGACGGCAGTTGGCATCGAGAGGGCTTGCAACACGCAACCAGGCAGCAAAAGTGAAAACAAGTGCTGAAAATAGTCCCACTAAATATTATTGTATATATATATATTTTAATTAAGAATTCATGCTTCAATGGTGACGTGTGTGAGTGAGCTCGACAATTGAAAACTTTTGCAATTTTGAGTATCGAATCCGCCTGCTAACCGCATAATTAGACGTGTGGCAGGTGTGTGTGTGTGTGTGTGTGTGAGTGCGAGTGTGTGGTAAGCCACGCTTGGCAGCCACGCTTAGTGGCATAGTAAAAGTCAACTTGGTTGCATTTACAGCCAAGCTGGGGCCCAGCATTTAGTGCCGGCCACTTTCGGCGAAAGGCCATTAAAATCGCTCAACTAAAACAGTCGTAAACATTTTCGAGAGCCTCTAAGAATTGAACTACATCTTGGCACTCAGTTCGATTCTAAGCAGCGTGCGGTGTGGTTCGTGCTCTCGACACCCAAAACTATGTGGCAGCAAGTGTGGCAGGTATATGTGTTAACCGTTTATGTGGCACTCGCACAGACAGAGGCCGGCATGGATGCTCGCTTTAATGGCGTCGCTTCCGGATTAACGAACAATGAGCAGCAGCAGCAGCAGCAGCAGCAGCAGCTGCAAGTGAAGCTCAATGCCTGGCAGCCATTGACGGGCCACAACAATTGGCTGATACTGCAGGCAACGGCGGCAACAGCCATGCGACAGCAGCAGCAGCCACAAGGGCAACTTCCTGTCAATTACTACGCCTACAATCATCGCTATCAAACGGTGGCGACAGCTGCCGCAAACGATGCTCCCAGCGGAAATTACAAACAGGTGCGATCCAATCTCAATGCGGCGGCTCCACGCTACGTGTGGGCCCTGAGCCCCACTCTCCATCAATTGCCGAACGGCGAGGATGCGCCGGACGTGCAGAGGGGACATATCGAGCCGGAAGCACGCGAAGCCAACAACCGCGTGACTAACACATACGCCAACACAAACGCCGCTGATGAGGCCCTTGATGTCCTGGCTAAGCCCACCTCAGCAACGGCTCAGCGCATAAACAACTATTTGACAACATTTGAGCGCGCCGTGCGCAAGGTGCGCAACTTTTGTGACACTGTGCGAGATCTCATCAGCGGGGAGGATGGAGAGGACTGGGATGAGGGCCACGAGATAAAGCAGGAACTGAGGTCGTTGGAGACAAGTAAGCTTGATTTTTAATAAAATTGTATCAATGCTCGCTCAGCAAATTGAACGAGCGTATTGCGTTCTGTCTAGCTGGCTGTGGATTTATATATCTGAACAAGAAACTCCATTATTCCTGGGTCAGACAGGGGCCAAAGTTGTGAGCCTCTATCTTCAACAATAGACAATAAAGAGCTGAAGCACATAAAATGTGTAATAAATAAATTCAAAAGGCCAATCGATAATATTTTGCTCGTAGCATTAAAGCTAACATAATTTAACAATAGGATTAAATTGTTGAGCATATTGATTACGAAATTTCATAGAAAAAACCTATTGTAAAATATTTAAAAAAAATATATAAATATTTTAAAGTCCTTTCACAAAGTTATCTCCCTTCAAACGTTTATTAAAATTTGAGCGAGTGTCCAGCAGCTCGTTACATCCCACTACAATACATTATTATTATTATTATTTTTTGGTCGCTGATGAACGGTGTCCATGACTCTGTTGTTGCGCTTGGACGCTCAAAGGTCTAGTCACTTAATTAACTAAAAGCTCGAGCTGTCTCTCCTTGCAGATATCCTGTCAACTAAATTGGTTGGGCGGAGCATAGACGCAGCAACTGAAAATGAAGAAGAAGAAGAGGAACAACTAGAAACAGCTACAACAACATCAAAGGAAATTCAAGGCCGAGGCAGCCAGCTGGCTGGCAGCATTCAGGGCCGCAAGCTGAAAAAACTGAAGAAGAAAATTCAGAAACTACTGCTGCCACTGCTCATTGCGTACAAGTTAAAGTTTCTGACCCTGATACCGGTGCTGATTGGAGGGCTGACACTGCTGGTGGGCACCACGGGCCTGGCCGGCTTCTTCTTCGCCCTGTTCACGGCCGTGATGAGCCTCAAGTCGTCGGCAGGTGTTGGCCATTCCAGCAAAGCGATTGTCTTGAAGAAAATTTGAGTTCAGCGGCGGCGATTGATTTCGGATATAGGTTAACGCCTCAAAACTAGAGCTCCACTTAATGGGAGGCGAGCTCAATAGCTAACGACGGTAGATTATTTTGATTAAATTGATAAAATGCCGAACGTCGAATGTCGACTGTCGAATTAAGTAATTTATTATCTGAGCTTTTGATGAGACCACTTTATTGGATATGCGAAATTTGTATACGCTCACCTAAGCTCAAACTTCAGATATTCAGGTGTAGGTGCAGTAGGGTATTCACAGTCGCCAGCTTAGAATCAGACCCAGCGCACTTTGGCCGCCTTTTGATTTCGAATTGTAGTTTAAGTAATTTAATATTTATTTTAATTATAATACATGTCACAAACAGAAAATATGGTTGTCAGCTGTAATCGTAATATTCCAAATAATTATTATAAATTTTAAAGTTGCATTTACTATATTGCTGCTCATAGAAAGCTGTATTTTAATTTTACCTCCATTTAAACCTTCTATTGAAATGTTTTGCATTTGTCAATTGCATTTATTAATTAAGAAAACAATAAACTGATTTAGGAAATATAATGTTTATTGATTTTGTATTTATTTCATTGAATTTTTGTGCATATTATTTTCTAATATAATTTGATTTAGTTCTCAAAAATATTATGTTTATAATTTTGATATTTTTACAAACAATTTAAATGTAATTTCTCCATTTATTATATTTTATATTTTATTTCTTCATTTATTATAGATTATAGATAACTAAAGTTATTGTAGTACCAATCAAGTGAATCATACCCCAACCTTGTTAGGGTGTTTCTGACAGCTACAAAAACAACAACAACAACAACAACAACGACGGCAACGCCAACCGGATGCCCGAAAATCGCGTTAACACTCAAGTGACGCTAAAAGCCCAGGGCATTGCCAAAGTCTGGTCATGATATGTGACGACAGCGAGGCGTTTGGCGTTTGGCATTTGGCATTAGTTGGGCCGCCATTTAGTATGCGTGTTGCGGACCTGAAAACAACCGTTAGCACCATGACATCCCTCACACCCTCACTCACACACACGCAGAAGCATTTCGACAGCCAAAGTTGAACAACAATTAGATCCGTTTGCCAACGAAATGTTGTCAACAAACTTTGTTTTATTTCTGAACTTAAATTTGATGTTTAATGCAAAACGTATATTAATTAAGCCAATTAAAATGCTCATATGAGCACGTATATGGTTTTTTTTTTTTTTCTGTCTGCTAATTGGACGAAATTCCGCTTTAATTTCGTTTTTCCATTGTATTTGCGATGCGCGCGTAAAATGTTGCTAAATAATTAATTTATGGAAGTCAACAACATTTTACAACTGCAAATGAAATTAGTTTTTGTTTTTGCATCTCTTCTTTATTACACATTTAATTATATTATGTATTTAAAGTGTATTTAAAGTTAAATGAAAATAAAAAACATGTTTTCTCGGACCTTAAATACGCGGCGACCTTTGAGTGGAAGAAGTAGATGAGGAGAAGGGCGAAGAGTAGGTGCACGGGGCGTGTCTGTAGGTGGCATTTCACTGCGATTTAGAAATGGAAAAATGCTATTCGTGTGTTGTTCAGCTAAAATGGCAAGTGAACCGCAACGCGCCAAGCAAAATGATAGCCAGCGTTAATAAAGAGTTTTTACTTGTTGATGGCTGAGCCACAGCAACAGCAACAGCACAGCCAACAAGCGGCAACAATCACAACAACAACAACAACAACATGAACGATGAAACCGTTTATTAAAGTAGGGAAAACTTAATGTGTGTTCGTTCACGCTTAAGTAAAACCGAATCGAAAACCAGAACAACAGAAAGCAAAAGAAAATAATTCAAAAAGAAAACAAAATATGGCAGAACGACGAAACTTGAATACTCTTTGAAGAGAAAGGGCTCCGTAGGTGTTTGTTATATATTATAAGCATTAGAGAGTGTGTTTTGCATAAAATTTAAAAATATTATCAGAAATAGAATTTTGAATGCTACAGTAGTATCCGGCTATAACGACTGCTCTTCTGGTTCCCAAACAAACTTTAATGAGTAAATGTACATATATGACTATAGCGGCTTCCGGATATAACGACGGTTCCTTAAGCGCCGTTATAATCGGATTCTACTGTACATGCACTTGAATTCTTTATTAAGAGTTTCATTGATTCTGTTACGAGCACAGCTGAAACTCGACCTTCCATAGAGCAGCTGCTCCTCTGCCTCACAAACTGCATACAAGAGTCAACATACCCCGCACAGCTGTGCACATAGGAGAACAAAACAGCTAAGCAGCAACCATCCAGCTATTAGCCACTTGGCCAGAACAGCAGCCCCTGCGAGTGCATTCGAGTGCAACGAGCTGCACTATGCGGGCGCACTAGCCTTTAACTTAGTTAGTTAGCTTAGCTTAGTTGCCCGAGCAGAGCGCTGCTGCATAGAACTATAAGCGGAATGTCTAAAGTTTTACTGTTCATATCCTGCCTGCTGGCTGTGGGATGGGCGCATGGGCTGCCGCCGGCGGTGCAGCTGGGTGGTGCAATTGTCGCAGCTGTCGAACAGGATGCGGAGCAGCAGGAAGAGGAGCTGGCAGCAGCAGCCACAGTCACGGAGCAGCGCTGGCTGCAGTCAGCAGAGCAGCAGCTGGAGCGAGTGCTCAGCGGCGAGCTGAGTGGCCAGCAGTTGAGCCAGTTGCTGGGCAATTGGTCAGCCGAAGGTAGGCAGCTGGAGGTGCAGCACTCATCCACATCTCATCTGCGCTTTCGCTCATAATTAACATTTTCGTTTTGGCTAGCTCGCGGCAAGCATCACAAACACAAGAAGCTGATGAAGATGCTCTTTCCGCTGGTGAGCGCGGCGGTGCTGGCCAAGTTTATATTGCTGCCCTTGATCTTGAAATGGCTAACGGCGCTCTCGGCCTCATCATTTGTCATGGGCAAAATAGCGCTGGCTGCCGCCGGCCTGCTGGCCTTGAAGTCCATGATGAGTCCAACGCACGAACGTCTGGAAATTGTGCACGCCTCGGCGCCAACAATCAAGAGCTACCATGGCGATCTGTCCTCGAGCGGCAGCAGCTGGATACCACTTAGACAGCACTACATACCGCTGGGCGTGGCCAAGGACTCGTATCGTTACGATAATAAGCCCTTCCTATAGAGACTAGATCTGTTTTAGTGTTACTCTCTGTGTTAGTCTTAGCCAATAATAGGCCAATGGTAATAAAGCCGCATAACTCTTCACCTGCACCTGGCTTCCATTCACAGTTAATTAGCACGCGTCCAAATGCTGTTACGTGGACCCCGCCGTCTGGCCGAACAGAGCGGCAATGCGGCAATGCGTCAATGCGTGCACAGAGCCGTTATGCATAAAACGAAAAAACGGTTTATTGCGCATGCGCGACGGCCAAGACGACTTGGCCAAGACGAACTTCCGCAAATGCGTGTTGCAATACAAGTGGTAAACAGGTAAAAAAACACAAAGGGCTTATGTAAAAGCCCAAGCAAAGTCAATAAACAGGTCGTCACAAATCAATCAGCATGCAGCAGCTGCAGTCAACCACTTGGGTGGCTCCGCCAGCGAGGGTCGTCACCAGAGTTTTCACTCACTCGGCTAATTACTTTACGTAAGCTCAGTCAGAAAGAAGAACTGAAAGTTATCCAACAGTCGAATGAGAATGCCGCCACGAGTCATGGACTGTGGCCGTAGCTATGCTTGGCTCTTGCGACACACAAGTGAAAGTTGTAGGGCGCGCAGTTTATGGTTAAAAAAGAAGACAACACACAGGCACACACACACACGCACACGCGCATACAAGCCAAACACAATTGCAGGCAGTTTAACGCCAACACCAAAGTCGCATGCTGTCCGCATATCTAACAAATCGATCAACAAGGCGGCGCCTCTCTTTTTTCTAGCTTCAGAAAATAAACAAGTAAAAGTGCGGCAGAAGCTCGCGACGACGACTGTCAGATACCCTGTAGAGAGACTAATAAAAGTGGAAAAACTTGTTTTTCATTTTAATTGCTTATTATTAGTTCTATTTGTTCTTTAGAGTTTTAGAGCTTTATTTCTATTCATTTCGTACTTCTATATATATTATTTATATTTCTATTTTGGAGGATTTCTAGGTAACGAGCTAAACAAGTTCAATGTGTATTTATATTAAAATATTATTATGAGGTAATTCATTATTTAGATTGTAACTCAACCATATTGTCTTCATAGACAATTTATGACCTAAAGTTTTTTTCTGTCCGTATTATATATATTCTCCCTTCAATAAATTAAGCTCTCTTTCTTGTAGACATAATTTTATTTATTTTATTTTATTTAATTGTTATATATGTTTATATAAATATATTTTGAGGAAAAACAATTTTTTTTTTCAATTGATTTTTTGTTTCATATTTTTTATTTTATTTTTATTATTTTTTATTTTGAGGAAAAACAATTTTTTTTTTTGCAATTTCTATTATTTTTTATTTTTTTTTATTTGTAAATTTATTTTTATTTTTATTTTTTTTTTTATAATCAATTAGTTTTTAAAATCATTTTACTCAAATATATTGAGTTTTCGTGTGTGTTTATATAGAAAATTTATTACTAATTTTTTTAATGCTATTATAACAAAAAAACAGGCGAGATTCATGTTACATATTGGCTGCCCTAATCAGAAGACCCCCTTCGGTTCTAATACTTGAGCTGCAGGCGGGTGTTGTCAACGGCGTCGTGAATTTTATCGCTTCAGTCGCATCTCGGTCTGCACGGCTGACAATATTCTCAGCATAGTCGGCGCAGTCGGCGCTGGACGCTTCGATGAGTGCGCAATGTTTGCGACTCTCACGGGATTACTTAACCAGACCATTTAGCATAGATACAGCAGCTTTAGCTTCAAGTTGAAGTATTTGTTGTTTGAGCATTTGTGTCATCAATTTCACTTTCTTTGGGACTTGGGCAAATGGGTTAAGGCAAACAACGCGCTGCCATTGTCCGGCCCTTGGCGCAGCTCAGTTCAGAGCCCTGTGAAAGCGCATGCACTCCCACAGGGAGGAGATGTTCCCAGTGTTTCAAGCCAATTGCTAGGCCAACATTTAACCACAAAGTGAATTGAATTCGTCAGCCAGTCCATGAATGACAGACAAGCCCTAAAATAAAAGGTCTGCCCCATGCAAGAAGATAACGCTGCACTTTCTCAGACGACGACGATGACGCCGTCGACCAAGACAACGTCTACGCACAATATTGACAATTCATATTTGCGCAAATGAAAAGAAAATCAATTTCACCTCTTGGTATTTACGCGTTTAACCCAAAAACGTAGCAAAACACATTTTTGTATTTTGTTTTTCTTTTTCTACTTTTTTTTTTCCTACTTGCGACTTTTAGCTTTATTTCGCTTCATGCACAGTCGAAGGTGGGCAACACCTTTAACCTAACAGAGCAGAAGCTCCTTTTCTGGTGTGGCTGAATATTTGAGAAAAGAGGGTAGACATTTGACTTGAGAGGCCCCAAGAACACGTAAAGGACAAACACAACACAAATATAATGGGCCTCATCCATGATTTATTGACAGGAAAATGTTGAAGTTGTTCAATAAATGTTTACCGAATTTATGGAAAATATTTATATATAATAAGTATATGATAATAAGAGGAGAATGAGTTGCAGCATGTGGAAAATATTCTTATTTCATATCAATTTCATCTATAAATTAGATTTCTCGCTCGAATATGTATCTTATATATTCTCTTATATTTGGTCATAATGTCTAAAAAGTTCCTCGAGGAACACCTGCATTTACATAACTGTTCCTATGTATACTTATCGGTCTGGCAAATCGATATGTATTTATTATATATGCATTGCAAACACGCAATTGGGTCAATAGAACGCACGCTGAATGCCTCGCTCACAGCGGTTGGCATTGCCAACTTGAGCTGCGAAATATGTCTGGCTAATTTAAAAAGTAAACTTGGCAACAACAATAAGATGATTGTGACTTGAAAGCAGCGGATAGCTCTGCAGATACCCTGGAATGATGAATCTTGAGCTGGCAATGTTGAATAACAAATTCGAGCTTATTAGAAAAATAAAAAATATATACAAAAAAAATATATATATATAAATTTGCTTGATACAATGGAGAATTTGCAAATAAAACTGTATTAATTTTACTAAGTATCTAAGTATATATAACAAATTCTAATTACCAACCCACATAAAATATATTAGCATTAATAAATATGTGCTAAGCACAGTAAAAGTTGTATGCATATATGTGTGTATATTTGTTATAAAGTTTATTTATATACATACATAGACATTCTGTGATCAGAAAACATAATTTTAATTAAATAACAGATATAGATAGTCAGCATCCGGATGTAACGTCTTCGCCTACGAGTCAAACCATTTGCCATAAAAACGAAAAAATATGTATATTACAGGGTATATCAAGTACGACTCACTTGTAGAGCTGACCACACCCACAACGAAAGTATGCGGGCCAATTTGTTTTTGTTGCTTTTTTTTTTTTTATTTCTTTTGGCCACTTGTTGCGGCTAATTGGGCGATGCCAGTCAACAAATTGAAGCTTATGAGTTTTGTATAAATATATTTGTATATATAGTATATATATAGATAGTTATATCTGGGACTGATTTGGCGCGTTAAAGGCCTTTGTAAGGCTGTCAAAAACGCATTATTTGCGAGAGCGAGACGGCAGCAGCGAGTGCAAAAGGGTTGGCTGACAGTTGTGCTTGGTAAAAAAGAGAAATTTCTATATGATTGGCATTTAGAAATTACGTTTGATTTGACATTTAGCCGGACAATCGATACGGAGCACCAATTTCATTGTTGTTGCTATTGTTATTGTTGTTACTGTTGCTGCGAATGCAGGAGCCGGCGAAATCAGGTTTTTCTGATGTTCGCTGCAAATTGCAAAATTCACCGAAAATTACATAACTTTCACTCACGCTAAACGACGCCAATGAATGAATGCGAAACTGGACCGCAAGTTAAGCGAAAGATGATCGGAGCTAAAGACTTGGTTCGGACATTGGCAAGGTGAGTTATCATTAATGAATGTGAGTTGCGAGCATTCGAGGTGAGTGCGAGAAGCGGTGTGTGGCAACTGCTGAGAAATATTTGACATGCCGCAAGCTGCAAGCGAACAGCTCTATGCAAATGAGCGCAGCAGGTGAATCATGGGCAAGCCGTGTGCTGTGCGGGTATATATAGGGTATATATGTGGGGTATGCCTAACGTACCTTCTTTTTTTTGCCGTAGTAGCTGTTATTGTTGCTGTTGCCGTTGCTGTTGTTCGATTTTAGGCAGCTAAAACAATAACCGAAAATAAAGGCGCGTCACTCATACGCAGCGTGTGACATGGCGACGCCCGTAGGCGTCAGCCAAATTCACAGAGCAGAAACCAAAAGCAACAACAACAATAACAGGAACTACAAATGAAACAACAACAACGACATACTTACACAGCATTTAGTGTCGCATATCGTTGTAATATAAATGAAAGTGAGTAAATTGAGACTTTTGTTTTTCTCCTGCTTGACTTTTTGTTTTGTTTTGTTTTGTTTTTATGATTATTATTTTGTGGATTTTGGCTTGTGAATAGTTTTGACTTCAATAAGCTGCTGCTTTAAATGCTTTAAAAATGAAAAGTAAAATACAAACTGTGTTATTTCGATTTTTTATTGGCGGCATTCTTTGTATGAGATCTCATGTAGCTCTACGCCGGAGAAATGTCGGAATGCCGCAATGCGTGAGAGCTTAAAAAACGTGACAGAGGCAGGCAGAGAAGAAAAAACTAAAACAAAACGGACGATGAATCAGTTATAAACGTGTTTGAGCACATATCAATTAAATAGGCGAAAAGCTTAAGAAATACTATTTTCGACTTAGCATATGCTAATTGATTGTATGATATGAATTAGGCTCATCAATATTGCTCAAAAGTTTGAGCTTCATTTAGATTAGCCTCAGAAGCTGACATATCCATGTGGAGTGTCAACTTGTAATGCAAATTACTTTATTCCGACAATTGATCACTATCTTTTTGATGAATTGTTTAACCTGTCTATGTTTCAGATGAACTCTATTTCAAACCATCTTAATCGCACTCTTGATCTTGTGTTTGTTAATCATGATTTGCTAATTAATGTCGCGAGATCAACTCCTTTCTCCTTACCTGAGGATATATATCATCCCACTTTAGAGGTTTTATTAACTATCGACAATCCTCCCTCTAATACTCCAATGCCTTCTAAACTTAGTCGCTGTTATCGTAAATGCAATTTCGTTTTGCTTAACGAACTAATTAATTCAACAGACTGGTCTATTTTATATGAGTCGGTTGATATTAATTTAGCATCATCGTTTTTTTATTCTACCTTAAACTCTATTCTGGATGTTTGTGTCCCTCTCCGCCGTATTTCGCCAGTTTCAAATAAGCCACCTTGGTTCACCAAAACTCTTTCGAACTTAAGAAACATTAAAACTAAATGTTTTAAAAATTACAAAAAGTCTGGTTCAAGTATTGACTGGTCCAAATATTCCATTGCCAAGTCAAACTTCAATCTTTTAAATTCTAGCTGTTATGAGAATTATCTTACACGTTGCAAACGTCAGTTTACTCGTGATCCCAAACAATTTTTCTCATTTGTAAACTCGAAGCGTAAATCCTCTGGTTTGCCGTCCTCATTTGTCCTTGGAGGTGAAAAAACATGCAATGATCAGGATTCCTCTGATCTATTTGCTGATTTTTTTCAATCCACTTATTCTTCTGCTGATCTCTACAGCAACTCATATCCTTATTCTCTTCCTGAATATGGATCTATAAATACTCCCAAAGTTACTGCATCCTCTCTGGCTGCAGCCATTAAGACATTGAAATCATCTTTCTCTCCTGGTGCTGATAATATTCCTAGTTGTGTGATTAAAGAGTGCAGTGTTTCTCTTCAGTCACAATTACTAAAATTGTTTAACTTGTCCTTGGATACTTCTGTGTTCCCTTCAATTTGGAAAGAATCTTTCATCATTCCCTTATATAAAAAAGGTGGAAGATCTGATATTTCCAATTATAGAGGCATCGCGAAATTATCTGCTATTCCGAAGTTATTTGAGAAAATCATAACATCGGCCTTGCAGCATTTTTGCAAATCGATTATTCAACCATCTCAACATGGTTTTGTTCAAAATCGATCTACGTCCTCTAATTTACTTGAGTTCACGTCGCTTGTTAATGACAGCTTTTCCAAAAAAATGCAAACCGATGTTATTTATACGGACTTCAGTAAAGCATTTGACTCAGTACATCATTACATACTAATTCTTAAGCTTGAACGCTTAGGATTTTCACCCAGTCTTGTCTCTTGGATTTCATCCTATTTAACGGGTAGAACCCAAAGAGTCTTGCTGAGAACAGCTATGTCTAAACTTATCTTTGTTTCGTCTGGTGTACCTCAGGGTAGCCATTTGGGCCCATTGCTCTTTTCCTTTTTATAAATGACCTTCCTAGTTGTATCTCGTATTCCACTATATTTATGTATGCTGATGATGTAAAACTTTGCCTTCCATACTCCAGGGCAAATGGACATCTTCACCTTCAAGATGACCTAAATGCATTTCAACTTTGGTGTGTGGCAAACCAGCTTGACCTAAATTGCTCAAAGTGTATGACAATGACCTTCAGTCGTACCGTTCCTCTAATTGTTGATTATAAAATTAGCAATAATTCCTTACGACGCATCTTTACAGTCAAAGATCTTGGTGTATTCTTTGACTGTAAACTTAACTTTAATCTTCATATTTCTACCATAATTAATGAAGCCAAAAGTGCGCTTGGCTTTATTAAACGTTGGTCTAAGGAATTTAAAGATCCTTTTATTACCAAGCGCTTATTTACTTCGCTTGTGCGTCCTATCCTAGAGTATTGTTCTGTCGTATGGTCTCCGCAACATAAACTGTATCAGGATCGTATCGAATCGGTCCAAAAACAGTTTCTTCTCTTTGCCTTAAGAGACCTTAGATGGGACAGTAATTTACGATTACCGTCTTATCATAGTAGGCTCCAGCTAATTGATCTTCCATCGCTAACCAATCGCAGAACAATTTTAGGAATTGTTTTTCTGCATAAATTGATTAGTGGTGATATTGATTCGTCCTCTTTGTTGGGTCGTCTAAATTTTTTGGTTCCGTCCCGAGCAACTAGACACTATCGTCCGCTTCATTTACCTGTGTGCACTAGGGATTATTCTTTGCACAGTGCGTTTCATGTTCTTTGTGTTAATTTTAATAAATATTATCACGTTTTTTCCTTAGAGCTCTCTCCTCCTAAAATAAAAAGTGTACTATCAGCTTATCTTAGGGAAATCACTCACAATGCCCAGGCATAAGCATTGGCATACGCTTTTGCTGCTAATGTTGTGTTAGTGATTTCTCAATTCTATTCTTATACTCTATTTTTGGCTCTTCCATTACTCTTTTCTTTTTATTATTTCTTATTCTTTTTATTAACTTTTCTTGCAACTTCTCTTATTACCGGCCTTTTTCTTTTTCTATACTTTACCTCTTCTTATTTTATTCTTTTTTTATTATTGTTTTTTTTTTTAACTCCTTTTATTTATTTATTTATTTTATTTTATTTTTTTTTAATATTATTATTATTTTTTTATTTTTTATTATTATTTTAAGAATTATTTTAAGTATGCTAAATATTGTTTAATAACCTACATTTTAATATTTTATTTTTTTAAGTTTTCTTACTAACACTTTCTTTTCATAGCTTCAATAGTATCACTGACCATATTTGGCTGTGAGACGTGGGCATAGCCGGCCGGACTGGCAAATAAAATACCCCCATCGGGTTGGTGTTACTATTGAAATTATATCGTGTACTTTGTATAGGCTTTTTTAAATTAAAATTGACTCTCATTTTTGTCAATAGCTTTAAGAAAATAAATAAATAAATAAGCGCTAATAAGTACGCAAAAGTGTAGATAAGTGGGAATAAGTGGCTTGGACTGTTCGGGCTTTTGGCTATAACTGACAGTGTTGCTAAATGTGAATGAATTGTTAAGAATGTATTGGCATAGTTGCGATGAAACACTTTGATATAATGAATGCTGATATAATGAATACATATGAAAGATATATTTCATTTATACGTATGTATATATAGAGAAGGAGATGAACATATGTATATGTATATAATGAACATAATCTAGATATATAACAGACATATGACATATAGGCAGATATAGCAGCATTTGCTAATCTTTTTCAAACATTTTTTTATATTTGCCGACCATAATTAGTTGCTTATCATAATTAGATATTACACAATTCCCATTGCAAATATTTAGCACATCACTGAAGGCCTCAACGTTTCTCAATTCTCTATCAAATCGGTGATTATGTCGATCGTAAGAGGTGCTAAACAATATTGCGCCGTGGCTCAAAGGGCAAACAAGAGTTGACCCATTTATGAAGACGGCTAAATGCCAGGCTCAAAAAATATGCCGCAACCGGATCAATAAAGTAGCACACACACGTGTATAGGGTTGTGTGTTTGTATGTGTGTGTGTGTGTGTACGTGTGTGGAAAGTGGACGCTGCCTGGGAGGGCGTGTATCGATGCGCGCATTGCCATAATTACCGCTGCCCATGGGCTCAGCCAATGATGCCAATTGTTTGCACTCTGCCGGCCGCTCTCATTCGATCTCTACGCACTCTTCACTTCTCTGCCCACTCACACTCCCTCTCTCTCTTTCTCTACCTCGCTCTCTGTCACTCTTGCGCTCGCGCGCGCTCCCGCCTTAGCCAAGCGCAAGTTTCTCTCGGGCAGCGCTGCAGCGCAGCTCGACGTCAAGTTTGTGTTTGACGGATGACGACGTCAACGTTGACGTCGACGTTGACGCTGCCGAAAAAAGTCAGTCAGCGCGCGAGCTGTAAGCAGCAGCAAGCAGAAGAAGAAGAAGAAATGAACATATTCACTTAACAAACAAGTTGACTTTATCTTTCCGTTGTCTTCTTTTTCTCTTTTCTTGTTATTTTTGATGTTGTTGTTTGGCCCGTTTGGGCCCGCTGTTGTTGTTGTTGTTGTTGCTGTTCCCTAGATTTATGCATGTGCTCAGTGCCTTCATTTTCGCGTCACTTTTTTCACAATTTTTGGTTGCTTCCGCAGTCGCTGCCTCTGCTGCTGCTGCGACTGCGCGGCGGCTGCGTCTTTTACTTAATTTACTTAAAAATTGTTTTGTAACGTCAAGTTCGACGCCGGCTGCGCAGCTGTCACAAAAGCTGCCGGAATATATAAGGCTAGACGTCTTCCAACTTCATCAAATTCATCTCGACCTCAGTAGCAACAGCAGCAGCAGCAACAGCAGCAGCAGCAGCAACAGCTCCCAGTCAACAGCCAAGGATTAAATCGCGTCGCGTGTCATCAAAAGTTCTCGAACTAAAAACCTAAACGAAAATGAAAGTGTTTTCCATTGCCTGTGTGTGCCTCGTCTTGGCGGCCAGCAGCGCCTGGGCCGCGCCCAGTGTGCAAGATAATCGCGTCGAAAGTGATAACACGCTCGGACGTGCCGCCCGCTATCTGGGCGCCTGCCTCGAGAGCGATGACATGACCACCTGTCTGGCCGTCAAGGGCATTACCGCACTGAATCGCGCCGCCAGGAGCAACAACATTGAGCTAATCAATGGCGTCACCTTCCAGAGGTGTGTGTGAAAGTGAAATGTTGCAAACGAATTGTCGAGTGCATTCGCATTGTGTCTTGTCTTGTCTTGTCTTGGCTCCGAGTTCAGAGTTCAGAGTTCAGAGTGTTCTAAGTTGTGTTTTCTTCATGCCCGTTGCAGAGATCCCGCCAGCCCCGTGCAGCGCAGCGGCAAGTCCCTCAGCGAGCAGGACATCTATGCTGAGCTGCCACAGAATGGCGATGAGCGCAACGGCCGCCTGGTCGATCTGGCCATATCCAGTGCCACCGACTTCCTGAGCACCCACAACTTGGAGTTCAAGCTGCCCGCAGAGACCACCCAGCAGGTGGCACGCGCTCTGGATGAAGGTACATAGCAATTCAATCAAAACAAATTCTCTGATCCACTTTCGGCTAACACTGTTGTGACTCTCTGCTCTCCGTGTTCCGCTCCATTTACAGGTCGCGGCAAGATCAAGAAGATGATTGGCCCCATTGCCCTGGCCATTGGCGCTAAGCTGTTCGCTGTCATTCCCTTGGTGCTCGGCTTCCTCGCCCTGTTGACCTTCAAGGCCGTCGTCGTGGCCAAGATCGCTTTCTTCTTGGCCATTCTGGTCGGCGGCTCCCGCCTGCTGAGCGGCTTTGGCAACAAGTTCGGCGGCAGCGCCATCGGTGGCTACAGCTCGAACGCCTGGTCCGCCCCAGCCACCGCTGGCTGGAGCTCGGGCGCCTCCTCCGCCTATCCCTATGCACGCAGCATCACTGTCGACAATGCCCAGGAGCTGGCCTACGCCGGCCAGCAGCCGGAGCAGCAGCAGCAGCAGCAGTAAGCGGACCTCGTTTCACTTCGGCCAATAGCCAGAAATGTGCCTTTTCTTTTAATTGAAAATCTAGCTTGTAGTAATTTATTCGAGACGTGAAGCTGACGCGTATTTAATTGCCTAATTTATTATTGTATAACACAACATTGCAAAAAACAGAGAAAGAGAATAAGAAGAAGAAGAAATACTTCACATTGTACAAGACACCAGCTAAAGAGTCATGTTAATAAAATCGATAAATACTTTAAACTTGGCCTTAACTTTCAGAGCGTATGACCCTTTTAGATGTGGCCAAAAGTAAAACGGTGGCAACACTTTCCCAAGGCACTCACAACTGGTTGCTAACTATTTATATGATATATACATATATATATGTTTTTATATATGCGCTCGACTTTTAGGCAACTTGTTTTCTGGCTATTAAAACAAAAGTTTTTGGCCAGTTCTTGAGCGCCGACACAGAGCTGGCCACATGCCCAATTGATGCACGTATATATGGATATGTATATGTCTGTGTATATGTATGCGTGTGTGCGTATAGTATAGTTTGGATATTTTTGGCATTTGCCACGCCCCATAATTGAAATATTTCCATGTGGGCCTGGGCACATTAATTGCCGTCAACTTTCTACATGGCTGATGCGATCGAGCAAATGCGAGCATGTGCGACCATTTAGCTTTCTTTTGCGCAGATTTGTCAAAGATTTAGAAGCAATTGAAATAGAAAACGAGACTTGACTCGAAGAGAATGAAATCGAAAGCGTTGAAAGCGTCGCGCTGCTGCCGTCTCTAACGGGGCCAAAGCGCGCATTAAGCGAGCCGCCGGCTGGTGCATACCAAATATGGCCAAGTACGCTGGCCCCTAATAATAATAATCGCTTTTAATGCCATTCAATGGACGGACGGGCTAATGGGAGCTCCAAAGAATCTGGCACATAAGCAAATGGAGTCACGTTCCTTGCCGTCCCGGGGCGTGGCTGTTGCATGCCAATTGCGATCGGCTAACGGTGAGACGACACCCAATTGTCCCAGCTCACCTCTCCCCACCTGTCCACACCTGTCCACACCGCAGTACACCTCTCCGCCGGCATGGCAGTCAAAAGGAAATCGGGGCATTTGCTTATATAAAATAATAATATTCAAACCGCTCGACGACGACTTCCCTTTCGTTTGGTCGTGGGACGTGCGTGAAAATATGGTCAAGAAATTTTTTGGCCATCGGCTGCGACTGTGCCCCATCGCACTAGCATACGCATAAAATTTGCATAAATTGTGAATGTGGCTGTTGCTGCTATATTTTGTTTTGTGTGTGTGCTTTGGCCCGTCGATTTCTAGCCACCAAATTGGACAAAGTGCGCCGCGCTGTGCCCGGCGAGCAATGGAGGCACGCGTTCGCATTGGAAAGGTATAAAACTGCGGCCCATTGCATTCAATTAATCACAAAGCAACTCCCTATCACAAAGCCAACAGCAGTGTGTGCTCTGAACGCATTGCTAAAGCCAAGGACTATCCAAAAATATCAAACCAATTAAATCGGCTAACGGCTCCTCTCCCCGTCCCAAGTCAACCAATATTAAAATGTGCGCGAAATTCGTTTGTGTTGTGCTCGTGGCCAGCTTTGTGTGCGGCGCTCTGGCTCTGCCCTCGCAGGACAGCAGCGAAAAGGACTTAGTGAATTTGCTCAATAAGCTGGATAACGAGGATTCGATTCCATTGTTTGGCGGCCTGCGCATCGATCGCACCGAAACCGGTCGCAGCTTCGGCTCCGCCAAAGGTCTCGAATCGTTCGAGGATCGTGCCGAACGCTATCTGGAAACGCACGAGCTGAATCTCTCGTTCTCCGGCGATGAGCAGGATGAGAATGCCGAGAATGCATACAGCGGACGTGCCATGGAGGGTGAGTTGCCTCCAACGATTCCACGACTCGCTCGTAAAACTGGGCGTCAACTTTCACTCTAGTTGGCAATTGTCTGCAACTGTTGCCATTTGTTGGCAACTGTTTGCAACTCAGTTGCTGGTGCAATTGACAGGCAGTTTGTTGCAAGCACTTGTAGCTACAGCATTGAGCCTTCGAGCCTTGGCCGACTGCCAGATTGCTTGAGTGCCTCACTGCTTGGCTACTTGGCTGCGTGGCCGTAAATTGCGCATACGCCGCGTGCACACAAGTATTTGCCGATTTATTGCTCAACTCGTGTTGCATACTTTGCAGCTGCAGCAAGAGCTGCCAATTTACTCACTCGACTTTGCATATTTTTGTGCTAAACAAGAAATGGTTTTCGATTTCTCTCCACTTTCCACAGAGTCGCGCAGCAAGCGCATGAAGAAGATGCTGCTGCCCCTGCTCTTGATCTTGAAGCTGAAGAAGGCGGTCGTCGTCAAGGTCCTGTTCACCATCATCAAGTTCATCTCTCTGAAGGCTCTGGCCATCTCCTTCCTTGCCCTCATCCTGGCTGGTAAGTGCCTTGTGGCGGACAGTAATAAGTGAGCTGTTTCATTGACGAATCACTCTGTGTAGGTGCCACCTTCTTCAAGGACTTGTTGGCCAAGAAGAAGGACCACATCACCACTGCCTACATCACTGGCAGCCCATTGAACGCCGAGATTGTGCACTCCGACTGGAACCGCAACGGTCAGGCCAGCGCTGCCGACTTGGCCTACAACCATTATGGCCTGGCTCAGCCCTTCTAAGCATTTCTCCACAATCCAATCCACCAAATCATCCAAGAACTTTCCATTCAAATATCTTCCGCTCTATACGCTGTCCCCTCCCCTTGCTGTCCCTTTCCCTCTTTGCCCTTCCCCTCTCTAAAGACTTAGACCTCCCACATGGCTAAACTTGTTGTAGTGTTGTAGTCAATAATTATTTAGTTTAACTTAGTTAGTTAGCTGCGACATACCAAAAACAAAACAAACAAAAAAAACAAAAAAAAAAACAGAAAGAAAAAAGAAAAAGTAGAAAAGAAAAGAAGAGGAGATAAATCAACGGTGACAACCGAACATCAAATACGACTTCGCTAGCTCAGGATAACGCACACGGACTACATATACTAAATGCTTGCGCCATATTTATTGCACAATCAAACATGCTCTTCAAGCAGACATGCAGCTCAGGTTCACAAAGCAAAACAAAGCAAAAAAAAAAAAAAATAAAAAATAAAAAAACGAACAATAATGAAAAGAAAACGAAATGTAAGCAGGAATACTTAAATGTCTGCTAAAGAGCTTACTTATTAAGTATTTATTTTAATAATTTATAGCAATTGAATAAAAATGATTCATGAAATGCAAATTTATTGCGCTTTAATCATGGGCGGGTCATAAATTCTGCACGCAAGCTTAGTGCAAGCCAAGCTAGAGACGATTTATTGAACTCTTTATATATTATCAAAGTCAAAATTAATGCCTGCAGGCAAGAAAAATATAATTATGACACAAGGCGTGCTTGGTTTGAATCAGACTGATGTGTAAAAAAATAACATTATTTTAAATTTATTTTATATTTTACTTATTTATTTATTTATTTATTTATTTATTTGCTTATTTATTTATTTATTTATTTATTTATTTTTTTTTGCTCAGTGTTATTGTTAACATAACCATAATCAGTTTTATTTATTTATGAAGTAATTTTTCTTTTTTTTCAGAATAATAATATTTATATTTTTAATATAATTAATATTTAGCAATGTTATTATTATATCGTATTTTTAATTGAAAAATTAATATATTTTTTTTAATTTTTTTTTTTTTTTTATTATCGATATTATTATTATTTATTTATTTTGATTTTTTTATTTAATTTTATTTTAATTACTTTTTATTTCAATTTTATTAACATTAATATCACAACTCACAACTGTTGCCAATAGAATTCTCATCATCATTGTCATCACTATTATTAATATAAGTTATTTTAGTTTTGTTATTATTCCAATCAGAGCTACTATCAGCATGGCACCTAGCTTAAGCGAAAATCCATGCCCATTTATGCTGCTCGGCTTCGATGACTCAACAACTTGGCCCGCACAGCCTCCAGACGTGGCCGTATTAAAATGTTATTAGCAACAATGCGGGGCAATTAGCTAGTTAGTTTAGTTGTCTGTTGCCAGCTATTAATTAATAAAGGTACTTGGTACGAGGCACGCGACTTTTATCTGTCCCATAATTATGCAGGTATTTGTGAATTTTCTTTTTGGCTCAGGAAATTCATTAAGCTGGGACCCACTGGAGCAGTCGGTGACAAATTTTAGCCGCCCGTTGCGCTACACTGAGCGCCGTGCCACAGAGAGGAGGAAAGCGAAAGTGCCGGCCAGTGGCCAAGTTGGTTCGCTGCTTGGCTGCTTGGTTGGTTGGCTGGTCAGACTCAGTTGAACGGCTCTGGGAAGAATTTCGACCACAAATCGTGGTGTAATTAGAAAAGGTTCAAAAACAGCGGCCAACCTAAACCTAAATGCGGCAATGACTTTTCTTGGCGCTCAGTGCGTAGTGAAAGGGAAATGCCTATAAAAACCAAAGCCATAAAAATGAGTTGCTACAGTCACTCAAGAGCTTCACAAATCACTAGACTTACTTTCGCACTCACTTATATTAGCCGAAAAAAATAAATAAAAGAAATACAGAATTATGCTGTTGCTCAAGACCTTGGAGTATCTGTTTTACTTGGCCTGGTTCTGTTTGCTTTGCAAATATGCAGAGGCGGCAAGCGTGCAGCCCACGGAGCCGAGTGCAAAGTACACGGAGCCAACCCAAAGGAGTCCCGCAGTGGGCCTAAGCGAGTGCGAGTCGGGCAGCTTCAGCTGGATGTGCCTAAAAATAGAATTTGTGAAGATTATGGAGCGTCTAGCCGAGCAGAAGGAGCTCAATGTGCTGCCGGGCGTGAGCGTGGTCAAGGATGAGAATGCCACAGAGCTGAAAACCTCCGAGCTGATGGCAGGTGAGTTCAGCTTAATTATTCAAAGGGAAGTTGTATATTCACAAATGGCTGCATATTTGCAGAGGTCGCACGCAGCTATCCCAGCGATCCGAATACGCGACTCAATGGCTATATTCTGGCCAAGCTGGAGAACATTTTGAAGACGCGCGTCCTGCGCCTTCGGCTGCTGGACGACACCAGCTTTGAGGAGGGACGCAAGCACAAGTTTGGCAAGAAGGGCGGCATGGAGGCTCTCGTCGCTGCCGGCGTCATGATGAAGGGCATGCTGATGGCTCTGGGTCTCGGAGCCATTGCCATGATGGCCGGTAAGGCGCTGATGACAGCTCTCATGGCGCTCACGCTCAGCGGCGTGCTCGGTCTGAAGAGCCTGGCCAGCGGCGGTGGCAAGTCCACCACATACGAGATCGTGGCGAAGCCCGTGTACACGTCCAGCCATTCGCATTCGGTTAGCCACGAGGACGGCCACGGGCACAGCGCCCACTTTGCCGGCGTCGGCGCTGGCGGCGGCAGCGGCAGCGGCTATGGCTACGGGGGATACGCGCGCGCTCTGCACCTGCAGCAGCCCAGCCAGCTGCAAATGCTGTAATGCACACACGATATATACTAGTATATAAGTTATTTATTGTATTTATTTAATTATTTATTGCGAGTCAACTTGTACTCTTTAAGCAAATATCAAATGAGCAACACGCGTACTACGAACTACCCGCACACCCGTACAAAAGCTGTGCAATTTATTTCTGAACTCGTTAAGAAGTGAAATGTATATTTGCGACTACAACAATACTCTATACTCCAGTTACATACATAGCAACAGCTAACTCGTAGTTATAAAACTAAACAACAACAACAAATATATACATATATATATATATATATATATATATATATATGTGTATAACACATCATTGTCAAAAGAATTCCAGCAAATAAAACTGTAAAATTATAATAAATTTTAATATTATTTTGTATGTAAGTCACTTATATAATTTTCAACATAGTGCGAAAAACTGTTTAATTAAATTTGGATATTGATTAACAAATTTAAAGCGGTCAAAGAATATAAGTTTGCGCACGTGTGAAATATAAATTGGCGACTTTTCAAAAGATTTAGTTTCACTTCTAACCCAATTCAGTTTTGTCATAAAAAGGCAGATAAAGCTCAACCTAGGCATCAGTTCTTTCAGATCTTTCGCAGCACAATGAAGATCAATTGTAGTGGTAACAAAATACAATAGCTCCTTGACTCTATATATACATATATCTAACTAATGTTTTCTTCCAGTAATATTCTTGGTGCTTTGCGCAGCTGGGATGTGCTCAGCAATTAAAGGATCTGCGCCGAAAGCCATTGAAAAGAATCTTAATGGCACAACAGAAGGCGATGACTTGGCATTGGATATGGTTTCAGAAGAAGATGAAGAATCAGATGATGAAACAAATGAATCGCCTTTGACCATCGACGATATGGAGGAAGAACTAACAAGGCAACTTGAAATAGCCAATGAAATCGAGCCAGAGACTCGTCCCACCAAGAAAACCCCACAGGCGCACATCAGAAACTCCGCCGCTCACGCTCATCATCCCCAACCAGTAGCCGGTCTTATGCCGTACTATGCAGCACCCGCACCTATGCCATATGCAGCACCCGCTCCCATGACGTATGCAGCACCGGCTCCAATGCCATATGCCATGCCATATTCGCAGTGCCCCTACAGCCAGCCGTTGTACTATCCGCAGCCCATGTATCCGCCCTATCCATATACACCCCACAATCACGTCGTGAAGGCCGCAATAGACCCCACGGATACAACTGAAGTAGTCAACATCGACCAACTACTGAAGATTGCCAACTTCTGGAACAAACAAAATGCCACGGCAGTCTACAACAAAAATGCAACCACAAAGGGTAGAAAGCGTATTTCCATCAGGAACTGGATTAGAAATAAGGCCAACAAATATTCAACCCCTGCCACTAAGTTATAAATGGAAATTGTTCTAAAATGTTTTTTTTGATTAATATTGTGTTGCATTAAGTTTCATATTTTTATGTATCTTATTCATTTTTATTTTTATTTATTTACAATTGATATATAAAAAAATAAATAAATAAATAAATAAAATAAATAATAGAGGTTTCTTTATTATAACTAACGATGCATCGTGATGGTTAAAATACATGGCTCTGCAGAGCTGAGAAACTATTTTCTCACATACCAGTTTGCTCGTGTCAATCCCGCTTAATTTTGCAAGGTTTGAAATTGTATAACCACAGTAAATCTGAAGTCTCTAGGTCTAATAGTATTAAAATTATGCTTAAAACGACATAAATTTGTCGATTATTCTCGACAAAAAAGCTATCGGATGAGTTATCGAAAAATATGATAAACTTGTACTACGGTATACACGAGTATGCATGCCAAATTTCAAATTTCTCTAGCTCTTATAACTTCTGAGATCAGTTTGCTCATACGGACGGACAGACGGACAGGACTATATCGAGTCAGCTCGGCGCCCTGATCAAGAATATATATACTTTATGGGGTCTGCGATGATTCCTTCTGCCTGCTACATACTTTTCACAAAACCAACATACCCTGATGACATCCATCACACTTACTTGATGGCCTCATTAAATTTGAATGTAAAAAATCGAAATTGTAAAAAATGCGCCTAAATTAAATTTTGGAGACCTTAGCTCTTAAGGTATAGGAGATATAATTAAATAACTTATTTTCGATACGGTTTTTAATCGATCAAAAATGGAATAAGTTATCGATTTTTGGGGATTAAAAAAAATTTAAGTCTCTAGCTCTAATATCTTCTGAAATTGACGCGTTCGAACATACGAACAGACAGACAGGGCCAAATCGACCCTGATTTCCCATTGTCAATGGGTTCAGGGTATAAAAATTTAAATGTAAGTCAAATTAAATAAACATAGCAAAATTATTATTATTATATCAATATTATTGTTATTATTATTAATATTATATACAATATTATTATTATTATTATTATTATATACAATATTATTTATATCACTTCTTTAATTTAGAATATTGTGTGAAAATTTTATTAATAAAGGTCTGCGATATTAATTAGCAAATCGAAAGTGGTCTCCAGCCCGTAAATTAGCGAATTTCCAAAGTTTTTAATTCCACTGCTAACCCAATTTAAAACACGAATCAGTTTTGTCATAAAAAGGCAGAGGAAGCTCCATCTGGGCATCAGTTGTTCCACAGATCTTTTGCAGCACAATGAAGACTAGTTGTAGTGGTAACAAAATATAATAGTCCCTAGACTACGTTATATATATATAATAATAAGACCGACGTTATTGTTGAAATAAAAAAAATTTATTCTTAATAACTTATAACAGAGTACAAGCGGTCTTAGAGCTGAATTAAAACTGAGCTACTGATTGATAATTTGTTTGTCTTATATAGCTAGAAATATGTATCGATGGTGGCGTGATTTTGGCGAAGTGAGTGGCCTGATCGGTGACTCCCAAATATGCTGCGTATGCAGTTCCCACGGGAAGGGTTTAATGCGTTGGAGTGCGATTCGTTTGTATATGTGGACGATGGGATGATTGGCGATTTGTTTATAAGTAGTCGCTAGGGCGATTTGTTTATGTTGAGTTATGAAGGGGATCGTGGCTTTGGTGCAGAGTTTTAGTGTGGGTGAGTGCTGATGGATATATTACTTCCCCATCCTAAAGAGATTAGCCTGTCCTCAGGCGGAAAATATAGGGTACAATTGTGGTATGGTTTCTAATGGTGCATGAGTTTCGGGGAGTGGTTGCTCTGGAACTGTTAATTTCTTCTCCTAAAAGATTTTCTTCTAGTTTGATTCTAGAGAGGGCATCTGCTACGTGGTTTTCCTTTCCTGGTAGATATTTAATAGTATAGTCGTATTCGTTTAATTTAATCTTCCATCTTTGTAATTTCATGTTTGGTTCTTTAATATTGTGTAGCCATACTAGTGGTTTATGATCGCTAAGGATTTGGAATTTTCGACCGAAGAGATATGGTCTGAAATATTTGGTAGCCCATACGATGGCTAATAGTTCTTTTTCTATTGCTGAATAATTGAGTTCGTGATCATTTAAAGTTCTACTTGCGAAACAGATTGCTTTGTGGTCCTGTGAGAGGACTGCTCCTATAGCCACATTACTTGCGTCTGTGGTTAGAGAGAAAGTTTTATTGAAATCTGGATAGATTAGTATTGGGTCATTTGTTATAAGTACTTTCATTTTCTCGAAAGCTGAGATGAATTCTTGGTTAGTTATATCAATTTTGGATTCCTTTTTCAATCCTAGAGTGAGTGGTTTTGCTATTTTGGCAAAATTTGGAATAAACTTGCGGTAAAATCCGCAAAGACCTAGGAAAGATTTAATTTCTTTTGGTGTCTTGGGAATTGGAAAATTTACTATAGCTGCTACTTTATCGGGATTAGGTTTGATTCCTTCTGTTGTTATTATATGTCCTAAGAATTGTGTTTCCTTTTTTAGAAATTCGCATTTGTCTAATTGGAGTTTTAAATTTGCTTTGCGTAATCTGTCAAATACCTTTTTTATGGAAGCTAAGTGTTCATCTAGTGAAGTTGAGAATATGATTATGTCGTCGAGATAAACTAGACAGTCTTTGAAGATTAAGTCTTCTAAAAGGTTATTCATACATCTTTGAAAGGTTGCAGGGGCGTTTTTTAACCCGAAAGGCATACGGGTGAATTCGTAATGCCCTTGTTTTGTTGAGAATGCAGTTTTTGCGATTGATTGAGGGTCCATTTGAATTTGATGGAAGCCCTTTGCTAGATCGATAGTGGTAAAATATTGGCATTTGCCAAGTTTATCAAGGATTTCATCCATGATGGGTATTGGGTATTTATCATCTATTGTGATTTCATTAAGTCCACGATAGTCAATGACTAATCGATATTTTTTTCTTTGGAAGCGTCCTCTTTTTTAGGTACGATCCATATGGGTGAACAATAGGGTGAATTAGATTTTCTAATGATTCCCTGTTCTAACATTTCGTTAATTTGCTTGTTGACTTCTTGGTCAAGAATTTGAGGGTGTCTATAAGGGTATTTATAGATGGGGTCCTCATGTTTGGTTATTATTTTATGTTTGATTGTACTAGTAAAGGTCAAATTTTCACCTTTTCTGTACTGAATGTCACTATAGTCGTGAAGTATTTTTTTTAATTTATTTGTTTCTTCTGGATTTAGATGGTCCAGTCTGTATTCGTATTTTTCTTCAATATTATTATTTATTTCGTACGAAAATAAGTCGTACTCGAATTCTGTTGGAGGGTAAGGGGTTTCATTGGAAATTTCTTTATTATATTTGAATTTGAAAGTGTAGTTCCCTATGGTTATGTTATCTTCTGCATAATTAATGATGGCTTTGGATGCCGAGAGGTAATTTCTACCTAATAGTATATCGTAACTGTCTGAAAAATTGTGACAATAGAATTTTTGTATAGTGGGGCAGAGTTTGCTGCTTGCGAATGAGACGCTTTTATTGAGTTCTATTATACCTTTAATGGTTTGAACTTTTAGATGTTCTTTAGTTTCTGGGAAATTGAAAAAGTTTTTGTTAATAAGGTTTATGGAAGAACCTGTGTCTATTATGCATTTAAGGGGTGTATCATTTAAGATGAGTCTGATGTAGGGGTTTGTTCGATTGGTGTTATCGGTCTGGTTTGATCCGAGGCAGATTGATGAAAATTTTCTGACCAATCCATTTTAGTCTGTCCGCTGTTGCTTTCTCTAATTCGTTTAGTTGGTTGGTTAGGGAAAGGACTTTGAGTTTGAGTGGTCTGTTGATAGTTTAGAGGATTTTGTTGCGTTTCGTGATTTAATTTGCTACGGAACTCAGTATAAAGTTGTTGGTTAGTAGGATTATTCTGTCCTGTTGAAATGGATTGATAATTATTTTGTTTGTAATTCGTTTGATTTTGTGTTGGTTTATAATTACTTTGAGTTTGGTTTTGTTTAGAATAAGTTTGAGAATCAGTTGACTTCGAAGAGTACTTGGGTTTATCTGCGAAACTATTTTCATATAAGCCTTCTCTTTGGGCTACTTGTTTTAAATTAGACACTGTTGAAATATCAAACTTCGCTAAAGTCATATAGAGCCTATCTGGTAACTTTCTAGTAATAACTTCTTTTACTGTATTATTCATTGCATTTATATAGAGTGTAGCATTGGCGGGGTCGCCTTCTAATGTTAACTTGTTTACAATTATGAATGTCTTATGTTCTAATTCTTCGATAAACTTACGAAGGCTTCCGTTGAAATTGGTGTTGTACAAACGTCGTAGAAGTTCCTCGCAAGGTGTGTGAGTTTTGAACTCACTGATCAGGGCGGATCGAAGACTAGTCCAACCTGTGGCTTGTGTGAGTTGGGACACTCGTTGTGCTGCTCCAGTTAGTAGCATCTCGATGGTTCCATGCATTAGGCTATGCTGGCGGACGTCCTTTGTTGGATATAGTTGCATTATATAGTCGATACGTCTGATGAAAGCACTTAATCCGTTGGTGTCACCGTCGAATATAGGCACCTGCCTTAGAAGAGTTAGGGCCTGATTGAGGTGGGTCTCCGACAATTCCAGAGTCATGGTGGAGCCGTTTAATTGGTTCTTAAGCACTTGTTTGTTTGAGAGTTTTTTTTTTTTAAATAGTTAGCTCACTATTAGGTTACACACAGTTGGCACGAAATTGTGAGTGGGTTTCTGTTCTTTTGATTGTTTCGCTTAATTGGATCAATCGTTATTAGTTGAACAGTTTTTGGTTTTGTTAATTCACTTTTAACTTGCACACAGTTGGCATTTAATTGTGATTGAATTGTTCATTCACTCGATTATTTCACTTAGTTGGATTAATCGTTTATAGTTGAACGGGTTGTAAAATTTTTTTTATATAACACTTATGACTTTTTGGGATCGAGAGATATGTAAGTCCCGGACACAAATGTTATGTAGTGGTTGATTTCCACTACGCAGAACTTCGAAATAGTCCAGCGGGTCTATTTTTAAACAAGAAGTCTGCATGCACACGCGAGAGGTCACGTAGTACTTTAGCGGATTAGAATGATGATCTTAATTATTCACCAAACCAATCCTACCGGCTGCGCCAATAATAAGACCGACGTTATTGTTGAAATAAAAAAAATTTATTCTTAATAACTTATAACAGAGTACAAGCGGTCTTAGAGCTGAATTAAAACTGAGCTACTGATTGATAATTTGTTTGTCTTATATAGCTAGAAATATGTATCGATGGTGGCGTGATTTTGGCGAAGTGAGTGGCCTGATCGGCGACTCCCAAATATGCTGCGTATGCAGTTCCCACGGGAAGGGTTTAATGCGTTGGAGTGCGATTCGTTTGTATATGTGGACGATGGGATGATTGTTGCTGAGGCGATTTGTTTATAAGTAGTCGCTAGGGCGATTTGTTTATGTTGAGTTATGAAGGGGATCGTGGCTTTGGTGCAGAGTTTTAGTGTGGGTGAGTGCTGATGGATATATTACTATATATTTACCTACTGTTTTCTCTCAGTGATATTCCTAGTGCTTTGCGCAGCATGGATGTGCTCAGTAATTCAAGGATCTGTGGTGACAGCCAGTGAAAAGAATGTGATCGGCACGGAAGAAGGTGATGGCTTGCCATTGGATATAATTTCAGAAGAAGATGAAAAATCGGATGATGAATCAGATGAATCGCCTTTGACCATCGACGATGTGGAGGAAGAACTAACAAGGCAACTTGAAATAGCCAATGAAATCGAGCCAGAGACTCGTCCCACCAAGAAAACCCCACAGGCGCACATCAGAAACTCCGCCGCTCACGCTTATCATCCCCAACCAGTAGCCGGTCTTATGCCGTACTATGCAGCACCCGCACCTATGCCATATGCAGCACCCGCTCCCATGACGTATGCAGCACCGGCTCCAATGCCATATGCCATGCCATATTCGCAGTGCCCCTACAGCCAGCCGTTGTACTATCCGCAGCCCATGTATCCGCCCTATCCATATACACCCCACAATCACGTCGTGAAGGCCGCAATAGACCCCACGGATACAACTGAAGTAGTCAACATCGACCAACTACTGAAGATTGCCAACTTCTGGAACAAACAAAATGCCACGGCGGTCTACAACAAAAATGCAACCACAAAGGGTAGAAAGCATTTTTCCATCAGGAACTGGATTAGAAATAAGGCCAACAAGTTCACAACCCCCGCTCCTACTTCTACTACTCCTAGCTAAATTATTAAATTATTTATTCATAAATATATAAATTAGGTAGTAAAAAGCCTGTTTAAATAATATAAAAAATAAATAAATAAAAAAAAAAAAGTGGAAACAACAACATTTTATTTAAAATCTATTGGGTCATTAGCTTTGTCACCTCTAAATTAATTTATGATTATTAATCAACGAATGAAGCTCTTCAATTACACAATATAATTTTAATGTGGTTTTTGGACAGCCTCCCATAAAAGTCTTTCTAAGCGCCCATTTGTTAAAAATTCTTGCTTTACAAAAATGAAAAACATCGTATGGCTTTAACAAATAAAAAAAAAAAAAAAAAAAAAAAAAAAATGACAATGCTGCAGCATACTTTTAGGCTTTTATAAAATGGGCGCTCTCTCTTTATGGGTTTTGTTACTAAGCCCATTTCGCTGGCACCCAATGTTGGCCACATCTCTGCAGTTGGAGCTTGGTTCGATGCGGCTGGCCTCTCACTTCAGTTGGTGCTCAACAGTTTATCGACAAACAACGCCTCCACGCGTGTTGCAGGTGAAACAATAGCAGCAAACACGAGTTAAAACAAAACAACAACAAAATAATAATAATGCCAAACCCAAAGAGCCGACAACAACTGTAAAAGTGAAAGACGTCGGCGCGAGTAATTTGACAAGATTAATTCTTAATATAAAATTCGTGAAATTTGTTTCTGTTTGCTGTACAAACAAGCGAAAGTAACTACAACAACAATAACAATATATGCTAATTAGATGTCACGCAAGAGCAGAATATGCGTTAATTGATCAAAGTGTGTGTATATACAGGTGTATATATGTGTGCGCGCCTGCGCATTTGTGTGATTTTAATTGAAATAAATGAATGGAATTGCTACGACCAGCTGTAAGTAAAAACCAAGCGCACATCATAGCCAGGTATTGGCCGTATATGCAAATATTTGACCCAGTTTTGAATTGCAGCAAGCTGCATGACTAGCCAAGAAAAACAAAAAAAACACACACACAGCTGCCTCCCGGGGCCAAGGCTGATGTCCGGTTGCCTCCCATAAACGTGGCCTTTTCCGCCTGGCAATCAGCACACAGCAAGTCACAGCCTCAGCCTCAGCCTCAGCCCCACCCTCAGCCTCTGCCCCAGCCTCAGCAGCCATAAAACCTGTTCTCCAGCTTTATGTGTTTTATTTTATTTATTTTTTTTTTTTTTTTTTTTGTGTGTTTTGTCGCTGCATTTCTCCTGCGCGAATTACGAGCGTTGCGCATGTAAAAGTGAAATTTTTGTGTATTGCCAGTAAAAGAGCATGCGGCATGTGGCCTGTGGCATGTGGCATGCAACATGCCGCATGTGACTACACAAAGAGACTTAACCAAAGTTCTGGCAGCTAGAATATTTTTTGTTTTCTTCGTCTACGCTCGCATGAGTTATTAGCGCATGCTAGATGAGCATCGCCGTAATGCTCTAATACCTACCAACAACAACAACAACGACAACAATAACAATAACAATAACTTTATAGCCAAGCGTGCGCATTATTCTAGCAATTAGCCCGGCCATAAACAGCTGGCGTGCCATTCAGTATTTTGTTGTTAAACACCATTAACTATTTGCATAGATCTCGCTATTAAATGCGACAAATGTCGAAAAGAAACATTTCACTTGTCATGCCAAATGTTAGTTACGAATAACAGTTTATTCTAATACTAGATACATATGTATATATAGATTTTATTTTACTTTATGTATATGAAATGTCTGCATATAATTCGAATGTATAGCTTGTAATAGCTTGAGCTGCTGTCAAATTCTTTCCCTGCTTCTCAACCTAAAGTCTTCTGGAAAGTACTCTGCCTTACAGGAAAACACTCTGGACTCCATAACATCTTTAGCTTAAGTTTATTAGAAAGAGGAGTATTCATCACCTATGTATTTCTCAGAGAAGCTGTTTATGAAATTTTCATTATATAAAAGTTCTTAAAACATACTAGACAAACAATAAAATATGATATTGATTTGTGAAAACTCTCCATTAAATGAAATGTGCTGCCCAACCTAAACGACGAGCAAATAAAATCAGGTTCTATATGTACTTCCCTTAATAAACCATTTCCCTGATACAGACAGTCGTCGGTTGAACTGTCTGATGGAGAGGAAATATAAAAATATATACTCCACTCCAGTCATATATACTCGAATACTGTCGGATGGAGAGGAAATATAAAAGTATATACTTCACTCTACTCATACATATATACTAGAGCTGGCCGAGCTTTCTTTTCACTCTTAGACTTTTTCTACCCAGAACCCATAGAAAATGCCGTTACTCTCTGCTTTGATATGATTTCGCATAATAATGTTGTTATATGAAAATATAGCAAATATATTATGCATCAGTTCTATATATTCAAGTATATTTTATATTCACCAATCAGAAGTCGTCTGTCTTCGCTTGCCAATTGCAAAATAACGGAAAATTTATTTGCATAATATATACAGGCTATCGAGCTAAGTTTTTGAGACAAGCGATAAAAATCTTTTAAAAAAAAAACCTAGAATTATTTAGGTTAGCGCATTTTTAATGCGTTTTACAGTGATGACTCGGCAAATGAACAGCGTTCTTTGATGATTAATTGATAGAAAATATTTCTTGTTTTTTTTAATCATATTTAACAATTTACCATATGTTTTATATAATTTTCATATATTTTAATAAATGTTTCAGTTTATTTTTTATATTTATTATAAAGTAAAAACTTTTTTGTTTGCGAAGCATGGAGTACATTTAAAGTGATATTTGGGATTATTAATTATCAATATTAATTGCCAAAGACTTTCGATTGCTATTTTGCCTACGGCTATTTGATGAGTTTGCGCTCAATTCCAATAAAGAGATATTTATATTAAAAATATTTCATAAAAAATTCAATTTCCCTACTGACTATATTAAAAAAAAATAGGGATGTTTATTGTGCGTAGTTAATAGACTTCAATAAAATATTCTCTCTTATCTCTCCCTCTCTCTCCAGCCTTCTCTCTGTATAGGCTTCAATGCCAAGAAACGATTTACCGCATTCGATTAACATTGGGAATGTGCGAATTGTGTCGCCTGATGGTTTTTATGGTCGGTTTATCAACACGTTTTGGCCGTTCAGCTTCACTTATCACAAAAAAAAAAAAAATATATATATATATAAAAATAAAAAAGAAACAAACAAAAAAACACAATCAAATTAAGTTGAGGAATAGCATTAAATGCGTTGCACTCGCCTGCACATAAAAACGCGCTCGTAAAAATTAAGCCAATCTATTTGTGGCTTAATAAGCCATTAGTAAGTCGAGTTGGTTAACCGCAACGAAAGTGAATTTGCTTTGGCCCAGCTAGATTTCTCTTAACTAAGAAAAAAATGACTAAGTTACAGTTTATAAAAATATTTGCACGCTAGACGCGATCGGCTTACAAATTGCCACAGGCACAAAAAAAAAAAAAAAAAAAAAAAAAAAAAAAAAACAAACAAACAAAAAAAACAAAACTAGAGAAAAAGATAAATAGAAAGACAGCCAGACAGACAAAGAGAGATACGGACTGAAGACAGACCGAAAGATACACGCACAAAGTGAAATTAAGTATCTATTAGATACAAGCGCTAAAACTGAAAGTTGGCAAGTGTTTAAGCCAATACTTAATGCACAGTTTTGATTCAACACGATTACAAGATGATGCAAAACATAATTTAAAAGGAATTTTATAATTTACGAGAGTATTTATGCAACAAAGCAATACAACTAGTTAAGTCAGCCTGACATGGCACCGACATGCAAATTCTTTCCCTGCTTCTCTTGCTGGTATACCCTGTTCAAACAGGAAATTGGTGAAGTGGACTGTGATTTACATATATGTAATACTAAATATATTTGTTGGATGTGGAATGCACACTTGAGTTAATTAAATTTATGGGACAATCATCGAGTACAATCAGTGCTTAGGTTGCTTGTAACTCAATCCGTTGATTAGTCAGTCAGACAATCACTCAATAACTATGTTAATCAGGTAATCGATTACGCAGCTATTCGAGCTCTCTTCTCCTCTCCCACTCCTTCTCTATATGCTAGTCCTTCTGTATTTTAATTTTATGAAGGTATGGTAATTTCTCTCTCTCTCTCTCTCTCTCTCTCTCTCTCTCTCTCTCTCTCTCTCTCTCTCTCCACACACACTCTTTCTCTTTATTTTTGCTGCTGGCTTTCTTTATATTTGTATATATTCCCTCTCTGTCCTTCTCTCTCACATATACATATACTTCTCTTCTTATCCACTTTCTATCTCTCTCTGTTACTCTCTACCATACTTTTTGCCTAAATTAATATCTCTGCCTCTACATCTCTCTCCTTGAATATTATTCTCATTCTCTCCATTTTTGCCTGTCTCTCTCTCTCTCTCTCTCTCTCTCTCTCTCTCTCTCTCAATCTGTCTTTAGTCCTTCTCTGCTTCGTCCATTACCTTTCTCCCTGTTTTCCCTTTTTAATAAATTCTTGTTTTGGGTTACTTATTGTAAGGAATTATCGAGAGAATTTTGTAATTTAAAAATTATATTACCACGTCTACCATGACACTGGTAACAGCGTAGAGCTGACTCGTTGCCTAATAGCGAACTAGATTTGTTATTCGCAATACGTAACAGTAAGACTATGCTGAAAACGGGGTATCTGCTAACCAGATACCCGCATCTACTTCACATTTGTGTTGTACCATCGTCTGCTCGACAAAAAAAGAGAAAAATACCTTAATACAAAATTGTCACATAAAAATGCAATAAAATCTCTGACTGAAAACGTTGTCTGTGACAGCGAAAGCTTGTTACCGAATTATAAATATGCCACACAGCATTTTGGCCACTTTTCCAGCCAAGTGTCATTAAGAAAGATGTAATGAAATCATTATGCCAGAGTAATCAGCTTCATCCAGTGAAAGCATAATAGCCAACATCAATTAATAGTCCAGCTGAACTAACATGTCGGCTATTATATAACCAAACACAGAAAATTTTGTGTACGTTTTAATTGCTAAGAGCGAAAACTCACGCAATGTTCTAGTTATCTCTTGAACTCTGAACTGTGACCGCTCTCGGCTAAGAGCGCCGACCGTTAGCCGCTAGCCCAAAACGAACTGGAAACTACAAATCATGCAACAGACCCTATCATACGTAACACCTAACTTGAGTTCTGTTCGTTGCCAAAACTTGTTTTGCTGGCCATTATTTTGATGACAGTTTTGTTTGAAATGCTTTATGGCCATTTCGCATTTGATTGCATAAGGCAACACGGTCGCTTGTAAAGAATATGTGTATTTAATATGAAAAGACATAAACGCAATCACAGCTGCCGCTTAGAGCATATGACGCTGATAACGCGCATTGCTCATTCGACCCGTAGTCGCAGTCGCAGTCTCAGCCGCAGCCGCAGCCGCAGCCGCAGTCTCAGCCGCAGCCGCAGCCACACAACAAGCGAGCTCATTAAAAAACACATTCATAATTCGTATTGCTCATAATAAGCCCCTGCAGCTGCAGCTGTGTTCGTAATTTAATCTAATTGATTTTCTTATACTAGACGCTATAAATGGCCCAGTCTGTTACATCAAGCCAGCTCAGTTTACGTATGTATGTATGTAAATCTGTGATTGTCTGTGCTCGTGTGCTCACGACTGGGTACGCAGAGGACATTAGCTGGTGCGTAATTAGGCCACATTCGGTAGATTACAGTATGACATTAGGCGTTGGCTATATCAATAATATATGAAGAAGGGCGTGGCATCTGTGCCCTCGGCAAAAGTTCAATTACTCTTGTCTTGTCTTAAAGTTGAATTATATTTGAGTGTTTTGGTATTTACATATCAAGTATTTGTATATTAAGTATACACCATGATAATTTTTTTCCTGAAGCAGAAAAGTCGTCATAAAATTCATATAAGATATATCATAATATATAATATTATTTGAGATAAAATTTAATTCATATGTATTTGGAAATTTCACATTCTATACCTATACGGTATTCGCTATTATAATTCCTAAAAACAATTAACATAATAACAAACTAGAATCTTTATTTATTTCTTATTTAAATGAAGTCTACTTAAATGACTTCTTCTAACTTAATTGAAATTCCATTTGATGATTTTGTTTTCCATATTTGATTATAGCACACAATTCCATCACAATTTCCGTTAGCTATGTAAATTGATACGAAGCAACCCTGACATAGTGGCCTATAATTGAAAACGATGCATATCGTATACGAAAAGTCAAACCGCTTACAAAACTCTTTTGCCTTTGCAGGAGAAAAACTCGTTCCAGGCGAATCTGAAATAGCCGTGAAAAGCGCAGCTAGCAAGATATAATAAGCAGACAAACTGCTCTTAAAACAATCACAACTAACTGGAAAACGTAAACAAAGCACAAACAACTTTCAGCCAACAGCAACCTCAACAACAACAACAACAACAGCGAAGTTATCGACAGCGAAGAGCAGCCACTACAGTTAGCGCTGCGGAAGAATTTCAACTGGATAATTCCGCGTGCGACCGAAGAGGCAGCAGCGGCAGAAACTAGCCGACGCAGTCAGTGCAATGCACAAACTGAACGAAGCGCGCAAACTTAACGAAAGCTGAGAGAGTGTGTGAGAGAGCGCGCGCTAAGCATAGAGAGACAGCTAGCCGGCAGCTTGGCCTCGCCGTGATCTTGACTGGCATTGAGAGCGACCGAGTCAGTAGTCGGTCAGACGCGTAAGCATGCGCACGCCGTTGATATAAATTGAAGAAGCAACCGTTACTCCGTGGGCGTGTTTCGCGCACAGATGAAGTAATTGCAGCTAACAACAAGTTGGCAACAGTGTTAAGCTGTCCGTTGGCATTTCGAATGTCCGTCTGTCTGTTTACTCAAATAGAAAATGTGCTAAATGCTGCAGCGAATTTGTAAACAACGCGACCAAAATACCAACGAAGAGTAAAAAATAAAAAAAAAAAAAGAAAAGAAAGCCAAGCTGCGCGCGCTACGCACTGCCAAAAAAATTTGTGAAAATCAATAATATATTTTACAATACGAAAAAAAGCCACAGCAATTGCTGAAATTGTGTTTGCGTGCTAATCGGTTTTTGTGCGAGGCAACAAAAGCGACAACAATCGCCGATTGTTTGGCTGTAATTGAGCTGCCCCTTGGCCCAGTTAGTGTGCCGCAGCTCAATCGGGTCTAGATAAATAGTCCCGGACAGCGCCGACTGCTGTGGCTCCAGGTGTAAATTGTTTGAAATTGAAAATGCAAGAGTCTGCACTTAGCAGCAGACACCGTAATTGGCCAACGGGAGAGAGCCCGTGCACATCCTCAACAACAAAATCAACACCAAAGCATCGCATTAGAAATCACTCAAACATGGCCAATAAGTGCAGCAACTGGCTGCATTGGCTCTTGCTGCTCTCCTCCGCGCTCCTCTGCCTCAGCGTTGCGAAGGCGAATGAAAGCGGACTGTCCACGACACCTTTAACACCTGATGTCACCACAGAGACAGCCACAACAACAGCAACAGGAACACCTCCAGAATCTGCAGCTGCACCGACTGCAGCAGCATCAACATTCACACCAAGTGCCCTGACCACTGAGGATAGGCGGCCCATTGTGAATGCCACTCGAGCGCCCACCACCAGGAAGCTTCCCAATGGCAACGATTCGCTGCTGCTGCGCATTGCGCGCAGGTTTTCCAGCGGAAATGAGCTCTGGGATGGACTCATACGCGAATGCTACCTGAAGCCGGATATGTCCTGCTTCCAGAAGAACGTGTACAGCTATTTGAATAGCGCCCTGGACATACAGGATGTAAATATAACGCAGCGCCTGAAGTTCTACAGGAATAAGGTGCAGTACGATGCGGAGCAGGAGGAGGCCACCAACGAGGCGCGTTCCGGTAAGAGTTTAGGTAACTTTCCACTAAGCACAAATGCTAACACATACACATCCATATACAAACATATGCTTGTTTGTACCGTAAAAAGAGTTTATTAGTATTTAGTAAACTTTGTTGCCATGTAGGTAAACTGTAGGAGTTGAGACTCGAGAGAAACTGGGACTAGCTAGCCTCTATGTAATCTAGATGACACATATGAGACAGGTGTATGATATTTTATATTCATTGCTTCTACAGTAAAGAAAATGAGAAATGTTGATGGGAAATGAAAGGAAGTTACTCCTGAATAATATATTTTATATTATTATATCAATCTCTCAATCTATTCTCAGACTGCAAACTGCGCTGAAATCATTCTCTTTACATTTTCAGCTAAAAATTTATTTTAATAACTTTCATTAAGCTCAAAATCTGATCAATTATAAACATGCTTTGTCTGTCGATATATTTTTCTCAGCCTTAATATACCGTACTCATACCCACAAATATTGATATCGTATGAGACAAGACATTTCTACACGTGCCAATTATTACGTGTCTATTAGTCAGTCAATATCATAGAAATGAAGACTACGAGTCTATAGTTTCCATGGCTACCTAATTCAAAAATATTGCAATGGACATACATATGTTCCATCTTAATTCAATAGCTCTTGTAATACTAACAATTGGAGGCTTAGCTCATTGCTCGCAATTCCTAATTAATTGAATGCTCTAACATTAGAGCATCTATGAGTCTATTATGTAAGAGCCCTTGGCTCATTTCGCTTTCATTGAGTTGGGTATTTTTTTCTCCTCTTCTCTTCTTCATTGGCTTTTTTGTGGTGTTTGTGAAACGTTTTCACATCTCGTACGGCATTCGATTCTTTGGCTGAGTTTTGTTTACCATTTTTCTTGGCACGTTCACACTCACAACTTTCACTTGGCGCATTTTGATTTGATTTTTACGTAGTTTGAGTTTGAGTGGCAAGAAATGCGAGTCGCATTCAATGTGAGTCACGGCTCGCAGCAGCTGATTTCGTTGTCTTCGGTATTCGGTATTCAGTTTTCTGTTTTCTGATTTCGGATTTCTGATTTCTTTGGCTAATGCAATATCAATAAACGTGCATTAAGTGTTATGCAAGCTCCGGTATTTCGTATACCTGTTTCAACTTCCATTTCAACTTTCATTAGCATAGAACTGTCAGTTAAATGTAGTTCGTTTCGATTTTCACTCAACACACTTTCCTCTTTCATATTTCTTGCTTTCCTGCAGCCAGTCCGGAAACCCCCATCGAGGAAGTCTCCAATGCGCTCTATGGCAAAACAATCAAATTCGCAATGACACACGATATGGAGCTAGATCTGCCCGAGATCGTTTTCAATGGAGCCACATTTCGCATCTCGCCGCGCTCCATCGAAGGCAACGGAATCATTGCCAAACTGGAGCTAATACCCAAGCAGCTGGTCAAGGCCCGACTGGCTGGTGCCATGATCAAGAAGAAGATCAGTAAGTAACACAACTGCAGCTCAAAACTGGCCAAACTGGACGGCTGCAGAAAGTGTGCATCCAGTTGAGGAAAAAAAAAGAAGCAAAACAAATGAAATTAAAATTTATTCATCAAGTGCAACTTTCGTTTCCGTAGACAAATTTCTGCGCAACAAACTGCTGCTGTCGTTCATTGCCTTGGTGCTGATCATCAAGATCATAAAGATCAAGTTGTTCTGGCTGCTGCCCATTGTGATTGGCGTGGGGGCTGCCAAAAAGCTGCTGCTCAAGTTCCTGCTCTTCCTCTTCCCCGCGCTGTCGCATCTCTTCAAGCTCTGCTCGTATTATCAACAGCCCTATCATGGCACCAAATATCATCATCATCATCATCTGATCAATCATCATCATACGGTAAGTACACGAAAGAGAAGTAAGTTAATCTCTCTCTCTCTCTCTCTCTCTCTCTCTCTTTGTCTCTCACTCAATCTTTAATTTCTTATTATTCCTAAATTTTGTTTCTTTTGTCTTCGGCTTTGTGTGGAATTTCATTGAAATCTCGAAAAAATAACACAATTTCTTTTTTGGATTTCTATCTCATTTAGCTTATTTATTATGCCTAACACGCCCACTTTTTTTTCGTTATTCTTCTTGATTTCATTAATAAGAAAACGCTCACGAATCGCTCTTCAAAGGCAATTAAACAAATACATGACAGACTTCAATGTCTAATGCGTGGATGCTGAAATTTATCTAATTGAATTTGGGCTAGCAAAAACGCCAAGAAAACTCGAACACGTGCTGCTTTTAACTTAAAGATGTGCCACACTCAGACACACACGTACATACACACACGCTCATCGCTAATGCCAAAGAGATAACTGCTTGACATTTCATCAAATGAAATCCTGTTTTTCATTCACAGCTCAAATGAATGTTTGTCACTGACAAGGATTAGCGTTCCACTCACTGGCAGACATTTGAACACATCGACACCCCATATACACACACCCGCACCCACACACACACACAAACACACATGCAAATATATGAGAATAAGCCTAGATAATTGGATGAACCATTGGCACACATTTCACATGCGTCTTTAGGATAAACATGGCTACGCTGCGTTTTTTGAACCCGTCTGGGTTCAATTTGGATTCAGCAGTTGCTTTCGCCTTTATGAACTGCCCATTTGTGCGTCTTCGCGTTTTGATGAGCCAAAACGAGTCATAACTTTGGCTAAGCAAACTTCGACAGTCTGCGAATTCTGTTTTAATGGCTCAAACTGGTCTCCAGCATGGCAGACTCTGTCTAATTCTGATTGGCATGCAACTTGAGCAGAAAATTTTCCAATTTATGAAATGATAATGCGACTTTACCCCGATGCTAAGCTAAAGCACTGTAAATGCATTTCGTTTTTACTCTGCTAATCTAACACATGGCCTAGCCTGGCCTAGACTTAGTCAATTGAAATGGAGTTTTCTCTGTGGATTTTCCCATGGAATATTTAGAATATTTCATTTTTCAAATATTTTTTGGCAGCTCAAGTTTTTATACTCATTCACGAAAGTGAATCAGTATATTGGTTTTGTGCAATGTCCGTCTTGCTGTCCGTCCGTCTGTCCGTCCGTCCGTCCGTCCGTCTGTCCGTCTGTCCGTCTGTCCGTATGAACGCAATCTATTTCGGCGCTATTGAAGCTAGAGACTTGAAATTTGGAACACATACTCGTGTATATCTCCGATTTATAAAGTGTTAAAATTTTCCCGATCCGCCCACTAGGGGCGTGGCAAATCGGAAAATGCATTTTCCGATATACCAGAAATCATGTTTGTTGAAGAGTTAGAAAGCTGAAATTTGGTATGTAGGTCCGCGTTGACCACCCAAGATCACGAGCTATGGCGGATATATCTACGCCCATTGGGGGCGTGGCAAATCGGATAAAACTGTATCTCCTAAATTTGTAAACCTAGAACGCTGAAATTTTGCACGTCAGCTAATGGTATGATTCTATAAAGTCTGAAGATAAATTATAAGTTAACGCCCATTAGGGGCGTGGCAAATCGGACCTGAAGATATAGTGATTTTTTAAATTCTCCTATATTTTGGACACTATTGATGGCAGAGACCTCAAATTTTGTATATATACTCGGACTGATCACCCAAGACCAAAAAGTTTTATCGGATATATGTATGCCCACAGGGGGCGTGGCAAACCGCAAAAGTTTATATCTCCTAATGTATAATAGCTAGAAGCTTCAAATTTGGATAGTTGAGTTACTGGTAGCCTCCTCTATCGATTCCCCAAAAATAATTTTTCGCCTCTAGGGGCGTGGCATATCGAAAAATACCCTGTAATTTTCACATTTTTTGAGGGTAAGCATTCAAACTTTGCAGTTAGGGTACCGTTATCTCTTTCTAAAAACTGACCAAAAATGAGGTGTCTACGCCCAGTTGGGGCGTGGCAAATCGGAAAAACCTGTATATTCTACAGTATTAGAGCGAAACTTAACTACTAAATTGTTGATGGGATGTGAATGAGTATTCCGCAGTCGGTAACGCCCGACTGCAACGTTCTTACTTGTTTTAAAAGACAAATTTGAATAAACTATCTGGCCGCATTTCAGCTTAGATTCTACAACGCTTTCACGGCATATTTAAGTCCTCAAACAGTTTATCTTTGAATTAACCACAACTTCATTTTGTCTGTGCCGAGTAAATTAAACTAGGTAAACAATTTCCTTAAGCTTTGCTGTGGCAACTTTAAGCCAGCGCGCAGTACACAAGAGGGCGCAAATCTTGGTATTCATAAATTAAATTATGTCCCCCTCAATGTATTACAGAGCTCATATATATTGTAACTTTACTTTTGCGCTCCAAGTTTGTCTGGCGTAATTCGAGGCGCCTGTCATCTGCTGGAGATGTGCCAAAAATTGTCACCATTTTTTTCTTCTCTGTTCTCTGGTTTACTTGCTCGTCTCTTCTCTTTTTCTTTTTTCTTTATTTTTTTTCTTTTTGTGTGTCTGGAGCTGGCGAAAGTTTCGTCCTTTAAGGAGCCACACGTGAGGCAACTAAAAACTGAAATATTTGACACAAATTGCGGCAAAAACGAGCTGCATATGTAAACCAGCAGGTGAAAGAGGCAAGCGCCGGGCCATCAGATGCTACTTAAAGCAGTTTGAGTAATGACAGCATATACTCCATTAATATACATATACATATATACACATATATTAGACTGAATAAGATATTGTGTGTCAAAGACAGAAATTCAATGCCGAAGTGCGAGACGCTTAAATTTAGCTGAAGAATTAAATATTAGCATTCCCAGAAGTAGAAGCTGAGTTTTGGTTCATTAAGTCTTGTGAAACATCCTTAAAAAGGTATTCCATAGAATAGCATTTGTGGTGCTTGAACTTGAAATATCTAGATTGAGTCGAGACTTCCTTTTGCCTAGCCAGAAGGGGGCTCATTATTATTACATTATTTCCATACAATTTCTCAGACTCGTGTACTAAACAAGAAAACTGAATTGTTGGACATTATAGCCATACTCATAAGCGCTTAGCCGTGTCAGAGGTAGCTATCGAGTCACTTGGGTGTCGAGGATATTGAAAAGCAACAATACTCAATTCATGGAAAAAGATATTGAGCCGTGCTCTGTCTGTCTGGCAATGGCTGCTATTTGGCCACATTTCTCGGCAACCGGGCGCAGATTCGTTGTTTACGGCAATTTAAAAGTCATTGAACTGGACCGAAATCAAACTCGAGCACTCGTCGAACCAAAATAATGCGGATCTGTTCGAGGGCGAGGCTATAAATAGTAACCAAAACACAAAGGCAAGCCGAAATGAAATACCAGAAAAAAACGTCGAAAAATGCCGTATAAATTTGCTCAAAATAACTGTAATGTAACGTAATGAGGGGAGCTTTAGAAAAATTTAAGACCTGACTTTAATTTCATGCCCATCTCTCTTACTCACTGCCCCTCTCCCTCTCTCTTTCTGTCTGCCGCAGGTGGTGCCGCCCTGGCACAGTGGTGAGCATCATAGTGTGCCAGAAATCATTTACACGCACCCGCCCAAGGGACATCCCTCCGCGTATCTGCACGGCGCGCCTGTCCACGAGATCTACGGCCCCGGACCAGGGCACGAGCACTTCGAAGGCGCCTGGGAGAACAGCGGACCCGGACTAGGCTCTGAGTAAGTTGGATCTAGACAAGTACTTTGTGTGTCTTAACTTTGTTAAATGTCTGTCTATAATAATTGAACACACTCACACTCACACAAACTCACACACTTACACGCACATTTGACACACTGTTCATCACGCTCAGATACATAAGCGCTATGAAACGTGATGCACAAGTGGGGGATAATGCGAACTACTTTAAGCCGCACACGGCCAACGATGCAAATGAGCTGCAGTCCTGGGGTCTGGGCACCACGCAGCCATACACAAAGCAGCCATCGCCGCAACAGCAACAGCAACAGCAGCAGCAGCAACAACGTTGGCAGAACAACCAGCAACAGCAACAAATCAGTTTTCAACAAAAAGCACAAGCCTCTAGTCACAGTTTAAACAAATTTCACAATCTGGACAAACAAAGGTATAAACTGCCCAAGTAACGCACACACCCACACGCACGCACCCACGCACGCACCCACGCACGCACCCACTCACACACGCACAGCCTGCTTAATCGTACTATAAACACTATAATGTCCAACGATTGTTAACACTAAACACAAACACTAATACATGCCGAATGCAAATATAAATTTGTTGAAATTAACTTTCAATGTAAACAACAATAACAAATTGTTAAACAATTTGCATTTACACACGCATTTCCATATTTGACGGCCATTTGCAGCTCAAGGCCGGCGTTTGCACAGCACAATCCGGTTTATGTCGCGGCGCCAGGCGCTGGAGCAGGAGTTGGACCTGGACCAGGACCGGGCCCAGGACACGGACATGGACCGAGCCTAACAGCCGCTGCTCAAATTGCCGCTCAATACGAGCCAGCACGCAACAATAACCAACAACAACAACAGCAACAACAACAACAACTTTCGGTGAGCAGTGCCTGGCCACAGCATGTGGCAGCAGAGTTAATTAAATCCTAAGCTGACTGTGATAGATATGTGTGTTGGAAATTGTTCTATAAACTATGCCACACGCCAATTCGACATGGCACGGAATAGATACAATAGATGTTTGGTTAGTCGTACCAGAGATACTCTAGAAAATGCAGATATAGGTATCCATATAATTTAATCTTTAATGAGCTGATGGTTTATCTTGTATAACTTCAGGTGAATAGTGGGCACAGGTGAGCAGGTTTTTCATCAAAGTTCTTATATTAAATAACGCATATAGACGTTATAACTATAGAAAGAATATAATAGAGAACGGTATAGTATTTCGATACAGAATATGTTGGTGATGATACGCTATGAAATTGGCTGAGCTGCATATTTGATGTGATTTTATAGTAATATATAGAAGAACTACATATTTAATAATTTTTGATATATTTTATTTATATTTTTTATTATAAGGTTAAAGGTTATGTAGAATTTAAACTAACTTAAATTTAAGCCGTGGCTACTGGGACCTTCGACTTGTCAAACTATATTTAAAGATTATAATTATTATACATGTGATAAAAACGTTAGTATGCGCAGAATATTTATTATTTATGTAACTATTATACATATACTTCATATGAAAATTTTCATTCATGAAAGTGAAAACATTAGCTTTGGATAGTCTTACGCATATAGTACGAAGAAATTCAAATTTATAATGCATAAACCAGACTACGTGAACAACGTTAGCAAGACTTATTTACATGCCCTAAAGCGTGTTCGTGTTCATGTTCTCGCAGTTAAGGAGTTCATGATTTCTACTTTGAGTAGGTGATTAGTGACGATTTGAGGGATGTGGCTGGTAGTGTCATTGGTGTTAATAGAGTGTGTACTCGAGGATATGGGAGAGTTTTGTTGGGTGAAGGGCTCCAGGCATCTAATGACGTGGTGACATCGGAGTCGTTTGGGCGGAGGCGTTAATTGCTGAGTAGGATATATGGGATACAAATTGAATAAATTGCAAAAAATTACACAGTACTTAGAAAGTATTTAGTTTATTCAAAATGTAGTATAATATAATACTTTAATTAGCATTGGTAGACATAACTGTATATAGCTTTTACTAATCATATTCATAGGGTATATAATATCAAGTAAAAGTACAAAATAATGCAAATATACTCAAACTAATATACATAGTAAAGAGAATTAGACAATAATGCTTTATTTATAAGCTGATAAATACGCTTTAACTATTCATACATTCATTTATGTCACACATTTCAAACGTCATAGCTTAAGGAATTAAAGATATTCGGACTGACAGCGTATCTAATTAATAATTTGCTCATACTGTACTCAACTTACAAAGTCTATTTATAGCTTTTGTTTGCAAGTCCCTTAATTCCTTATAGTTAGTACCCTGGGCTCTAGTGTCGGGTATACATATATTGATGTCAGGCTTAAAATGCATAATTACTGTGCCAGCGCTGAAGATGATTGAGAGATGGCTTTCCTTTCACAGCAGTCGAGCTGTCTGATTAGTGGGCTGGCTGGGTTGGCAGAGGGGACGGGGTCGTACAGCCGTGGGACAACATAATCAATCAAGCGACTGCAGTTTCACTTCTGAACAAGTGCGACGTCTAGACTGCCGCATGGGCTTCAAGTGTTTATTGACAATTTTGCTCACTTTGGCTCTAAGGTGTGGATAGTTTTTCTCTGTTGCAAAGGTTTACATTGTGCCTTGTCTCTGAGGCTCTAGCGTTCGGGCTGACCTTGTTTAGTGTCTCTTTGCAAATTGCATTGTCGTGCGACGCTCAAGTGCTGTGCACATATTTAGCTTAGCTGCACTGGGTCACCGACAGTTTTCACTTTCAAGTGTCTTCATGCGGGCCACACCGGGCCCAGTTAACTTGGCCATAATTAAATTGCACTCTAACAGGGCCCAGCATCGAGCTAAATTGCAAAATCCAGCGCCGCTGCGGCCTAATGAAATGAGTGCACATTTCGAAAGGCCAACAGAAAACACTCCACGGGGCAACAGTGCAACCAACTGTTGGCGACAGTGCGTTGGGAAAGTATGCCAACTCTTTTGCAAATACCCGACCGTCCAGTTCGTGGAGCGCTAATTGAGTTATGCTCCCGGCCATGTTATTAAATGCAACTTGCAGTGTATTTAGTACTACGGGGATACACCCTGTACTTATGCTGTCTGAAGCTTTAGTTAAGTTGAGCGTCAGATTTTTGACATTCATGACTAAAAGACATTAAATGCTGAGAGACATGGCTCGTATTTAACATTTGTGTACTTACATTTGCTGTAAAATATGCATTTAGGCTTCTCAAGTTTCTCTCTGCATGTGTATTTTCATATATTATTTTAAATTTATTTTTAAGCTAACGAAACTTTTTAAAGTAAATGACGGCCTTTAGCTGTTAATACTAGACATGATACACTAGCTATATAAGCTTGTCAGCAAAGAGAGCTGTTCAAGTTTCTCTCCGCGGTTAATTACCATACATAAAATTTTTATTATTATTAAATTTTAATTTATAGTTTTTGTCTGTGGGATGAATTTAATATCTCTATATATAGGCTGAGCAGAATTCTACTTTTTCAAGGTTTTCTCTGCATGTCAGCTTATATTAGAGTTCATTAGCTGCGAAAAGTTTGTAAAATAAATTATAAGTGTTTGCTACTAATAGTTCATAAGCTGATCACCAATCATACTTTTTCAAGATTCTCTCTGCCATTCCTAAATATCAGAGAAGGCAATTTCGAGTTTCGCTCTACAATTTCTAATTATTTTATATAGCTAACATATGATTATTTTTAACATCTCTTTTATTACAAAACTATCTTTCTGACCCACCTTTCGTCTCGTTTACAGCCCGAACTGGCTGCCCAGCTGAAGGAGGCCATACGCATTCAGGCTGAGAAGCGACTGATACAGCAGCAGCAACAAATTCTGGAGCATCAGCCTTTCGTGCAGGATGGACAGGTTTGATAGTGGACATATGCAGCAGTCGAACGAGTTGAAACTTTCAATTTATTTTTTGCAGCCACTGTACCCGCTGAACTACGATCCATTCTACAGTCCCATACTGCTAAAGATCGACAAAATCATCGAGCAAATGGGCATCAAGAGCGATCTGTGCAAGGAACGCGTCGTATGCAGCATGTACAAGGACCCGGCCACATATAGCCCGCACAGTAATTTCATATCCGCGGAGCTCAGTCGGTGCGTATAGAGGGTTCAATTAGAGCAGATGTCAGTTTGGGCATTCAACTTGGCTTAGCTGGCTGCAATGCTGTCAGCTCTATTAAAGCGTCAAGTGTTATAAATGGGATTTTGTGCTCTAATAGTTTGAGTCGCGCGCAACAAATTGTAATGTCGACCAGTCAAAATGTCATTCATGGGTTTGCCAAGTTTTACAAATGTGTTCGCTCTACCCCGAGGTGAAAACTTTAGACGAAAAACTTTTCAATCAATGGGCGTGCACAAAGAAAGCGCTCGCATCCCCTGCCCCGCGCCGTCTGCTCCCATACAACAAGCGTGCAACATTTGTCACAGCACGCTTCATCTTCTGCTCTGTCTTCTCATCTCTTCTGCTAAGCGTGCTGCAAGCTGCGAGCACTGCAAACTGCGCACTGCACTTGGGCAGCCATGTGGAAAGCCCACGTTGCGGCATCAAAGCGCGCGTCAACATGAGCCACCCACTCGAGCCACCCAGCCCACCTACCCACCACCTACCCACCACCTACCCACACGCAACGCGACGCATTTTCATAATTGACTGCCGGCGGTCAACTGCAAACTGAAAAGCGCTCATGCGTGCCACAGGCCAGATAAATGTATTCATATTTTTCAAATACCCTGTAAACAGCATGACACTCAGTTTTTCGTTACCCAAGGAATGTTTTGATAGCTTCTCATTAAGTCTTGCAATGCAATCAACAGCCGAGTCATGCTAGTCTAAATGTTTATCAAAGCATTCATCTTTGGCTATTTACATAAGCTGAATAAATAATACAGGGTATTCAAATTAGGGCATGAGCTGGAATATAAAACTTTTTGATGTAAGCCATCTGAAATGCATATTCGATCAATTTCTAAGCTGATACCATTCAATGCTAAAATGTCTAGGATCTGTAAAACATCGGATTTATATGGAGTATCTATAGCTTCTATCAGTATTTAAGTTTATTCGTGTCGAGTCGAATATATGTAAGCCTGTCTTAGCTAAAGCTCTGTGAAATAACTTGCAGATACTTTACAGACAACATCAACTGTACAGGGTATCTACACATCAGTCAGCCTTAGGTGGTCTGCTCCTGTGGCTTTTGCGGCTTCTCTAGTTGGCTTTGTTTTGCACAAACATTAATGTCTACACGCAGCAGATGGCTCAGACAATGAGCGCGCATTTGGATCGTAAAATTTTGTTGATAAGTTTGTTGACACTTAACAGCAAATCTCAAATTTGGCCTGTGCCAGGGGCGACAATGTGGCATGCCACCAGGCGCGTCGCGTGGGCGCTGGCCGAATGCGCATTGTATGATTTATGAACGTTTATGTTAATGCCACATCATTAATTAAATGCCCCAAGTGCGTTCAATAATCTTATCAGACGCATTCGGGGATTCAAGCAACATATAACAATACAACAAAAACAGAATTTCAGACGAAAACAAATCCTAACCGCGAGTAAAGTTGGAGCACGGTGGGCAGCGGGTCGGGGCGGTGGGGACAAGACAATGGGGGCCGCTAGAAAATTAATTAAAATAGCTGCCAACGTCGAGAAACAACGAGAATAAGTTTTAAAATGGCAATAGCCTTTGAGAGCCGTTAAAGCGATTGCTTCGCTCCTGTTCTGAGAGGAGATAGCAGGAGTCGAAGGAGCAGAGCATAGCCAAGTGCTTTAAGGCTTCCAACTGACTAACAAAATAGCACAATCAACAGACTTTCAACTATTTAAATAAAAAGCGTCTTAAACCAAGACATTGAATCCATAAATAAAATGTATTGGCATTCCGTTTCGCTCTTAGTCTCCCAGCTCAGGTGCATACACTTAGACAAATTTCTGCTGAAGAGGAATTAAATTTTGCATTTAAATTTCCGCTAACATTGAAATGCAAGTCTCTTAAAGTATTTTTAATGAAATTCAAAATAAATTCCTTTGCCAACATTAACTGACATTCACATCAGGACTCGGCCCCACCTCCCTCACTCCCTCCCACCCCCTTCGAGCATTGTGTGTGTGTGCGTGAGCTCGTCTCACATCACGCTCGTACTTCAGGCACTTTAAGTAGCATTTTAGTTGCCTTTCGGCAGGATATGAATTCGAAACTCAGTGGCGAAGAGAAACCCATTAGCTCCTGCAGTGCTCTGTTGTTTGGCATTGTTGCAAAGCTGCAAAGCCAAAACTACAATGGCCCACAGCATATCCGGGAGGCAGAGAGCAAGACGAGCAGAGCACGGCAAAGTTGGCTTAGTTAGATAGCCACGCACAGCCACACCCCCACACACCTACACACCCACACACTCACAGAGGACACGTACGGGGATTTGGTCATAGTATGAGTGAAAGCGAAATTTCTTTGGCATAGCCAGCGAAAGTTTACTTTCAATGCGGCAAAGTTAATTAGCCAAGTTCCGGACTGTTTTGCCATGTAGTCGAGCAGCTGCTCTATCAAATTAATTGAATTAACGCAATTTTCCATTTTCCTTTCAATTATTTTTGGCTCTTTTGTGCGGCGCAGAGAGACGAGCGAGCTGGAGCCCGTGACGCATGCGAATGAGGCAGTGCGTCGCTTCTACCGACTCATCCAAGCGGCGCGCGACGGCCAGGACCAAAAGGATTGCCTCAGCCTCTATCCACAGTGCAATATGCCAGCGAAGTGATAAATCAACTTTGCCTGCAGCTGCACCACTCGCACCACTTGCACCACTTGCAGCGGCAATCAATTATTTTGAGTCAACATTTCCTTGTTAAATCGAACTGTGAATATGCGAATTACTTAAACAATTTAAGCATAAATTAATTGTTAATCTATTTATTTATTTATTATATTTATATTAATATTAATATTTATATTTATTTATTTATGTATTTATGTATTTATTGAATGTCTACATAAGCCTGTGTGTGTGTGTGTTTAACTTAAGTCGACCGTCCTCAATTAATTAATATTCATTCTGATTTTGTTGCAATTTTTACTTCAAATTTACCAAGTTTACATAATTTATTATTGTGAAACATTTTGCGATTCAGCGGGCATAACTGTTGTGTCATTTACAACAACTGAAATGAAATCAGGATTTGCATTAATTAAAAGACAATCGAGCCTTAAAAAGAGAAATCGCCTCCAGCTCTGTAGTACATCGAATTATTGTTGTTTACATTTTGTTCAAAGGAAAACAGAAACAAATTAAAATACAAAGATACGAAAAATCAATTACAATCTGTATATCTGGCTGCATTTTAATTGTCATGGTGTGTTGTTTCAATAAAAACAAATGGGCCAATGATTACGTATATTATTTTTCCCACAGCTCATGGAGAGAATCAAACAAACAAACAAACCTTCGCTTGCCTATTAATCAAATGGACTTTTACTGTCACATACACACACACATACACATACACATAAATATAGTCCCTTTTGGGATTTAATTTTAAATTTTCATTACACAAATGAAAGCAACTAATTAATTTTATTTACTTTATTATTAGTTATTTATTAGTATTTCATTGCAACTGAATGCCGTTAGCCTGAAAAGCCAATATACAATTAATAGGAGCTTACAAATTCGATTGGCTCGTAAACGCTTGTCCAGAAACGGCTCTGATATCAAATTGTAAATACTTTTTTTTTCTAATTTAAAGAAGTCTATGGGAAGTCTATGATCTGAGAGCCTGTTGTTGCCATGGACATATTAAAATATTTACTGGAATTTTATAGAAGCCATTATTATTTTACTGAAAGGTGAACTGCTAAGACAATAGATAAAAAGGTTTTTAATATAAAAATAATACAATTTACTGAAAAATGTAAAAAAAAAAAAAAAAAAAAAAAAAAAAAACTGGCATTGGCTTCCACTGTGGCTATTCTTAGTTCTATTTAACGATTGCCGCTGACTTCGCATCAGATATCTCATCAGCTCATATCACATATCACATATATCTCTTAAGTATCTTCTGTCATGTGACTATGGAAACGCTTGAACCAATTTCCTGAGAACAGGAAACCAAGAGTATATTTGTTTGGCAGCAAGGAATTTAAACTTAATATGTTACAATGACAAGAGCTTGTCGTAACGAACCCTTTGAGACAGGTGAGTAAATGAGTAGAAACCGTTTTCAATAATTTGTTAAAGGCCTAACACACCCTGTTTATACATAGCTGCTATGTAGCATGCCTCAAGATATATAAGAAATCAATTTAATACGATAAATGCTAAACTGGGCATATACTTTATCATCCATCTATGAGTTATTGAGCGTCAACAAATTGAAAAGTAGGGGTCAATCTGCATTAGCCTCCTAAATTTATAAGGCCTCCCATCACGACTTACTGTCATAGTAATCATTCTATATATAGAAACAAAAATTAGCAGCATTTAGCTTGAGCCCGACAAACAAACACTAATCAAATTTTGAGCTCAGAATACATTAGCTATTTTCCACTCAGCTTGTATATCTTTTCCTCTTATCACTCGGCTTTAGATTAGCTGCTCAGGATGACAGCAACAAAAAATAAATAAATAAAAATAACAGTCTCTGCATTGGCTAACTTGATTTCATTGTATATTTTACTCGAGGCAAATTCCGAGAACAGCTCTGGCCAACTTGTACCGTGGCAAATTAAATACCTGAATAACTTGCACCATCATTTGTAGTCCACGCTACCTTTTTAGGCTGGTCTGAGACCATTCAGTATTTGATGACATGGCTAACAAGACTGTCTGGCGCACGCATGCGAATGAATCTGTATTGCCTAATATGCACATGATCAACTCTCTTACTGGACGCATAAATATAATTAACTGAAGAGACACCACATACAGGGTATTTGCACGTCGTTTAGCCCATACTAAAGCACTCTCTTGTGTTTTTCACATGTGTATTGAGTTTGGCTAATGTGCTGGGGCTGGTTTTCTTTGGCTTGCTTTGCTTGCAGCACATTCCTTGGCGTATCTGGTTCCATAAAATTAGTCATGCTGTGAAATCCCTCATACGCAGCGTCTACGGAATGAAAATAAGTCCGTTTGCATAAATCAGTGCGTCAAGGACGGCCCAGAACAGCGTGCTGCCAATTGTTGCAACAGCCGAAATTAAAAGGAATTCATTAGCATAAAATATTTATTAGGCGAGCTATTGAAATTTCTTAGCTTTGATCTCTACAAAATGTCAAATAAAATTCTTTGAATATATTGTATAATTATATATTATATATAAACACATATATAAGGATATATATATATATATATATATATATATATATATATATATATATATATATATATTTATGAATCACAGTGCGCAATTATGTCACAGCTTTTACTTTCTCAAAAGAATTCTCGAACAGAAAAGGAAACTAAAAGCGGAAACAAAGGCACAAGAAAACATTTTTATTTGACTGCATTGACATCGAAACACCATTTGCTACGCAGATGGCTTATTATGTGCGGCAGCAGTAAAAGTATTTGAATACATTCCGGCTGATATCTGTCCGCCCACTTGCCTCATTAGCCCCAGCTCAACATAGGCTTGGCTTAATTTTGGGCGCTGCGATTATATTTCCGTTATACGCAGCCCATAACAAATGCATAGACGAAGCAAGCAAACAAAAGAAATCGTTAATAGGCAGCAGCACACCCAAGAACGGGGTAGCAACGACGCAACACACACCCTCACCAGCTGCAAAAACAATGTCTATGTATTTGACATATATCTACTCTATTATTAATTATTGCGAGCAGACACTTCTACAGACTAGGCTCTTAAGGGTTCATTTAATATTAAGTGTTGGCAACAAAGTTTTTGGAGCTGCTCATCATTTAAGTGTCGCTGTGTGGGCGTTTTATTTCGTGGAAGTCTCATTCCTATACAATTCAATCCAATAGCAACCGAATTTTAGCTTCGAATTTAAACAAAACATACTTAGGGCAATAACGGGAATTGAATTGGTTTCAATTTGCATTTGAGGTTGATTGTTTTTACTGGTATATACTTAAGTACACTTGGCACTCTGGCATAATCAGGCTAGCCTCAGGCAACTTTAAGTACAACTGCTCTGGTACTCCTCCTGCAGACTTAAGCCAGAACGAACTATAAATATTAGATGGCTGCAATTTTAAGGGAAATTATGAGCTTTAGTGTCTGCTTGAATAAATACGCCCGGCTCCTTTGGCTACTTTTTATATAGCTACTTCAAGTTTTATTTGTATTAAATATTTCATTCTTTAATCAAAACTTGAAGACAACAAAAATTGCCTGTGGTTCGGGCTGCGGTTTTTGGCAGGCGCCGGCTTAAAGGCTCATTTCACGAGTTTTATTGCACAGGATAAAATTTAGAGCTCCCCAAAAAGTTTGCAAGAGGCTGAAAACCATTCCTATTTATAGGCCTATATATTTAAAATTTTAGCTTATTCTACAAGAAAGACAAAATTTCTAACGAATATTTAACGATCGCCTTTTGGTTAAAGAATTCTAGCCTAATTCCCGCAGAAAGGAACATTATCCCAAAAGAAACATTTGATGCATATATTTGGCTAAAAATTGTCTGATACTCTGAAAAAATATCTTAATAATCTGAAGAGTCAAACTCTTTTAAAAGTGAAATCCCGATATAATTTCAATATTTTGTTTGATATATAAATATGCCCAAGTCTGCTGAGATTTCCACATACCCTGCCCGTTAGAGTAGGCCTTTGGACAGAAGTAAAGTTGTTTTCCGCGAGCCACGCCTTCAGGTGCATTTGGTGGGCTTTACAGGTGGCCTTTGGCTAATGCAGATACAGCCGCTTCGTACCGAATCGTATCGTATCGCATCGCATTCTAATTGAGTTGCCAGGCACGCACATTGGCTTGGAGAAGTTGATTTTACGACAAAGCCGAAGCGCAGAAGCCATAAAATAACTTTCAATTATGTGTGGAATGATATGGTGAGTATTATGCCTGATTAAACCAGAGCCAGATAGACAGACGGACGAACAGTTAGCCCGAGGCATGACCATAAAGGGCCCAGCCGTCGACCCAATAGAAGCAGTCCACCATAGTCTATAGAATCAGAGAGCGCAGCTCGTGAGTGTGGAGGCCTGGGCCCTTTGGCTGGCCACAGGTGAAACTACAACTTGCTACAACTTGCGCTTTCCATGACTTTGACAACAAAACGCAATGGCCAATAAAGCTGAGCGCCGAAGCGGAGGCCGCAAAGAGCGGCGCGTATGTCGCATACGCAATTCAATTAACAAAGTACCGACGTATAAAAACCAAGCGCTGGCCGGGCCACATTTGCATAACCCATTGAGTCGCCAACGCGTGCGCAGCTTGGAGCGATATACTGAATAAACACTGAAAGGATGCAGAGTTACGTCTGGCTAATTGGCGCCTTGACCGCGCTGGCCGCCACCGCCCAGGGCGCCACCACCCAAACGCAGCCGACAACGCCATCGGCCACACAGCTGGCCCTGGACATGTACCATGGCTGCCTCAAGGATCTGAGCATCTCGTGTGTGCGCCCCAAGGCGCTGCAGTGGTTCAACGCGGCGCTGCAACAGAATGAGGTGCGCCTAACTGACCGCCTGTCGGTGGTGCGCACCGCACAGCAGCAGCCGGAGGCCAGCAGCACCACTGGTCGTGCGCTGAACGCCGAGCAGCATCAGCAACAGCTGTTCGACCGCATCGACAGCTATTTGGCCAGCCACGCCCTCAGAATTCAGGCGCCCGAATACTTCCGCAGCTCCGAGGCACGCGCCCTGGTGCCCGACTATCTGCTGCAGAATCCCCTGACCCAAGGCGGTCTGATACCACTCGGCGCCGCCAATGAGGGTAAGTCTGATCCCAGCCGCAGCTTTAATCTGCTTACTCATACGCATACACTCCCCCAGGACGTGGCATGATACGCAAGGCGGTGCTGCCCTTCCTGCTGGGCCTCAAGCTGAAGACGACGGTGCTGATGCCGCTGGTTCTGGGCCTGATCGCGCTGAAGACCTGGAAGGCCATGACTCTGGGTCTGCTCTCGCTGGTGCTGTCCGGTGCTCTGGTTATCTTCAAGATCGCCAAGCCCAAGATCGTTAACTACGAGGTGGTGCACTATCCCCATCAGGTGGAGCATGTGGTGCCGCACCACATCGAGCACATTGTGCCCCATCACATCGAGCACATCGTGCCACATCACATCGATCACCATCTGGACCACCACTTGGATCATCATGTGGATCTGCCCGTGGAGCACATTGAGCACTTGGAGCATCCCTCGCCTGCCTGGGACCCACATGCCTGGGCTCGCTCCTCCCAGGAGCCCCAGGACGCCCAAGACATGGCCTACGCAGCACAGAAGAGACGTTGAAATCGACAATCGAAGACACGATGCGAGGACTTTTACAATTGGCTCTATTTTAAGTAGTGCAACGTATTGTTTTTATTTATTTATTTATTTATTTATTTACTATTTATGAAATGTACAAAACAAAAAAGAAAAGAAAAAAATCTGAAAGTAAGATAAAATCCATAAAAGGAAAAAGGCAAATCCCGAACATGTTTTGCAGACAGCTGAGAGGGGCGGGCATAAAACTGCAATAAAAACTATGCAAAAGTCATTTGGCTAATTGAAGGTATTGGACGCAAAAGTTTGTGGGGCCAACGTGAACTGTAATTAGCAAATGTAACAGGCTCTTAATTAGGGCACTCCGAGTTACTTGCTAATGCTTGCATTAGCCAGGGTCTTAGCGCACTTAACCTTTGATGGCCAACACCCACACACACACAAACACAAAAGAGAAAAAACCAAAAGGCAAACAAGAGTTGGCCGAATGTAAGCTGTAAATGAGTCCAACTCCAGCTGGGCCAAGTTGCGACAACGGCTGCGGCCTTAAAGTATTTGCATCGCAGAGCCTTAGCGTAACGTGCCACGCACTCAACTTGACAGGCGCCACATCCTGCGGCCCATTTTCAATTTGTGTATTTGTTTTTCTTTGTCGTTTTTTCGGCACATTCGTGAAGCAAATGAAATTTAATTTGGTTTTTTTGCTTTTTGAGGTATTTTATTTTTGCCTTTCGCCCCGCATATTTTTCAATATCACTCAACTGCCCATGGAACAGTTAAGCACTCACACGTGGCCATCGAGAAAGCTGCAGCGCCAGAGACAGCAGCAACGGCAGCGACAGCAGCAACAATGGCTGCGTGCAACTATGCAAAATGGCGCCAGCGCCAACAACAGACACCACAGCAACCACAACAGCAGTGACAACGCCGCCACTGACAGCAAACACTGACAGCAACAACACCAACAACAACAACAATAGTTCAGGTTGCTCTGAGCGCATGTGCTCGACAGGAAGATACCCTCATATAGTTACTTGATATACGCTTATATATGTTTACGTGCTCACAAATATCATTATTATATACAGTTTTTTATATACAGTTCTTTATATACAGTTATATAAAATTATATCTACATTTATTCAGTGTAAAAATGCTTCTTCTTGCTCTCGAAAAGTCCCACACTCTATAAGAACGGCTTTTTGAAGAAATTGCTTACATTTGGTTCAATAATTTTGATTTTCCTATATTCAATTACCGAAATATTAACTAAGACTATTTACATTTATTTTTCAAGAAAAGATGGCAAAGTATTGAAAACGAATTTAAATGAAATGCATCCTAAAAATGCATTTAAATACATAGCAAATTTAAAGACTTCGACTACAAAAGTCTACGACCTATGCAAAGATAAAAAAAAAATCCAAATATATATTATCGATTTTATGGTAATGCCGAAAATATAAATATAAAATTTAGAGTGTCTGGCGAATTTAACAGGTACAGTAGACGGTAGACAGGCTGTTAGGCGTATAATATAAATAGATAGACTGAAAGACAGACTTTAGCAGATGAGCATATGCATTGACAAATATTGTCAAAGGCTAGTCAAAAAATAAATAAATTGATGTCTGATGCCACCTACTCCACGTACTACCGTTAGCCCTTTGCAATCACATCCAGGGCGTAAATATTGACTATAGAGTATATGGCTTCTCGTGCTGGCCAATACTTCATTGATATTTGACTTGACTGCTATCGCTTGGCCGTTTCTACGCAACAATTTGATATGCGAAATGAACGAAAAAATACAAAAAAAAAATAAAAAAAATAAAAAATACAAAAAATTAACTTTTCCAATTTCATTGGCAAATGTTAGGGCTTCAGCGGCTGCCAAAATGCGCTCGGAATTGCAAATCAAGGGGCAATGCGTGGTGAAACTTTGGCTCCACCAAAAGAGTTAACAGTCAACCAAAAAAATAAAAAAAATAAATAAAAATAAGTAAAAATAAAAAACATATATGCACTGAATTAAACTGATATCAATTCCAATTTCGTGGCAGGCCAAAAAGCGTAATCAATATACGAGATTCATAATTTACATGTTGCAACACGCATATTTCGATATGCAGCGCGTGTCGTTGGCGTGTGTAGTTAAGTGGCTGTGTGTGGCTGGGTGGTGCAGGTGGCGCGCTGGTGGCGTTTCGTATCTACAGCGCATCTGCTGTCACTTTCGCTTTCGTTCAGGAAAAACACTTTCTACATCATTGGCATGGACTCAGCGTAGTCGCGCTGTTGCTCAACTTTGGCTCGAGCCGCAGCTCAGTTTTTAATTATTAATTATCAATTGTTGTATTTATTAATTACACAATTTGTTGTATAAAATATGCGTTGCATTTATTTTATGAATAGTTTTTGAGCAACCTCTGAACGGCCTATGCCTATTCGCTGCGTGCTGCTTATCAAAAAAATAAATGTTGCCTATATTTCTGCTTGCCACACAATGTGGCAGGAATGATAACTCTAGAGTGGAGTTTTATGGATGAGATTTTTGCTCATTGGGGATTCTGTCTAGAGCATATTTTATGGCAATCAAAATATGATTGATATGGTGATGATATATTACTTGGCAAATAATTAGTTATTGTAGTATATACTAGATTCTTTGCTTTAGCACATTTTAGTTCTTAACACTTTAATACTTTGCTTTAGCACATTTTACACATTTTATTTAATATAGATAGTCTATATCTGAATATACAGATTCAGAAGCTGATATTCTTCTATTGAGCTAAACATACTCAAAATCTTCAAGTTTATGTGTTTAATTTATTTGGATAATACATTGATTTAATAAAATTATAAATAGGAAAATAAAAGAGTTAGATATCGGTTTAGTAATTTAAAATATATCCATAGCAAAAATAACGGATATATATGATAGTTGATGATATTCTAATACATCATCCATTTCTATATGCCCAATAGTTGATTTCCTTTTACCTAACTATCCAGCATATTATACATATTATACCAAACCAGCACCTCCAATTTATTTCAGCTGTATAAATTCATTAATTTAGCTTGTCCTAGCCCTCACTTTCAACTGTTTAATCATTTTTAGACATTGTAGCAGCCAAATCTTGCATTCATTAATCATAATGATGCAGTGAAACCAAACATTAAACTTAGTTAGCCAGCTTAAAATGCATTTGTGTGCAGAGTGTTTGACTGAAGTCCTCTCCCTCACATTGCCTTTTAAAGAGTGAATAACGTGCAATTCAAACGCAAACCTAGTTAACTATTCAATAGCATACGTAAATGGTGGCCTAATAGCATTTGCTGCTCGTTTAGAGTTTTCTTCAATTTCCTTGGGCCATGTTTGGAAACAGTTTGGCGTCTCAGACCTTTTTCAAAATCCAGCAGGAAAATGCATTTAATATCAAAGTAAAGTAAAGTTAACCAAATGAAACGCAACGCTCGAGTCGATAGGCGGAGAGCGGCACGCGTTTGAAATAAAACCGTATTAAGTATACGACACGTGGTGCTCGGGCACGCACACGCGCTGCTCACAAACAACAGCAGCAACAGCAACAGCAACAGCAACGGCAACAACAACAACGGCAACAACAACAATGCAATGTTGCTCTGCCTCTTTCGTTGTCTGCTTCATTTATGTCTTCTTCCGCCATGTTTCTTTTGCTTTGCGTACGACCAGCCAGCCGAGCGGGGGCCCGACCGAGTCTCACACAGAAACATTGGGCAAGTATAAAAATCGTGAACGATAGAAAAACGATTATTAAACTCAATTGTGCCAGCAGTGAGGCGAGTTGTCTGTTGTGTGGTGCCCAGCGTCAACTACAAATACGAAAAAGCAAAAAAATAAAAATAAAACACACAAACCAAACAAAATGGCCAAATTCCTTCTTCTGGTTGTGGGCATTGCAGCCCTGGCAGCAGCCACTCAGGGCGCCACAGCGCCGCAATTGCAACGCCTGATAGCCGAGGAGCAGAGCAAATGCGCCAGCGGCCAAGACTCGATGGCGTGCATCAAAGAGCGTGCCATGCGCTTCGTGGACAACGTGTTGAGCCAAGACAGCTTCAAGGTACGCAGACACGCACATTTCCCTCCCTCCCTCTTCCTCCCTCTATATCGTTCTCTTCATTATTCATCTGTCAACACTTGCAGCTGTCCAACTTGGAGGTGCACACAAATGGCCAGAAGGTGGCTCCGGTCAGCGAGGCACGCGCCAGCACCAGCGACGGCTTCCTGGATGCCATTGAGAACTACATGAGCGGCCATGATGTCAGCCTCAATCTGCCCTTGGCCGATGCCAAGATCACCGTCTCGGCACGCAATCTGGCCAACGACGAGCTGAGCTTGAATCTGCAGCTGAACAATGACAATGCCAGCGATATCGAAGCCAGGGGTAAGAAGGGCAACATCTTCAAGAAGGGTGGGTTACCTCCAGTCAAGTGAATAAGCAGCTAAACTGAAACACAAACACCTGCACACCTGCATCCTCTATGTTTAGGCAAGAAGCACCGTCTACGCAAGCTGGCCATGCCCATTCTGGTGCTCATTCTGCTGAAGGCCATCACCGTGATACCCATGGCAATTGGCATACTGAAGATCAAGGCGTTCAATGCGCTCGCCCTCGGCTTCTTCTCCTTCATTGTCTCGGTTGGTTTGGCCATTTTCCAATTGTGCAAAAAGGTAAGACCGTTCAGCAATTAAAAACCGCATCTCTGTTATTTTTTAGGCGTTCGCCGGCTGTGGTAATTAGTGAGTGCGAATGAGAAGAGTTGATTGAGTTGAGTGGAGAGAGGAGAGAGGAGAGGAGAGGGCGGCGGGTTTATATTCAATTACAATATTACATAAATATTAGCACGTATGTATAGTTACACAAAAGAAAAGGGCGCGTGCTCTGGGTAAGTTGTACCAAGAAAAGCAAAAAGCAACCCGAGTCCACAACCCTCCTCCTCTACATCCTCCTTAAAAGCACCCACTAAAAAGCACAAAAAGCAAACCCCAAAATATGCTGTTCATATATTAAAACGAAATCTTTGTTCTGCTCTGCTCTCTCCTTCCACTCACACACACACACAGATTGCGAATGATCACCATCACACCGCCCACATCACCGCCCACGGACCGTGGGACGGCCGTAGCTTTGGCGCCGCGCTGCCCGCCGCCGTCGTGGAGCAGCCCCAGCAACAGGCCCAGGAGCTGGCCTACCAGGCCTATGCCTAATTCCTGAAGCCGCAAAAGCAGGCCACAAAAATGTTGTTGATTGTTAGAAAATGAAAATTGTTTTTGTTTTTTTGTGACTTGATTTGAGCGCATTCTTTAGACACCCCCCTCTATATATATGTATATGTAATAACTATTTATTTATTTATTGAAAAGAACAAAAGAAGAAAAAAAAACAAAAGAAAAGAAGAGAAAGAGCAAAACACAAATACCAAAACAACACAAATAAATGCTTAAAAATTTAAGTGAATTATATTAATTTAGTGTAGCCTACTTAGGGCTGGCTGCCTTCCGTCAAGTGGGCCCGGCCCAAAGTTTCACTGAGCCTCAATTATGCATGGGGCCAAGACGCACTTGGGGACGTCCTAATTAGCCAAATTTAAGTGGCTCAAATTCTTTGGCGCTGCGCGTCTAATTAAATATTCCAGTCTACACACTTGGCTCGATTAATGCGATGAACTTGCCTTTAATTTTAATTTTTAAGTGACTCCGTTTCACTCGACCGATGAAAGTTGCGCCCGAAAGTGAAAGTCTTTGCATATTCTAATCGATAACCGGTCGCTGGGGCAGAATGGACCGCAGCCAAAGTGCAGCGCCGCATGACAAGAGTCGACCTAAAATTCTTAGGCTTCACTGAACACTTCCACACACACATTTGCGTTTCATTTAAAGCAAGCAATAAAGGACAAATATTATACCAGCAGCTGGTCCAGACGCATTCCTCTGGCCAATAAACCGTACAAATTGTTGAGCAGCTAGCCACTAGGCCGTGCTGGCCAAGTGGAAAAACTTTAAAAATTCAGCTGACAATTTGAAATGCTCGTGCGTGGATGGGGGGGGGAAAGCTAAAGCTGTGGGACAGTTGGCTTCGCACTTCGTTGCGTTGCTTTCATAACAAGTTGGCATTCAGGAGCAAATGGCATAGCCACACGAGCAAGTGAATATTTATGGCTTGTTTACACTCGGAAATGTCCTGCACTCGTTAAAAGTGGATAGTAAAAAGCTCAACTACTTTTGCCCAAGGATCACTGACGAAAGGCAGATCGTAAATGACGTCGAAATGATGGAGTGCAGTCCTTAGTTCCATCTACGAATTTCTACAAACGGTTTTACTTCCTGTACTCTATATTTACTATGGCTATGTAATACATCTATCTATCTGTGTATTCTATTTATCTATATATTCTTTTATCTGCGTACATTATTTATAATACCCAAGATTTAGAGGCATTCAGCTATATATGTATATGACTCTAACTAACCACATACATATATCAACTAAATATCTATTCAAAAGGGGCATCGGCATTGGGCTCTGTCGAACTATCTGCCAGGTATATTTTAGTCAGGCATTTGTGTCACTTTTACTTGTTCATTTTCATTTTTCGTTTTATTTCCTTCGACTGCAGTTTCGATTGTTTTTCAATTTTGGCACGCATTGAGTGAAGTGTCAACGAAATTTCTTTTATCCGATGATAACAGATCGTGTGACGCTGACAACGACACCTGTTGCATTATTCACATTATCAGTTAGGTAATCTCTGCGTGGTGTCAGCGGCTAACTCTTTGCTTTTTTATTTGTTTACATGGCTTAGGTTTTTTTGTTCAGGGATATTACGAGATCGGAACTGCTCTATAATGTAGAGCAATTTTAATATATTTTTCGATTATAATTGGACATGATGAGTTGTATATTTTATAAAATATTGTCATAATAAATAGAAACTCCGGTAATGTGTAGAAAACGAAGATCAATGCTGCATAAGAAATAAGTTTTCCTAATGCCAAGCACTCGACTCATAATTTCATTTCACATTCCAATATTATTGAGAGTATATGTTTAGTTTATTTTCTTAATTACAGCAGAATTGTATGATTATTTTTCGGGTATAACGACGGCTCCTTGAGTGTCCTTATAACCAGATTCTGTTGTATTTGATTTAGACGATATTTTTGGTGGTATATATTTAAACAATAAAATACGATAATATATCGGAAAATGCATACAATTGTTTTATTATTTACTAAGGAACTATATATATATATACCTGGTAAATTGAAAATGATTTTCACAGATTATTGAACCTAGAGACTTTATGTTTTATATACATATATTTTTGTATAACGTATTACGTATTACGACTAAAACTAATATAATTAAATTTTAATACAAACTTTAAGAGCATTAAATACCTATTTCCGCAAAACAATATAGTAAATTTAATTATATAAAACACATAAAATATCTATAAGATATATATAACATTTCTTTCTAATTTATGTCCAGCATATTTTCCTGCAAACTACAATAACGAACGTCCCCCAGAGTCCTTCGGCAACAACAATTATACTGCCAAGCATCTGCTGTGATTTTGAGCCCTGACCTCATCTAGAGGAACTTTTCCTGTTACTTAGTCAACAAACTTTCAAGCGACTCAGAAGCTTACAAAGTTTTCATCAGAGAAAATTAAATTAGATTCCTTCATCAATGAGAAGGTTAAGAAATGTGTAAAGAAAATTAAATTTATTGATTTCTTCACTTTCGTTGACCCACATTGAAGGGCTGTGGCGCAGCACTGAAACGTGTCATAAATATATGTGTCAAAAGTGCCAGCAGAAATCCTATTTCGTAATCCCGCACAGAAACAGAAGCAAGCAAATTGACAATAATTCGATTCGCAGTTCCGCATAGACGATAAACAAATGGCCTAATGCGTATCAAATGGCCAAAATGGACAAATGGCCAATACCAAAGCGTAGACAAGTTCCGTACTGATTTCATGTATCGAAATTTGACACAATACGCTGAAAAATGTACGTGCCCTGGACCTGGGTCCGCCATGGGCCATGTCTTGGGTCTGGCTTTCATGTGCTGTTCGCGTAAGAGTTGCCTCCGCGCATACTAATTGAGGGAAACAAAAGTTATTTTCATTGGTCGTCGATAATGCAACTTTGATCAGCGCGCTGCGAGCGGGGGCTTGAGTGATGGCGGTGCTGCGGGGTCGGAGGTGTTCGTATAGCCGGTATGGAAAGCGAGAAAGCTTGCATGTGGGGCTAGGGCTAGGGAGTCTCTGGGCTGGTCAACCCAGATATCAAAAAGCCGATCCAACACAGTTTGGTGAAAAACTTTGGACACCCCGAAGAGCCAGAGCCAAGGTTCGGCAACGGCTTTCGTCAGCCCGACGTTGCTGCGTGCTGCGTGCTGCTGCCGCTGTCCAAAAATATATCGGTGCGCTCCAAAACTTATGTCGAGTGCAGTGACTACGGCTCCTCTGTCGCGTCTCTCAGTATAAAATCGTCGGTAGTGCCACAAGTGCTCAACATTGTCGTCGCATCGGCATCGCAGTGAACACTACGCGCTCTGGTAGTGTATATAGGCATACTTATATATAGATAGTATATATATATTGCAAGTGGATATTTGAAAATCTTGTCAAGATGGCACAACGTTTCACATCCTTCATCGCGTTCGGTAGTGTGCTGCTGCTGGCGGCGTCTGTTCAGGGTGCTGCCATTGATAATGCGGTCACGCCCCGCATCCACAGCTCGGATGAGCTGATCTCGACCATTGTGGATAAGTGCTTCCATGCCAATGCCATGCATTGCCTGAAGGAGAAGGTGCTCACCTATCTGGACACGGTCGCCAACGTTGAGGAGGAGGTCAGCGGTCGCGCCTTCAATGATGATGTCATCGATAAGGTCATCGTCGATCGTCTGGCACGCATTCTGCGCACCAACGAGCTGCGCCTCCAGCTGCCAGAGACCTTCTTCGCCAGCTCAGTGATTTCCTATCGCTCCGATCGTGGCTTCGACCTGGAGTTGCCCAAAGAGGAAGGTGTGTCAGCTTCGCTCAGCTCTTTGCTTTCAGCCAGATTCGTAATCTCAACTGTTTCTCCCATTTGGCAGGCCGCGCTGAGAAGAAGAACAAGGACAAGCTCTTGCTGCCTCTGTTGCTGCTCATGAAGTTCAAGCTGAAGGTCATCATGCCCATTCTGTTGGCTCTGGTCAGTCTTAAGGCCACCAAGGCTCTGATCCTGTCCAAGATCGCCATCAAGTTGGTGCTTGGCTTCCTTATCTACAATCTGATCCAGAAATTGGGTGGCATGAAGATGAACATGGTGCCCATGCCACCACCAATGCCAGCAGCTGAATACGGTGTGCCAAGCACCACTGCCTCCTCGTACGATCCCAGCAGCTGGGAGCCCATGAGCGGTGGCCCATATGCCCGTTGGGACTCACAGAATCTGGCCTATAGCTCATATCACCCCAGCAGCTCCTCCTCGTACAGCTCCGGCTCATCGTCCGGTGCCTCCACCTCTTCCAGCTACAGCAACTCATCTTAGATCTTAGATCACACTTCCGCTGTTAATGTACATACCAAGGAACTGAGTGCCGCACCATCTGCCCGCGGGGGCGTGGCACTTTGAGTAAGCAGACCAAATGGAACCGGAACATGCCTAGGCCATAAAATTAGTTGTTAAGTTTAAGCGCTCGACTTTTAGCCATTCTATTGATTTCCATCTACTCCATCTACCATCTTCCGCTTCCTTTCACGCTTCTTCTCTATCGCTTCTTCCTAACTGCTTTCGCTTTCATTTCTCTGCATTACCTCTAGCTAAACCCTTCTCCTTCTTACCCTTCAGAGATCGACCAAAAATCAAGAAAATTAATTGAAATATTATTTATTTAATTTATTAAAAATTGCAAAAATTGAAAAGTAAATATGGGTTTTTAATTTTATATAATGTCGTGAATGCATAATATTTGTCTACAGAAAAAGGTTTAAAGCACCTAAACCTGTTCAGTTTTGACTCAGCTATAAACGAAAAATATTTCTATAAATATACCAGAAAGTAATTTATTTAAAAATCTGAAAAATAAAAACAATATTTATTATAATAAGGTAAGCTTTGCCCATCACGAAAGTAGCTTTAATTTTCGTAAAATTATCGCAGTTCTGATTATATGGGAAGTTATTAGGAAGCTCAAATTATATTTGATCACATTATTTACATAGGTTCTATTCAAATAATAATACACGTTGTTTCGATTCACTTATTTTCTATATTAGCCGGATATATTAAATACCTAAAAAAGAAATAATTTTAATTTGATGACTGCAGATCAAACAAATCGATTTGCCTAATTTGCCACACTTAAATTTGATTACAAAACTAACATTCGTGATACCCTAGATAAACTTTTCTATAGTTACTATAGCTGTCGCCAGTTTTCAAGTGGTAAAGAGCTAAATTTTGAAACACAATTCAAGAGCTACTATAGAGATATTTGCCAGCATTTGTCGGATTTAATGTTATGAGTTAGCATGTTAGAAGCTCAGCGCCAATTACCTACACACTGAATAAAATAGAACTAAATGACCTACTAACTGTTTCTGGCATATATACGTACATATGTATATAAATTTCATGATTTATTTTTGTCGGCTTTTCTTTTTTCCAGAGTCACGCAAATTTCGGAGCGAAAATTGCGTTGACACACGCTAAGCTTTTCAATTTCAGCAGCTAACAGAGCACCGTAATACTAAAACAAGATTATAATCTATTCCTAGATATTCAAGCTTTTTTCTGTTTGTTTTCATAACTTAAAATAATTATTGTAAGGAGAAATTCCGGGCTTTAGTTTGTTAAACCTTACATTTAATTAAGGAAATGATAATTTTATTAAATATATTATTTTATCCTCAGACTAGGTGTATTATTAGTTCCTATAAACCTAAAAGTATTGAATTCCCATATCTTCAAAATATGAATATCTATACATATATGAACAATATGAAGTTCATGTACATATATATTATAACTTTGGAAGCAATGGTTAGTCTTTGAAAATTTCAATTTAAGACTTCTATCCTGCATACATATATGAAGACAAGTGGTACTAAGTAGATGCTTCTTCTAACGCAAAACTTCTTCTTCTAACAAGTAATAGTCAGTCAACTGGATATAAATACTTATATGTACATATGCTGATCGACTCAGCAATTGATGTTTACATGCTCTACCAAAGTTTATAGTGTTACATAGCTAGTCGTCCAGCCTATATACCCAATCTAGCGAAAATGCATATTAAATCATAACAGCCGTATGCTTATCCAGTCAGACACTTCGCCATGGGCTTAAAGACCAACAGCTGTTTTAGCACAGCCCGAGTCGAGCGACAGACTGGGCAAACTGGCCACCAGACCTAGACCGAGACAGCCGGTTTTTCAGCAATAATGCAATCTGGGTTGGCCGGGGTGCGAGCGCCTACATAAAGCGCTGCCACAGCCAGATATCGGCCAGTATCGATGCTGAAACCGAAATGTGGACCAATCGCACTCGCTTGCTCTGCCTCTGGCTGTGGCTGTGCCTGGGCAAGGCCCATTGCCTGCCCGAAACTGGAAAGATACGGGACACGGATGTGAGCAAATTCTTCAGGCACCTGGACGTTATACCCGATGTCATAGCCGTCGGCCCGCAAGACTTTCTCAATGTAAGTTCAACTCCAACAGAGGAGACAATCACAATAGAGACAATCACTCAGTCGTATCTCTCCGCCTCGTGGTTAAACAGGTTACATATCCGGGTAATATAAATGCAGATCGAGGCGTCCAGCTGCAGGCTTTGCAGGTGAGGGATGAGCCGAAGGTCAACTGGATTGCCGGCAAGGATTACTACTATACGCTCATATTGACCGACCCGGACGTACCGTCGAAGGTGCCGCCACAGCCCAATGAGTATCTCCATTGGCTGGTTGTCAACATACCCGGAAATCAAATGGGCCTCGGCGATGTGCGCGTTGGCTATACCGGCGCCACACCCGCCAAGGGCAGCGGCCTACATCGCTACGTATTCCTGCTCTACAAGCAGCCGGACTATCTAAAGTTCAATCTGGAACCTGTGCCCAAGCACAGCGACCAGGGCCGCCACAACTTCAGCACCAAGGCGTTCGTAAAGCAATATGAATTGGGTTTTCCTCTGGCTGGAAATTTCTTCACCTGCGAGTGGAGCACCGATGTGCCCGCGCTGCACAAGGCCAACCACGAGACTGAGGGGAGGCCGCTGTCGTTTTAGGTAATCAACGAACCAAGCCAAACCAAGTTGGCCGGTTTTTAATTGGATTGCCAAAGAAATGCATAAATTAAGTTCAAGCTCAACTACGAACTCAGCTAACTGTCAAATCAGATACACTGTAAATATTTTCTATCACAAACGAACAAAAATACATACATAAACTGTCAGTCAGCAAATTGAAAGCAACCAGAAATTTTACTGAATTCCTAGCTCGATAATCATGGCCGAGTTCTTTATGAAGCACAAGATTGTGCCCGATGTGCTGCAAGTGGCACCGATGCAGCTGCTCAAGGTGAGCTTCGCTAGATTCTCGTTAGTTGATTGATTTGCTCTCACATAGTGAATGCCTCACATTAGGTGACCTATGCGGGCGGCGTGGAGGCGAACAGTGGCAATGAGCTGACACCCACTCAGGTGAAGGCCGCACCGCAGCTCGAGTGGCCAACTGAACCGGACGCCCTGTACACTGTGCTGCTAACTGATCCGGATGCGCCCAGCCGCAAGGAGCCCAAGTTCCGCGAATGGCATCACTGGCTAGTGGTCAATGTGCCCGGCAATCAGATCGACAAGGGCGAGGTGCTCAGCGCCTACGTGGGCTCGGGACCGCCGCAGGGCACGGGACTGCATCGCTACGTGTTCCTGGTGTTCAAGCAGCCGAAGAAGCTGTCCTGCAATGAGCCGCGCATTCCAAAGACTAGCGGCGATAAGCGTGGCAAATTCAATACGGCCAAGTTTGCGTCCAAATATCAGCTGGGCAATCCCATTGCCGGCAACTTCTACCAGGCACAGTGGGACGATTATGTGCCCAAGTTGTACAAACAGCTGTCGGGCAAGTGATAAGAGTTATTATTATTATTATAAATAAATTCTGTATGGTTTTCTTTTTTCTTTTTCTTTGATAAATTGGCAAGTACACAATTGGCGTGCATTGTTGAAAAAGAAATAAATAAAAGGTGTTATTAAACATATTTCCACGAATGTTCAATCACAGCTGCCGTCAGCAATGGCTGCTGCGTTTTATAAGCCCAGCCGCAAGACGAACTGGTTTCAGTTGAGGACAGAGCTAGCTAGCGAGCAGTTCACGTTTACAACAATCTACGCCCATAAATAGTCGGAGTAAATTTCTGTTTAGCCTTGCGTAATTCATTTGACACAACAATTAAAATGTTACTGCAATCTGTGGCATTGGTCTGCGTTCTCGCTGCTGTGCAATGCAACCCAGAAACGGACGCATTCAAGTGGCAAGGCGTCGTGCCGGATGTAGTGGCCCAGCCACCCAATCAGATGCTAAAGGTGTGGCACAACGTTAAAAAGAAAGTTTCATATGCATCTGGAATATAATTGGCATATTTTTTCTTCTGCTTGAAGATCACCTACGACGATCGGCTTATGATTATGAACGGCGCCATTGTGACGCCCTCACAGGTGAAGAACACTCCAACTGTGGAGTGGCCAGCCGAACCAGAATCCTACTATACGCTCGCGATGGTCGATCCGGATGCGCCGAGCCGTGCGAGTCCCAAGCTGCGTGAATTCAAGCACTGGCTGGTGGTCAATATCCCTGGCAACAATGTGGCCCAGGGTGATGCGCTGGCTGAATATGTGGGCGCCGGACCGCCAAAGGATACGGGTCTGCATCGTTACGTCTTTCTAGTGTACGCCCAACCGAAGAAGCTCGTATTCTCCGGAAATCGCGTTAGCAACAAAAGTCGCCGCTCCAGGACCAAGTTCCATATTAAACAATTCGCAGAACATCATCGCCTGGGTCAGCCCATAGCTGGCACCTTCTTCATGGCGGAATACGACGAGTATGTGCCCATACTGAGCAAGCAGCTATCCGGTCATTGAGCGACTTTGATGAGCATCATATAGTTTTAAGACACAATTGGAATACACATCGTTCGTCATTATAGAAAATTGCAATTTAATTTTATTGATTGTAGTTGAATGAATGAGGTTGCTTTTGTTTTACGTGATATCTTCTATTTGCCCGCTGCCGTAGCCAATGGATTGCGTAGCACTAGAATTACAGAATCGCCACGCAGAAACATTTTCGATATGAAGCGGTCCTTGTTGACGGGTTTCACCTTCTTTTTGCCCTTGCCGGTGCGCGGCAACTCCGTCCACATCTCCTTTACGTTCTCCAGGACCATGTTGCAATGGCGGTCGAACGCCTTGACGCGGCCCAGCAGTTTTTTGTTGTTGCGGCAATTGATGAGTACCTGTGTGTTGTTCTTCACCGACTGTGTGAGCACCGACAGCGGGCCAGTGTTGAACTCCTCCTCCTCTTGGCGAGCCAGTTCCTCGGGGGTGAGCTCTGATTTGGGTTTAACGAGAGCCCTGCAAAAATTTTGTTTTTTATCAGTTGTTTGGTACAACACCAAGCATGCCGGCTGTACGCTAAAGCCGTCCCGTACAGACGCTCTCTGCTGTTTTACTTACATTTTGATGTACTAATGGAACCAGTTTATTAATACGGCTAACGCCTATGAAAAATATATACAGCAAGTGTTATTTACCAAAACGTTTGGTCCTCGCGGCTTTTTTCCGTGTCTACCAAATGCTATATAAACTATCGATACTTTATGTGAAACTATCGATGTTAACTCCGAAGCGTTGCCACCTAAGGCGAAATGCCATTTATTTAAAAATTGTTCTTGAATAAATTGGATAAATAGACGGCATATATTCTTATCCTACAAATGTTAATGCATTATTGCTCATCAATCAATGTTGATTTTACAAACTTATTGCTAAATGCAGAATTATGTTCTCTTTGGATATATGGAATGATATGATTTATCGCATGCGGTCACACTTTACCCACCACCATTTATTATTGTAAACAAAGGCACGTGCAGGATTATTTATAGATGGCATGGCCGAAGCAATTCCCGCTAAGAAACCCAAGATGAGTCCAGATGAAAAGCCGGCTCAGCCGGTAGCTGCCAACTGTGCGCACTGGGTACAGCGCAAGAAGCGCTACTGCAAAATGGAACCGAACAAGGGCAGTTTATTTTGTGGAGCACACGAGCCGCCGAGTGAGGCGACTGCAGAGAATGCCGAAGCAGAGCGCATACCCTGCCCGCTAGATCCCAAGCACACAGTGTTCAAGCGGAAGCTGGCGAAACACTTGACCATTTGCAATGCAAGAGATCAGATCAGCAACCTGCCCTACATACACAAAAATATAAATGCAGGCGAGGAACTGGACTCGGACAACCTGCAAGAGATCTGTGAATATGAGAAGCTAAAACTGCACGAACTGGAGGATGAAGAGTTCTATAGAGTCATAGACAAAGTGAAGCAGCTGTACGACACTCACATAGACGGCAACATTGAGCAGCTGCAGCTGCAACATTCATCACTGGAGGAGCCCCTGAGCCACAGCGAATATGGCCCGGAGACACGCAAGCATCTGGTGCAGACGTCCGCTTTATTGGGCATACTCGAGCAAGATCAACAGTTGGTTGACAACACTAGCTTCATTGAATTTGGCGCTGGCAAGGGCCAACTGGCCTTCTACTTAGCCACGGCACTTGATACGAAACAGTTGGGCGAATCGCAGGTGGTGTTGGTGGATCGCCTCTCGCTGCGCCACAAGAAGGACAATAAGCTGACCAACAAGCAACTGGTGCAGCGAATACGCGCAGACATTGCGGACCTCAAGATGTCCGAACTTCCAGAGCTGCAGCGTACCCAGCGCAATGTGGCGCTGTCGAAACATCTGTGTGGCGCTGCCACAGATTTGACGCTGCGCTGTGTGTTAGCCGACAAAGAGAAATGCAATACCGACTACATATTGATTGCCCTCTGCTGCCATCATCGCTGCTCCTGGCGGTCCTACGTGGACAAGAAGTGGCTCCAAACAGCGGGAATCACGCCACGAGACTTTGTCATCATCACCAAGATGGTGAGCTGGGCTGTGTGTGGCACTGGTATTAGCCGCGAGCGGCGCAAGGCTATGGCGGAGGCAGCCACACACGAGGAGCCGCCCCAACAGGAGCCCACACAGAGATTAAGCCGTGAGCAGCGCGAACTTATTGGCTATCAATGCAAACGTGTTCTGGACTACGGCCGTTTGGAGCATTTACGAGCGAATGGCTACCAGGCGTCCCTCAAGTTCTACGTGTCGCGCGACGTGACCTTAGAGAATGTAATTCTATTGGCAAAGCGCGACAGCCCAAAAGTGCAATAATTGTAATTCGTATCTATTACATCATAGCCTTTATTTATGCTAAATATATTTGACACCTTTTTTAAATAGCTATGAAGATAGAAATGATTAATTTTCAAATTATTTGCCTCTCAGCAGAGTATTGCCGGTTTATGCTGGCAAATTAAGATACAAACAACTTTTTTTTTCCACTTTCTGCTGATCAGCTGTTTACGCTTCCAACGCAGCAGCGTTTCCAGTGTGTACACTAATAATGCGCTGGTTTCTCTTTTTTGCAACCAGGGCTGCACAGCAGTGCGAACAGCTGTTGGTGAGTCAGTATTTGGAAACAATTTCGCCTCGTAAATATTAAATTGAGCGAGAAAACTAATTATAATAGAATTGTGCTGCAATAATGGCTAACGAAATGGCGCACAAAATGAAGGCCATCAAATGCCCCACAGACGAACTATCTCTGACGAACAAGGCTATCGTCAATATTGCCGATTTCACCGAGGAAGTAAAGTCAGTTTGGGTTTCGATTTTTGTTTGACTTTTGAATGATTTCATAAAATGACGCCAGCTCAGTGGGGGCGTCACTAGTGAAGCTTATTTAATCACCGTTTTGTGTTTTATTTGCTGCGTAACAGATATGTTGACATCTCGCCGGGACCTGGACAGCATTATATATTTGCGCTGGAGAAGATCGCCGATCTGCCACGTGGGCATGTGGGCTTTTCTCTGGTGCAGCGCAAATGGGCCTCCCTCTCCATCAATCAGGAGATCGATGTGCGCCCCTATCGATTCGATGCCAGCTCTGACATCGTTGTATCGGTCTCCTTCGAAACGGACTTTCTGCAAAAGAAGACCATCACCCAGGAGCCCTACGACTCGGATGAAATGGCCAAGGAATTCATTATGCAGTTTGCGGGCATGGCATTGACGGTGGGTCAAACACTGGTCTTTCACTTCAAGGACAAGAAATTACTTGGTCTGGCGGTCAAGACGTTGGAGGCTGTAGATCCCAGAACCATAGGGGATGGCAAGGAGGCGAAAACGCGGAATGTACGATTTGGCCGGGTGCTAGGCAACACGGTGGTGCAATTCGAGAAGGCCGAGAACTCGGTGCTCAATCTACAGGGCAGATCCAAGGGCAAAATTACACGAAGCCCCATCATAAATCCCGACTGGGACTTTGGCAAAATGGGAATTGGTGGCCTAGATAAGGAGTTCAATGCCATCTTCCGACGTGCTTTTGCCTCACGAGTGTTCCCTCCCGAGCTGGTCGAACAGTTGGGCATTAAGCATGTGAAAGGCATATTGCTCTATGGACCGCCAGGAACGGGCAAAACTTTGATGGCTCGACAGATTGGCACCATGTTGAACGCACGTGAACCCAAGATTGTGAATGGACCACAGATTTTGGACAAATATGTGGGTGAATCGGAGGCCAACATTCGACGTCTGTTTGCCGACGCCGAAGAGGAGGAGAAGCGTCTAGGCCCGAACAGTGGACTGCACATAATCATCTTTGATGAAATCGATGCCATCTGTAAGGCACGTGGCTCGGTGGCCGGTAACAGTGGCGTACATGACACCGTGGTCAATCAGCTGCTGGCTAAGATTGACGGCGTGGAACAGCTGAACAACATACTGGTCATTGGCATGACCAATCGCAGGGATATGATTGATGAGGCGCTGCTTCGGCCCGGCCGCCTGGAGGTGCAAATGGAAATTAGCCTGCCCAACGAAGAGGGGCGCGTTCAGATCCTCAACATACACACAAAGCGAATGCGCGAGTTCAATAAGATTGCCAGCGATGTGGATAATAAGGAGATTGCAGCATGCACAAAGAACTTCAGCGGCGCTGAGCTCGAGGGTCTGGTGCGTGCTGCTCAGTCCACGGCCATGAATCGCCTGATCAAAGCCGACGCCAAAGTGCACGTAGATCCCGAGGCCATGGAGAAGCTAAAAGTAACGCGCTCCGACTTTATGCACGCCTTGGAAAATGACATCAAGCCCGCATTCGGTGCAGCTCAGGAGATGATTGAGAACATGCTCGCCCGCGGCGTCATCAACTGGGGTCCGCCAGTGACCAGTGTGCTGGAGGATGGCATGCTGTATGTGCAACAGGCGAAGGCAACGGAAAGCTCCGGTTTGGTGTCCGTGCTCATCGAGGGCGCGCCAAACTCGGGCAAATCGGCGCTGGCCGCCAATCTGGCAAAGATGAGTGACTTTCCCTTTGTCAAGGTGTGCTCGCCTGAGGATATGGTGGGCTTCACCGAGTCCGCCAAGTGCTTGCACATACGCAAGATATTCGATGATGCCTACCGCTCCACGCTCAGCTGCATTGTGGTGGACAATGTGGAACGTTTGCTCGACTACGGACCCATCGGACCGCGCTACTCCAACCTAACACTGCAGGCCTTGCTGGTGCTGCTCAAGAAACAGCCACCGAAGGGTCGCAAACTGCTCATCTTGTGCACCTCAAGCAGGCGCCAGGTGCTTGAGGAGATGGAAATGCTATCCGCATTCACCTCCGTTCTGCATGTCCCCAATATATCCAATCCCGACCATGTGCTAACAGTGCTGGAGGACTCCGATCTATTCAGTCCCGAAGAGCTGCAAGTGATTGGCCGCAAATTTAACGGTGCACGCGTATGGATTGGCATTAAGAAGCTATTGGCACTAATCGATATGGTGCGGCAATCGGAGCCGCAGTACCGAGTGACGAAGTTCCTTACCAAAATGGAGGAGGAGGGCGGATTGGAGATGCTGGCGAGGCCGCAGTAGCTACCGCCCTTAGGGGAACTGCGAATGTCAGTTGTGGAGCTCAACGATGCTTTCTGAAGCGTGTCCAAAAATAAACTGCACCAACGAATTAGCTCGAATAGAGACTTGTAATACATTTTATAGACCATTTATCAAAGAGCTAGATACAAGTACAGAACCGACCAATAACAACACAACAATAACAACAGTAAATAAGACAAAAGAAAGTTTATAAACATTCCGCACAGATCCCAACGACTAGTCCACTTGAGCCTTGTCGCATCCTTGTCAAACCCTTGGCATAGTCGTGACTATTAGATAGTTGAATAGGAGCTACGTTACCCTTGTAGTTGTATCTTTCTGTAGACGATGTATCTATTGGAAGCCCATTTTAATGTGAATTTGAGTGTGTTAGAAATGTACATTTTATTCTTTTTATATAAGCAAAATATTTAGAGCAAGAGACCGTAATGATAATATCTGCGTATATGCCAGCAGGCCTCAGCTGTAGTAGATAAATAAAATATAATTAACATGGAAAACCTCTACTAAGTTGTTATCACACTCTGTTAACTTCCAATTATGTAATTGTACTTGTAATAATTGAGTATGTGGCATTAGCCTATAGCTTCCTTGCATAGAAATGCATGTCCTCCTTAGGATTGTTAGATATAGGAGCACATCCTGCTTTGCTTCGCTGTTAAGTTCAAAGAAGTTAAACATTAATATATACAAATGTCTTGTAGAAGAAACAATCCACACTATAAACAATTTATATAAGTGTTTTTAATTGTCTATTGATATATACATATATATATATATATATATGTACTTTATATGAAGAATGTATTTTGACTTACAATTTTTGAAGATTATTTGTCAACTTTGATATGAGAGGTTCGATCGCTTTGATCGATTTGATACACTAGCGCCGCCACTGCACACAGCGGCTAATTTTGTAACTAACTCGATTCGCACCGCACAAAAGTAGACTATAAGAATATGAAACATGACACACCAAGTGTATTCCAGCGCTTCTTATGTCAATGTCATGGAAATTACTATATAGGCCAATTGTATTATGCATGAATAAAAACATGTGTTTAGATGCATTAAAAAAATACATTTGCAAAAAATGAAGGAAACGAAAATAAATTTAAAATTAACAAAGTTTTAAATTAGGAAATGTAGTGCAAAGTGAAAATTGTATTTGAATATAATATATATTTTAAAATGTTTCCTACACAGTTTAAAAAGAAATTACATTTAAATAATTACGAAAAAGAGCAACAAAAATAACATCCAATAAATGCTACAAAGTATGTTTCACAATTGCATTTACATAGTTATAAGCCGCATGTATATCGACGTATGTGTGTGTGTGTGTAATAAATGCATTAAAGAACCTCTTGACATTCTTGAACTTGACTCGGGCGCCAAACAAGCATATGGAGCAACAAATCAGAGCCCAATTGCTCAGAGCCCGCTGCCAGACGTCGATCAGCTGTTGGGTAGACGCCGTCGTGGTGCGACTGGCTAGCGACAGGCTGACCCGCCACACTGGCCAGCCACTGAACCGCTGTATAACTGACCAAGACACTCCGGTTCCGCTGCGAATGGAGGCAGCTTTAATGTGTAATTTGAATAAATGATTTATAATGTAAACATTTTAACGGGCCAGCGAGTCGTATACGTAATAAGTGTAGATTTCTTATTTCTGTATTGTAATTGATATATGTCGCTAATTGCGCGCGACGCCCATTTGACGCGCAGCGTTTCGCATTGGCCGAGCGCCACGTTAGCCACGTTATCTAAGGAATCCTGGCCAGCTGCAAGCCAACGGTGCTTATTAACTAATTAAATCTGCATATTTTGCCAAGATGCAAAATTTATTTCCTATAGAATGGCACAATTAGGCGCAAGAGACCAGTTGCAGCAGTTGCTGTTCCTCCCCCTCTCCCCCCTTGCTGACGGTGCGCCCAGTGACGGGGCTTGCCCCAATGACGCCTGTTCAATTCACTTTTGACGCGTCATTCCCGGGCCAAGCACCCAAAAATATCCAATTTCAGTGCGCCCAACAAGTGGGGGTCGCGTCATCTGGCGAACGTACGAGCGTACGTATGCAAATTTTCATGACGAAAGTCCAGTCGGACAAAGTTCAGTGACCGGAATCGGAAAGAGAGAGAGAGAGAGAGAGAGAGCGAGAGAATGGGAGTGCGAGAGCGAGAGATCGCCACCCACTCACTCTTTCCATCTCTTCCAGCAATAACGAAATGAAATTTTCATTCAACCTCTACGTCGCCTCTTTAAAAATAAAATGCGCAACTTTTACAGAAAGCGTCGACTGTGTGCGTGTGTGTGAGTGAGTGTATTTTTCTTACTAATTGAAGGCGAGGGGGTGGTGCTCGCACTTGTCAGCCAAAGCTGCAGCTAAAGCCACCTAAGCCTTGCCTTACCCCCCAACCCCAACCAGCCGCACAGTCGTGCCCCTCGCAGCACTCTAAAACCGGCTGTGCTTCTTGTTGTTGTTGCTGCTGCTGCCGCTGTTGTTGTTGTTGTTGTTGTTGTTAAAAGCACAAACGCCGGCAGCAAAGGTTCGATTTCACTTTCGCACGCTGTCTCTGACGTCGCTAGCTGCTGGCGCTTCCAGCGCTTGTTGATTGTGGGGATTTAGCGGGCATTTGCCGACGGGCTAGGGGTGAGGAGGAGGACCAGGCATTGGTTAGCAGACAGTAGGTGCCATCCGAGTTGAACAGGGGCTACTGCGCTGGGGTCTGTTTCTATCGTGGGTTCAGGTTTGCAATGCGACGCCCGCTTCAGCTGCTCTCACTGCTTTCATTCAAATGGCGGACTATTCTGGCTCTAGCTCTCACCGGACTTGCGGCGCTCAGTTGGCCACAGCCTTTCAGGATGCAGTCTGATATGGTCTCCACTAGGCGGCTCAACAGCTAAACACTCGCAAACAATTTCAAAATATTTGCAAAATAAATTTAAGTTCAAGCGGATCGAAGGTTGAATTTTAGCTCGAGCTAAAAGTGTAAAATAAGTAATTTTTTGTATATATTTTGTAAAGACCAATAGAAAATTGTAAGAGTATTATTATATGATGGGCAGTGAATAGTTAATTAATTTATATGTAATTCCTTAAGAACCTCACCAAGAATATTTTGTCTGATTAATTTTAGGGTTTTAATATTACAAAGCTATGCAGCTCTAGTCAAAACAGGCCCATAATACCTAATGATTTCATGCACAAATTGCAGCTTTATAGCATATACATAGATATACCTATATATATATAAATATATATATGCAGACTTATATATAATGCTCAAATAAAAGCGAAAAATCATGCAAAATCTTCCTGCATTACACAAACGCGGAAGATTTGCTTGCTTTAATACTTGTACTCGCACATTTCATGGATTTCCCAAAGTTGACTGCATTTTCATGGCATTTTCATTGGACTTCGCATGTGTATGTGAGAGTGTGCGAGTGTGTATGTGAGTGCATGTGAAACTAACAGTTAAATTAGCAGTTTTTTTTTTTCCTTCAGTTTTGTTTTGTTTTGTTTTGTATGGCGCTTCATGGCTCTCTGACGCTACAATTTTACAGTGCAGCCCGAAACTTTGGTCTGTCTGTGTTTCATTTCAGTCGTTTTTCCTCTTTTTCTCTGTTTTGTTGTTGTTGTTGTTGTTGCAATTTATAATTAAGTTGCAATTTGGCATGTGAGCCAAGAAGTTGACGGCGCTGCCTGGTCCCAAAACTATTCGTGGTATGTCTACAATTTTCTTGGAACTTGCATGCGTATTAGTCATCAGAATTGATACGGCAAAAATATTCCAAAATTATTGCATTATATTATTTAGTTTGATATGTACAGAAAAAACTATGTCGATTAACCCTTCACAGTGAATGACTTCAAAATATTTGAATAAAATGCAATAGGCTACGAACTGATTTATGTAAATTTTGTTAAAAATTATTATATATTAGATAAATGCATTTAAAAAGCCTTAATTTAGAAATTTTAATGTTTATTGCGTTCATTTGAAATCGTTGCGGTCTTATTGACCCCTGCGACGCCATGGGTTAAACCTATTTTATATGCATTTGCAGCCTAAATACAAGGCACAACCCACCAGATTACAAAAAAATAAATAATAATCAGCCAATCGTTTCAGCATCAGGCAAGACAAATCAAAACTCTGGAACTCTGCGCCACAAAAAGTATAAAGAGCAAGCCGAAGATTAAATACACTACTTGGATATGTTTTGTAAGCACTGATATAGAAGCGAATATATGTATATTCTATGTAGATATATCTGGCATATTCGTAAGCTAAGCAATTAAGTTATCAAATTATTCAAAATATTGCGAAATAAAAAGCTAATGTTTTAACTATAATGAAGTAAATATTGTAGTTGACTGACTCTAATTGATTTTCGTTTACAATAATTCTAACATAATATTTGTTTGTACTGTGTATGTGTATGTATGTATATGTGAAGTAATCTTGATCTATATACACAATTTGTTATGTCTACCATATATGCACTGAAATCAGATCAAGGTAGATATATGAACACATACATAAACATGTATTTTGATACCTCTCTAGTTTCCCCAACGAGACATAAACACAATCAAGAACTTAGACATAAACAAATATACGTTATTTGCACTCTCTAGCTATGCGTCACATAGCTCTCAAGAAATTCATAATATCCAGCGCTAGAGCAGCAATAAATGCCGAACGCGGGATCTGCAGAGCAATCCGTGGAAATGTTTGCCGCACGCGATCGAGACATTCGCATTTCATTTCGATTCATTGATACACTCGGCGGCAAAAAACTCTCAGTGCCAAATTAAATAATACGAGCTGCCCTGCTCCTTGTTATTATTATATTGTATTCCACCCTTTCAGTTTTTTGCGTGTTTAGTTTCGCTTTGTTTTCCAGCTTGTGTTTGTGTATGCGTGAGTGTGTGTGTGCCATATTCTTAGGAATTCCTTGGCACAATCCAAACCAGTCGCAAGATCAATCAGTGTGCCATCAGCATTTGTGATCTTGATCTGCGACTGCGTCACTCGCTCACTCTCCCTCTCTCTCTCTCTCTCTCTATCTCGCTATCTCGCTCGCTCGCTCGTGGCAACTTGACTTATGGCAGCGCGTCGTAGTTCGCTTTCGTTTGTATCCTCGACAGCTGTGGGCTGGCCTGGCACGTGCCTAGTTTCAACTTTCTTCACTTTTCTGGGGACAGCTCGTATTACGTAGCTCTCGCAACCCTTTGTGCACACCTTCCTCAACTGGCCACGCCTCCAAGTCATTAGGGCGCACACTTACAGCAGGCGGATATTGAATTGGATGTCTTTCACTTCCTCTGGCGCAATTTGGTTTTCCCAATTCGCATAGACGACGACGATGACGATGACATCTGTGATCATTGTCTTTCACTTTTCATCAACATTATTAATTTGTTCGATCACAATTAGAGCGAATTCGATATTTCCGGCCGTAGCAGCATTCTGGTTCAATGAACCCAATGTCCAGAATCCTTGAACTTCGCAGCAGACGAAATATGTTTATACATATATATTTGTATATATGTTCATCTGTATTCGCATTGACCATAATCTATTTGAAACAAAGAACATCGAGCGCCCTTTTTGGCGGCACCCTCACAAAATTATTGAGCAGCCACAAGAAATGAAGGAACCGTCAGTCAAAAAGATAAAAAAAAAAAAAAAAAAGAAATACAAAATATATAAGAAAAAGTAAAACTAAAACAGAAACAGTCCGATTTGTGAGCTGTCTGTGTGTCTGTCTCCTTAAATGCTACCTAAATATTTCTGTTAGAAAGAAAAAGGACTTTTTGATGTAGTTTTTTGTGGCTGCTGTTGCTGCTGCCGCTGTTGTTCTTGTTGTAGTTGTTGTTGTTGTTGGGCTAGCCACATATTTCATTCTAATCAATGTGCTACAAAACATATACTTAGCTGCCTTATGATATTTGGCCTGAACGATTCGCTTTGCTACGAAAATTGCATTTAAACGCTTATTATGTGCTTTTTATTTGCAACCCATACTTAGGGCACGCCCCAAAAGATCGGTCAGTCATGCAGAAGCTTACATATATCATAGCAGCATATAGCTGAATATCTATGTGCATTAGACTGGTCGCATTGAGTGATTGACTGACTGATTCAGCTATGGACAGCTTTAATATATTATAGATTGGTTGACCTGAGTGAATTATTGATTGATAGATTAGCAGAGGGACTTACCGTCAGACAGCTAGGTGCATTGACTGATTGAAAGACTCTGCACTGAGCAGCCTGAGTGATTGATTGATTTACCTATTGGCAGACACATATACTTTGATTGATAGACAGTTGATTGACTGATTTATTGATTACTGATTATTGATTGAGTGATGACTGATGACTGATAACTGATAACTGATAACTGATGACTGATGACTGATAACTGATGACTGATGACTGATGACTGATGACTGATGACTGATGACTGATGACTGATGACTGATGACTGATGACTGATGACTGATGACTGATGACTGATGACTGATGACTGATGACTGATGACTGATGACTGATGACTAGTGACTGATGACTGATGACTAGTGACTGATGACTGATGACTGATGACTAGTGACTGATGAGTGAAGAGTGATGAACTTATTTATAAATTTTCCCATTGACTGACTCATAATTTGCTTGACTGACTGATTAACCTCCAGATTAAATGTTAAACCAGCAGTTTGACTGATTTTCTGATGAACTGATTGACTGATTCATCGATATCGACTAGATATTGTTTTCCTTATTTTGTACTCTACCTACGGCAACTGTTTCTATGGCTGCGGCTGCTGATGATTGTCTTCCTGCTTTAATTAAATTAAATCGTAATATCGTTAGCAAATAAAATAAATTGTTTTCAATTACATAAATGACATGACAAGGCGCTGGTGGTTGACCTCTTTCAATGTGACATTCTCTGCGTTGATTACGTTGAACTTAAGAAACATTCGAAGTAGCAACACCAGGAACACCAGCAACAGCAACAACAACGACAACTGCAGAGGGCAACAACAGTTGTCAGATACTGCCAGTTACATCTGTATATATACAAATATATATGCACACATGCTTATTCCGGCTATGCGCCCGTTGCACTTAATCAAAAAATGCGACAAAATCAAAAGTAAACAAAACTGCAGCGCAGAACCAACTTAATCGCAAGTCGACAACAGAAACAACAACAACAACAGCAACGAACACGTTGGGGGCATTGAACACATAGCTGACAACAACAAAGTAAAACAGAAATGTAAATCTTATACGCACATGCACATATACATATATATGTATGTGTGCGTATGTATTTATATATACCCATATATATATATGGGAGTCATGCCCTGCAAAAATAGTTCCCAACAGCTGTAAATGTTTTAAAATTATTACAACAGCAAACATTAAGCCAGATAAACAGAAATCAAAACAAATTAATAAAACTAAAAATAAAGGAAAATACATATTTAAAAAAAAACAAATATATATGTATATGTATATTCATATATAAATAAATACAAATTCCACAAAGCGCTGCTCAAAAAGAGAATTTAGTCTCTATGAAATAATTTGCTCACAATTACTTGGCGAAAATAATTAACTTAATATTAATATGCAAGCAATAATAATAATGCGCTAAACATAATTGTTGAAATAATTATGATAGTTTATAGCATTGTTAACAATTTATAAAGCAGCAACTGTAATGTTAATAAAATTGGCAAAAGTTTAGAAATCATATGTAAAGAATATACTGGCTGATAATATTAATCAATTAATATACTTAATATACTGATCATATATCCAATTGTCTATGCATGTATGCATATTCAGCTAACTAAAATTCCATTCATCTCTAATAAATATAAATCTAGAACATTGGAATAGCCACAGAATTGATTAAAGATTTGAGATTTGGAATTTGGAAATCGCAAATTAACACGATTAAATTCGGATTTGCATAATACACTTTTAAATTTTAAATCAAATTGAAGAATTAAACAATAATCAAAAGGGGCCCACGAATATCATCTAATGCGAGTGGTTGACCTTGATGTATTGTTTAAAGTTTATTGTCCTTTCAATAGAACACGCTAAATAAAGATACATTTAGGAGACAAGTACATATGTACAAGAATATACTGTATATACTTATATTTGTACACTATATACAAGTTTTTATTTATATTTGTGTTTCACCATAAACGTGCATATTTAATTCTTTATTTTTTATTATTATTTTATATACCCTGTATTAAGGCAAAGTATCATTTAAGTTAAGATATATTAAGATATATGATATCATATCAAGTATTTTATTTCGAGTATTATATTTATTTTCTTTTTCATCAAATGATCAACAAGTTGTTTGTTATAATATCTAAAGAGATATATTTATAGTTTATGTTATCTAAAATTGCTAAAAACATTTTTAGAATATAGTACTTGACCACCAGGGAAAATATATAATTTCAAAAAATGTTTGAAAAATTAAGAAAAATAAAGAATAAACAAAATATTAATAATAATTTTTTAAACAAAGCTGAACATAAGCTTGAGGCAAGCTTTAACGCCAGCTCTACAGGGTATCTGATAGTCGCGAACTCTTGACTAGATCAGGTCCACTTGTTTTGTTTACTGCACTAAACGTTGCGACGAACTAGTTTTGCCACAGATTCCCGATGCCGAAAATGAAGTGCATAGTATAATATGAAGAATTTATATAGATCTGTGCATATCTGTATATCGATACATACATATGTATATGCATGTAGGTATGCATGTATATATCAACTATACAAAATCTTCAGCTGGAGAGATGCTGCTGTTTGTCTGCTATCCCAGCATCCGCGTCAGCTGATGCTGATGCTGACGCTGATTCGATACGATCTGCATTGGCTGGGTGGCTGGGCGAGCGGGCGGCAGCTGGGGCGGGCATTGGCTTTATGCAAATTAAACAAGTTTATTGCCAAAATAATAGCCAGCCGCTGTGAATTGTGGCTATAGCAGCGACTACGGCTGCGACTGCGCTTCGTTATATTATATTTGCTTTTAATTATTTATTTGCATTTATCTACTATAATTTATCAATTTACATAGGTTGTTTCACTGTGCAGTTTTTGTTTTCTGTTTCTAAATATTGCAAACATGTTTCGGTTCTCTTTTGTGGGGCATTTTCGTTTGGGGCACCCACAAGAGTCAGTCAGTCAGCTAGTTAGTCGTTTGATTAGCTAAATTGTTGTTAATTTGTTTGACTTTGAACTTGATTTAGAGCTTGTTTTTTGTTTGAAAACGGCAATATAGAGACGACACCCATAAATCAATGGACGAGTCTATGGCTCAGCCAAATACAATGGTAAGTAGATAAACTATGGAGCTGTGGAATCTGCGTCTAACTGAGTGAGGAATCCCGATAAGAAAATGGATTCCAGATTTGATTATTTGTGTATACAAATGATGTAAGTTGATGACAAGCAATAGTCAATCAATGAATCGATCAATTGGTCAGTCAATCAGCTTGTTAGTGCGAAGTACAGTCAGTCAGCCAATTACTCATGTACGGTGTGAATGAATGAATTAATTATTTATTGCTTTAATCAGCCCATTAATCATTCTCTTAGGACACAATCAATCTTACTAAGCAACTGACTTTGTTAGTTGGTCAATCATAAAGTCAAAAACTAATCAGTCAAGCGTCTATGCTTTGAGTATACTATTAAGTTGACCAATCACGGCCAATCATTACATAAACTATCGATCAATAATAAAATATATTGAGATAAATGCAAGTCTGTTGTACTATTTATTTTACTTGGCTGGTCAATCAGACAATCATTCCTACATAGTTGACATAGCTGTTTAATCAAACAATTAATCAGTTAGTCAATCAACAATCGCATATATGAATGTGTAATAATCAGTAGTAATAGTACTTTCCTTATTTATCCCATTGCTCTGACTCTGTCCATTACTCAAATCAAATCAATCAATTGATAAGAGTATGCTCTATCATCAATGCAAACCCAAAAGTTCTTAATCATCAATCAATCACTTAATCAATCTACTATAATATATACATGTATTATATAAGAATGTCTTTAATGAATGATTCATATCCACCTATTTGCAATCCCTCTGATGCAACACGCCAGACGTTCTGTAGCCCACGCTAATAACACAGCCGCAGCCCCAGCCGCAGCCCATTCATAGCTTCAAATGTCCCCCAAAATGAGAAAAAGAGCTATTCATGATCATGACTGAGGTCAGATTCATAAACAAACCGCATATACTAGACCCAATTTAGCAAAAATAAACAGAAATTGTCGCAAAAAGAAAAAACACAAAAAACAAATGAAATTCGCAAAAGAAATGGAATTGAAACGTTTTATTTATTTTTTCTGTTGTTTTTTTCCTACACGTTGTTGGCGCATTGACGGTGCCGCATTTCCATATGAAGTACGAAGTGTGCACGAGGCCGCCGCTATGTGGTTTTGGGTGTCCGTATCTCTTCCCAGCACACACAGTGCGACAGCGATCCATTGTCGCCAAGCGTAGCTGGTATCAAGTGCAGGCCGTGCTCAGAGATTATGATAAGTCGAGCCGAGTCGAGTCGATCCGAATCGCGTCCATTTTCAAGGGTTTGCCTTGTCTGGCGTCTCGCGTTTGCTGTTTCGCATTGAACTTGAGCGGGCCAGAGCTGGGCAGCGCTGGGTGGTGCAGGGTGGGGCAAGGCGAATGCGATCAGGTGCAGCCAATTGTTGCCGGATCTTTGGATCCGCAAACATAAGCTCGTAAATCAAGCGATGCTGATGATATCATCATGCCTTATAATTAGAACGATGCATTTTCACTTTTCACCCGATACATATACTTATACAGATATAGATAAAGCGCAACATCCGCCTAACTGTTGACAGCTGAAAATCGTGATATTTTTGATGTGTTATGCGGTGCTGGTGGTATCTTTGACATGGCACACGGCCCGGCCCGGCCCGGCCGGCTCCAACGATCGAGCCATCATGTTGGCCACGTAAACGCCCGTAAAATCTTGTTCATTATGATCAGATCACAAGAGGAGAGCTGGGTCGAGAGGTGTCTCAATGTGTGCTACAATGTGTGTTTCAACTCTTTAAAATATGCATCGCATTAGCCCGAGCATCGGGTACGACAATGCGATTCAATCGAATCCAATCCATGGGGCACTTCAGTTGGCCAGCAGGTTGACCATGAGAACATGTTATTAAATTACTATAATAATGTATTAAGTATGTAAGAATGTTACAAATGTTAATATGTAGTAATAATTGTTGTCATTTTTGTTGCTGTTGCTGTTGTTGTTGTCGTTGTTCTTGTTGCTGCGGCTGCTTTTGTTGCTGTTGTTGTTGCTACATAAATTAAGCGTTTCCAATCCGACATTGATCGAGTTCGAGTTCGAGATCGAGGCGCACAGCTTCCGTTCGGTGCTAAATTCTACACGCACTCTCCAAGAATCCAAAGTCTTGGCCGTTTGACATTTTTCCTCTCATACGTGCAATTATAATATTTATTTATATATGTATATACATGTGAGAGAGTATATAAAATCGTTTATATATATTCAAGTGCGTCTGCTTGTCTGGAAATACAAATCGTTAACTCCATTTGCGTCAGAGTTTGACTTTGACTTAGCCTCTGTTTGGCTGCTGGGCGGCATGAGCTGAATGTGGGCCTGGATCTGTTTGGGGAGCCATAATCCACAATCAGAACAGGTCGCACTGGCTCCAAATTTAAAAAGTGTGCCGAATAATTGAGAGGCATGGGCATTTGGCGATTAAGAGACAAGCTAACTGGTTTTCCTGGGCACTCAAGTGCGGCTTTTAGCCAAGTGCAAGTGCGTCAAGAGGCCGCAACTTAATTTTAAATAAATATTAATAGCATCATTTCACTTAATTTATATATATATATTTACACTTTTCAAACAAATCCAAAACTTGATTATTTTACGATATCAAAAAAGAATATATATAACCATAAAATACAATATATATTAAGCTAAATATTTCCATTATTATTATCAATATGACAATGTTTGTTTTATTCTTTTCGTTTTTTTCCTATACAAAAAAAAAAAAATAAAAATAAAATAAAAAAAAAATAATAAAAAAACAAAAAATTAAATAATAATAATTTATTACAAAATGTTTGATTTCATAAAATTCATGATTTATTGTCTATGACACTTAGCTAATTGTTTTTAAATGATCTTTCCATTAAATCTCTAATTAGTCTATTTTTAATATAAACCATACTAAAGAAATTAATATGCTAATATTTTATAATTTTTTCTTTGTACATTTTTGGCAATTTGTATTATGCAATCAAATTATTTTTTTAATCATTTGCAATTTAATGCGATTTCATACCAGTTTTAATGTAAAATAAAAAAAATATACGCAACGAGCTGAACATGTAAATACTATATATCGAAGTATCATACGTATGCATGCTCAATAAATAATTATAATTCTTAATTAATTGTTGTCGCTTGTATGTTTCATAAAGTGTTTCAGTTTATAGCCGAATATTTTGTCGGGGCGTGTCGATTCGTCGTCTTTGATGTTTGAATTAGCATTTGGTTTTTGTCGGCTCAGTTATTTATTTAAACAAGTGCTCGAAGCATACCAAAGGGTATCAACTGTTAGCAGATGCTCATCCATTTATGTATATGTGTGAAAAGTAATAAATAAAAAATTTCAAAATTTAATAACAAATATGAGAATGTAACCTTTATTCTGCTTTGTTGAGTGCTATATTTAGCTTAGTTAAAGTTTCGCTTATTCCCATTTCACTTATCAATATACCCCAATTAACTTGTGTAAGGGTATATGCGAAAGTATGCTAAGCACACTCAGTATCTGCAATGTTGTTGACGTTATTTGGATTTACGTCAAGTCTTTGGTTTTGGTTTTTTTTTTTTTTTTTTTTTTTTTTTTTTTTTTTATTTCAATTAATATTTATAAACAAATTATGTCAATTTGTAGATAAACAAAAATTCGCCAGTCGAGTGAGTATCTTAGATCGTATGAACGCTGCAAGTCAATGCAAATCGAATCTCGAAACATATTCAAATGCAGTTTTCGGAGTCGAGTTGAGTTTTGTGTGTGGCATTTGCGATTGTTGTTGCTGTTCGAGCTAAATAATGATAGACTCATGAATTAAATACGGAAGTTGTTATTACAGTAAATGACGGTTGTAGCTATGCCTCGTAAAAATGTGTAAATGGGGTATATTGATTTTGCACGAATTTAGATAACCATAGATGGAAGACTTTGCTGATGATATATGTAGAGTATAGAGTGGAGCTGTTGACGAGCTGATTTAGACGTGTCTGTCCAGCTGTCTGCTTGTCTCAGTCTGTCATCTGTCGATCAGTCTGTCTGACTGACTGGCATAAAGCAATCTATTTACCTGTCTGTTTTGCTACTTGTTTGCCTCTGTCTATCTGTCAATTCGGATTTCTTCGCAAGTATCCCTCGACCTCGGCAGCTTTGCACTTGCTCATGGAGGCATCGCTACTTACAGGGTATCAACTCTTCGACTTAAAGTCACTAACACTCCACTCCAGGAGTTTAGCTTGCATTTGACTGCGAGCTTAGCCGTTCACCCCGCTCGAAGGGGCCACAAAAAAAAAGGGCGTGTTAGCCAAAGTTGATAATAAATCTGATTTATAGTGCTGCAACGCCCAATGCTTCCTGTTATTCATGTGTGCGAGTGTGTGTGTGACAAGCCTCTGGATCTAGCTCATTGAGCCACGTCTGTCAGAAGTCTAACATTTGATATTGAACTTGGCTGAGAGTCGGACTTCAGCATTGACTTTGACTGTGGGGTGTGATACACGGCTTTGTTGCTCTTGGCCATTATTATGTAGTCTGTATTCTAATTGAAGGATTACTTATTAATTTTTAAAAATTTTATTTAGTTATTTATGTTGTCATCGAGACGGCATTTGTAGGCGTTGTTGCTGCTGCTGCTGGCTTTATGTCTGGCGTATTTTATGCATTAAACGTGTTTCTGCAATCAAATGTTCTTAACTCTAATATGCGCATTTGTGTTCGTAATTGCAATATTGGTTATAGTTGCAGCCCATTTGATGGTATTTATGCACTTCATATGATTCAGAGTTTGACCATAATAATTGTGATAACTGAAGCGATTCGTATGCTCTTGGCATGGGGTTTGGTTTTTTCTTAGCTTTAGTACTGTATATCTACAATATATTTAAAATAGATTTACTTAAATCTTTTCTTATATTTATTAATTATGTGCATGCCGTATGATACTTTAGTAGTTTTCTGGATTTTAAACATTTATATTTCATAATTTGATTAGCGTTGAGTGCAATAAAAGGGAGATTTTGAAACGGCTCAAAAAGGTGCCTATTATTTTATTCAAATTATTTACTTCATATTTCCAAGATATGATAAGATTAATAAGATTATAATTTTATTATTATTATTATTATTATTTTTTTCTTTTTTTAAATTACATAAATAAAATTCATATTTGAAAAAGTTTGATTTTAATTTATTCATAGTTGTTTCTCCATAAATATAAACAATTTCTAAATAATATAAATATTTACTTAAAATAATGTATGTTCCTTGAAAAAATAATTATAAAATAAATAGCTATTTTGGTTCTGATTATTTTAAGCATAAAGTGTTTCTATTCAAATTTAATTGTCAATTGATTTCTGATGTCGAAATGGGCATGAGTCTTGCAGCGAACCTTGTTTTATTATTGATTTATTGATTTATTTATTATTGTTGATAATTGGCGCAGCTTGCTAGACGACAATTGATAATCATTATCGCTTTATTCCTGGAAGCTAGCTGCGATTACCATAGAATACCACAAAATACCACACATCAAAGACGTTAAATACTTGTTTATCCCAAGAGGAATGGCTTTGTTCTCATCTATTCAGCCATGTCACAAATTCCAGCTTGATTGGCTTTTTTTCGTTTTAATATATATGTTTATATACTGCCAAGCCACAGAAGAAAAAAAAAATGCAAAATAAATATATATACATATATATAATACAACAATTAAATGCTTTTCTGTTTCTTTATTTTGTTTGGAGACGGCAGCTGGTTAGGTTTGGGCTGCAATATAATTTCAATAAAAAAAAATGGTATCATGAATTGTTATTTGCCAAATATTTAATTGACTTGCGTGTGAGTATGTGTGTGTGCATAAACTTGATTGTTTTAATGGATATTTATCACTTGCTAATCTCAAGGTCGTCACAGCTTGGTATATTGTAAATGAACCGAGCGTCTGGACAGGTTTTAATAACTGATTTATTTAGGAGTAACTGGTACACGTGGAACTCTCGAGCTACGTCTGTCTATATATAGACTATATATGTATATATCTATATTCGTATGTATATCAACAAATTTATGTGCAGTGACTTGCATATATCTAAGGCCTAAGCTGTGCTTAGCTTTCTTTCCCAGCTCTCTTTAGGGCATACCTGTGCTGTCGCTATTTCTTTGTCTGACACATACACCCACGCACACACATTAATATGCATAAATATATTGATGTGTATGTATAAATAGTGACACTTGTGTGCGCCCTATCAATTTGGAATTCATGATTAAAAGTTTACCATTACAAGCCTCGAAATCCAAAACCTCACAAAACACATGACACCTCTAAACCTTTGAAGAAGCTACATATATACATATATATACGTACACATATACATATGTATATGTACTTTTGTATGTCTGCTTCTGTATGTATGTGTGCGCCATATGTTATATGCTGTATGGTATATGGCATATATGCCTGGGCTATGATACCATAATCCACGAATAAAACTAAAGAAACCACAGCAAACAAAAAAAAAAAAAAAAAAAAAAAAAAGAAAAAAAAAGCTCACAAATAGTTCAATGAACTGTTTTTGTCTTCTGTATGTTGCTATGCTGCTCGCTCACTCTCGGCACCTCTCTTTCGCACTCTCTGTCTCTCTTATACGCTCGCTACGGCGACCAACATATGTATGTATGTATATCAGTCGCACTCTCCCTCACCCTCTCTCTCTCTCTCTCTGTCGCTCCTGCCCTCGCGATCTTCCTGTCTCTATCGCTCTCTCATTGTCTTTTTCTCTCTGTTTATTTGTGTATTTAAATGTATTTTCGTCTATCTAAAGAGGGATTTACTTAGTTAGGATCGGAGCGCTGTAAATGCAACGAAAGCTTCAGTCCACACATTAGCTCATTAGCGATGTATCTTTTATCTGTATCTGTATCTGTATCTACATATATCTGTATCTGCATGTGGTCAGATATAGGTTTTTCTTCTTCTTCTTCTTCTTTGTGCGTGCCTGTTTCGAGTTTGTGTCACGTAGTGGTTGGCAGCTCCATAATTTTGAATGAATTTTGATGGACTATTGCAATGCAGGGTGGGCAAGGGGCACCCTGAAGAGCTCAAACAGTGCGATGAAAAATCTTTTCACATGCCTCCAATCAAGTGTGAATAATGCCAATTTGGGAGCCCAATAAGTCAGGTATTTAAGCTTAATTGTTATGCTGATAGAGGCGCTAGATGGATTCGTTGCTGAGCACAGTCTCACATGACAGGTGTACGCACACACAGCAATACAGGCCTGCCGAAGTATGTGCGTGTGTGTGTAGCCGGCTCACGTTTCATACCATGTCTGGGGGTCTCCAAATGTTTTCAACGCTCTTTTTTATTTTATCTCTTTTTTTTTTTTTTTTTGGTCAAGTATTTTTTGGCATATTACATATTGACAACAAAATAAGAAGACAATTTTTGATTATGGCGCACCTTAAATACACTTAAAATATCAGTTTTAGTGTTGAGTTTTATTTAACTTGCTTCAGAATGAATGTAATGTTATTTGATGAAAATTGAATTTATTTGTGAACAATTTTAGGAGAACCTTAATAAAACATAATACAAAAAACTCACCGAATTATCATGTATTATTAATGTTCTGATTGTTCCTTATCTAAAATTAAACTAGTAACTATCAAATATTTCTAATTCGTACAAAAGTATCAACAGATTGTACATAGCTGGATTTTCTCTTTTAACTGAATTTAGAGCCTACATTTTTTTAGCTTCGGGCGAGCTCTAAGGTAATATATTATTTAGGTAATATGTGTAGACTAAACCTATATTATTTTTAGCATTCTTTTATGAGAGACAGCGAAATATATTTTGAAGCGAACCAGTTTGCTTGCTATCGAATATATGTCAATATACTTTTTACTACAAAAGAAATCTTAACTGGTTAAGTTGCACACTAACTGACATAATAAATAGAATAATAAGCTCTAGCCTTGGGAAACAAATTTCATAAATCGAACTGGATTTCAATTTTAAATTGACTTAAGATAAAAATTGAGAATATAGAGAAGCATTATAAGAAGACAAGAATACTTAGCGAATAACGTATTTTTCTGTAATTATTGAGAATGACATAGAGAGGCGCTTTCAGAAATTGTGTCAATTAACATATAAGCTTAGCCATTGATGCCTAAACATTTTTGCTTTTTTATAAAAAATAATTAGCACAGCTATAATTATTGAGACGCGCATAGAAAAGCAAAGCAGAAAGTCGAATGTGTGTGCTTTTAGGCTTTGCTGAATTTGATAGAATTTTCTATAAAATAATTATATGAAGGTCTTCAAAACTAGAAAGCCGCGTAGAACAGCTCTACAGATTCTTGTAACTTCTTGATCATAATTTTAATTCCTACCCAATTAGCACTATCTATCATGAATCAATACTCGAATTGGGCTCAACATGCTGAATAGGTTTACAAGAAATACACTCCATATATATATAAATTTACGATCGTGCGTCGCAAGTCGGCGGCCAGTGGACACATGCCATGTTAGGGTATCATAATTATTTTATTAATGTAGTAATAGTTTTTTAATTGAACCGTTGCAGAAATGTATAAAAACGCAAAGTGTTTGCAGCCGTGGGCGAGTATTTAATTGATTGTCATGTGCTTGCACAATAACAAAATCTGTCGATCTGCGATATCTGCGAGTCGATGTGGCTAAGAGTTTATTGGAGCTCTGCTCTGCTTACGCAATGGCCGGCAGAGCAGGTGCCACACGCTGACGTCACGTGTCTGTGTGTTCGTGTGTGCCGGTGTGTGTGTGTGTGTGTGTGGAGCACTTGAGCACTTTATCTAGCTGCAATTTGTTGTTCACTTGGACTTGGCCAACAGTCGCTTTAAAGTCAGTGCCAAGCAATGAAAATTGCAACGTGCTTTGGCATTAGACGTGAAAGTGCGAGTTACACTCGACAAACGGCGACAGGCGTGGGCGCTGCTCAAGGGGCAGCGGCAGGAGGCGGGACTGGCGGGGGTGCAGCTACTGGCGTACCAGCCCACATGAACGTCAGTCACTGGGATTTTTATGGCACGTAATTTGCAATTGGCAAAAGCAAAGTGGCCAACAGACAGACCAAAGACAAAGGAAAAGGCGACAACGACAGAGACGACGACGACGACAGCGATCACAATTTGCTTTGGCAACTTTTCACTTTTCATTTTGCGCTTTTCCCAAGAAGTGCTTAGCTCAATGTGTGTTAGCCTCTTGGCCTATTAAGTCCCTAGCTCAGCGGGTTCTATTGGCTTGGCAGCTGGCCAAATTGCGTATTGGCCAGTTGGTAAAAACCCATCAGGCACTTAACAGCGACCCATTTAGCTGCATATTGCGCATACGCACCGTGGTGAATCAAAAGCCCACTCTCGACAAACAGAAATACATATGCATAGACAGAGACATGACTAAGACAAAGTTTTGCAGAAATGTAACAGACGTCACGTGAGTCGCTGTAAAACTATGCCAAAATAATAACAGAAAAAAAAACAGAAAATAACATCTGTCAATAACAACATTTTTTTGCTAAGCTACAATATTTGCAAATTAGGAGAAACTTTTGCTACCAGACCATATTTATATTTTTTATTTTTTTCTTATTTTGTTTTTGAGGCATCGAGAGATGAAACCGAAACTGAAATTGAAACTGAAGAAAACATATCTATGTGCGTCTCTATGGCATATTTGTAGATATGTAACAAAAGGCACTTGTCTGGGTGAAATTTTCACCAGTTATTCAAATGAACGGCAACAACAGTTGTTGTTGTTGCTGTTGCTGCTGCTGGCTAAACAAACAAAACAGTCAACAAAAAACGGAAACCGTTAAAGTCAAATAACAACAACAACTTGGCCACAACAAATGTTAGTTGTTTTTTTTTTTTTCAAATCGCTTTCAAATTGTACAAGTTGTTGTTGGTGTTGTTTGTTGTTGCTTTTGCTGCTGCGGCGCTTCGTCCCGCTGCCTTTGTTAATGAGGCATGCGTCGTTTTTTCTTCCATACCCCCACTTGAAAGCCGAAGATCAATGGATATTTGCTGGCCAAGCCAAGACCAGGTTGATACCAAAACTCAAAAGTTGCTGCTGCTGTTGTTGATGTTATTGTTGTTGTTGTTGTTGTCGGCCACTTTCGTTGTTACTGTTGTTGATTTTGGAGTCGAGCTTTGAGCGATTTTTCATTGGAATAGAAAGTGAATTGACTTTGTTTTCAGCTGTTGTTGTTGCTGTTCCATTGCTCTTGAGCCGCAGTCGTCTTCATTGGCGTTTACAATGAAAACAACATTAGTTGTCGAAAAATTGGACCATGTCATTGACCTTTGCCTGCCCAGAGCAGTGAGAGTGTTTTCTGTTTATATTTTGACTGATTTTTAGTTTTGCTACTTTTTTTGGTACTTTTTTTCTTTTGGTATTTTCTTGGGTACTTTTATTGGGATATGACAGGCAAAAGTTGCAGCGTGCAGCTTTTGCCTAACGGATTTTTCTCGAATGCAAGTGGAAATAGTGAGAAATGGAAAATGACTGCAGAGCTTTGCACCAAGCCGATCGTCGAGTAGAAAGTATTTCTACGAGAAGATCCGTGTTCGAATACTCTTAAAATATACAAAAATAAAAAATATGAAAATTCTTAAAAAATATATAAAAAATATATATAAATAATTGAAAATAAAAATAATTTAAGTCAAATTTAAAATAAAAAATATATTCTGAAAATATAAAATAACAAGTAAGAAGACTCTAGTCGAGACTGCTCGACTAGGAGATACCCTGAACCCTCTAATCTGATATTCTAATCACTCTGCACTTCTTTTCGGCACGTACATACACATCCACGTATTAGAACGCGCTCTGCTAACTGCGCAGTAAGCAGCGACTGCGCTTGTGCTGCGCTGCAGTGTGGGCAACATTATAAGGATTTATTTGTTGAATATTTTAATTTCTAGACGTACAATCTTAATGAAACTTTCAGAACATAATCATAAAATTCAAATGTATATACATTCCAAAGCACAAGTCTCTAGTACTTGAAATACGCCTTTTACAAAGGTGAGGGTGAGGGGGTGGATATAGAGGTGGGGGGTAAATTTTGATAAAAACCGAAATTATACAAAACACATATAAGTCTACATTTAAAATTAAGAAGCTCTAGCTCTAAAGGTGTAGGAGATATAATTAAATAACTAGCTTTCGATAAGGTTTTTAATCGATAATAAAATATCGAGAGTAGTTATCGATATAAAAAGAAAAACTTGATATGCGCGTGATATACACGGACCTAGGAAAAAAAATTTCAAGTCTCTAGCTTTTATATCTTCTGAGATCGACGCGTTCATACATACGGACGGACGGACGGACGGACGGACGGACGGACGGACAGACAGACGGACAGGGCCAAATCGACTTAGCTCGTCGCCCTGATCAAGAATATATATACTTTGTGGGGTCTGCCACGCCTCCTTCTTTCTGTTACATACTTTTAACAAAACCATTATACCCTGATTTCCCATTTTTAATGGGTTCAGGGTATAAAAATTGCATGTAGGTATGCATATAAAAATAATTAAAATATAATTTCTAAAAATAAAAACAGAATGAAAAGTATAGTTTTTAGTGCATCCAGTAAAGCGTATAATTTCTCGTGTATCCGTGTACAAATTTACATATGTATAAATAACTATAAATAATACACATGTTGTCTTATTTAAAGTCCATAATATACTCTACATATATAGATCTAAAAAAAACTTCCACCCATTTGGATCATCTCACTTAAGATAGCCAAAGTCCATATCCTACTTCCAAAAGTTTGACATTTCTTTTTGGCTCAAAATTGGATCACCTGCGATTTCTTTTACTACAAAATGTGTAAATTAAATAATTAAAATTAAAAAAAAAAAAAAAATACCACTGGCCCGTGCCACCAACAAGCGGCAACAACAATAGCGAGCGACAACAACTACAAAAAAAACTTCCAGTTATTCCGTTGAGTTTGTTCACCTTTCGCCTAATTATCAAAATACATAAACGAAAATAAAATACTTACACATAAAAATATACAGAAACCAAAAAAATCAAAATTGTGCTACAAGACGCGTGCAAAGGCAGCGCTGACTGCGTCGCGTCGCAGCGGCGCAGCGTCGACAACTTCAATGAAATCAATTTTACGATAATAATTTTTGAAAGCACAACAACAACAGGAGTAACAGCGGCAGCGGCGGCAGCAGCAACAACAACAACAGCGGCAGCGGCACGGGCAACTGTGTAGCCCAACCGCTTCATAAACATTGAATCAGCGCCAGGCCTCAGCCCGGTACCGTTGGAAATTTCTTGCTTTTTCTTTTCTCATACATACCGACATACATATATTTATGTATATATAAAATTTGTATTTGTATGCGTGTATTTTTTCGTTGTTATTGTCTTGCAAAAATGTAGGTCAAGTTATATGGTGAGTATCTCTCTCTCACTCTGCGTGTGTGAGTGTGTGTGTGTGTGTACGAGAGTGTGGGACGCTGACAGTTTGGTACAGACAATTCCAGAGTCGGTCAGTTAGTCAAATGGGCTGGAAGGGTGTTGGAGGAGCAGGGGAGCGGGCAGTTGCGGTAGGCGGGCTGCGCAGACTTTTCTAGTCGCTGCATCCCAAGCCAACTTTCACTTAGAAAGTTCTGCTTGCGGTTATCGTCGTTGTTTATGTTGATTTTTCGGCTGCTTTTGAGGGTGCCATAAATGACAAGTTAATATGCTTGTGGCTTTTAACTGGGTCAAGACGTGGGCCTGGGAAACTTGTAACCCAATGATCACGCCGATCAGCAAGCTATCAAACGCTCAAGCGATCAAGCGCTCAATGCGCTTGCACTTCATGTGCGCTGCTCGTATTAATTGCATTATTTTTTGTGTTTGTTGCTTTTTATTTACTTTTTTTTATTATTATTTTTTTTTATTTTTTTTTTTTTTGAAATTTTGTTCAATGCAAAACGCGAGAGCTTTCCGTTAGGCCAACCTTGGTGGAAACAGCTGCTCCGCACACACACACACTCTCTCTCTCCCTCTCGCTTGCGGGCACTCTCAGTAGATTTCCCTGAACTTCAGCCGAAAAGCTAACGTGTCTATTTTTAGCAATATATACATATATCCGCGTCGTGCGGCTGCTGCTGCTGATGCAGCGACGACTGCAGCGACAACAGCGACGGCGACTGTGACGCCGACGGCGGGAGCTGCATATGTGAACTTCCTGTTGCAGCAGCTTACAGAGCGCAACGCTGAGTGTGAGTGTGAGCTTTTGCGCTCTCCCGCACGCTCAGAATGCAATTCTGAGTACATACGCATGGCGTGTAAAGCACACGGAATACGTGTTTGTAAGTGTGTGAGTGAGAGAGAGAAAGACAGAGAGATGCATTGTGAGTTACTCTTGCTGATATTGTAGTTGCTGCAGTCGTTGTTGGTTTTGTTTTTGTTATTATTGACCTAATCACTTGTGGAGCACAAACGAACATTGAACTTTTACTTCCGCATGCAATTTAATGCACGCGTTTCGCTCTCTCGCCACTGTTGTTGTTGCAGTTGTTGTTGCTGCTGTTCTATTGATCATTTCGCCATTTTAGCCGGCGGCAACCGCCCAGTGACATTAATTAATGCATACAGATTCATCAAATATGCGCTGCCCGTTCGGAAAATCATTTTTTATGGCCACCAGCGGCAATTTGTCTGCGCCCAGGCCCTAGGATAAACTGCAAGTGTCTCTCTCTCTCTCTCTCTATCTCGCTCTCTTACTCTTTCTCTCTCTTCCTCGCAGGCTGTATGGAAAATCGAATAATTAAATGCGACAATTTGATGCGCCTGTAGGGTATTTTGCTGCCCAGCATAGCCCATAGAAAATAACTTTGCAATTTGAATTTTTTTTAAATATGATTTTTCTTTTAATATTATAAGTTTATGTGTTTGTTTGTGTTGTTTTTGTTTGTTTTGTATAAATAACATATACCTAAATGCTACTAATTGTTTATGATTAAAATTAAAACGCTTTTCTCAAATTTTATACAAAAAAAATTATAGAAATGGAACTCACGAAAACCGTAGCAAAAAATTTTTGGAAAAATTGGTATAAATAATGAAACTTTTTGTTCTCTGAAAAGAGTTTTCAACAGGTGAAATTTTCGCTCTTTTCGGTAATAAATATGACACTAAATTTAATACTTTTTTGCATAGTTTTCTTCAGACACAAAATAGATAAATATATAAAAATAATATATATATATATATATATATATATATATGCATGTGAATGTGTGTGTGAGTGTGATAGTGTGAGTGTGCGTATGATATAGGATAATGTGTATAGCCATTGGAGCTAAACAGCTTTTGTTTGATATATATTGATTCTCATTTGTTTGTGAACGAACAATTCAATGAACAATTATGTAGGTTTAAATAAAAATAATATTCATAATAATAATATTCATAATAATAATAGTCATAATAATAATAATAAATAATTTATGTATAATAGTAAATAATTCTTGTGGATTTTAGGTTGGCTACTTTCTGCGGCGCCGGCAGCTGGATGTCTCCTCGCGGCCACGCAGGCGCAACCAACGCGCGCCCCCAATCATGTCCAGAATATTGTGATTTGTTTTTGTTTTTGGATAAGGCAAAGGCGGTGTGGAAATGTGGCCGTGGCGGGGCCCTAGTACTGCCCGGTGGGGTCCAGAGTCTGGCGCTGCTTGTGTCGCGTGTCACGCGACTCACGCGGCCGACGATAGGTGCCCGTGGGATCCAGATCGAACATGTTGCTGCTGTTGCTGCTGCTGCTGCTTCTACTTGACTTATGGAGTGTGAAGTGGAAGACTGTGACCAGATATTCTGAACTGATCCTAGTAGGTGCCAGTGGGATCCAAAGCCAGCGACATTTTGTGATATATTTTCAAATTCTCTCTCAATGCAAATAAATATATGAATTTATTCTAGCTTTTTTGCAAGTTTCGTAGCTCTTGCTCAATATTGACCCGTGGGATCTAGATAGGCGGCCATATTTCAAGATTTTCAAGATGTCACTTAAACAGCCGAGAAATGATTCCAAAGATCGTTGCTCAATATTGGCCAGTGGGATCCAGATAGGCAGCCATTGGTTGATCGTGTAATTAAGCAAAAATACTCGAAAGATATCAACACGATGAACGCCTTTTTTTCTTCCACTCTTTTGCTTCTTTGTTTAAGCTGCTTCTTGCTGCTGCTGCTGCTGTTGTAGTAACCGTCTTTGTTGTTGTTATTGTTGTAAGTTCTTTTATTATCACCAGTTGTTATTGACTGATTATACAGAAGAGCGCGTGTTTGTATGTTTATATTTAGTCTTTTGCTGCTCTTTTCGTGTATAGTTTTTGAGTTAATATATATCTCTCCTCTATTTATATATATGTATGTATATATATAAATATAGAGTCACTGACACTTGAAATCCATTAAATACTTTTATTGTGTGCTCTTTTATTGTTTATATAATTTAAGCTGATGTCTGCTTATTGTTATTTGCATTTGCTTATTAAATCGAGCAAAAGAATTTATATTGTTTTTATTTGGATCTTTTTATTTGTATTTTTTGCAAATTTTTGCTGCCGCACAACGCGTAAATCAAACTACAAAAAAACTTCACTCAAGTTTTTTACAATGAAAATTGTTAAACTTCGCTCTGATCTCTGCACTCGTCGAACGTTGTCGATCTTATGATTCAAGACGTTGCCCATACAGCGTTATTTATATGAGTCTGAGCGCACAGAGAGGCAAAGAGAGAGGGAGAGAGCGAGAGCGAGAGAGCTGGAGTGCTGGAGAGCGAGGCACGTCGGAAGCTTAAACACGTCGAGCCGGCTGCACTGTGTGTGCATGTGTGTGCAAAAGAGCGCGATAGCTGGGCAGGTGTGTGTGTGTGAAGGTGAATATGTGTGTGTGCGTTGCTCTTAGTTGTTGCTCTTGAAAAATCGAACAATGCGCTGAACGAGCGCGCTATGTTCATTCATAAACCTCTCTCACTCTCGCATGCGCTCTCTTTATGGCTGACTAAAGTCATGAGGGCAACACACACACACACACACACCACTCTATATATATACATACATATGGTTCTATAGTTATGTATATGTGCCTTTACAGAGAGCTGGCCGCCTCCACCTGGGTTTCATTCAGAAAACAGCTGTTTTTGTCAAACTGCGACACGATCGAGTGCCCTCGTTATGCCGCTGTCGTTGTGTGAGTGCGCGACGATCTTCCTGTGAGCGTAAGTGTGTGTGTGTATGTTTGTGCCTGTGTGTGTGTATGCAAGTCTATGTAAGGCAGGTATCGCGCTTGCCTATTGGTTGGCATTTCATTGAGATCCTTGCGACTTGGCTCCACCTACATTTGCGTGCCGCAGCTAATTGATTTTCGTCTTCTTCTTCGTATTCTTCTGTTACCCTTAAGCCTTGCAAATGACTTGGCCAAAAACTTGGCCCACAAGTAGCTGGGCAAATACACATGTTAACTGTTTGTCCTGGCTAATAACTTGATGTGCCATAAGCGGCATAATTAATGATCCTTGAGCTCAGCGACGCCGACGACGGCCACAGCCCACTTTACGTGACATTTGACAGTGGCCTAAGCCGGACAAGGCTTAAGCCGGGCCCGCTCATAAAAAGGATAAACGTCTTGCGGCATGAGTCAGCGAAAGCAGCCGTCTGCTTCCGCGAAATGCGATACACCAAGACGACTTCCAAGTCGGCAACAAAAAAATGTGTTCAAAATTGTTGCAGAATTGCAGTTTTCCACCTTTTTTATCCAAAATGAAGAAGAAAGGATAGGGCAGAAGAAGAGGTGTGCGTTAAAGGATAGGTAAGTCAGCTGGCGCAGCAGTTGACAATGGGAAATATAAATCCTTTCGTTTTATTGCAGTAGCAGCAGCAGCAGCAGCCCCGCCTCGTCTTCGATTAAAAAGGACTTCCGGCATGCTTGGAGCGAGCACGCGCTGTGAAGCAACCCTTCTTGGTGTGGCACGAGCTGGCGCTCAAGCTGGCGTTGATCCTCATGTTAATATTCATGTTAATCTTAATGTTAACTGCTGCACTTAACACATACACACACAAACACACATACAATGCGCCGTTACCTGGAAATTTTCGTGACCCCCTCCTCCACCCAAAATGCTGGACCTTCTGTTGCCGACCGGATATGCGGCTGTTTTTTGGCGCTTCCGTTTTCACTTTTCAAATGGATTTTCCTTTTCATCATCATTTTTTGTAGCTATCAAATTCGTTGCGCTTCATTTGGGTTTTCCTTTTTTGCACCTTTTGTCTGTGGCCACGTGCCACGATGAAAATGGAAATTGGGAAAACGTATCCAACATTTGTTGTTGGCACAACTGTCTCTAGGTTTTCCCCCGGTCTTAAATTGGTTTTGTAATTCGATCGAATCGGTTTTCCGTTTTTTGGGGAAGATTCACTTTTAACGGCTGTTGTTTGGCATTCTTATGCAATGTTTGCGCAACTCCGAAGAGCAAAATACAAAACAGAAGAGGAAGAACTATGATCTTGAGGCATCTTTTCTCAGGGCGATTTCGGAAATTTGGGTCAATGTTCCGAGTGTGCATTTCAATTCATTCTATTTCAGCATAAATCACAATTTGTTTTTTTCGACTTTTTTTATATTTTTGTTGCTCTTGGACTTGGCCATGCAAACACAGCAGTTATTTTTTTAACAGTTAGCTTTTTCTGAACCAGAAAAAAAAAACAAAAAAACAAAAAAAAACTTGCAGCGTTCACAATTTGGCCTGTTGAGCACTTGACTTTTAAGTGATGGCCAGTCACAGTCTAGCCACGACTTAAGAGCGAGTATTCTAATTAGCAGGCTAACATAGTTGCAGCATTTAACGGTAAACTGATGTGGCAAGTGGGCCACTTAGCTGAAGCCTTAGTCAGAGATCTTCTTTGTGTGGCAGAGATCTTCTTTTGCGACAGCCGTCTGACTGAAATAAGAGATGATGCTAGTGATTCCCTCTCGCTATCTCTCTCCCTCTCTCTCGTTCTAATTCAAGCAAATAGTGCATAAAGACATATATGTATGTATGTATGCATCGCAAATATTATACTCGATTTTACATTTTTAAGATATTTGAGAGCAACTGAAATTAGTAATCGCAACTACGCCAAAAACTTGTCCAAAAGCGGGTTTATTGAATCACTCATTGGTCAAGATTCTTTGGGGATTTGTAGCCTTTAAGTTTTTCTGGGAAACATGCAGCCTGCTGAAATGCGTGTATTACATCGATGCATTTCCTGGTAGCGATAAAAATGCAAAAAAAAAGAGAAAAAAAGAAAGAAACAAAAACAAAAACTTCACAATCAGAACACATTTTTATTTTTAGCTCAAGAACTCGGGAATTTTGCTTTAAACTTGATATATATGTATATGTATATATGTGTGTATATGTATATATGTGGTATGTATACATATTTATAGATTATATGCTTATATATTAATATAGGAGTAGTAAAAATAGTAGTTATAGTTATAAATATAGTAGTATATAAATCGCAAGACACTCGCTGCGAACAAGTTTGAGCAAACTTTATAATAGAAAACTATAGACCTATATAGATAATAGTCAAGAGTCACAATACAGAATGCAGACATGCTAACTAGAAGGTAATCAAAGTATATAACTAACTTTTAATCTAAAGCTGTCATAGATAGTCAATAAAAATATATTGAAATCTCATTTCAAATGTAAGCTATGAAGACCTCAAATAAATCTCAGGTACAGCATTGCGAGTCAATAGAAATCAGATGTGACTCGTTTCATTCCCGCTCATGAACTGAAGAGAGTGTATTGGTCTCGTGCAATGACATTTGCCTTTCTGATTGTCAACCCGAGAGCTGGAGATTTGAAATTTTTATTATGTATGTGTAGACTTTGGTATGCCCTCTTTTGAATAAGTTTTAAAGTATTGTATGCACGAGAGTTTTTAAAAGTCATAAGTATTGCGTGTACTGAGGTACAATATAATATGGATGGATAATCAGAAAATTATAATCATCTAAATTTCTAGAATTATTTAGTTATGTGAAGATTATGTAGTTGATTAAGTTTCTTCGTCGAAAATCCTAATCTCTTGATATTCTCTTCCTGCTATTACTTTTCTAGCAAGATCATCTTCTGTTCGGCAAAACGAAAGCTTGAATCTCAGCGAATGCTTTTCGATGCAAGAAGCACGCTTTCTCCAACAACGTCACAGTTCACAATAAAAACATGAACTATTAACTTGACTCGTAGAATTCTGAGTAGCTAATCAAATTAATGACTCTTCGGGCTTTGTTTTCGTTTCACTTCTGAGTTGATTTCACGCTTATCGGGGCAGCTGCATTGCGCCGCTCGATTTGATTATTCATTCAGTGATCGGCCCTACTTGGCTGGAAATTGAAAGTCTTCTCGACTATTCTGCGTATTTCGAAAGTTTGAATTCGAAACTCGAAACTGGAAGCTCTAAAGGAAACAAATAAACAAACAAACAAAAAAAACAAAAATACAAAAAAAAAAAAAAAACAAGTAAGAAAGCTCTAGTCGAGACTGCTCGACTACGAGATCCCCTGAACCCTTGGAGCAATAGATATTTCAATACTTTTTCGCGACTTTCAGCTTACACAAGAAACACGCACACACACACACACACACGCACGTACGCACACACAGGTAAACATACACACACACGCATATAGACACACATACACACACACACGCATACAGACACAAACGCATACACACACACACACACACACACATACACATACAAGCAACCACGCATAAACACGCATGGGCTGCAGTGTGCGCTTACTATGAGAACTTAATTGTTTAATAACTTTTTTTATGGACGTACGATCTTCATGAAACTTTTAGATTATGATTATAACATGAATATGCATGTACTTGCCAAAGCACAAGTCTCTAGTATTTGAAATACGCTTTTTACAAAAGTGAGGGTGAGGGGGTGAATTTAGAGGTGGGGGGTAAATTTTAACAAAAACCGAAATTGTATAAATTGCATATAAGCATACATTAAAAATTTGGAGACTCTAGCAATAAAGGTGTAGAAGATATAATTTTATAACTGGGTTTCGATAAGGTTTTTTATCGATAAAAAAAGATCGGGATGAGTTATCGATTTTTAATGATAAACTTGATATGCGCGCTGTAATTACGGACATTTTAAAAAAAAATTGAAGTCTCTAGCTCTTATATCTTCTGAAATCGACGCGTTCATACATACGGACAGACGGACAGACGGACAGACGGACAGACAGACGGACAGGGCCAAATCAACTCAGCTCGTCACCCTGATCAAGAATATATATACTTTGTGGGGTCTGCCACGCCTCCTTCTCCCTGTTACATACATTTCAACAAAACCATTATACCCTGATTTCCCATTGAAAATGGGTTCAGGGTATAAAAAACCAAGCACCATTGCGCAGCGTGACACGACAATGCCGGACAATGCCGGTTAACCACCAGCCACGCGGCTGGGTGCTTGGCTAATTTTCGTGGGTGATCCACGTGCTCTGTTAATTTGCCCATAAATTATCCACTGAACTTTTACTCCAGTTTTGACAGCCGTCAAGAATCAAGTCGCACTGAAAACGTGAGCGCGTTGCGTCTGCTAAGCGATCGTACTTTTCCTTGATTTCCCAATACTTGGGCCCAGCACCTACCTGAGCCAGTCGCTCGTAATGACAGGCACATATGTTAAATGCCCATTGAATATGCTAAATCAAAGACTCACAAAAAAAAAAAAAAAAAAAAAAAAAAAAAAAAGCTTTAAAAAAAAAAAAAAAAGAGTATGCCACCTCATAACAGTCGCAAAATGCAAATACTCAAATCCAATCCGTTTTTTCCGCTCTCCGCTCAATCGGAGCTTTTCTTGGGCGCCTCAATTGCCGAAACTCAATGGGAGAGGAAATTAGATAAGTTGAGTTTAGCAATCTGTGGGCGACTAGCGTTTAGCGAGGCGAAACCGTTAATAGCCAACTATGTACATACGAATTGGCGCAGCGCATAAGAATCTGCATAAGATTTCTGCGTCTAAATTATTCAAACTATTCAATTCACTCACTGAATATATATAGGTATATATAGGTATATATAGGTATATATGTATATATATATATAGATATATGTGTTCAGAACAAGCAGATACAACAGATCATTACACAGCGGTCAAACGGTCATTGGCCTGCTTCTGCTTGCGCATCGTGTCCAGTGTGTCTCGCATCTGAATCTGTATCTGTATCTGTGTGCCTGTGTCTGCAAATGTATCTGTATCTGTATCTGTGGCTGTTGCTGTTGCTGTTGTTGCGACGGCTGCTGCGACTGCTGCTGGCACGTAAGCAGCCTCTTTGAGCTTACGCAAAATTATTTATGAAAACAGCAGCAGCGACAACCACTACAACAACAACAACTACAACATCAACTTCGACGACTTTGATTCTTCTCGCATTGCCATCAATCGCTATGGAAATGTGTTGGGCGTTCTGTGAAAATTCCGCATCGATTTGCATAGGCGACAAACGCCCCGTCGTCATTTTAATTATAAATAGCAAAAAAAATTGCATAAAAATGAAAATGAAAATGAAAATGAAAGAAGAAATCAGGAAAACAAAAACAATAAAAATATGTGAACTTCGATGCGAGCTCAATTACAGCATTGTTATTGATTTTATAACAATCGCTCAGTCAATGGCCATTAGATGCATGCAACAGATGCAAGTTGCAACGGATGCATATGCTTCCCTCTCTCGCTCTCTTTCTCTCTCTCTCTCTCTCTCTTTCTCTTTCTCTCTCTCGTTCACACACCCTCTCTGTTTTGTTTTAGTCGATTTCGTGGCAAATTGCAAACAAATGACAAATCAATCTGTTGGCAATCAAAAAGCGACTTCCCTGTGGCACCAGCGATTTTCACCCAATAAGGAAGCAAAACAGCCAACAACAATAACAACAGAGGCAACAGCAACTACAACCAGAAGTTGCAGCCAAGCAAAACAAGCAGCAGCAGCAGCTGAGGCAGCTGAGACAGCAGCAGGCCCTATAAATCCGAGAGACCAACAGCTAGACCCAGAGTCCAAGTCGTGGCTCTCTTTGGCCCGGACCGGACCGGGCCCAGACCAGTTGGTCTTCGACTAGTTCGCGAGCTGTGTGGCACCAGCAGAAAGAGAGAGCCACAGAGAGAGAGAAAGAGAGGTGGAGCGGGTGGTTGCAAGGGCAAGGGGGCAAAATTTCTAGCTTGGATGTAAAAATAACCTCAGCTAAGTTCACTGGGGCGAGGTTGAATGAACTCCCTCAGCAATGTGCTCGAAGCAAAATGCTAAAAAAAATAGATAAAATAAAGATGAAATGGATAGTTGATGATCCAGTGATACTCTGTAATTCAAGCTCTGAAATGTGGATATAAAGTAGTTCTTTGAGGCGAGTTGTTTAAAAAAAAAAATAGTCAATTGCATATAAGTTTGTAGCACATGCCTTTTTATACCCAATAGAAAAGCCCACTTACATACCTTAACTCAAAATTAATTTCATGGAAAAGCGTGTTTCATGTAAGAACTGAATAAGCAAATTGTTTATAAGAAAACTGTTTACACCAAGAAGTAAGGCAAGGCTTGAGTTTACTTGAGCTAAGATATGCATAGAATAACATTTAAAGTATTTCGTTTAGATTGGCAGCTGCTGACCACAACAGAAATTGGATATATCGTAAATATTGTATATATACAATATACAAAACTATCGTAAATATCTTATTACCTTAGCCAAGATTTTATATGGTGTTGGATGTATCATAATTATATAGTAATATCATATATATTTATCTTTATATACTATGTATTATTGTATCCATAAATATAATTAAAAAAAAAAAAAAAAAAAAAAAAAAAAAAAAAAAACTAAAAATACAAAAATATACATACAAAAATTAATCTAGATAAATAATCAAATGTCAAGATATTTACTAGAATTTTAGCATATTGATATGGAACTTGTATTCAAAATTTGGTACTCCATTAAAGCCCATATATGTTTACATACATTAATAAATAGTGAGCTAGTATAATTCACCAGAGAAGGCATTATCGACTTTCCTGTGTATGCTGATTAGTAGTAAACCTTATGCCTGAGCTGTCTTTGATTTCCATTTCAAATGTGATACAAACCGAAATACCCCATTGCAGTCTAACTATAGCTCATTAAAATATATCACATGTTTGTTCGAGCACTTGCTTGAATATTAGGAAGCTAACACAAACAGTCAGAGACAGAGAGGGAGGGAGATAGGAAGAGAGAAAGCGAGTGATATATCTGTTTAGCGTGGGCAGCCCGGATATATCAATGAACAGTTGCCCTTTACTAATTCAATCTGCGACTGCAGTTTCCATATCTCTCAATTAAAACTGTTGCAAATTGCGGCGCTGCAGACGGCAGCCAGACTGCACACAGATGCACAGATACACAGCTACAGATGCACAGATACATTGGGGCAGATGCAGATACATTTATACAGCTGGCATACAATTAACTTATCGCGAAAATGAAAAAAAAAAAAAAAAACGAAAATAAAACATTTCCGGAAACGGACGACCCACACAATTCGCACTAAGAAATCGCCAAAGCATGAGGTGGCAGCAAGGGGGTGGCAACAGAGGGGGACAGACTAACAGAGAGAGGGAGAGAGAGCGAGAGGGAGGCCTGTTTGGGAGGCCTGGCGGGCTTTTGGCGGGCGCGCTTTAATATGTTTGTTGACATCCAATTAGAGCGATTTCCTTCCTCATTAACAGCGCTCGTTTTCAAATTTAACTCAAGCGTCAACGAAATTGTAGCACACACACACTTGCACGCAGACACGCACACACACACACACACTCAATCTGCGCTGCACGACAAACAATTACGCGAGCTGCCGTGGACATTGTTTGCGATGGATGCGATGCATTTTCATAGACATGCCATCTTCAAAGCTTCTGTCATACACACACACAAACACACACACATATATATACACAATTAGATCTCGCTGTAGAGTACAATAAACCCAGTTGGCAGTTCCAGTCGCGGGGTTTTTGAACTTGCAGCGAGACGACGCGACGCGACGTAGGGTCTCGGCTTTGCTTCGTTTGTCTTTGACTTTGATTGCGTGTGTGTCAGTCAGCTAGTGTGTATGTGTGTATGCGTGTGTGGCTTTTATAATGCTGCCGCCGGTTGTCGGTTTTATGGCAAAAGCATTTAGCGCTACGTTTAGCCAGCCAAATGGCTTTATTATTGATGGCCGACTAAAAAAGTGAAAGTTGCGCTGCAACTGAAGGGTAGCGCGGCAGTTGGCGCTTAAGGGGAAAGTTCTGGCCTCATGGCAGCTGGGAAAATGGGATTGAACTTAATTGCAACTGGACGGATGCCTATGACTAGATTGCTTCAAACTTGAGAGTACGAAACTCTTGCTGAAAAGAATTTGTCGATGGAGGAATTCTATTTTCCTGTATGTTAAGCTAAGGCAAATGGTTAGGAAGTTAAGTTAAACATAGCGTTACTATATAAATTTAATTAGGAGTATTTCCATTTCATTGTTCGATTGTCTGTCTTCAGCACTTAACAGTCTAACTGCTGCATGGAGTCTCGTTTATACACGTGCGAGATACATTTTTTAAATATTTATTTTGAGTACAGTGGGGATTCGATAATTTGTATCCCGTAAATCGAAAATATTTCTATCCCCTTGAAAGCAATTCGTTCTCGATAACAGCTGTGTAAATCGAAAACAAAATTCTTTATCGGAGCTCGACTGTATTACGAAGCTGAAGAGCTAAAATAGATCTCTCAATAGATAAAAAAAAATATATATATATATTACATATTTTTTTTATATTTTTTTATTTAAATATTTAGCGGTGTATATATATCTATATATTCATTTGGCACAACTATACTGAAACGATGCCGCATAATCCATATTTGAAAGAAAAACAAAAATTAAGAGTATACAATTTGTTGATAATTTATAAAAAATCCTCTATAAATAAAAGAGTTTGGCCTTAAAATCAATAAATAAGTTTTTTTATTATTATTAATTAAATGCAATGTGTTGTAAAAGTATTAAATAGTCTGATTCTTCGAATAAAAATTAAAATACAAAAAAAAAAAATAATAAATAAATAAATTCGAAAGATCCTTAAGTTGAGTTCAGCTGGTTAATGAGGTCTGATCACAAGAATAATTAATGAACTTAATTTGTATCACTAAATGACATGTAGAATGTTCTCTGACCTTAGCGATAAGCTGACTATTACCACTGTCATCTCTTTATGGTCCGCTTCACAATATATTTGCAATTAATTGCTAATTAATTGTCTCCTAAAACACTTAACTACAATGACAATTGTCCTGCAGCAGCCTTACTCTGTCTCATACTGTCTCTCTCATTCACTCTCCCTCTCTCTCTCACCCTCGCTCGCTATCTGCCCAACCTTTGACCCACTTGGGGGTAGTTTCTGTGGCGCACAAATGTTTTACTGTTCCGGCTTTATGTGTCCGTAATCGGGATATATATGTATATATAGATACATATATATATACGTGTATAAATACATGAGTGCACTCCGATTAGGAAGTTATTGTATATATGTACCGACTTATGTATCGCTTACATAATCTCAAACAGAAATGTGAGTGCTTTACATGGCTGTAAATGTGGATATCTAAACATATGTATAGCTCACTCACACACAAACACACAGTAGGGAGTGTGATTGTGACTGTGAGAGATACCCCTGAATGGGGAGAAGCGTAAAAAAAATACGAGTGAAACATGAACAGGCACAGGAGCAGAGGCAGGAGAGGCATAGCTAGACACATGCCGGGGCACATGCCACATTCCCACACACACACACATAACAATGTGGTTGTGTGTTTGTACCCCAGCTAATCCCCCTGTTGTTTACCCCTCGCCATTGCTGCTCCTGTTGCTGTTTCTGTTGGTGATGTTGATAATGCGACACATAAAAGCTTTGCAGCTTGCGCGAGCATCCTGCGAACCTATTCCCATTTCATATACTTACATCATAGTGTTTGTGTGCTGCCCCTGCTGTCCGTGTGTGTGTGTGCGTGTGTGCGCGTGTGTGAGTTGTACAGAAAAGAATCACATTTAAATACATTAAATTGTGTAAATAATATGCTACACATGTTGCCAGTTCATTAAATACATGCCACAGATACATGCCCCAACATATGTAAGTGCCACACTCTCATATTTCCATGTATGTGTGTGTATGTTATTATTTCTCTTTTTTATCTCCCTCATGTATACGTATGTGTGTTGTGTGTCCTTTGTTATTTTGTTGCTGTGTCGCTGTTCATTTGACCAGCAATTTATTTATGGCATTCACTTCGTTTTTTCTGTATTTTTTTTTTTTTTTTCTTTCTTTTTTCATCAGTTTATTTGTCACTGCTGTTTGACTGTTGCTCTGTGCTGTTCGCCTGCTGGCGTATCCTTTAAATGCAACTTGTACGACATTGCCTGCGCGCTGGCTGGCTGCTGCACGCCTTTGATCCTCTTAAGCTAATTAAACCAGCAGCGCCAGCAGCGACTTGAGAGCTCCGCTTCAAGCACTCGACATCAAAGCGTCCCTTAAGTGAGTTTATAATCTTCAAAGCTCCAGAAATTCATATGGAACAGGCTCGCAGCTGACCGGAGCAACGTGCTGCATACTTTTAGGCGTCCAGGACCTGGACGCAAAGGTTAAATCTATTTCAACATACCCTGTAGAGCTGCTACTGATGGAATGTGTATTAGACGGGGCATGATGGGTTCTATTGCGTGAGTTGACTAGAATTTTAGTTAAACTATAAAATTTCATTTAAATAGTTTAATAGCGGAAATAAATCTGTAAACAAAATTTTGTTATAGAATTCATGTCTTGAAGTTTTTGCTCTTTAATAGTGCATAATGATACAATTTTATATACTATCATTATTTGTTTACAATTAAATTTAATAAATTAAATAATTCAGTTAAAACAAAATTAAAAAAAATGGTAGCACCTCTAATAGATTTGTGCTAATCATACTCTCTCTTGCCTTATCTCTATCTCTCTCTCACACTTTCTCTGTCTCTCTCTCGTCCTCTCTCTATCTCTCTCTATTTTATTTCCTGGCTTCTTTTCAATTATTTATTTTATTTTCTTACCCCTACTTTTTTTTTTTTTTTTTAATTTAAAGCATATTATTTTTATATGCCGAAATTTTATTATATATTTTACTTACAAAAAATAAACCTTTTTATACCACTCAAACTCAAGTTAACTCACTACAGCGTATCTGTCTAGTCGACTCCGTTTGACTACTTATCTATTTGCGTTTTAGTTTTTTGTTTTGTTTCTTTTTATGTTGGTATTTTTTCAGCTTTGGCGGTCACGTGTCGCTAGCCACCCTAATAATGTGAACTTGTGTGCGTACGCACTTGTCTGTGTGTTTGTGTGTGTGTATGTGTGTGTGTATGTGTGTGTGTGGGTGACATGCGCATAGCTGGCTGGCAACTGTGCTAATGCATACCAACGCCTGCTGTTGGCTTCTCGGCGCCTGTTAGCTTCTAATATTGAAATTCTCGGCACGCGCAAAAGTTTAGAAATTTCTAACACGTGTTTTGCAAATGTGTGCATGTGTGTGTCTGTGTGTGTGGGTGTTAGTACAGGTATTAGAAATGTTTTACCTTTTGGCTTTCACTTTTATTTGCCTACACGAATTTGTCACCTGCGGGAGCTTGCGCCAGAAAGTGAGCTACGCTTTTTGCTGGGCTCCGGATGAGCACAGGTAAATTATGCAATCCTTGTTCAAGCAACACGGCAATTGCCAGCAGCGACAGGTGAGGCTATGAAACACACACCAACGCACAGATACACAGACACACCGACAGACAGAGAGGCAGCCTGGAGGGACAATCAGCTGCTGAACTTGGCGCCCATAATAATGGAAATTTCATACATTCGAACGAGGCGCACAGCATTTTTGTTGTTGCCCCACTACAATATATATACTTGTGTATATTATAACTTTATATTATGCTGCAAGTTTGTAAATACACACATGCACACACATGCACACGCTCATGTTGTAGTGCATGTTTACTGTTATAACTAAAACTATGAAACTATAGTGTTTCAAAACTAACAGTATTACCATACCAGCCTAACAGGTGCCCAGCTTGCCCAGCAGCACAACAAACTATCTTTCTCTGAAATAGTTGCTCGCTCTCAGACGCACATATACGCGCACCCACACACGCACACACACGTGTCCTGCGCGCTTGGCACACAAAAACTACACATGTGTGGCTGCAAAGAAACGCCAAGAAGCAGCGGCCATTGCTTAGCTAAGCAACCCCTAACTACAAAAAAAAAAAAAAAAAGACAAGAAAAACATCTCGGCCCCCTGCAGGCGCAGCTTGAGGAGTTTGTCTGGTTAGACGGGACAGCAGCAACGTCTGGCTCTCATATGTGTAGATGAGTGTAGAGCAACGACCTTCCCCCACCTCAGGCCGTGCCCTCCACTTGACTTCGCAGCAGGCTCAACCCTTCAGCTGTGCTGGGATTGCCGGCCAGCTCCAACAACAACCCCAATTTCTCAGTCTCTCTTGGTCCTTTCTAACACTTCAGCCCCCAAACACTTTTTCATAGCATACATTTGAGCGCTTGGGGTTTTTTCCATATGATTTTTTAGTGCGACTCACTGGGACACCCGTCGCACAGTAAGTGAAAGTAACCCTCGGCGTGGCAAAGCGTCGGGCGCCTAGAATCCATCAATAGGCAACCATTCGAGCACATTTGAAACATTTAGCGCTAAAGAATTTTTGGAGCCAGCGGAAAAATACCGTCATTAGGCCAGCAGCTGGTCGCAGGCAGCTAACGGCACGCATTCCGATCTGATGACGTTTAACCCAAAATGCCGCACGGACCAAAGGCAGCAAAGAATTGGAGCTTAGCGCCAGTCACGTGGCATTCCTGGGGCAGCTTTCCCCATGGCAACATTGGCCAAGGCGAAAGTTTAGGACGCGCTCGTCACAGGCGAACATCAGCAGCAGCAGGAGCAGCAGCATGAACAGAGGCAGCAACAGCAACGGCAGTTCTATTCAGTGTTGCCGAATCAGCTATTTTGTAGCTAGATATGGCTACTTTTTAAGGCCGATTGCTACAAAAATTTTCAAACAGCTATTAGCTACAAATCTGGCTATTTTCAAATATTAAATTTAGCTAAAATGAAAGCGAACTTATAACAAAATTCGCTTCGATAATTTTTAAATGTAAATGATTTAAATGTACTGAGCTTTGTGTAGAATTAATACTACAACTGAAGAATAGGTAAGCTTTCTAATATGCTATGCAAAATTCATTTCTTATCAGTTTTTATACCCTGACCCATTGACGCCATCATTTTGTAAAAAACGCATTTCAAGTACTAGAGACTTGTGCTTTGGAATGTACATACATTTTAGCCATATGATAACGTTTTGAAAGTTTCATTAAGATTGTATGTCCACAAAACATATGGATTACGCCGATATGGCAAATGTTGCTATGAGTATAGTTTTTGCTACTTTTTCAGCTATTTTAGAAGAAAGTTGGCTACTTCTAGCTACTTTCAGCCTTCGGTTTTGCTACTTTTGCTGAAAAAGTTTCGGCAACACTGGTTCTATTGTCAATCCGGAAGTGAGCTCCGGCATTTACTTCCGGTCTGGCAGCTGCCGCTCGCTCTGGCCGCCTGGTAAATGAAAATGCAGCAGTTCCGCATGTGTGGCAACATTGGCGCTTGCCACAAGGCATGCTCAAATGCGACGCGCTACGAATGCGGGCGTGGTTAATGGCAGCTATTGATCCACTGCAGCTCCTTCATGCGGCGTACAGCAAGTGCCACGAGCCTGCTGCTGCGACTGCATAAACAAATTACGCATACGCCGCTTGACCCGGCCAAACACCTTAAACTGAAGCCGCACTCCACAGCCAGCGCACAGGCCGAGTTGAAAGCGTGCCAACAAAATGGCGGCCGCTTCTTAAAGTGCCAACTTGTGGCTTTAACCGAACAGGTGCGCAGCGCCAGCGAAAGGCGTCACAGCTTTTACACAACCGCATGAATTCCATATGATAAACGTATAAAAAGAAAAGGGATAAAGAAATGAATATTTTTAGGATTGATTGCCTGATAGATACCCTGTGACTGAGATGGGAGATGGTTTGAGATATGCATACTCTATACTTATATGCTTATATCTAAGACCTTGGCATCGCAGGGTATCCATGAGGCATGCATATATTAAAATCTAATGAAGAATTAACGCTTTATACTCATATTACCATTCCCATTGTCGAATTTTACATCCGATTCTCGCAATGTGACATAAATATAAAAAACTAATTTTAAAGAAACAGAAATTTGATTATATGAATCTTCCATTTTTTTTTTTTTTTCAATTATTTGAAATAAACATCAAGTATTGCATCTAGAATAGTATATGCTAGTTATATCTTATCTATACCATAAATATTTAGTATAATCTTTCATCATACTTCACACTTCTTAATGAAAAATTTGTATGACTTAAAATTTATTCACATAATCTATCATATATATCAATTTGTTTAAGAATAAGAACGCTTAGTTATAGCTACTAGTTAAAGCGAGCTACAGCTATGTCTAACTTTTATAACCTTCAATTTTCCTATCAAACATAGACACGCACACATGTGCACATACCCCTTGTTACATTCCATTTATACAGGGTATGAAAGAGGAGCTACACACATGTCACTTGAGCATGTGCACATCCACACACACACACACACACACATGTCAGGGACAAGTTGGTTTTTAAAAAATACTTTCGAGTTGAGCCAAGCAGGCAAACAGCTCGAGCTGCCAGCACACAGCCAGGGTATGCAAAGTGTTACAGAGACAAAGAGAGAGAGAGAGAGAAACAGAAAGCGATAGCGAGAGAGCAGAAGCAAAAAAAAGAAGTTAGTGGTATTTGGCATTTATATTGGCCAGCACTTGTCTGTGACTTTTATGGGCGCATTTGGCACATCATTAAAACGTCAAGTCATCAATCTTCTTACACATTCGAACAGGCTCGCAGGCAAGGCCAAGTCAAAGCTTGCAGCTAAGCAAAGTTTGCGCCGAGTTTCGGGCCCAGAGCGTGGCCTAAAAGCCTGGCTGCCAGCTTGCCTAAACGCCATTAGAAAATTTCCATTTTCGTCACACGGTGTCAGGGCCACAGTGATACGAACAGCTGCTGCTGCTCTCTAATGCTGCTGATGCTGCTCCGCCTGCTGCTGCTGCTGCTGCTGCTGCTGCTGGGGCACGTACTTCTAGCCGCATTCCAATCACCCGCTGCTGCATGCTTGGCGCCTGTGCCGCAGATATTTGCCTTGAAATGTTAGAAAAACGAATTCCAAACAAAACTGCGCGTTGCTTAGACGCCGCTTAGAATGCGTCAACGTCGACGTCTATGGGCCATAAATTTCGCATTTTAATGCGAAAACAGTCAACTTGGCGACGTCGATTTGCAGCAGGCGAACAGAGAACAGCAGCGAGCAGCAGCAGCTGCAGCCGCAGCAAAACCCACAGGATATTCATGTCCTGGCATGCGCAGTAAACGAGCGTGGGCGTTGCCTGTGAATACGCCCAGACATACGCCCCCACACACACACACCCATGTGCACGCCCCCTAAACGGCATTCATAACTGGTCCATCTGTCCGGGTTGGCCGACGGATCCGACTTACTGCCCAACTTTGGTTGCCTAATACCCCTACGATAATGATAAGAAATTCTTGTGCGCATGGCAATGCCTTTCACGCACACAGGGACGACGCGCCGCATGCTATTATGTATGCCCGTGTATCTATGTATACTCGCTCAGATATATACTATATTATCAGCGCTGTCTGTTATTTTGGCGCCAAAAACGTTCCTATGCGTGGGCGTACTTTATTAACGGAGAAAAAGAAATATTGTAGATTCAGCTAGCAGGCGAACAGAAGGACACGGCACGTGGCCAGGATATGCCGGAGACACAGCGCGAACACAGAGACAGCAGCAGCTCTGCGCAGCTGCAGAGAGAGAGAGAGAGAGCGAGATGGGGAGAGAGAGAGAGCACAAGCGCTTCATACTAAAATCTGAAGTACTTGGCATTCAGCTGCTCAGGCACAAGGCACAGTGGACGAACAACGCCTCAGTCTCAGAATGTCGATAATAAAACTGAACAAATAAATAAAAACTTTGATCTTTTATTATTATAAAAAATGTTGGTATTTATTTTTGGTTGAAATTTTAAATTGTATTCACTTTATCATTCTTGTATTACTCCTAATTTATTTTTTTCGTAATTATAATTCATTATTTATATTTCATTTTAATTATTTATAAATTGTACTTTAATTATTTTCATGAACTTTTTTTAAAATTATTTTATTTGTTATTTTTTACTATTATACCCTTTACCATTTTTTACTTATTTAATTTTCTTTTTTCTTAATTTTCTTATATTTTCATAAATTTTACATGTTATTTTTAATTTATTCTAATTCTAATTTTTAATATAATTTTTATTTTTATTATTTTTTACTTTGAAATTTTTCATCACTTTTTATTTGCATTATTATTATAATTTTTTTTTAATTTATTTATTTTATTCCTTTTCTTAAAGTTTCAATTTCTATTTTCATTATTTTATTATAGGTTCCCCAAATTTCATTTATAGCTTCATTACTTTTGTTCCACTGTGCCGCAGCTCCAATATGTATTACATTGTCCTGCGATTGGTGCCCGTAATTTGCGGGCCTCCTTCCAGATGGAGCCTTTGTTGGCCCTGTTGGCTCCAACTATGTAAGCACTGGCTGTAAGTGGGGGATACAGTGTTGCCGACTCTGCCAGCCTGGAAGCCTAATACCTTTTACAGGAGTTTGTATCGCGACTACATCGAAATTTACATGCCACGTGCCACACGCCAAAGTGGGGCAACCCTTACAGCTGGGCCGAACCACAACAACCACCGAGGTGAATCCACACGCTGTATCTATGTGTGTATGTGTCTGTGTGTTTGTGGACAATGTAAGTGATTGCTGCTGGCTGGCGGCTGTTGGCTGTTGGCTGCCTTCTGCTCCACAATTCGCTGGGTCCCTAGTACAAGTTTGCATATTTCTAAATTCTAAGCGCATCTGTTGAGCGAAACCAGGGTCCCTGCAGGGTTCCTAATCGAAAACGAGAGTAAAAAAACGCTGCAGACGCACCCTCAACAATTTACGTTGTTTAGCATAGCAGAGTGCTGGCAAGCAACACAGAATAGTATAGATGAGGGCGTAGTTAGCGAAAGTCTGCTAGACCATTAGATGCCCTGTAGAGCAAACAAAGCACAAAGTGAGCTGAGCTAAAAATTTTTTTAAACAAATACGATTAAAATTTAAGTGCGTTGTATTGTTTAAATAAATTTAAATAAATATATATAAATTGAAAAAGTATTTCTTTATTTATTATAAAATATATAAATTATTTTAAAGAAATATATAATTTTGGTTGCGGTAATATTAAATTTTATATTATCAAAATATTATCAAAAAAAAGTTTACTAATTTAAAAAAGTATAAAATATTAAAAATGTAAGCTGCTTAAATATTTTAATTTGTTTATATTTAACAATTCAAATTTCGAAAATAAATAAAATAAAATTCTGGGAATCAGGTCTGAAATTCTGAAATATTATAATTATTTCATAAAATAATCTACATAAATTCGGAGTACAATTCATTGAGCATAACCTGTCAATGATTTATCATAGTCACTTCCCCGCCCTCTGCGCAAATTAAGAGGTATTTACGTCTGCGCCACACACCAAAGAGCAGAATGGTAGAGAATAGCAACAATAAGAATGGGAATAAAAAACAACAAAATAAGAAAAGAACAGAAAATCATTTCCTCGATAACATCAACACAATCTCATAATAGAGGCGCTGCAGACAATTGGCACCCCGACCGCAGGATCCGAAAGGATCTTTTCACTTTTTTTTGAAGCAGGCTCGTGTTTTTTTCATGCCACACTTCCTGGCCACAAGATGCTGCAATTTGAGGGTGCCTCAACCATCTTTCACTTTCAATGAGCCACACAACAAATAAAAAAAAAAAACAAAGAAATTATAGAAAAAAACGCATAGAAATAAAAAAAATCGACGAGGATCTCAGTTTTTTTATGCAAAAGATATGAAGACGAGGGCGCCATGTGGTGCGTGTGCCAGGACCCAGGTTTTTTTTTTTTTTTTTTTTTTTTGGCTGGATGGTTTTTTATGCCAAACGGATATGCGATATGGGCTGGGGCGTAACGAGGCACAATCTTTCTATTCCCTGGCCAAGTCAATGGCTTTTGTGGTCGCGCCTAGCACGCGTCTCCAGGCGCAGCAGCAGCAGCAGCCGTAGTCGAAGGTTTCGTCGGGCAGCTGTTGTCCTGGCAGCAGCAGCTCCTTGATCCTTTTTGCATATGTAGCAGCTGCCACCGACGCATGACACTCCTGCCCCCTATTCCTGCTCCTGCCCCTTCCCCACTTTCCCCTGCCACTGTCAGCTCCTGGGTTGCAGCTCAATCAACTGATTGTCCACTTGAGCGTGGGCAAGAGGACAGCAATCGATGCCCTACCTGCGGCTCACCTCTCCCGCACACCTTTTCGACCATGCAAATGTTAATTGTTGTCAACGCATTCGTCACACTTTTGCTGCGACGCTGGACAATGGCCAGAATGTGGTCCAGGATTAGTTGCTGCGTTAATAATGCGATTTGCATTTCCCTTTCGCTTGGCCTTGGCCCGTGTCCTTGTTTAGCCTGCTGTTTGATTGAGCTGTGTCCATTATCCACCTTAATCCGCACCTTTTCTATGCTGCTCGTGCCTTTGTGCCGCATGTCCGACCCGCCTGCCTGCCTGTCTGCCTGCCGGGCAGTCTGCTTCGGCTTAGCCCAATTTTGTGCGCATCTCTTGATTGACAGCCAAATGCCACTGGACACGGCTCGACCAATGCCAAGGTAAGCAATTAAAAGGTGACATCTTTCCAAATCAATCTTCAATTATAGTCCACAATCTGTTTCATATGTATCTATGGCGCATCTAATCTGAATAAGGAATGTGTGCTCCTATTTTCTATTCACATATTTGATTAGGTATTTACCTTGAAAAACTAGCACTTCAATGAAGATAAGAATATTCCAAAAAACGTAGTATCTTATTTAAAGTCCAATATTAAAATTTTCAATGCATGTACTTATTAATGTTGTGCCTTTTTCAATGCTCATATAGTTTATTTATATTACCACCTAATTATTATCCATTCAAAAACAATTATAACATTCTAAAATAGATTTAAAAAACAAAAAAGTTTTGCTTGCCGAAACCCGGGATTGAACCGGGGACCTTTAGATCTTCAGTCTAACGCTCTCCCAACTGAGCTATTTCGGCGCTATGTTGGTCGAGGCGCAAAACGTAAATTAGTTGCTCAGCAATAGGTTATAGCATACATTATGAAGCTTATCTAATCACTAGCTAGCACACAATATAAATAGAACTTTTGCCCGGGCCACACAGTTTCCAGGCAAGCGATTACACATATTAATAAGCGTACATACAAATGTATATGGATATGTCTATATGTATGTATATGTGTGCTTATACATTTATAACAGAAATTTTTCAATTCTATCTTGCGCTTGGGCAGACGCTGGCTATGTCTCAGTGTCAGGGCTGAAGAGTGCTGCCAAATCATGTTTGTTCCGCCATGATAGCACAAGGCATCTAATGAACTGTTGGGGGCGGGGAAGGTGTGCCTGCCCGGTCGGTCGGCTGAATGGGGGGTGGTGTGCGGAGTGGGGAGTGGGCGCAGTGTCGCACACATAGCTTTACCTGGGCAACAAATCAGCCAGCGACCAAACCAGAAATGTAGCTGAGACTCCAACTGAAGCTGTAGCTGAAGCAGAAGCAGAAGCAGAAGCTGCGACTGCGACTGAGGCTACGACTAAGACTGCGACAGCGGACTGAGGTTGAGGCTATGGCTTTGGCTTCGTGTTGTCGTTGTAAAATGTTTGCTTGCACGCTTTCCAATGGTTACTGCGGCTGCTGCTGCTTCTGCTGCTGCTGGTCGTGCTTTGCGGTCGTTGCCCTGCTGTGACGTCACCGGTTCAATGGCAAAATGTGACCCAGATTGTCTGAGCTGCACAACTAAGCTGCGGCTCATAGCACCTTTGAGTGTGTGACTATATATGTGTATGTGTGTGTTTATGTGTGGGCTCTTCAGAACGAAGAGAGCGCGCGAGCATGCCGAAACAGGCAGCAGAAGAGAGCGAGCTAAGAGCACACTTGGATCACGGCTTGTAAACTGAGCTGCCTGTGTTTGCCCTTGGCTGTAGCCCTTTGATATTTTGGACATCAGCAGCTTTCCATGCTTCTCTTTCCGTCTCTACGAAAATGGGGACACTCCTGGCGAACAGCAGCGTTGGCATCGGCATCGGCATCAGCGTCGGCGTCGTCGTCGCCGTCGCCGTCAGCGTCGGCGGCTACACAATTGTTTTTGTTGCCGTGTCTGTGTAATTATCGGGCCGCGTGCATGTCCATGCATGCCCAGTTCCAGTGCCAGTGCCAGTGCCAGTGCCAGCCAGCGCTGGGAGTCAGGCCCAGGCCCAGGCCCAGGCGGCAGTGTTGCGTGTAATTTGTTATTTTATTTTATTGTTATTATTACCGCATGCGACGTGCACTTTATTTTCATTACCAGTTTGGATTCTTTTCATGCATACACCCAAGTGTAACTTTGTACGGCTCCATGTTGGGTTTCAGGTCTCCATCTCTGTTGCCCACTCGCTCGCTCTTTGCTCCCCTCGCTCTCTCTACGTATGTCTGTCTCTCTTTGTCACTCTGGTGCATAAGCGCATCTAATGCATGCATCGGAATTACTTGGAGGCTTGTGCACGTGTGAATGTTGCCGGCGGCACTGGGCGCGGGACTGGGTGGCGACTGCAACCGTGCGGAGTTGCTAGCCCGGCACGTTTGAGAGCACCTACAAGTCTAATTGGAAATGCATAAATGGCAATTGATGACGATAAATAAAATGTTGATATTCTCAATCCCATATGCAATACATTATCCATGGTCATGCTCATTCTAATTCCCATATCACCGTTTCCATTACCGGAGCCAGTTATGTAATCGAGACTTTAGGCGTGATGTCGGCTGTTCGCTTGATTAAAAAATTAGAGCCTCTTTTGTGACAAATGCCGCAATATTATATGCAGCTTCCACGAAAATATCCCACATAATAATTCCCTGATCTCATTCCCACTATTATGCAAGTGTTCCCACAGTCGTGCACGCTGCTGGCGGCTCCCTGCTCCATGCACGCCTACAACACAAGAAGTCAGGCAAGTGTCCAAATGTCAATTGGGGCTAATAATGCGCAACTTAAGTGTGCGTCAATCTGAGCAATTTTGTGCAATTCATTAAAACGATTTCGATTCTGATTTTATATTGATGCTGAGCAGTTAATTGCGCTTTTAACGATGGGCGCGCTTCTCTTGCTCTCTTCATACATATATTTCTCTTCCCACACACACACACACACATGCACACACACACAGGGACACATACTATAAGCCGCTCAGGCCACTTATAAAGCCTCCTCATATAAACTTGTAATATTCATGGCACAAGGCGACTCGTGAGAGCGAGCACCAAAGAGAAAAAGGCCGCTGCCGCTGTCGCGGCTCTGCCGCCGGTAGGCGCTTTGAGTGGGGGCCAGTTTCCACTCACACGAAATTAACAATATTTATATAAACAAGTTATAAACAATGTTTGTCGAAGCAGTGACAAACACTCACCCATACCAACCAAGCTGCGAGCAAACTCTCACACACTCACACACATGCACACACATACACACGCACTTCCACTGGCAGGCAAACCAGTTCGCGGCTGGCGCTCAGTCGCGCTCCCACAAAGTCACATGGCGCTGCGCTTCAAATGCATTACATGAACGTAGCGACGTCAAAGTCGACGCTGGCAGCGCAGTGACGTCGCGCTCTGGCATAGTACTTCCGCATTACTGCAGCTCCAGCAGTGCAAGCTGTTGGCTCTCTCTCTTTTGCTCGCTCACTGCTTGGCTGTCTGTCTCCCTCTCTTTGCGGGGTACTCTCTTTGAGTTGAGCTCTCTCTCGCACACGCGATCAGCTGATTTTGTTTTGCTTGAACTTTTGCCGGCTGAGGCGACTCAGGCTGCGTATGTGTATGTGTGTGTGCTCACATTTCGAGCTATGTTTATTTTGCAGCTAAAAGAGACAATAAAAAAAGCCAAAATGAAAACAAATTTTAAAAATTTGAAATGTTTTACACATTTGCATGTCAGGCGCAGACTGCAACGCTTATGGCGACAGCAACCGCAACGGCGATGGCGAATACAACTGCGACCCTGCCCAATGTCAATCACAGAGCTCTGGCCCTGGCCCTGGCCCCCGAACCACGAGTTTTTGGCTTACAAAGAAGCAGGCCAAAAGCAGGAGGAACGTGTTTCCAAAGCCATTACAACAAGCTCGGCATGTGTGTGTGCGCCTGCGTGTGTGTGTATGTCGTTATGAGTGAGCTTTTGTTGCAGGTTTACACTGACAATGAAACCAAAATATAATACATACATATTTATATAAATATGACTCTCTGTCTGTCTGTCTGTGTGTGTGTGTGTGTGTGTGTCTGTACATGCCTTAAGCCAGCCGCAAAACACAAAAAAGTTCATATGTACGCACATAGAATCGAAACGCACTTAACCAGACGTGTAAGTGTGTGTGTGTGTGAGTATGTCTGTGTGTGTGCTTTGGGCCTGGCCTCCAACTAGCGCACACAACTTGGTTACAGCTTTGTTGGTATTGTGCCTGTTACACGCTGCATGCTTATGTATGGCACTTACACACACACACCACTCACATATGGTTTTTTTTTCTGTTTATTTTTTTTGTTTTTTGTTTTTTTGGGAGGTGAATGGCCGCAACTGTCGTTGCCACTTTGGTAACACCGTGGCGCATTAAACGTAGCAGCCGCCGCGGCCAAAGCCAAAGCCCAAGCCAAAAGCCAAAGAAGCCAAGAGCGTCGTCATCAGCTTGGCCAAGACCAAAAGCAAGGGCTTGCTGGGTGAACGGGCGGGCAGTGCTGAGGAACTGTGGAGCTGTGGGGCTGAGGGCAGAACCCCAATGTTTAATTTGCTTTGCATTTTGTTTGGCCAAAATCCAGCAAAGCTCTTTGGCTTATGATGATGACGCTCACTAACTGAATTACTGACTGGCTGACGGATTGATTGACGGACTGACAGACGGACAGAGGGACAGACTGACGGAGTGACTGCTCTGACGCGAACGTAACTCACGCGTTTTTATGGCCCCACTAAAGTCGATTTTGGCCGTTTTTAGGGTTTTTCTTCTGCTTCCCACACTCAGAACCCGAGCTGATCCTCTGCAAAGCTGGCCATCTGAGCATATGCACGTGTATGTGCTCGTGTGCGTGTGTGTGTGTGTGAATTGAACAACCAAATGTGTGATAAATATCTTTATATCTGCTATTGATATACAAATGAACGTCTATAGATCGCAATAAATTAGATTTGCGGCAGCTTATCCCTCAGTTATGTAATTCAATTATTTTAATGTGATATGAGACTGAAATTTTAAAGAGTAGAGCGATCTATGTAACTTATTTCATAGAAGATTCTTCCGTTTCCTCTTTTTTCAGTTGAAGAAAATACATTGTGTATAAATTATATTATATGTATAGAATATGTAGATACATATGAAGATTGAAATAAGTATATCAAAGTATTTCTGTAGACAAATATATGTAATAGTTAAACCAATAGACTGATGAATGGAATTGGAATAGTTGACATAGTTGAGAGGTAAAGAGAACATATATAAAGCTTTAAAAGACTTAGTTTAATTCATATACAAAGGCTTATAGATATCGATAGAGTTCAATATATGATGGATATATATAGATATAGATAGATAGAATCATTTTCTGCTTCTTTATTTACTAAATAAAGAGATATATGGCTGGAATTGCATATGTACATATTGAGATAGCCCTTCAAAGATCTATCATATATAATAATCAAAAACAGATGTATTCATATCGTAGTAGTTATATGTCTGTATATAAGATCTTTATTAGATTTGTTTTATGTAACAGATCTTCACATTCCGTAACTGTCTGGAGCTCAGGAATGGAATGTAACTAGGCAAAGATCGCATGTAGCTACAACTACAGAGATACATTTGGAGCTGCAGAAAGAACTACAGACACAGAGATACATCCAGTGCTACAGATATAGATTGAGCGTGTAAAGTAAAACTAATTTTGTTTTAATTTTTCCTTTCAACACATGTTCTCGGGTTCGCGTGTAATTTTTAGCTCGCCTAGAGGTATTTGACCCTTTGGCTCACAGCTGATTTATGGGAATTCATACGTGTCCATCTCTCTCTCTCTCTTTCTTTCCATGTCTCTTTGTGTGCTTGTCTTTCTTTTTCTAGCTCCATTTCCATGTCTTTTGGACACTCGATTCTCTTCTGGACTCTGGATTGTTGCCTCTGCCACTGCTTCTGGAGTTGAATGTACGTTTTGCGTGAAAGTTTGTTAATTTTTTCTTTAATTTCTTTTCTTTTTTTACTTTTATAAATATTTTATCTGTTTTTTTTTTTCTTCTCTTTTTGTTTGTTGCTTTGTGGCGCACGGCTGGAGCGATTGAAGAAACCTAATTCATGACATGCTGACCATATTAATTTATCTTCTTTGTGCAAAAATTCGTGCATGATTTGACCATTACGAGGACCAGCTCTAGCTGCTATCTGTATCACCATGTGATCAGTTGCCCATATCTTGGCCATGAGAGTGCCTATGTGTGTGTGTGTGTGTCTGTGTGTATGTAGTTGAATGAACCTCGTCGTTGCGTGAAATGTTTAAACTTTTGTTAACGAGATCATTGACACTTTAACGCGAGTTGCATTAAGTTTGTTACCATGCCGAACCCAAACTCAGTCTCAGCCTCAGCGAGCCCCTCCCTCCCTACCTACCTACCTCCCTCCCGCACCCTATTCCCCTTGGCCCAGTCCATGGCCCATTCTCAGCTACGCTTTTATTGGCATGATCGTGCACTTTTGTTGATAACAAAATTCGTAGAAACATTGTAGCAAGAGAGTCATGCCCCACTCTGTCGCAAGCCGCTTGCGATCAAGATGGGGCAGCAGCTTTTTATCATATAACTCTTGTTGCTTGTACGAAACGAGCAGGTTGGCGATCATTGTACGAGCTCCCCATAAAGCCACAAACACTGTCTATACTTATGCTATATGCAGCGAACAAGTTTGGGAAAATGTTCTCAGATTATATAAATACGCTTTGCGTAATCCCAGAAATATATGAGTAACTATTTCTTTTGGTTTCTGTTAGTTTTAAGGAATGGTGGTAAACATTCTAATTGATGATAGCTTATTCTAATCACAGTAACTCCAAATACAGTAACTGTGTTGGGGGATGCCAGTTCTCATTTATAAAATCATGAAGAAAATCTATTTCAGATATTGTTATTGCCTTTAACATAGATCGAAGACTATAAATGCGATATATGAAAAAAAATTTATAAAGCTTTTAGTATCAAATATATAAACTTGGAATAATACTTTCTGCTTACTAATCTTTATGGACTTAGAAAATTGTAGATAACTCTCGAATATGTATATTTTTTAAATATTATTTTATTATATTATATACTTTTACATAAATAGACAAGAGCAACAACTCTTAAACTACACTTATATCGACTTATCAAAACTATTTGCCATACTTTACCATATGTAAATACATCAATATTTATAGACAAACTATTTATAAACAAGCCTTAAAATGTTTTATATAATCGAAAATACAAAGGTACCGAGTCTATTCAAAACCATTAACAAAAGCTAAGTAAAAGCTTATATCTATTTCATAACAATGAAGAAATAAACCTAGATAGCTCCAAGCGCAACATTAAAATAATTTGCCCATTCCTATGACTCTTATAGAAATTAGCATTAATAATGATATAAATAAAGTTAAAAGTTATAATAAAATGCCAGAGCCGAGTTCACTGGCATGCTATCAGCTATAGAATGTGGTGTTCTGCAGATAAACGAACCAAAATTGTTGCAAAAAAAAAAAAAAAAAGAACAACAACAAAACCGAAAACAAAATCAATAAAATGAAGATAATACTTAATAATACTTTGTAATACATGAAGGTAATTACTTCATTATAAAGGCGGCAAGGCAACGACGACTGCTACGGGCTGCAAGTGAGCTAATGATAATAGTATCAATTACCAGCGACGGCGGGAGCTGGAGAGGGGAGGAGAGCAAACAGAATTGAAGATGAGGCTGAAACGAATCGAACGAAACGGCCCACTCCACACAAAAGAGTAAACAAACCATTTTTATTTTGACTTTTTAGTGGTGTAAAATATGCGGAAATGCATTTCTATGGTCTTACTTATACATGTGCACGCACACACACACATAGAGAGAGACACACGTACACAAGTCGAACAGCAGCCGGCAAAACTTGCATGTGAACGGATAGCTTTGTGTGTATGTGTGAGTGTGTGTGTTCGGTGGAAGATGACGATATTAATGTATGGCTGGCTTGGTTAATGATCACCACAATGCTCATAATGGTCATGATGATGATGACAATCATGTGAAAACCAAGCCAAACCAAACCAACCCAAGCCGAGAGAGAAGCAACAGACCTGTTTGCAGTCAACATAATAAGAACACAAGGCAAATGCCATGCAACAGGCGGGAGGCAGGAGGCAGGAGGGGGCTGGAAGGAGGCAAGGGGTGCCGAAGGGGTTGATTGTTTGGCAGTTGGCAGGGCAAAGTGGGTGCAACAAGAGAACAACAATACAAAAACAAACTGGGCTAGGGCTGCACACACACTCACACACACAGCCAGCGGTGAGGAGGCGGGCCAGGGGCCTGCTGCGGTTGGAGGTGTCCAGCAGGATGCATCAACGAGATGCGTTCCGCTCAACTTGTGGCTGACGTTCAAGGCATAGGCCCAAGTAAATTACGACTGCAACCAGTCAAGTTAGTCAAGACAACAACAAGTTACACACACACACACTCGCACACACACTCATGCACTGTTGGCTGGAAAGAAAGCAAGCAAGCAAGCAAACCAACAAATGGACAAAGCAGCATCCTCCATTTCATTGCAGCTTTTCGCTCTCTTCTGTTCGCTCGCACTCTCTCTCTCTCTCTGTCTCTCGCTATCTCTCTCGCTCGCCCGCTCTCTGTGTGTCGCTTTTTCGTTTTATATTTACAAACGGGCCGAAAGGTTCGTTGACCGTACAAATAGTGACCCACTAACATCTGCGAGGTACGTTCACCCTAGTGACGTATTACTGCCATGATCGAAAAGCCGAAGCTTATAGACAGAGCGGCCCAACACGAGCCCGAGCCCGAACACGAGCACGAACGCAGCTAACCTGGCTCGAACCACTTTAAGCTCGAACGCCGTTCGATGCGAACCGAAAAGCTGTTGGCCTAAGAGCGCCATCGGCTGTCGCTTAAGAGTGTTGCGGCCAATGCGGAAATGTTGCATGTTGCGTGAACAGTATGTGTGTGCGTGTGTGTGTGTGTGTTTACTTGTGTTTATGTGTTAATTTTATCTGCGCAAACATCTTCATCGGCAGCGCTCGGCGCTCAGCTGTGTGCCCTAAACGCGCTGTGACTCTTTATCCGTGTCTTATCTGGTTGGACCACACCTTGAACTAACCTTTGGGTCGCCGACAGCCTTGACAATCGCAATTTGCCGCCTCAAGTTCAAATTCGGGCGAAATACAAAACCTGAACAAAATGCCACATGCGGTGAAAGTAAAAATTCATAATTTTTTTTTTTCGTTTCATTTTGGTTTTACGTTTGTTGTTGTTGCTGTTAGCGTTGCTGCTGCTGCTGTTGTTGTTGTTGTTGTCGTTGCTGTTGATTTTCACATTTAACTCAAAGAGGCCAACGTACAAATCTCGAGCCAACTGCGCACAGCGCCGCGCTGTACTTTGGCTCAAGCCCCTTTTATTTATTTATTTTTATTATTATTATTATTATTAGCTCTTTTTTGCCTGATACCCTTTCTTTGGACCATCTCACTTTGACAGCTGTAATGTAACGCATATTTCGAAAATATATATATATATAAATAACTTAAGATTTATCAATCTTAGGCACGTGTGGATGTAAAAATTAATTACAAAGCTCTTGTGCTTTCATTAAAAAAAAAAAAAGAAATTAATTACAAAAAGTATATAATTAAAATTATTTTATTATTTTTTTTTAATTTATTGAATATATATATAACTTAAGAATATGAGCTTTAATTGCCAAATTTTGATTGTTTAAACTCATTTTAGACTAAGATCTAGTGTCTCTTTATTTGCTCAATTACCTATGTATTTGTTAGAGTATTAAATATTCGTCATGTGGCTAAATAAACTGTTCTTGGCTGTTGGCCAATTCATTAGAGGCTAAGGCTGCTGCTGCGGTTGCAACTGTGGCTACGCTGCATGGTGAATACAAACACACACACACACATACATAAACACATTCATATACAAATACATGTATATAGATAGTTTTATATCGTTCTCTTACTTTCGTTTGCTTTTCCAAATAATTTTGCCACAAAAACAGGCGCTGGCTGTGCAGAGGCCAAGGCGATGTCGTTGCTGATCGTGAACATGACACAATATTATGGATTATGAGCTCTTGTTGTTGTCGGCTGTTTGTTGGTTGTTGTTGCTTGTGTGTGTGGTGGCAAAGGAAAATTGGTGTGGCAAAAAAAAAAAAAACTCTCACACAGACAACTGCAGCTTATCTCGTTTTTTGTTAGTTCATAATTTACAGTTAATTTATGAGTTGTCAAGGCGCTAGCGACGTGCTGGCCAAGTTCAAGGCGTTTGCTGGCCTGGTCCAGACCCGGTTCCTGTGTGTGCCGGCGCCTGCCGCTGCGTTTAGATCACTTTTCATATTTATGAGTTTATGCAGAAAATTGTCTCGCAGAGCCCACACAGCGAGCAAATGAGAGCGAGAGAGAGAGAGAGAGAGAGAGAGAGCGAATGAGTGAGAGAGAGTGAGTGAGACTTTCACACGTTTGCCGAATGAAGCAGCAATTGCGAGGACACTCAATACGAATGCATCCTCAACTGCCCAACTGCCTTGAGGCAAGGACAGCTGCCGCATCCGCATCCTTCCGGCTGAGTGGGCACATGGGAGCCAAAAGCTCATTTTGGCCAATTTGGCTATCAAATAACTTGTTGGCAGCTGTTTGCTGGCCAATTCACACGCTCCTTGGCAAAAGCCTGGCCAAATTGGCTAATAATCTTTTCTTACTCTGCTGCTGTTCTTGTCGTTGTTGTTGTTGTTGTTGTTGGTGCTGCTGCAATCATTGGATTAATTTTAATATGTCCATGGCTATAAAGCGTTTCACGTCCAGCCTCAATCTGTGCGCAGCCCATGCTGCATCTATGATTATGGACTCACGGCAATCGACTCACACACATATATGTGTGTGTGTGTTTGTGTGTGTGTGTGTCTGTGTATACATAAGTGTAGCAACGTTTGGCTGCCAGCTTGGCTGCCACTGGAATTGCGACCTCTTTGGGAGCGTTTGCTGCTGCTGCCGCTGCAGTTGTTGCTTCTGTTGCAGCAGTTGCTGCTGCTGTTGCCGTGTAGCTGGTTACGAAACCCCAAGAAAAACTTCCGCATTCATTTAAGATCATTTCTGTCGTTGCTGCTCCAAGTTTTAGTTGTTGTTGCTGGTGCTGCTGCTGTTGCTGCTGTTGCTGCTGCTGCCGGTGCAGATTTGCAACAGCAACCCCCCTCATTTGGTGTTGCTTGTGAGTTGTTTGCTATTATTAATGCCCCCACTCGCCCCCGTCGCTCACCTAGTCGCTGTTTTTGTGAATTTATGGATCAACATTGCATACCGCACGAGCAGGAGCAACTACTAGCCATCAACCATCAGCCATCAGCCATCGACTCTTAGCTTCCAGCTCTCTCAACTCTCAGCTGTTGGCACTCCAAAATTGACAAGATTGTTGTGTTTTTTTAATGGCTGTTGTTGTTGTTGTTAAATGAATTGATTCATCAGCTGAGGCATATTGATTGCTTATGCATTCTATGTAAATATATTCACTTCAATAGAATAACATATTCAATAGAATAATATTCTTTTATTGATGCTTGAATGAGCTAAGTACACGGATTCATTTATACATCTATTTTATATTTCTTTATTGGGGGAAACTGTTTTCTGATTTTTATGTGTTAAGTGTTCATGTAAATGAATATTGCCTTTGAATGCATAATACTTATCTACTTGCTCATCTTATTTATTAGATATAATATTACTAATCGCAAGTTTATTGAGCATATATCAACAGTTTATTGTATCAATTCTAATAATAGATATATTTTAGGCTAAGTGATAATTTATAATTGTATATTTAATTAAAGGTAACACTAAAATTGTCTAGATCTTTTATCATCTAGTTATCAATCTGCATCTATTCAAAACAGTTCCAGCTCAGGCTTGCACTCCAGCTGGCATTGAATAAAAAAATAGCAATTGCAAGCTCCAAATACCCCTTGACGTCCCCTGCAACTTCTGCAGCTGTTGAAGCCCACAAAAATAGAGAAAGATGTGATGTAGAGAGATAAATAGAGAGCGATAGAGAAAGAGAAAGAGGGAGAGAGCGAAAAACCAGTCCTGCCATAATCAGGTCATGCCTTGCCTTCTCTCGGCTAACGGAGTCAGAGCCAAGAACAGTTCCAGGCAAAAAGCGCTCCGCCTTGCCAATAAATTCACGCTAATGGCTAAATAAAAAAGTAAACAAGAAGCAGAAGAAGAAGCCGCAGCAGCAGCAACATAAACAGCAGAGGCTGGGACAGCGGCAGCGGCTGAGACTGAGACTGAGACAGTCTCTTACATTTAGCCGCTCATCAATAATGAAGTACCGTTAGCTGCTGGCTGCTGGCCGCATGCATGCAAGATCGTGTGTCCAAATGCAACTGGTTGTCATTGTCAAATGTGGAGGCATGCGTCAATAAATTACCTAGAAGAAGCAGAACAAAACAGCAACAACAACAACAAATGCCAACAGAGAAGCAAAAAAAACGGCTAAAAAGCCAAAGAGCCAACACTGGCTAGGGGACTGGGCGACTGGCTGCCAACTGGGAGCAACTGGGAGCAACGGTACATTATGCAATCACGGCATGAATGAGACACTCTTGACCGAGTTTCCATAGCCAGGCAATAACGGTAAATGCGACGTAACGCGACAGCTGACAAGTGCTCTGCAGCGCAGCGCCTAACGGGTTCTCGTTGCTCGCTGCTCGCTGCCCGGTGCTCAGCGCGATATGAATCGAAAGAAACAGCGCGAAAAGAAGAATTGCAAAAAGTCAGCGCGATCAATTCAAATTCAGCAACGAATTGGCAATTAGGAAGAAGAAGCAACTAAAATATATAATGCGGAATATAATTAAATAACAAATAAGCATTTAGCCATTGAGTGTATCGGTCATGTAATATTCTATTTACATTTTGATTTGGACTCAGTGCATGAGAATAATTAGAATTAATTGATGGGAGGTCTATCTCTAAGGTGTCGTAGAAACAATTATTAAAACTGAGATCGAAGTGGGATTTACATTAATTGAATCTGATCTAATCTTAGAGATATTTATAGTTAAAGAGTCTAGGTAGTCATTTCAGACTGAATTCAAACAAATAAGCAGATAGTAATAATACCTTAGATTACGTCAATGTCTCAGATATATACCATATAAGAATAATGCCTATTGTGTCTAAATTGAAAGGAGTGGAAATGCTACATGTTTTGTGTAGCAAATTACAATTTCCAGAGTCTTCTAAACACAGAATTTTATGTGAGCAATGAAATTCATAGAATTTTGATATGGGAAATTATAACGAAGATCTCAACGCAGTCCCTACATCTAAAGCCAACAGAAAGAGAATCAGAGTGGTTCGTAGTAGTAGCAGGCCCACATTAGATCATTAATAATTATTATGGTAATATTCCGATTTTTGGCAATTATTGCAACGTAATTCCAATGGTATGTGGCCCCATTGGAATGCATAAATAACATTACGAAAACATTATATGTATACAATAATAACATTGCATATTTCCAAAGATCTGATTATTAATTTCATTTCACAAATGATATTTTTAAGCGATATTTCCCTCTGGGCTAGACAAAAATTCGATTTTCATTAGTTATAAAAACGTTTATTCACATGGACATTAATATAGATGTGATGCATACATTGATTATATAAGGATAAGTACGGCGCATTGCTATAAGTCTGATAAATGCCCCTCGGGAGTCGGCGACACTCGTCTAGTCCACCAGATGGGTCTTGACCAGCGCTACGATGGGCGCGGCAGTGGGCATGTTGGGATACTCGCCAGCGCTGCCAGCGATATCCAAATGGGTGTACTTGAGGGGCTGCTTTGAGTTGACGCCATGCTTGTCGAGGCCTGTGGCCTTGATCATGAAGGCAGCGGGCACTTGGTGACCGCGTGGAGTCTTAACGGATGGCGCATTGTTGGCCTGGACGACATCTTCGCCCCTGGCTTTGGCGGCATTGAAATCGAAATCGCATTGACGCAATACGGAGACCTCGAAGGGTTCGCCGTAGGCCTGGCCAGCGGCCTGTAGCTTGCGAGCGTGATCCTCCTTGGCGGCCACACTGTTGTCCACAATGATGGATTGACCCTCGCCCGCCGAGATGAAGGCGTGGCCTGTCAACGTGGCAATGGTGAAGATGTGCGGATCGGGCAGATTGCCTTCGATGGCAAGCTCCTTCATGCGGCAGAGCACATCGGCCATGCACATGCGACCCTCAGCGTCCGTATTTCCTATCCGGACACGGACGCCTGCACGCGAGGTAATCAGCTCGTCGGACACGTAGCACTCCTCGCCCACGGAGTTGCGCACCAGGCAGAGGGCGCCAATCACATGGATGTCCTTCGGTTTCAGCTCGCTTACCACTTGCATGAAACCGGCCACAGCCGCTGCTCCGCACTTGTCCCGCGACATGCCAGCCATGACGCCTCCGGCCTTGATGTCAGCGCCGCCGGTATCATAGGTGACGCCCTTGCCCACTAGCATTACAGTCTTGCGCGCCGGATTGGGCGGCTTATACTCCAGGTAGATAATACGCCCCTGATGGCGCTCCACCGAATGGGCAGCACGGTTGACAGCTGCGAACAAGGGATACTCCTTGTTGATCACGTCCACATCGTCGATGACATTGACGGACAGATTGGCAAACAACGGCTTAATGTAGGCCTCCACAAGTGGTGGAGCCATGCGCTCCGGATCTCCGCCTCCAATGTCGCGTGCAATGAGACGACCCGATTCCAGGACCAGCGCATCCCTCATGATCTTCTCAGCATTGGGATTGTTGATCAGCACGGAGAGTGAATTGATGCGCTGCTTCTTCGAAGGGACATCCTCACGCAACTGAATGGGCTGTGGACAGGATTGGAGGCATGAGTGTGAGAGATGGATAAAATATGCTCAATTTACATACCACATAGAGCTCCTCGAGAGCACCAAGGACCGTGCACAGCTCCGCCTGGGAAAAGCGCTTGCTTTGGGGCACCACCAGAAGTGGCGCCTGGAACCCAGCCTAGTTCACAAAATAAAAGTTTAGTTTCATATTCTAAATTATTTCACGAGGGATTCGCCCACCTTGATGGCCCTCTGCAGCGATTGAGCTGCCGCCTTCTGATAGCTGCGCACATCCGCATAGTCCGTTAGCTCCTCTACGGGCGCATAGATGACGGGCAGATCGAGGTTCGCAGACTTGAAGCAAGAGACGACACTGTCGAAAGCCTTGTCGAAGGACCGATGCTCCTCAAAGACGTCAGCCAGCTCGGCGGGCACAGCCCGGTCAATCACGCAGAGCACATCGTGACCGGACTTGGCCAAAATATTGGACAGCTTCACGGTGCAGGGCAGAAGTCTTAAAAGGTAAGAGAAGACAAAAAAAAAAAAAAAAAAAAAAAATTTTTAAGCAAAACTTTCCATTCATAGGGATATATGTGGTAAGAATAAGTAAAGATAAAATAGAATAGAAGATAAACTTTTACTCTGAATACATACAAATTTTGTTTTGTTTAAAATGTAGTATAAAGTTTTAGAAATTTTCCAATGAAGAAGCTGCTTGTTCGTGTGGGCGAGTATTTACTGTGCATAAACTATGCATTCAATTTATTTTTATTTACTTAACTGCAGCAGTTGAAAGTTAATTGAAATGCAATTTTATCACGTCTAGCAGCAACTTTTTTCAATTGACAGTGAATAGAGAGTGCCGAGCGATTTATGGGCGACGCCTTGTTACAGTGGGGCGTCTTGCTGATAAGCCAGCAACAGAACAAGATTATCTCGACTTTGAAGTGCAATAAATAACGGCGATTGCGTTAAGCGAGATAAGTTAATAACAAATATTTGAGCTAGGTGCAAGCCAATTTGCGGGAAGATTTGCCTGCCACTCAACAGAGAGAGGGAGACCTGAGCTTTCCAGTCTAGCCGGTCCTTGCAAATGGCGGCGATAAATTGCATTCACTTTCCACGCAAACAGATCTCAACTTTACTTACTTTTCGAGTCCCATGTTGATGATGTGCAGAGCGGCAGCAACTGAAGCGTACGGCAAGTGGAAAGTCACTGATTGGGCGCTGGGCGAGCGTTGAAATTGTAATACAATGGAATAGTGGAACTGGAAGAAGCGATAAGGCGCCGATAATGAATGTGTTTTGCTCTTGTGTTATGTTTGATATTTGCTAAAACGTTGCTATTGACAGCGCGAATCGTTGTGTTGCGATTCTAAAGCGTAGCCATCGGCTTTATATACAGCGCGCCCATCGCCACAAAAAATAAAAACAAAACACTGTGCACGAGCTATGATTAATAGCAGGTATGTTATGATTGAAATTGTAGCCTGTGCATTTTGCATACACAACAACAATAACAATACATAACTATTGCAGGCAACTGCTACTCACGTTGTCGTTGCCACAGAGCAAAGGCAAACACTTGGAGACCGCGCGATTCTCTTGCGAGTCACGTTCGCAGCGAATGAAAAAAAAAAAAAAAAAACAGCTGTTGGCTGGAAGAAAGCCGGTCAGCTGTTCGCGCGGGTCGTGTTGCCAACTACATTCAATTTTAAATTAAATTTTCCAATATTTCAAAAGCAAATAGAAAACCAATTAAAGGTATTTAATTTAAAATTATAATTTGATAAGAAATACTATATAAATTTAAGGTTTGTTAATTGCTATATGTATATAGTCTACACTTATAAAATGTTCGATTTAATTTCTGGCAAACAACGCAAAGCTCCAATGAATTCATATCAATAGAATTTTGATTTGTTTATAAATTCATAATTTTTTCTCATTTCGACATTTGCTTAAGCAAATACATGCAATACACTTTATTATGTATGTTTCTATTGAATGTTAAATTGTGTCTGTTATTTGGTCAATTGGATTTAAAACAACGGCTTTTAGTGAAATATATAATCTCCTTCCAAGCTCTTATTCTCCATTTATATAAGCTTGTATTTCGTTAATCAGCTGTGGCAGCTGCTTGGCTTCTAGCGCCAGAAGTTTCCTGTATGGCTTTAAGCCACCCACGTCCTCTGGCCAATCACTTTCGATGTCCATCGCATACTCGAAACTAAATTTGGAACGTTCGGCCAGCAGCTCCTCTTCGGCATTGGTGAACTGATCCTCGTCTGGTTTGCCTTTCTTGCCTAGCTTGCGGTGGAACTTGACCAGCATTAGCAGCGTGCCAAAGTTGAACTTCATTTTCTTGGCCTTGGCCGCTTCAATTTCCTTATGCAGATTTTGCAGTAGCGGCACAGAAATCTGTGCTGGGATGTTGATGAAGCGCTCGTTGATCAGAAGGCCTACGTGCTGTTGCTCGTTGTCAAGCAGATCGCTCAGTTGCTCTTGCACCTGTTTTGTGGCATGCTTCGCAGCCCGTTCTGTTATGTATTTACGCAGCTGTTCTATAACGGGCTTATCCTTTTTGGCCGTTAGATTTACCACAGATGTGATGCCAAAGATGGTGTCATCCTCGACCATGTTGTCGTCCGTTTCACTATCGGGGCCGTCATCCATGCACTGGCATATAACGCTGCCCACAAAGTTTTGCGCTGTTATAGAAGAATTGTAATTGTGGTTCGGAATCGAGAATTAAGAATCAACTTTACCTATGAGAAGTTCAGCCAGCTGATTACAATTGATCTGTGCGCGCGGTACGAGGCGCTGCAGCAACTGTGAAATGCCCTCCGCATCTGGATCTACTGGTGCGCGTCCCTCAAATTCTATTTGCAGCTCCTACAATTGGAAGCGCTAATTAATTGACTTTATTTAAAAAGATAATGTCTGTACCTCTTTCTCTTGGAACGATTCTGAGTCCATTCCATCGCTGTCGTCACTTTCCATATCGTCATCTTCCTCTTCTTCATTATCGTCATCGTTTTGAATATTCTCATCTTCACTGGAGCTGTCAGCTTCAGCCGCTTTTAAATTCTTCTTTTCGTTTGCTGACATATTCTAATATTTATTATTTTTCAAACTAATTCAAAAAGCGAAATGCTCCAAGCGCAATAAACATTAAACCTCAGCTGTTTGTCAACACACGTGTTGGTCGCTCAGCGCTGCCAGACTGTTAAAATACACACTTGTTCTTTTGAGCCGTGAAGTTCTCGCGGGCTCATTTTATTTCAGTTCAATAAAAAACAAATTTTCCAGTTTTAGAAAATGCAGCAAATAATTTTTAACATAGCTACACTCTAACATATTTTAAATTGTTAAACAATATACAAAGAGCATCTTATAGATAGATGTGTGCATTGTCATTATGTTTCGTCCTTTTTGAGCTGCTCGTCATATTGCTGCTGGGTCAATAAGTTGGATATAATATCACTGCAGTTCTCGATCTTGGGCAACAATATGGCAAAGTATCCCGCGCCCTCAGCGGCCTGATGGAGCTGCTTGGCATCCGTTTGCAGCGCAGTGTTAACCTCCACTAGCTTGCCTCGTATGCAGCTGGGAATTTTGTAGACTGTACCAGTCTCGGTGGTCAGCAGGGCGAGCGTTGTGTCCTCCTGCAATATCATGCCGCCCTTCTTGGCCTTGCCCTTGACCACATTCTGGCTGCGATCCATATTGCCCACATCGTAGCTAACGGAGGCGATGCCCTCGGCATAGGCGGGATGAGTGGGCGCAAGGCAAATGAGACAAATGCGATTGGAGTGATAGAGCACCTGATAAGGTGCTCCACCTTTGATGTAGTAGTAGCGTGTAAAGAAGCGATCCACCACGCTAGGGTAGTTGGGGTCATACCAATCAGTGATTGGGCTCACGACTTTGCCGCAAATCTTCTGCTCTTCATGCTGAAAGTAGTACGGGGCGAAGGGATCTTCCTCTGCTCCGACTGCTTCAATCGCTGGCATCTCTATTTAGTTGGATTCGCCCTGCTGCAGTTTTTGCTTGTATTTTTCCTGGCGTTCCCTTGCCTTGGCGCGATTCGCAGCCGACCGTGCTATACGTTCCGCCTTCAGGCACTTAACCACTTTGTCGTCGATGGAGTTGCAAATGCCAATAAATTTACCAAAAGCGTTCTGAATGCATAAACCTTAGTTAAGCACGTTGGAAAATGGCAAGACATTAACTTACATTATCGTGACAGGCTTTGAGCTCTTCTATTAGTTGATTGCAGGCTGGAGTATGCAGATGGGCCGACAGATCTGTGTGCATTTTCAATTACTAGCAGTTTTATGAAACATTAAGTGCAGCACTATTTATTTATTTACTTCATTCTCCGTTACTCTTACGCAAATGCTTATATCGGGCTGTTATCGATTTGCCGGCGATATATTGCCATGCAATCAGCTGTTCTAAGCAAAGATACTAAAATATACTAAATGCAAATAATACTCAAAAGCAACGGTTGCTTAGGTTTTTATTTTTCAAAAGAATATTTGTGGTATTTCAGTTTTTATTATATTTATTTATTTGTGTATTTTACCCGCTCTCACAGTTGATTTTATATAAGTTCTCAGTTTGTCATAGATATTGTATATGTAAATATCAGCAATTTAACATATTTTGTATCTCTCACATGCCTTTATAAATGTATTTGTTTTTATCATTTATGCATAATTAGAAAAAATTGATTTAACGTCTTCACTGTTTACTTTTTCTTTTACCGAAAAGTCTTCTCAACTACATCATCGAAATAAGGTTGTCTCAAAAATAAACTAACTGTTGTTTGCTTGCTCAAACACCTGTTAAAAACTCTGCTAAACTCTCCAAAAAAAATTTACTGTGCGCTGTTGTAACAACTAGGTCAATATGTGGATTGGGTTTGGTCTTGGTGGTTTGTTTTGTTAGATATCGTCAATAATTCGTATTTTAATTGGCTCTCAGTTTGCTCGTTAAATTTGCTACACTCAGTTAAAAAATAAAAATCTGATTTAACTCTACAAAAAAAAGACAATGCTATCTCTCTCTCTCTCACTTATTAATTCACTAAACGGTGAACGTTGTCAGTGTGTGTGTATGTATGTGTGTGTTTTACGCTCTCATGTGTGCATTAGTTTTCTCTCATAAAGCTTTCAGTTCGGTTATATTATAAGTACAATCAGATGAAACAGAAAATAAAAACTACAAACTTCAAAAATTCGAAAAAAAAAAATAATAACGGCTCTCTTTTGTCTTACGCTGTTGTTGTTGCTGTTCATTTTTGTTGTTGTTGTTTGTGTGTTCGTCAATGGATAACAAATACGTTAACAATTCTTTGCTCTCACTTGTAGCTCGATTTGTTTCTCTCTCTGTCTCTCTCTCTCTTATATGTTCCTAATAGCTCTCCCTCCCCATGCTGATACAGTTACTTGACTTTAGACAGCTACTGTTTTCTCTCTCTCGCTATATATATGTATATGTATCATTCTCTCATTAAAACAAACTAAATGGCAGGCTTACTCCTTGACGGAGCCAATACCTCAACTCGTCTTTCTCGGCTCGGCTTGGACATTGCTCGGTTGCGCCTGCGCCTGCGTCTGGGCCTGCGCCTCAATGCTGGCTAACGCGGCTTCCGACATTTTCTTGTATTTGCCCGCCAATTCGGGCAGCTCGTAGGCAATGGCCAGGTCCAGCTTGGTGATGGGACAGCCGCGGAAGTAGGTGCACGTCTCGGAGAGCTTCTTGAACTCGTACAGCGGATTCAGGCGGAAGAAGTCGCGATAGACATCCGGATCGGGCAGATCGTAGCGCGAGATATTGGTCAGCGTGGACAAGCCCTCATAGATGTGATAGTTCTGCGGATGATCAATGATGTCGTCCGCGATGCGCTTCTTGTTGCCAAACAGAGTCTTGTGGTTGTAGTAGGTGTTCAAATAGCAGTCGACCATCTTGGCATGATTACGCACACGCACCTGGAATACATAAAGCAAACATATAAATCTAATTCATATCCCATCCATCCAACTCAGATATATCAGGCTCTACTCACGGCAAAGCGACGAGCGCTTGCGATCTTGTGCTCGATCCTCTTGTCGATAGCTGTGCGCAGATCCCGCAGGAAGGCGCGCTCCTGGGCCAGCAGCAGGCGAGCTGGTGCGCCCTCCTGATAGGGATGCGTCCAGAGAGAGGTAGTGTACATGAGTGGCGGCTGTGCCGACGACATCAGCGGCGATATATTCCATATGAGTGCGCCCTGAACGCGCAGCAGCTCTTCGGGCTTCACGGTGTCCGCCTTGTTCAGTATGATGCGCGTCTGATACTCGCGCCCCTTCAGCTGATCGAGTATGGCCTCGGTCTCTGGGCCCACATCCAACTTGGCTGGGTCGTAGACCAGAAAGATGATGTCGGCCCGATCGATAAACCACTGGCAGGCGTCGTTAAAGGGAAAGACGCGAGAGACCTGCTTGCGTACTTCGAGTATGCCAGGTATCTCAACGATGTTGACCTGAAAGCCAAAATTACGAAAATTGAAAAATTCGTTTACCAAATGAGTATGAGTATGAGTGTGAGTGCGAGTGTGAGAGAGTATGCGTGTGTATGAGTGTGTGTACTACATCATCAACATTTAGCCATTGTGTTTAGCTATTTTCGACATTTAATAACCAGAATACTATATACGATCTTGAGCTCTTGGGCATTTTGCCAACGGCTGAGCATATCAAAAAACATATTTCCCAATCGACGAGCTGCCCTGCCAAAAGCTATTTGGGCGACAAGTTAATGCACTTAGGCAACAAGTGCATGTGCCTAGCCCACATCTATATATATATACCTTTGCCTATCTAGTACGCATACCTTTTCGAGCAGCTTGTTCTTCAATTTCAGGCCGCGCAGACGCTCTTCCAGACCCTGGCCGAACTTCTGCAGACCGGAGAAGGTATAGTCGGCTGCCAGCTGGGTGCCGTCTAACACTTCCGTCTCATTGCCCCACATCAGAATGTTGAAGTAAGCCGGCGACGGTTCCGCGCCTAGAAAATCCCAACAGAATTAGTCTAGATTCCCACACATCCTGCATGTCAATAATCCCGTACCGGTTCTCAACGAGTTGGGCGTATATTCATTGTCCGTCAGATAGTTGAGAATGGAGGACTTGCCGCCCGACCAGGGACCCATGAACAGGATCAACGGCTTTGAGAAGATCTCGGGATCTCCAAAGTGACGATTGCTCAAGTCACGATACTTGTACAGCGTCTCCAGTGGCTTGATGGCGTTCTCATAGATCTTCTTGATGTCGCGCAGAATTATCTCAGCGACATTGTCGGTGGCCTTCTCTCGTGCATTGAATTCCTCATCCAGGAGCAGCAGTTCGGTGATGTGCTGACGGCTGCGACGATTCTGTGGAACGGCACCCTCCTGAAAATAGAAAGAGTAGATCGAATGACAACGGATTCAGTTTTTGTGTCTTTTTTCCACTTACCCAGAGCAATTCATCTTCGGGCTTGGTGTCCTCGTCATCAGCATCGATAGCATCTTCGGCAGCAACTGCTGTTTCGTCTGCCTGTGGCTCTTCAGCAGCTTCGCCGGATGCTTCAGGCTCTGGCTCGACGGCTTCTTCCACAGGCTTCTCTTCTACCTCCACTGCTTCCTCTTGCTGCTCGACAGCCACAGCTGGTTGTGCTTCAGCTTCTGGCGCTGGCTCTGCCTCTGCCTCTGCTTCCACTTCCGGCTCTTCTTCTTTGACCGGCTCCTCTTCTACAGCTGCTTCGGGCTCAGCCTCTGCAGCTTCCTCCTCCTTCTCCTCTTCAGCTGGGAACTCCTCAGCTGGACTTGGGGGTGCTTCAATTTCACCAACTGGCGCCGCATCCACCTCACGCTTGCTGCGCTTCTTCACCTCCTCCTCCTCATCATCATCGTCCACAGTCTCGCGACTGTCGTCATGATCATTGGGTATACCATCGCCATCCATATCATTGTCGTGCTCATTCAGGATGCCATCGCCATCCATGTCGTCGTCCTTCTCGTTCACCTTGTTGTCGCCATCAATGTCATCGTCCACATTGTTTGGCACACCATCCCCGTCGATGTCCATGCTCTGAGGCTCTTCGGAGTTGGATAGACCGTCGCCATCAACATCGTGATCTTCATCATTGTGGACACCATCGCCATCGATGTCGCTGTCCTCTGATATGGGAGAATTCAAAAGATTATTATAATACGTGTATAAGAAAAAGAAAGATCTTCTTAAAGTTTTACTAACCATGATTCAGAGTACCATCTCCGTCAATATCTTCATCCTCTATAAGAGTTTGATAAGTAACTGGAGAAATGCATACCGAATCAATAACTTACCATGATTAACTTTGCCATCGCCATCCAAGTCCTCATCCTTGTCATTGGGCAAGCCATCACCATCCAAGTCGCCGTCCTCTAGAATTACGAGAATATTCCGCATAAGTAAATGTATTTGAAAATAGTTCAGATCAGAAATAGTTTTTAATTAATGAAAGTCACACATTAATAAGGTATATAGTGGGGTATAGTAGAATGAGCCGTAGAACTGGGATTCATATTCCATACCGTGATTCAAAGTACCATCCCCATCGATATCCTCGTCCTCTGCATAGATAAAACCATACATAATTTCAACTTCTACACTAAATTCTACTTACCATGGTTGACTAGTCCATCGCCATCAAGATCCTCGTCTTTCTCGTTTGGCAAACCATCGCCATCCAAGTCGTTGTCCTCTGTCGGAAATACAATCAATATATATTCCATGGATTTCTATATAGCAATCGATATCTTACCAGAATTTGGTATGCCATCGCCGTCGATGTCGTTGTCTTTCTCATTGACCACACCATCTCCATCGATATCTGCATCCTCGTCGTTCGGTATGCCATCACCATCGAGGTCATCATCTTTGTGATTCGGTATGCCATCGCCGTCGATGTCGTCATCCTCTTCATTCGGTATGCCATCTCCATCAATATCATCGTCCTTATCATTCGGTATGCCATCGCCATCGATATCATCGTCCTCCGTATTTGGGATGCCATCGCCGTCGATATCATCGTCATCCTCATTTGGTATACCGTCGCCATCGATGTCGTCGTCCTTGTCATTCGGTATACCATCGCCATCGATATCGTCATCCTCGTCATTTGGTATGCCATCGCCATCTATGTCGTCGTCCTGATCATCTGGTATGCCATCGCCGTCAAGGTCGTTGACGCTCTTCGCGTCCTCTGTGGAATCCACATCAGTAATTTCAACAGTTTCTTTTTCATCAATCCCACCATCATCATCGTCGTCATCGTCCCCACGAGGCTGATCGGCTTGCAGTTCGCCAGAACCATCTTTGCCCGTGACACCATCTGCGGGAAGTGGGTTTTGTTATATAGGATGAATGACATATGCATATGACTACTGTCTAACTTGCCTGTTTTCAGTTCATTTATAGCCTTTTCAATGTAGGGTCGACATTCGGATTCGCTTGGTCCCGCATCGGCATTGGCAAACCCAACTATAAAACAGTTTTAGATTATTAAGAAGAGTATATGATAGGATCCACTAGAAACTTTATGTAATTAGAAAAAAATAATAATAATTTAAGATCGTGCAGGGGTTATAATGTAGAATTTCGATAATGAAAAATATATAACTTATTTTCTAGCATATATAATTTAACATATTTTTTAAGAAATTTAAAAGATCGAAAAAATGATTAAAGCATAGATTTTTAAATTAAATACAGAGATAGGTATAGATAAATCGTAGGGGAAGTCGAAAGAAATCACATATAACTTCATATATGACGACAATGATAGATTTGCTTTAAAATCATACATGAAGTATATAAAGTATAGATAACAATGCAGTCTTTTTGCATACGAATATCATATAGGATTTATGGAAAAGTTTTGGAGGCTCTTCACTTGTATACCTAGCCTTAAAATTGCTATTTGCCGCCTTCGTGTTTGATGTCAGCGCCGAGGTTATTTTATCTTTTCAAACTTGACATTATTTATTGAATATACCCACACACACACATACACACACACACATGCACACACTCTCACTCGCCCCATGAAAAATGTTCGAATATTTATGAATTTTATTTTTAAAAGATGAAAACTCAAACACATTTCGCTAGTTGCTGGCTTTTCGGCAAATGTGAATGGGTATATAATTTTGTTGGCCAGTCGCCCACTATATCTTAACTTTTCCAAATTGGATTTCTCTTTCCATTTCTCGTACTCGCGTAGTTTAGTGACGTACATATACTAGAATTATGCATGTTCGTGTCTATAAGGTCTGCTCTTACTGTGAGTGCTTCGCTATATTTTCCCTTCCATTCTGTTTGGTTCTGTAGTCTAGTAAACTGAGGTCGTGATGTGTGTTTGAGTGACAGGCACGTTTAAGGTCGTTGCTAATTACTTTCTCAATTGCTGACAGCTGCGTTGGCTCATGGAAAAATTTGTTGGTTCGACTTGATTTAAAGGATATCTCTAGCGCCTTTATTTTTTGGTGCATGCCCAAGACGATATTCTCGATATGCAATTCAGCTGTCAGCGGGTAATTCCCTTGATTTATGTGCAAATACAATATATGCAGCTATTTAAGTTATTTCCCAACCCATTCCTCTTTATCGCATAAACAGATTTATTTATACAAATCCGTCTTGATGGCTGCAGGCATATTGTGTTTATGTTGCTTGCAATCTATTCCCAAATACTTGCACATTATATAGATCATTTCTTATTTCCCCTTTTTCTTTTTCTTTTTTTAATTTGATTTCTTCTTGTTTTTGCAATCTTTTGCAAACCAAACAAAATATACATAGGCCAACACACAAACACGATCCGCTCGACTATAGATACAGCTACAGCTACAGTCGCAGCTACAGATACTTGCTCAATACATAAAATAACTTAAAAATTCTAAATTTAAAAATATTACAAACGATGACAACGAAGAGCGAACATTTGCGGCGTTTCGCCGCACAAAATTTTTGTTGAAAAAAAAAAAAAAAAAAAAAAAAAAAAAAAAAAAAAGACCAAGTCAAAGAAGAAGAAAGTGACCAACAAAATGATACTATGTCTCTGTGTTTTGCGCGATCCATAGCTGTATGGGAATATTATCCAATGAGTCTAGGCCACCGAAATATTGAGATAGTATATGTATATACACATACTCAAAGTGTCGTCTCTAACGTTTGCATACACACACACACACACACGCACAGCTCAAGCAAATATTTTTAAATGTATATATTTAATTTTTGCCTCCTCTCTTTCACTCATGCACACACACTCTTTCACTCTCCCTCTCGCTCTCTCGCTCTCTTTCTCCTTATCTCTCCCTCTCTCTCTCTCTAGCTCATTTTCTTCTACAAATTGCATAATGCCTGCGTGTACGTTAGCCACTGGGCCAACAAAAAAAAAAAAAAAGACCGTTATATCGCTTATATAATACGCACATGTATACACTATTTATCATTAGGATAGATCCTTTGCTCGCACTCACCATTATAGGAAACGGCGATTAACGTCAGTCCCAGCAGGAACCAAAGTGTTAAACGCCCCATAATAATCAAATCAACAAATTATCCTTGAGTTCTCCCAGTGTGGTTAGCACGTTAGCCACGTCATAAATTCTCCTTTTATTCTTTCGACTTTTTCCCGTAATTATGTATAATTAGGAAAAAATATAAATATATTTAAATAATTATAAATCACTTGCTCGTATTTCGCATATATTTATATCCACCATATATGCGCTCGTTTAAATGCACTGCATGAAAAGGGTAAGAAATTATGAATGCTAGATTATTTTGCTTATTCGAGAACAGGCTATATACTACAAGCAATATACATATATATATATATATATATATATATATATATATATATATATATATATAATATATATACATATATATGTATCAACTAATTGGGCTCGTACAAATTTGTCACACTTTTTGTGGATTTTTTTTTTTTAATTTTGCACTGTTTTCGATTTTTATTTTATTTTATTTTTTCACTTTTTTTTTTTTATAAATTTCAGCTTTATTTAAATTTGTAGTTCGCGTTAGCTAGCCTTTCGCAAATTTTAACCAACAATCGTCGGCTGGGTAATCCTTAGTGTCCCTTTCGACGATTGTCAGCTAAATAATTTGCTTATTTCTGGCCCGTCGTCTGTGCACGGCGTGGTGCGATTCGTTTTTTGAAATAATCAGCACAGATTTTAGCTATATCTATTTTCTGGCATTTCTAAAAAGCAAGCTAGAAATTTTAGAAATTAATTTCTGTTTTTTCTTCTTGTTATTCTAAGTATATTGCGTACACGAGTATACGAGACGATCTCTCCCGGTCCAAAACCAATTCGTAACTCAACATGCATATACCATGAATTTACCTTGTGACCGCGAAAATTATTTCATTTTTATATTTTCGTAGCGAAAATTTTGTCAAAAGCACAGCGAAAACTAAAATTTATCTCTTTGGCAGATGCTCCCACAGAGAGTGAGTGAGAGCGGGAGAGCGATTGGGGAAATTTAAAGCGGCGCCGATTGCCTACAAGCAGCAGCTTGGGCAATTTTTAAGTTCAGGGAAATTTGAGTGGATTGAGCATACGTCTTAAACCAATTACCAGCAAAACTAGAGAATATCAGAGAGAGAGAGAGAGTGAGAGAGAGAGGGAAATTATGAAACCCGAAGTACGCAAACGTTGCTTGCCTTAAAACAGCAGGAGCAAGAAACTTTTTAAGCTCAAGGGACATTTTGTAAAGGAAAATGGTGTTCTTGGAGAGGAGAGTAGAAGACAGAAAGAAATTAAATTGTCTCAGTCGAAGTGCTGATGAAGCAATAAAAAAAAGATATTTAAATTATAAGTAAATGTACTCTGGTGAAAACTACTTAAATTATCCCTCGATATCATATTATAATTAAACGAAATTTCCTATATTTAGAGAATTTCTTTTCCATTTTCTATTTATAATGTCCTTAACACACATAGAATTCTCAATTTTGGAATAATATTTATTTATAGACAAGGATTTGCTTATTTTGAAAAAGATTACTCAAAGCTCAAGAGCAAGAAAGAACAGTAGAGAACAATAGAGAATATATATTTGTATAGTATGTAGAGTGAAAGCTGGCACATTCACCCATATAAATTTCATGTATTATCCGCTATTTAGAGCGCTGCGATTTATTTCTTGTCACAAATGATTAAATATTGTGCAGTCTCTGTCTATCTTGCTCTCCCATTGGCCGCTCTCGCGCTACACCGTGGGAATTTAGTTGTAAAATATGAAAATTAAATTTCTTGTAGCATTTATCACCGTTCATTAATATGCTTGATTGCACGAACAGCTGTTGGATGTGTGGATCGGTTCCAAGGCGACGCATCGATTCAGACAACTGCAAAATGCTTTAAAGTCTCCCATAATTTTATTTTTATAGAGCTATGACATCGAACGGCAGATTATATAATTAAGTGCAGCCCAATGTTATCATACCTTTTTTTTACCAGCAAACGATCTTGTTTTATTTATAATATAATGATATTTTATTCATATATATATTGTTTCTTACTTTTAATCTGGACTATATATGTATGTATATAATGGTTTCTGGCTCATTTAATGCAAATTTTATGTTATATTCAATTTTTATTGCTTTCGTCTGGGCAAAAGTAATACAATTTATCATTTCAATGTATGAAGGCTATTTTATTATAAATACTCAAAAGACCTAAGATCTATTGCTCACTCTCACTGAGCGCTAAAAATATTTACCTCAGCTAACATAATAAATAGTTTTTAAATAGTTTCAGATTTGTAAAGAAAATCCCTCCAAGCTGCCGCACTAGTGTGCCTCATTTCCATGATCTTTGTTCTTGATGCGAGTGCAGTAGTACCGATCGCTATTCTCGATCCAATCACAAACGTTGAGCACTGTATGGAAAGCTGTGCCCTCTTTACACTCAAATTCCACAGGCTTGCCATGCACGCAGCGGAAGTACTAGATGGAAGAGAGGAAATATTTAGGTATACATATGTATGTAGTAAGTAAATATTTTAGGCTTATGAATAACTAGGAATTTATATTTGATCTTCTAGGTCTTCTTCAATGCAAACTGCATTGTCCAGTTAAAGTGTCTTTATAAATTTCAATTCACAGCATATTCTGTTACTCCTTCCTTATACTACCAATCTGTCATTTCAAGCTACCCCGACATTCCCTAAATCCTTAACTCAAATCTTTACCTTTCGGCAGTTGGGATGCGGCACAAAGTCTCGGTTGGTGCAGTCAATTTCGCTGGCATCGAAGGCAACGCCGTTCTCTTCTCTTTCGGGATCGACGATCTCCTCGGGTTCTTCCGTAGAGCTGGGCGCAGCGGTTGTGGTTGTGGTGGTCGTTGTGGTTGTTTTCTTGGGCTTCTTGGGTTTCTAAAAAAAAAAAAAAGAGAATGTTAATGAAATTCGTAAATATAAATAGTGGTCTGTAGTCTTCTATATAGGCACCTTTGTGGTGGGTTTCTTGGTGGTGCTGCTCACAGCTGGCACCGGTGCTGACGTTGGGCTGACTGGCGTTGACGTTGGTTTTGGCTTCGGTTTCGGTTTACGCGTCGTCGTGGCCATCGGCTGCAGCTGCGCCTCGTCCGGATTGGGTGGTGTGGCGGGTGGCTTGGCCCATTCGGGCTGCAAAGCAAATTGCTCATTAGCTTTCACTGTGCTGCTGTCGCACACTTGGCAGCTGGCCCACTTACCCGTGGCGTCGTCTCGCGCGTCGGCTCCGGCACTGTGTAGTGCCGCATGTTGTTGTAGAGTATTTGCATTAGACCATTCTTAGGGCCGCAGAGCCCATGGAAGTCGTCCATGTCAATGGCCCAAGTCATGGCGCCCGCGTAGCCCTTGGCCTTGATGAAGTCCATTTTGATCTGCACCGAGGCCTCGTTCTCGTAGCCCACCCACTGGGTGTCCTTGTAGGTGTAGGGCACCATGCCCACATCGTCCCACTCCACGGTCCAGCCCTTCGACTTGTCCATGACCTCTGTGCAGATTTCGTAGTAGGCCAGGAAACCGCTCGCATTCGTGTAGGGCCCTGGAGCACCGCCGCCCGCCTCCTTGTTGATGTAGGTGCCCATGTTGTAGTTCTTGTTCGAGTTGCTCAACGTAAAGGTGCGTCCGTAGAAAGGCACGCCCACCACCAGTTTGTTGGCCGGACAGCCCATCTCCTCCCACAAGGCCAGGCCGTCATTCTACAAAGGGAATGCTCATTAACTCATCTCTCTCTCTCTCTCTCGCTCTATTCCCCTCCCACCTACCACATTGAGTCGCTCGTAGGCGTATTGATCATGCTTGCGCTTGTACAGCGGACTATGCACATCCGCGAAGCCGGCCCAATTGCCGCGCAGGTCATAGGTCATGGCATGTATGGCATCCAGGAGTCTATAGGAGATTCAAAATGCAACAGAGATTAGATAGACTATCTCAGTTGGCTACAGTCAGCCACTTACTCGCACAGCTCGGGCACATGGTAGCCTTCTTGCAGCCGGAACTTGGCCACCGGCACCGCCATGGTGATCTCCCAGCCACGACCCTCGCGATCGAAGGCGCGTCGCAGCTCCTGCACAAAGTACAAGAACTTGTCCTTGTCTCCGTAGCTGCCTCCGCGATCCGTGGCGCCCGGATACTCCCAGTCCAGGTCGAAGCCATCAAAGTCATACTCTTTCATGAATTGCACCACGCTGCGTATAAAACTCTGGCGTTTCTCGCGAACCGCTGCCATTCGTGAATACTTGGCACCGCCCTCCGCCCAGCCACCCACCGCTATCTGGAGCTTGAGCTTTGGATGCGTCTGCCGCAGCTGCGTGAACTTGCGGAAGCCCTCTTGCTCCACATCCAGCTCGGGATCTATGACCAGCACCTCCCAATTCTCATCATTCACGCCAATGAAGGAGTACACCAGATGCGTGCACAGATCCGCTGGCACATCCTCCAGCCCGTAACGTCCAATGCCTGGACGATAGACGGCCCAGTTGCTGAAGTAGCAGACAATGCGCGCTGGCTGTTCGCTGGCCAGGATGAGGCTCGGCACGCCCAGCAGGAGCAGCAGCAGCAACATGAGATGATGTTGCACTGCCAGCAAAATAAAGCAATCGAATTGAATATTGGATGAGGGAAAAATATTTTAATTATAGAGAGAAACAATTGAGTTAAATAAGGTTCGGATTACGTTTCTTAGAGATGAATATAATTTTAAATTATTATTTAAATTTTATATTATATTTTATATAATTTATTATATATTATTATATATAATATATTATTATATATTATATATATTATTATATATAACAGTTGTAAAATACAAGCAAAAGCAAGCAAAAAAAAAAAAACATTTATTAAATTAATATGCCTTCTTGAAATACCTAAATTTTGACCTCATTCAAGGAGGTGTGTCGAAGCGTTTACTATGCAGACCAAAAACATTTATTATAAGCCACACACATACATATATAGAAACTCTTCGACACGCCTTCAGGAAAGATATATGTACGTATGTATACAGTATATATCGAATTTTTCTGCCTTCATCATTTTTATATTAAAAATTTTAATATTTGCTGAAATTATGTAGAACCCAATTTTATTGAAGGCTGACGCTCGGAGTAACTATATAATCTAATCTAGTCTACAGTCTGCAGTCTAAGTGAATGAATAGCAAATTGACTGGCGAAATAATAACACCCAGATGCAGAAGTATAAATAGAATGAACAGCTCAATTAGCTAAAAATAGTTCACCCAATAAGAATAAATTTGTTTAGTTTTGCATCTGTTTTCGGTGCTTTCTTTCGTCCGAGCTCATCGAAATGAATATATGCGATCTTCGAGCACCCTGCGACAAGGGATCGTTTAGCCACTTAATATGATATTTTGATATTTAATAGCGAGTCGAGCACATTCTCCGAAATGGTAGTAACGATGTTACGACTTGTTTTTCAAGATACACGCGACGTGCATGCATAAATAACGGCCCGTACATGACGAAAGCACTGGATGCATGCGAGTTTTTGGGCGTGCTAAGGCTATGTGACCATAATGCTGCACATGATCCGAGACTTGCGACGAAATATATGCGAGTTCATTCACCGAATATGTGAAGAATATATATAAGAATGTATATACCCCTATGTATGTATAAATATATATTGTATCACTTAGTATGCAGAGCGAGCCTTACCCATTTTTTAATGCTAAAAACTCGGTAGTAATACTCGATTATACGATTATACGAACTGGAACGGGGATATACGAAGACGACGACGACGAAGACTTGATGCGGCGCTCGTTTGGCATCAAATGACAGTCAAAGTCGGCTCGAGCGGTGCTTTTATAGGTGGCTTCTGGATTGTAGATTGTGGCGTCGGCGCTGGCGCTGGCGTTGACGTTCTGGTCCGGTTCTCGGAGCGAACGAGCCTCTTTGTTCCTGGCCAAAGTGCGTGAGAGGCAGAGATTTGTGGGCTGTTTTGCTTATGGATTTCGGTTTGGATTTCGACTGTTGTCTGAAGCTGTGCTCAATTCGCGATCTCTCGACTTTCTTTCCATTTGTTTTATGTTTTGTTTTGTTCTGTTTTGTTTTGCACACGCTTTTTATGCGATGTGATCTGATTGAGGCGGAATTGTTTATGCTCTAGAATAACAAATGGATAAATGGATAAACTCGTTTCGGATAACACTTCCGCTGCTCATCCTGCCATGAAAGTGCGTAAGGCAAATGGAATAGGAGTTCATTGGCCCAGCGTTCATGCGCTGATAAGTTGACAGAAATGATATTCCTTTAAATGCACTTGGAGAAATAGGGGAGATTTGTATACAGCTTACAAATAGAATCAACATATTTTGGTCTACGAAAATTCTTACAATTTAAAAATTAATTGAATAACATTATATAGTTTATTTGAAGTATGCAAATTCTTCTCAGAAGTATTTTTTTTAGTTAATTCTAGTTTTTTTTTTTCACATGATGATACTTAACAGAATACAAATTCGATTCCAGTTATATCCAATTATTTCTCCGAGTGCATACACTTAGCTAAGTCCACTGCGTAAGTCAATGGCCAAAGTGAAATCCTCAGTGGTTGTGGCTGCTGTGGTTGCAGGCGCCGCTGTTGTCTGTCTGCTCGTTGGCGGTGCTAAGCTGCTTGTGCTTGAGGTGAGCTCTGCGGATTCTTGCTGGTTTTCTATAGGCGCATAAATAAGATGATATTACAAATTCTCAATGTCATGCACTTGGACTCACCATTGAAAGGCGCTAAAGGAACTTTATACTGCGGCTCGCCCTGATGATTATCGTCGTTACCATAGCCAGTAAATCCAAAGCCAAAGCTGGGACCGTGACCGGGTCCATACCCATGTCCATAACCATGACCATATCCACGCCCACGACCATAACCATGACCATATCCGAATCCGAAGCCACTCCAATAACCAAAACCATAGCCCGGTTCATGTCCATGATCAAATCCCTGACCGAATCCATGTCCAGGCCAATGTTTGCCATGCCTGCCGCAGTGAACCAATCCATCCACATCGTAGCGTCTTGGACGTTTTACTGCTGCTGCTGCTTCTGCAGGCGCTGATTCCTCCGCCCATAAATCCTGATTTATATAGGCGCTACGAGTGGAAAAAAACATTCAGATTGGTCAGCCAAGACTTTCAACCAGACATATATACATACGCATTCTCGATGCCCGGAGCTGCCTGCACGAGCTGCACTTGCTGCAGGCTCCAGACAGCCAGCAGCATCAACTGTGTAAAATATGCAGACGGAGATGAAGATTTGAGATTTGAGAAATGTCACAACTGCGACGACTCTATAATGAAACGCTGAACTTACGCATGTGACGGAGCCTAGGAGAGACATTGTCTATGTCGGAGCAGAACTGCGCTTCTTAAGCAGACGATGCCAACTGTCGACTCAGTTAATTCCGCACTGTTAATGAGTCGACAATGGGTTTTTTGCCTGTGCTTAATATATGTATATCGGTGTGTATTCATATGTATCTTGCTATTTGAGTTGCGTTCACTGAGAGTTTTGAGCTTTTTTAATGCGCATCATCAGCAATAAAAGCAACAACAATATCGAACATAACAACTATAGGCCAATCAGGTTTGATATTGTTTCAGGTTTCTCGAAATATATGTACTAGCCACTCTTTATATACATATCTTGATTGTCGGTCCATATATGCCCTACGCTACTCATTAAATGTGTGATAATTAACAGCGCTTTTGGTCCACTCTAATCGCTCTCGGTATACAACGAGTTCGCTTGATTATTGGCCTACGTGCGAGCTGCTTGCTCTATAATATATCGAAAAATTATTCTATTCCTAACTTACTTTTTGCTTCTTTTGTTTTTTATTTTTTATTTATTAATTATTTTTTAATGGGCTCGCATTGAATGGCATCTGTTCCATGATCACGTTTATGCTAATCGGATGTAAGAATTTGATAACGCAGCTTATTCGTTTGCTTTTAGAAAGTTATCGAATG